>NC_071401.1:66841820-67441820 GCF_017976375.1 Cuculus canorus
GGGCTTACAGATTTAAGGTTAAACTTAAGAATCTTTCAAATAATTTGATTTGTCTCCACTGCAGCTGAAGCTTATTTTTCCCTGAGATGTCAGGCACAATTGATGGTGACAGTGTGAGAAGGCTGTTGCCAGCCTTCCTGCCCTCCAGCATCCTACCAGAGGAAACAACTTCCTCTGAAACACAGAGACCTTTCTGCTGCAAACTGTAGAGCTTAAGTCAATGCTGTAGAAAGTAACAGAGATCCAAGTGCTGGAGGCCCCTTAATTATGCAGCTTTCTGATTCTAATCTCCTTTGATCTTTTAACAGAGCTTTACCAATACATGTATTATTTACGATAATGTTTTTTCTAATATTGCATCCCAGTCATGACTTGTCAAAGCAATGGGTAAACAGCTGTAACACATACCTTTGCCCAAAAGAGTATGGAATACATGTAAAATTAAAGCATGTTACCTAGAAATTTTTATGTGGGAGGACAAAGCTGGCAATAACAATAAATGACGACTTTCTCTATGGTCTTCCAAGGGAGACAACGCAGTTTGTTCCAAGACTTCTGTTGTGAGATAAATATGTTTATGTTTTGCTAATTTTAATTCCATACAAATTATTACCTTCCCAACCTTTATCTTAGATCTTTGAGGCTCATCATAATAGCCAGATTTGTCTAAAGAAGAGGAAAATTTGGGAAGACAAGGGGTAATAGGTATAAATTGCTCTTGGGGAGATTCTGATTGGATTCCAGAAGAAAATTGTTCACCATGAGAACAGTTACACATTGACATAATCTCCCCAGGGAAGTGATGGATTCCTCTCTGCTGGACACTTTTAAGAATCAGCTTGACAGGAGTCTGGGCCATCTCATTTACACTATGTATCACTTAAAATGTTGAATCAGATGATCCCTGAGGTCCCTTCCAATCTGACATTCTGTGGTTCTGTGATTCTGTGAAAATTTGTGCAAGACCTGCATGGATAAGCAGAGACAGCCTTCTGAAAAATATGGTACTATGGTACTGAGTTAGTGGCAAGAAGAGTTTGCATCAGCAGGGAGAAACAAGTGGAAGAAGGGAGGATGGGCTGGATTTCTGAGGCTGCATCAAAAATACTAAGAAAAGAAATATAACGCATCATTGTCAGGTATAGCAAGGCTGTGCTTGCAAGTAGGAAAAAGTTTCCTCATGACCCCCTACAAAAGATCAACTAAGAGTTTAAGAATAAGTTCATGAGAAGTGTTTGAACTGGAATCCTAATTCAAATCCATCATTCAAATGTCATTGGGCTGCTGTGGCAGAGGGGTGGAGCAGTACAAACCACAGCCACGGGTTTGACTTAGAGGTTAACCACTGTTTTACATGCAAGTGGAGCTGGAGAATGAGAAACGTGTCACTGAGCTTTGTTATTCTTTCCATTTTTTCTTCATGTCAAGTGCACTCTCTGGATCTCACAATTCTTATGAGTAGCAGCTGTGGGAACTGGGGTTATTTAGTCTGGAGAAAAGGAGGCTGAGGGGAGATCAATCGCTCTCTACAACTACCTGAAAGGAGGTTGTTGCAAGGTGGGTGTTGGTCTCTTCTCCCAAGTAACAAGTGATAGGATGAGAGGAAATGGCCTCAGGTTGCACCAGGAGAGGTTTAGTTTGGATATTAGAAAAAAATTCTTACTGAAAGAGTGGTGAAGCGGCCAAAGGCGTTGGTGGAGCCACCATCCCTAGAGACATTCAAAAACTGTGTAAACGTGGTGGCACTTTGGGACATGGTTTAATAGGCATGGTGGTGTTGGGCTGACAGCTGAACGTGGTGATCTTAGAGGTCTTTTCCAACCTTAATGTTTCTATGATTCTGTCATTTAGGGGGCAGGGTGCTATTATTTTTCTACACAAAGTATCAAAAAGCTGTTAAATAGTTGGAAGGAATGAGCAGGAACAAATATTGTTTGAGGAGACCTTACCTTATTTACAGAATCCAAAGCAACTTAAAGATCATCACTGGTGTGGAGGTTTGGAGGGGTTTTGTCTTTTCATTTGAAAAGAAAGGCAGCAACAGGATGTAACCTCGTAACCTCTAATCAACTAGTTGCTTTCTTTCACTCAACAATAATTGCTATCTTATATTGCTATCTCGAAGACAACTTTTGCTGATATAATGCTTTTTGCAAGACTCAGTAATGACTTCAGAGCCACCTTATTCACTGTTGCTGACAGCAGCTTTGATGTTTCTCCAGGTCATAGCAACCATACTGAGATGAAGAAGGTCTAGGCCTGTAAGATTGAGCACTATGACCATTTTAAGAGAAGAACAGAAGAGAATGTGCAAGCCACTTGAAGGCTTTCTCCTTTGGGGCATTCCCTAATACTGATACTAAATCACTGTTTGAGAAGGTGGTAGCTTAAACAAAGCGGATGACCAGAATATCTGACACCAGATGAGGCACAAAATCTGGATTAGGGACTACCATTTAACCATATCCAACTGATAGTTTGTGCTGATGGTAGTTTAAGCTATAAAACTGGTAATATCAATGTCATGAGTGCTAAGCACAGATTTTGAAAGTGAATTAAAACAGACAAAGCAGCTGTGCTTTTCTTTTGCTTGTTTGGGATGCATGAAAAAGTTCAACTTACTATAATGTATGGATGCCACAGACACACACCCTGTAGTGCTTCCAGGTCTGTGGCCACTCTTTGGAGATCTGGAAAAGTGAGAGGCAGCATGTCTTCCTCCCTGGAGTAGATTGGAGAAGCAGTTCTGAGCTCTAAATGCTCCCAACCTCCTTTATGCTGCCAGGTGATCAGCGAGCTTCATGTTCTCCTTATTTCAGTTTCCTGAGCTTCAGGAGAAGCCTGAAGGAGGGAAAAGGAGCCAGAACACAGCACTATGCTTTTGGTGATTTTTTTTTTCTTAAACAGGACATGCCAATGGTGAAAATTCACCTTCAGGCAGACAAGTTGGAAACAGTAATTTTTTTCACATGATTCAACAGTAGGTGCTCTTTTTATTTCTGCACCCTTCATTTGTGTGGTATTCATGCTGTGTTACAGGGAATGGTTTCAGGATGGTGGCATACCTGAGAGAAGGAGCAAAGAAGGCAAACAATACAAGAGAAAGATCAGAGCTAAAGGAAAGAAGCCAAAGCCGTACTTTAGTTAAGCTGTCTCTGACACAGATCGCACTGTAGAATAGACCTTGTCTTCACTTTTAGAAAGTTAAGTGTGCATGTCCAACAAGTTACAAACCTGGTATTTTCCCTTGTTGTTTCACTTAGCAGAAATTTCTCAAAGCTTGTTTTGCTTTCTTCAAGAGCAGCTTCTCAAGGACATGTTTCAGTTTACTGAAAAGATTACAAACCTTACACATACTTTTACGTGGATAGTTGAAGTTGCTTAACAAAACAGGCAGGGAGGGAAGAGTGTGATTAGCAGGCTGTGCCCCAATCAGAGGATGTCTTCTGCCTCTCCATGGGATTATGTCTCTGGTAGATTCCTCCTCTGGACCTTCCTGTGACCTTTGCTGTACATCCCAGCCATTAACATCAGAGATCAATTATTAGGAAAGCCAGAGAAGGAGAAAGAAAAAGCATAAGCAAAGCAGAGTCATCTAGTGGCATTGATAGACTGCTCTGAAGATGCTCCAGTTTAGGGCAGCTTTCAGAGGCACCCTAATTCATGGTAGAAAATAGCCTGTGGCCCCAGCTGGCCTTCAACAGAGAAGTAGCAGGCTGTGTCCTCGCCTTCCTTGCACTGGTAGCTACAGCAGTTAGGAACTTTTTTCTACATGTTCTGTAAAGGGATGGCATCAATGACTTATGAAGAACATGTTGTAATAACGTAGCACTTCCTCTCTCATGGCACAGAAACTGAGCTCCTATGGCATAGACAGAAATCAGATAAAACATCCTAAAAGAAAAATACTCGAAGGTGTTAGCTGGTAACCTAGCAATTCTGAGCAAATGTGAGATGAAATATACAATTATTTATAAGCTGGCCAAATCCACATAGCACTCTGCAGAAATGCAAGCTGCGCATCCCCGACTGTGTTCTTATTCCTGGCTCTAAAGCACGTAGGCACACTGTTTTTCTGCTTTAACCTTCTTTTAGAAATTTCTGAATGGATTTGGGTGACTTTTCTTTTTAAAAATACAAATTTAGGTGACTATGGAGCATAGAAAATCTATATCCAAAGGGATAATTTTAACAATATTAAAAAGTGGTGACTCAAACTTATGATGTTTCTATCAACATTGTCCATGATAGTTAATTACTATTGCTATTGTAACTCCCCTGCTGAAGTCTAATGCCAACCAGTTATAACACATTTAAATAAAATTAGCCCAAACAAGCTCTTTTTACAAATCAGTTGCTTATGAAAGACTGATGGTTTTTTTTCCGTGTGTTTTCATTGCAATGGCTGCTTGAACAACAGTCTTTGAAAAATCATTATTAGGAAAGCCTGCACTGAAATAAGCTAGACAGCAATTCTGTTGCTTAAACCAAATTGTTTCATCTTGATAAGGCAGTTAAGGGATCCTTGCACAGTTCTTTTGGGAACCTACATTTTTGCAGTGTTGAATTGGTCACTAGTTTTGTTCAGGAATAATGATTTTCGAAGGAGATGATTAGACTAAAAATACCACTTTATTGATTACAAGTATTTTTTTTAAACCTAGAAAAAAGCAGACTACAGGGAAGATAGCTCCTCACTGATAGACCAAGCGTAACTTTGCATGGAGGTTACTAGAACACTCTGAATTTCTCATTCAAGACATTTTCAGCCACAACTAAGAGTTACGCAAAGGCAGTAATGTCTACTACATGAAATATAGGGCATATTAGCAATCAGTACACCAGTACAGCAGCTTAGACTGCAACTGGAACATTACTCAAAAGATACCAGCAGACTGTGCTTATGCTTCTGTGGTTGGCCAGGGTTCCTGCCTCTCCCTATAACACTCAATAAAGGAAGAAATGTAATCATCACAAAGAATAAAAATAGCACCAGCACTTGCAGGTGTTGCAAGTTTGTATTCCGTTGAAGAAGTGATTTAATTTTATCAATTTATTTTTTTCCACGTTTTCAGACATGTGATAGTATTTGGCAGTCTGGGTGAAACAGGATGCTAATTGCCTGGTTGTCCACAATAGATACATGTTAGTTCACAACTAAGCTCAACTTTAGGTCCACATATGCAATACAATTGTGACCCATGTGACTTCCTAGAAGGTACAGTAGTATATGACTAAATACTTCTAGCACATGTAAAAGGAAAAAATGTTAAGACTGCATAAGTAATTTTAAGCCACAAATAGTTTTGAATTGTTCATTTTGCAGTCTTGGCATTAATCTTGGCAATGTTCTGAGAATGAAAGTAATACCCAGCTAGGAATACCCATACCAAGATGCCCCGTCTGGCCCAACACTCTGTCTGCAGTAGTGGCCATGGGAGATGCTATTAAGGGACATCATGCAAACCTGGCCACTGTCTTTGGTTGGTTTCTCTCATATAACCTTGCAGACAGGATTTCTGGGAGCTATTAGCAATTGTTGTCCCCCATCTTACCCATCTCCTCCCTTCCTTCTGTCTTGCAGTTGGAAAAAGCATATGGAATTTTCCCCTCTCCTAGGATCAACACGCTTCCACCACTGTGGCCAATGGCTGCCTGCCTGTGGGTGGGGTGGTACCACTGCTGCTCACCTTCATCTTTTGGGTTTCATGGCACCTCTGGGGTTTTCTGTCGATGCAAGAAGGATGACTGGAAAAAGAATGCCCCAGATACACCACTGCCAGTGCCCTCAATCTGTGGCACTATCCAGGTAATTAGATCAGCATAAGAACAACAACTCAGCTGAAACTGCCTGTGTGAGGGAGGAGGGTCTCTGGAGGGGGGCTACAAAGGACACCTTAACTTGAGAGCAAGCTGCTTGCAAGGACAGATGGCTCCCTGCCTTGACCTTTCCTCCTCGAGTCTTGCTACCCAGGACCCCTAAGCTGACACCACTGACCCAGACCCTGGCAGGCAATGTAATTTCATGATGGGAGAGGCCTCATCAACACCTCCGAGGGGATCCTCCAGCAGGCAGAACCAGACATGGGAGATATAGTCAGGCAAGGGGTCAATGCCGCTGTGGAGTTGGAGGGCAAACTGATGTGTTTTCCCTAGAGTATCTCAACCATTACTCTAATTCCTTTTGAACCTACTGATACCGTCTGCCTCCACAACTACCTGTAGCAATGATTTCCAGAAGGTTGGTAAATAAAAGTTCTACATTCATCTTACTAATTGCTTTCAAAATTTTGTAAGGCCCAGCAATAGCTTTCTTCTTCCCTACCAGTCACCTTCTCTGTAAACTGAGAAGTTTCAGCATTTTGCCTGTCATCATAGGGCAGCTGCCTCATTCCCCTAATCATAATTTCATGTAGTGCTCTGGTATCTTGAAGTAAGGGTACTATACAATACTCAATTTTTTCAACAACACTCAGCACAGGTGCCCAAAGGTTTACATATTAGCAAAATGATATATTCTGGTTTAGTAGTCTCAATCCATTTATCTGGGTTTTTCTGTTTTCTACTGCACATTGAGGTGATTCCTTCAGAGAATTGTCAGTTATTAGGATTTCTTTCTTGGGCTCTAAGTTCTGTGTTCAGAATCGTGCTAGTTTATTTTTGTCTATGTATGTGCATTATATTACATCTACCTACACTGACATTTATCTGCCATGGTTTTGCCTACATTCTCAGCCTTGTGATATATACCTGGAGATCCTTGTCACGGTCTCTTATTTTCTTTGACATCTAACCTCAGTCGTAGTTTCATTTATATGTAGTCTCATTCTCTCCTCCTCCTTCATGACAGACGCCTCCAGTTTCCTTGTCGTTTCCCTGTTTCTGGAGGCTCCCACAGTACAGCTGTCCATTTCTCCTCTCCAGTGGCTGTCATTCACAGTATCTCCACTGACCTCCTCCTTCAAATAACATCTTCACCACACCCTCTCTATAATATCACTAGTTCCCAGTTTCCTCTTGTCTAGTAACCATATCCATCTCTTTGTGTCCCACTCCCTGTATACCCACCTCCCCTCAAACTCTCCGCATGTTGTTTCTTTCTTCCTACAAAAATGGCTAAATCCAGTCTCCCTGTCTAGATAATTTCCGTCTCTTTCATAAACTTCACTTTGTCAGGTTCTCTTTCCTACTCACTTGACCTGTTTTCTATTATTCCTTTTAGCTGCTCACCAGAGTATGAACCACTTGTCCCTGAGCTAATCTTAACATGAGTTAGTCCACTTCGAAATCTTATTCACCATGTCCAGCCTGCTCCGGTCCTCCCATTTCCCAGTCGCAACAGTCAACCTCTTCTCTGAGATTCGTCACATACTTCCTTCGTCTACTCCATTATTTCCCTCTGGCCCAGGTTTTGTCCTCCACGCACTGTGGAGATTGATTCCTGCTGCTTACTTACTGCAGCAGCATGGGCATGAAAAGCCAAGGAGAGACAGTACCCTGTCTCAGTAGGAGTGTCCAGTTTAATTGTGGTGTACTAGAGTAAATATAGGGAATGTCCAATTTTCTTCCTAGACTGGTAACATCCTATTGCTCTGCAGACTTGTCCTGTCTGCTCAGCACTAAGAGCTGCGAAGTAATGCAGCATGTTCAGTAAGACTGAAATCTTCAGAGCTGTAGGTTGCTAAAGCTCAAAAGATCCTCCTTGAACAATGTATTGTGGAAATTTCCATTTTCTATAAAAACAGTAATCTGACTTTTAACATCTGACGTTGTCTCACTGTATTTCTCAAATACATCTCATAAATGAGCTATCAACACTGGTTACTTTATGGTATTTTAGTTTCAAAGTTCCTAATTTCTCGTAATGATAAAAATAAGTGGAGCTGTATTAAACACATTAGAGGAGGAGAACAGGAAGTCAAACCTGATGTAAAAAAGGAGAGGGTAAAAGGAGTATTTGAACTAGTAAAGAATTGAGGATACCCATAGAGAAATTCTGTACATGCATAGCTTTATCAGAGAAACAAAATCAAACACAGAAGAGAAATAAATAAGAATAGACAGAAAAAAAATGTCTAAAGCAGTTACAGGAAATTATATTGTTATAAAAAAGTATAAAACAAACAAACAAAAACAAACAAAAAAAAATCAAGCCAAACCCAAACTTTTAAAATTTCATATAGAGTAGCAGCTGAAAATATAAAAGGTGAAAGAACAGAATCTTATTTTAAGATGATAAAAAGAAAATGGATGTTAACTTATCTAAAGAGGAGAAAAGCAGAAGAGAAGGAAGGTGATGACTGCAAAAGGAAAAGTAATGATTCTGGAGTGTTTCAAAGGATTCCTGTAAAGTACACAAGATGTAACTTTCTGAGAAGCCACCAAAGGACAAGCTTGAAGAGGAAGTGAAGCATGTGCCTTTGTGGTTAGCTGACCCAATTAGTGATAGAAATTGACCTGATTCAGTAAATGGGAGATATGCTTTTACAAATCAGTGTCATAAATATAATCAATATTAGATCCATTTTAATGACATAGATGTTGACTTCTTTGATGCTTGATTGTGCTTGGTATTGAGGATGGCTTGTTGGGGCATTTTTCTTATACATAGGACTAAGCAAGCCAGTGTTTTTGAGTAAGAATTAGCTGTGAAGGTTGGCACCACTTAGCCTGAACCCAGGAGAGCAAAAGTCTACTCAAAAAGATTCAGAAGTTTTCCTGTGTATACCAGTGAGCATAAGGTCAAAGTTCCATAGTTAAAACACAAACTACGATGGTTATTTTAATCTAGAATATTCTTCCAGGATTACAGCAAACCACATTAGACAATGTAATTAAATGAGATCATTTTCATACAATATGAAATCCAGCTGTTCAACAAGGAAGGATTTTGTCCAGGCTATGTGACATTGCCAGTACTCAACTAGTTTTGCCTAAACTTTGAAATGTGTGCCTGGAGTGTGTGTCATCATCCCATCCTTTACACATCCTTTTCCTTCTCCACTTTATCCTTCTCCTCTTTCTTTCATGCCCTAGAGTTTATTAACCCATGTATAACTTATAATTTAGAAATACCTATAAATCCCTTCAAAGTAGAAAGTTGTTGTTTTCATGGTATAAGTGTATCTTTATGAGCAGCTAGGATTGTTTTGAAGTTTCTTGAGGTGGTGTTGGCTCTGCCTCTTTGCACTTCTCTCCCTCATTTCCAGGCAATTGAAAAAAATCATAACAATAAAGAGACATGCTGGAGATTCCTGTTTTATGTCCTTATTTCATGTGTGGCAGGGAAAAAGAGAAGATGTTGCCAAATCATCTTCCTCTGTTTTCAAGTTCTGAATATTTTTAGATTTGAACAATAACATTTGGCTTGAGAGCAGTTCTCTAGCTGCCTAAAAAAATGCCAATGTATCTAAATGTTTCCTAAATTCTCACAACTTCCACACCCTTTACAGGTATTTCTATAGTCCTTTTATGCCTTCAGGATTGGGAAGGTGGCTCAGTGCTTCCTGTATCCTCATGTTCCACAGTTCTGCTTCCATGAGGGATCCCGGAGGTTCTCCCAGGTTGCCAGATGAGTGGTACTCCCTGGGTCATCTCCACTGCTTAGAGCAGCTGCCTCCATCACGACAAACATCAGTTCACCCTTCCACATAACCTGCTTCAGTGTATGAGAGTAAGAGTGGCCGCCTAAAAAATACCAGATCTAGTTGGCAAGAATATTTGCACCTCCTAGCAAGTATGTGTTTACATACCCTCAGAAGCCAAGCAAAAACCTCTGCTGTGCCTTGACAGACAATACTGGCAAAGATGACCACACCTAGATTGGTTTTTGTGGTCATCAGATCCCCTATGAAGATTACAACTTAACAGTACATGAGAGAGATGCAGATTGCAGTTGATGTTTCTCCACATGGATTCCAGCATAATTAATGGCATGAAGTTCGTGTGTGGATCTACATTAGCAGCGTAGCACTCACTACAAATTGTTTATAGATGCAAAAACTTTTTTTCATCTATCCTTGGGGGCTGCAGCTTTTTCCAACCAAATGAGCATCATGTTGCAGGCTTCAGAGCTGTATTTCTTTCCTTTTGCCATGTTCTTCCCCAACCCTTTTATCTTTTGTGCCACAAGAATGTGCAGCTTTTACAATAAGTTTGGAAACTGCTCCATAGACCTACGTTCCTGTGACTGTTCACTCAACTCCCACTCAGATTTTGGCCAACATACAGCTCATCCTAAGGCCTGAAGTATACTGAGAGCAGTGCCGCTATGTCAAAACAGGGGTAACTCATAGACGGGACATGATGGCCATGGAGGGCTAAAGGTCGTTAAGCAGCCACTGTAACCTTCAGCTTGCTGTCTCTTGTAGCCATCATCCTTGCATATTTTCTGGTAGTTTCTTCAGAATACAGTAACTCATGAAAACTGTATAGACCAGACTTCCAAACTGGAAGGTATAAACATGTCAGCTTGTTCCAAAAAAATAGCTTTTGAAGCAGATCAAACAGCAACTGAACTGAACTGTTCAGGCTTTCATCACCTCATCTGGAATATTGTGTTCAGTTTTGGAATCCCCAGCATAACAAGGATATGTTGGAATGGGTCCAGAAGAGGGTTACAAGGATGATCAGAGCCGCTGGAGCACCTCCCATACCAGGACAGACTGAGAGAGTTGGGGTTGTTCAGCTGCAGAAGATAAGGCTCTAAGGAGACCTTATAATGACATTTCAGTACCTGAAGGGGGCCTACAAGAATGCTGGGAAGGGACTTTATATAAAGGCTTGTAGTGATAGGACTAAGAACAATGGGTATAAACTGGAGATGGGTAGATTCAGACTAGACATAAGGAGGAATTTCTTCACGAAGAGAGTGGTGAGGCACTGGAACAGGTTGCCCGAGGAAGTAGTTGGATGCCCCATCCCTGGAGGTGTTCAAGGTCAGGTTGGATGGGCAGCCTGATCTAGTGGGAGGTGTCCCTGCCCATGGCAGAAGGGTTGGAACTGGATGATCTTTAAGGTCTCTTCCAACACGAACTATTCTATGATTCCATGATTCTATGATTCATGATTCCCAGTGTGATGTAGAGGGTGCCCACACCATGACAGAAGTGAAAAGATGAGCACTCTTACCAACAGCTAGGTAACTCTTTTGCTCATTGGTGCATGTTTTACAAGTTGTAACTTATGAATTAGAGAACTTGTGAGTCAGAAACACGATGAATGAAGCGATGGTAGACTCATCTGCACAAAAGAAAACTAACCTTTCACGTTGGGTTTGTTTCTTTTCTTTCCTAACACTCATAAAATAAAGTTTAATTTGCAGAGCATTTTGTCCTGTAAATTTGTTATATCCAGATGGATCATGACAATCCCTTGTTACCTCAGCAAAAAATAAATGAGCGGGACAGAGAACAGATTGTCTGAGGTCTCTTTCCATGTGGCTAAACTAAACTGCAAAGGATGTCCTCAGCTCCACTTCTGACTGGGAAAAGTCCCAAGCCTGGGCTACTCCTGGTGCTAGAGCAGGTATTTCCTAGCAGAGTGCTAGCTGGCACAAGCCAGAGGTGTGCCAAGGAGGATGCAGGTAGAAGAGGTGGTAATAATGGGACAGTGCTTGTGCCTCTGCTGTGAACCACTTGCATTCACGACCACATATGTAGAGTCCTTATGTCAAAAGGGATTCTTTAACACCACCAGACAACCTTGCTAACAAAGGCTTTTATGATACCTGAAATGCCACCATAAACAAGAGAATGAAAAAGAAAGAGCAATAAGAGTGTACTGAATTTTTAAGATGTTTCTCTTTTTCTTTTTGAAGTTCCTTGATGTGTGTCCAAAGAACTATTAGGGGCTGAAAAGATGTAGCAGCTGAAGTTACAGTCATACCCTTATTGCTGTAAATAGCAATTACACTCTGTTGTACCGGTAAAGAAAGCTAACAAACAGAAAAATGCAGTAAGAAACACAAATCAAAATAACAACGCCCATGTTTTTCTTGCAGGCTAGTAACGAAGCAGGAGTTGGGCAATGCTACAGCCTGTTTAAAAATGGAGAGGGAAGGGAGTAATTTGATTTAATATGAAAAATGTCAGGAAATGATAAAATTCCTGATGTCCTCTTTATCCCCTGCCAAGAGCTTCATATATCTTAAACAAGCACAAAGAGAGCATGTAAAAGACTTCCTTGTTTGTGCTCCATTAACAAGAGGAATGTAGAAAAAAATCATTAATTCAGTTCTGAGAAATACAATAGATACTTTTGCTCTGTGTGTAACATAATCTAATTCCAAGGTAATCTGATTTGCTGATTTCTTCCTCTGGAAAATCTCGGTGTGGGGGGAGCAAAACCGATGGATCCCTTTCCCAAAGTGATGGAAGGAATGGAAGAAGTCTCATCATTCCTGGTCTACCTCCACATCTAGAGGGGGCTCAAGTCTGTTATTTCAACAGATTTGAGTGAAATGCTGTGTACAAAGTTGCCTGTGCAGTATTGAAACTTTAACTCAACATACACATAAAGCAGAAATAACAAGACCAAATCTGTAAGAGAGGGTCTCAAGATACTGTACATTCATTGACCTTGATTTCCACAATTAGATGCTGAAATAACTCTCTGAAATGAGTCATTGGATTGACTTGAGTTATGGCTTGAGATCAGCAAAACAAATTAAAGTTGAAGAACTTTGAATCATCTTAACAGAGTAATAGTCTGGAAATGAAAGTTAGAAAGAAAAATAATTTACAGACATCTGGTTTTACTTCACTAATTAAAACACCTACAGAGTTAATCATGAACTCTTGTACATTAAGCATATGAGCCATGGGACTACATTGTGTAATTAATGGCATCATTTCATCTGAAATAACATCTGCTTTTAATTGCATCTCTGTGCTATTAATTTTAAATTATATTCTTTGTAAATTTATTTCTATATTTTGAAAAGAAATTTCTATTAACACAGAACTAATATAAATTCCAATATAAATTAATTAATTATAAATTATCATATGAATACTTGCATATACAGGACAAGCTCATGAACCATTCACATATTTTTTGCATTGAGTCTCGCAATTTGAAGACAACCAGCACAATAAGCTTTCTTTAAAAAAAAAATAATCTTGGAATGATCAGTGTCCTTCTGATAAAATCCAGAACCTAATCCTTGCAAAATGGATTATTCACTATCCTCATATTTTTTGTACATTTTTAAATTGGTTTTGCCTCTCACCCCTTTAACTGGGATTTGTGTGACTCCAGTTCCAATTCATTGCCCACAGTGCACTATTGTGAAGGTTTGTTGAATATCGGACTAAAAACATCTCTCCTACTTTTAGAAAAGAAGATAAAATGAATGTAATACAAGAAGACTTAAAGTTAAATTACTGGCATTCCAAGAGGAAATGTCAGGTGTGACCAGTGCTCAAGCCTTCCAGAATGCTACGTGTACGTTTTCCATCTTCCTTTGTTTTAAAATCAGACAAAAAGGACCCTTCTTGGCTAGCAGTCCTTTTGGAAAGAGTTCGGGCATCTCCAGGTATCTCCACCACCACCACCAAAAATGTGCAGTATTTCTGCAGAGCCTGAGCTCAGGCTGAGATCAAAGTGCTTATAAGATGCAAGAATGATGTCGGCATGTCCTCAGAGTCCAGTGCATTCGCAAGAGCTCTCATCCAGGCACATTGGAAACTCAGCTACCTACAGCCACTGCCAAACTCCCTTGCATTAAGTGCAGTAGTTCTATGTAAGTCTTTATAGGCTGAGTCAGAAATGTAATTTTCCCATGAATAAAACTATTCCAATGTCTTTTAAAGTTCCTGAGTTCCAGTCCATCAGTAGATTTCAATGCGGCAGAATAAACTGCTTATCTCTAATTAGACGGATTTTTAATGAAAGAACTTATAATATCCAAACAAAACCTATAGCAATAATACAGGTTTTACTACATAGTTTACATATTGAACTGCATATTTAAATGCAGCCTAAGAAAGATGTACACGGAAAAAAACATATCAGATCTTTTTAAGCTCTATTTTTTCAAATCTGCACCATTTATTCCATTTCCTGTGACACTGTGTTTCAAACTTCTTTACAAGTTTCCTTGCTAAAGGTTAAAAATAACCCAAGGTGATGACTAAACTCCCTTTGATTACACACGGGGGTGAGAGGCTCCAAAAGAGCACAGGCAGACAGCCTTCTGGCATTTGGAAGAAAACAGTAATCTCAAGGAGTGGAAGTACAGAACATACAGTCACTTTAGGAGTTGCAGGGCTTGAATCTCTGCCCCCATGCTTGTGAATCCAGGTGCACTGAAGAATTCACAAACCCCTGCTAAAAATGAGCAGAGAATTCTATGGGGTGCTTTGCTTTTCAGTTTGCAGCAGTCCATCACATTTCTTTCCCATCTTAAGTAGATTTAGTACTTCATCTGATCTGATCTGACTTGATCCAAAGATGCAGTGTTTTCCTTCTGAAAATACTGGGGCGTAATTCAGCAAAAAGAAGCCCTTATTACTCTGTTGTGCCCAGGGATTCCATAGAGCCTGCACACATGCACTTTGATCACAGAAGCCATCTCTGAAGAAGAGGGTGAAGGAGAATTTGGTTTGTGCTATATTCAGCTTCTTTCCCATTTTAAGTCATTCTTTGAACAAGTTTTTCTAACCTTCTACATAAAAACTCATAGTTTTAGTCTCTCCCTCCCCCAGACTTCGTTCAGGGTGCAATTTGGAGTTTCCTGTTGGACAGCATGTGCTTGAAATTCTCTGATCATTCATCCTTGGAGCTTTTCCACCCTTTTTCACAATCCTAGTCCTGCAGTTTATGAACTGCACAGGAAAATACATTCCCAGGCCACATGGTGGGAGTGCTCAATGCACAGGAGTCCTTAAGACCTCTCTTTCATTCTGCCTCAGGTTTCAGCAGAATGTATACACTTGCAAGAGCATTATAACATTCCTCCCATGTTCTGTTAACACCCGGTGCACTCAGATCCATGTCTGCTGAATATCCCTGTGGTTGCAATGTCTCTGACACTTGCCAGCTGTCCATATTAAGCCTGGAAGCCCTGCCAAATGACAGGCTCTTGGACTGAACCTCGTTCCTTTTTGTAGCTCTTGTATTTTACCCATTTTCAGCAGAGCTTGAGCACTGGAGGACTGCTTTCTGCCGCCCCACAGTTCTGCGTCAGACACTATGTCTCCTCTGCAAAAGAAGACAGAGAGGCCAACTCGTAAAAGCGCTTGGCAGGAAAATGTCTAGTCATGTTTTTGGCTGTATGGTCATATGCCACATATACAGCATGTAGAATATGTCACATATGAAGCAAGGTATAAAATATGTGGGAATAGCTCATGGAGCTCAGGCTGTTAAGAAGCAACCACAAAATCTATGCAGGTAACAAAGCGGAGATGTCTGTCTGGAAAGGTCAGCTGTCAGCCTGAGGAATGTATGATGGCTGCAAGACACTGTACAGATTTTCTTAGACAAGCAGATAGACTCAGTATTCCTTTTCTAATATGTCTCCCTGCCAGGTGTCAGCTCCACAAAACCAGAAGGTAGTAAGTCACATCAACATCGTTGTCTGGAGCCATTGGTTCCCGCAATTGATACCCTCTCCATTATTTGCAAGAAATGCCTACAGCTCTTAGGATGACAAATACTACTGGGTTAAGGCAGACTGTTTGTTCTGCCTTCTCTTTGCTCTGCAGCCAATTACTGTTGACTGACAATAATTTCAGGACTATAGGCATTCTGGTTTTCTGCTTTCAACAAAAATGAGAGTTTACCACTTCTGGAAGAACGGGCAGGCAACTCAAGAAGAGTACAGGGATCTCATTAGGTCATGCAGAGAGAAAATTAGAAAGGCAAAAGCCCAGATAGAACTTAATCTGGCCACTATTATAAGAGATAACAAAAAATGTTTTTACAAATATATTAACAGCAAAAAGAGAACTCAGGAGAACCTCCATCCTTTATTGAACAGGTAGGGGAACATCGCCAGCAAGGATGAAGAAAAGGTTGAGGTACTCATGCCTTCTTTGCCTCAGTGTTTAATAGTCAGACCAGTTATCCCCAGAGTATTCAGCGTCCCTAAGCTGGAAGACAGGAATGGAAAGCAGGATAATCCCCTGAAGTCCAGGAGGAAGCAGTTAACAACCTGCTATGCCACCTGGACGCTCACAATTCTGTGGGGCCAGATGGCTTCCACCCAAGGGTACTGAGGGAGCTGTCAAAGGAACTTGCCAAGCCACTCTCCCTCATTTACCAGCAGTCCTGCTTAACAGGGATGATCCTTGCCCATGTACAAGAAGGGCTGGAAGGAGGATCTGGGGAACTACAGGTCTGTCAGCTTGACCTTAGTACCAGGGATGATTATAGAATGGTTCATCTTAAGTGCGCTCACTAGGCATGTGCAGGACAAACAGGGAATCAGGCCCAGTCAGCATGAGTTCATGAAAGGCAGATCCTGCTTCACCAACATGATCTCCTCTTGTGACCAGGTGACCTGCCTAGTGGATGAGGGAAAGGCTGTGGATGTTATTTACATCATTGTCAGTAAAGACTTTCACACTGTGTCTCATTAATATTCTCCTATAGAAGCTGGTGGCACATGGCTTAGACTGGTGTACCCTTCACAGGGTAAAAACTGGCTGGATGGCCAAGCCCAGAGAGTTGTAGTGAATGGAGTTAAATCCAGTTAGTGGCCCATCACAAGTGGTGTTTCCCAAAGGTCAGTGTCGGGGCCATTTGGGGGTGTGCTAGTTGACAGCAACTGAACGTGAGGCAGCAGTGTGCACTGGTGGCCAAGAAGGCCAACAGCATCCTGGTCTGTATTAGAAATGATGTGGCCAGCAGGAGTAGGGAAGTGATCATGCTCCTGTACTCAGCACTCTTCAGTTTTGAGGCTTTCGGTACAAGAAAGGACATTTAGCTGCTGAAGCATATCCAGACAAGGCTGACAAATCTGGTGAAGGGTCTGGGAGCAAAAGTCTTATAAGGGAACTGGGATTGTTTATTCTGGATTAGAGAAGACTGAGGGGAGATTTTATCACTTTCTACAACTACCTGAAAGGAGGTTGTAGCGAGGTGGGTGTTGGTCTCTTCTTCTAAGAAACTAGCAGCAGGATGACAGGAAATAACCTCAAGTTGTGCCAGGGGAGGCTTAGATTGGATATTAGGAAAAATTTCTTTCCTGAAAGAGTGGTGAAGCTCTGGAACATGCTGCCCAGAGGAGTGGTGGAGTCACCATCCCTGGAGGTGTTCAGAAAACACGTAGATGTGGCATTTCAGGACATGGTTTAGGAGGCACGATGGTGGTAGGCTAACAGTTGGACTTGATGATCCTAGAGGTCTTTTCCAACCTTAATGATTATATGATTCTATGAAAATACTGCTCAATGACAACCTATGCTTTTGTGCCTGCTGTTCCACAATACATCATTGTTGGGTAGTTTCATTTCACATCTTGCAAAAGATGCTTTCCTGTTTTGATGCAATTTTCTGTGAGCCTAGTGGGTCAAAATAGTGAGCAGTGGTGGTGACAGGTCTATAGCTCTGATTTCCTGCAAATTGTTCAAGCACAATGACCATCAAACTTTAGATAATTGTCAAGAAATCATGATGCAGATGCACAGCAGATAATTAAATTAAATTTGAAATGCAAAACCACATTGAATCCATAGTTCAAGAATAACTCTAATGAACTGTCTAATAAAACTCACTGAAAGAGGGATTTGAGCTGTGAGTAAGAACAGTTTCCTACGCAAAGCACTCTGCAGTCAGGAAATAAAGCTTTATTTGCAAAACATGAACAAACAGAAGTGCATCAGAGTTATCTGAGTCCATTATCAATCTCCTCCAGATATCAACCCACCGGATGCTGAATTTTGGTTAACCAAGTAGGTTAAAAAAGCAACACCAGTGAGAGATTGTACAGGTTATTTTTGGAGTTTCAAGTGATAAAGTGGTCTTAAGTCTTCCTAAACTGGAATGGAAAATGGAACTGGAAAAAACACTGCCATCATTCTGTACTGTGTATTTCTGTGGGGATGGCAGAATTTCTTTCTGCTCATAGCTTCTGTAACATATAATTTTACAAGGTAAAGATAGTAAAGTAATAGGACCACAAAAACCACAGAAATTTTAAAAAAGATTTGTCGAACAGAAACTCTTTTGCGCAATGTGGCATCTAAAAGCACGTTATAGCTCTAAACATTTAAAGTTTCCTGAGCAATGCAGCCTGGCTCTTGGGGAGAAGACCGTGATTTGTGAAAATTATTTTAAACCTAGCTTTCAACCACTTTTGTCTTCCCCCTGCCTCCCATTATTATTTTACACTGGTTTTGTGAAGACCCCTATGACTTATTGCCCCTAGTTCTAAGGTTTCAGCACTGGAGACCTGAATGGGTCCCAATGGTCTTGCTAAAAGGCTTCACTCATGCTTTGAGCCCATATCAGAGAGACATCCCAGGACATGAAAAGGACCGCCCCCCAACCTTTGTTTTCTATGGAAAACAAACCTCACTTTACGGGCTAAAGCGATACTCTTCTTTTATTCATGTTCACAATATGAATACCTAGAAATCCGGAATTAGAGGGAGTGACACAGCACATGCTTCCTTTGAGACTAGAGAGAGGCTGAAAATATTAGCTAGTTAAGAGGCCAAATTGTGGTTATTACACTCTGGAAAGTTGTGCACACTTTTATCCTTACTGTGGATAATCTAACGGGGACCGAGAACCAGGTTATAAAGTTTTATTTGCTTGTGAGTTTGAACTCATATCAGCAGTATAATGGGGTTCTGTACATTTCAATAACACAGCTGCAAAGTTATGCTACAATGACAATTTAACTATAGCAATGTGTCTATAGTTAAAGAAAAACAAGCAGAGAGTGAATCTGAGCTAAGAGAAGGTAAGCTATGTGAACTCATGCAGCCTTGCAGCTCTGGGCTATCCAGGGCACAACTTGGGGTTTAAAATGTGCAGTTTCATTAAATCTTTCCCATAATGTGGCTTCTGTAACATCTGTGGGTCAGCCAGTCCAACATCTATGAAAGACCATGGGTCTCTACCATCTTTTGGTCACTAGAGTGCTTCTAATTTTAATAAAAAGAGGAATTGACTCATGTCTTGTTTGGTTTTCACCATGCAGATTTACAAAAACCCTATTAGCACCTTCCATATGTATGCTCTTAGCAAAGGTCAGCAACTTTCATTACATGGAGGTGACAATTTTACCCTAGCAGATATTGGGGGTATATCTGGTATAATTCCTGCTGTTTGTGTATTTTTCAGGTAATTTGTACCTCAGTATGGTAGACTAACTTTAGTCTGCCTTTCCCCATTTACAAGTCACATTCCTTCATTTAAGCCAGTTAGCTGCATATGCGTGTTATCATGCCTTCAGTGATGACAAATCACTGGAGAATATAAATTCAATTGTACCTTTACATTTAAAGCTTGCAGATCTAATTTCATGTCTATGACGCAGAGAAGTCCACTGTCTTCCAGCAGCTCCGGTTTAGCTCCTAACCAGAAGTCAGAGGACATCATAAAAGCTTGTCAGCTTAGAAACGCTCAAGAAAACGTCAAATATTTGACTAAGGTTACCTAAAGCAAAGATCATTTTATCACAATCAGAACAGGATCTGAGCCTCATTTTTTTCTTTCTTGTGTGACAGATCTGACTTCTAGTGAAGAATACAGTGCCGTGGCTGATCCTTTAAAAAAAAGGTAATGAGCAAGTCCATGACAAAAGCCCTTTCATTTAGTTAGAGATTAAAGTGCACTGTGCACAAACTCATGATGTCCAGATATTGAAGCATGCAGGCAGCACAATGTCTTGCTTTTGTGACTCCTAAAAATTATTGCTGTGTTTTGGGAAAAGACAAAGCAGAAGACAAAGCACTGTCCAGATGATAATCCCTTTAATATGCTGCATCTTTTATTGCTTTTATCCTTTAGGAAGTCCAAACAGGAAACAAACATGTCTCTAAGGAGCCCAGAAGACAACAGAATACAAAATTTTGTCATGTTATGACAACCAGGAAGCAGCACATTTTATTGTTTTAACCTCATTGTCTTATTTGTCTACTGAATATTTAAGCAAGAGTCTGTTTTAGGCACAGACTTACAGCATTAGTATTTAATGTAGATTTGAACCCTTTTCATATCTTCTCTCCACTGCACTGCCTTCCCACTTTACTTTATGTTAATATGCACAGATAAAACATTATCTGATTTCATGCTGATTTTGTGTCTTTTTCTGATGAAGATAATACTCATGTTTTCCAGCAGTCACTGATGAAATCATAGACCTGCATTTGTTCTTCATAATAGCTTATGGCTTAACAAAATAGAAGCATTTAAAAGTTGTCACTTACTAGAGACAACATGGCAGAAAAATAGACATATAAGGCCAAAATTAGGGGCCATACAGCCCCTGAGACAATCTCTTGTCTCTGACTATGGCCAGCCGCAGGTATTTGGGAAATATTAACGGAACAAACCTAATGAGAGTTTGCCTGTATTTGTATACTTTGCTATTTTCCAGTAACAGCATTTCAGGCATCCCCTCAGCAAAAGGTCATACACATATTCAGTAGTTACTAATTAACTTTCCCTCCGTAGCTCTGTCTGGTCCATTTTTAAACTTCTTGTCTTTCTTGCCTCTATGACATCCCTTGGAAATGACTTGCACATTAATCATTAAACACTAACTACACGCTGTGATTAAGAAGGGGTGCTCTGTTTCTTTTCCTTAATCTGTCACTCAGTAATTTAGCTAGGCACTCTTCTCTCTGATTATGTGAGAAAGAATGAACACATCTTTTCCTGCTCACACATTCTCCATTACCATTCATGACTCAGAGGATTCCTCCTTGGTGCTGTACTTCACTGGTGATGAGAAGACAAGAAGTATATCTTCTTTCCAAGACACTGGTGTGCTTGCTTTGGTCAATTAACATCATTCAATTTACCTAACCCTACATGGAATCTTGACCTTTATAACGCTGTTCTCCATTCTTTTCCTAAAAATGCCAGATACCCTATCTGACAGACTGCTACTCACCACTGAGCTGATGCTTTCAGAGATCTAGTGACAGTGATATCAATGTGCCTTTCCTAAACACAGACAGCTGATGAAGAGCCAGCTGTTGGTCTGGATAATACTGGTTTTGCACTGATTCAAAGAGGCTTTGTATTTTTCTACACTAAATTTAAATCTCTCATTTTATCAGACAGCTTTGTGAGAAGATTTAATAAGGCCCTCCCATAGCTCTTATAGCAAGTTTAAATGTGTTTGATTACCCTAAATAATTCTGTAACACATACAAAGTCTGTCACCTGGCCTTTTTGAGATCAACAAGCTAAAAGTTGCAGATCTCAGCACAGATGTCAGTAAGAACCCCCTGAGAGCTCTCCTGGACGGTTAGATATCCCAGTGACCTGAAACTGCATAAGTCAGGCAGTGTGATATGCCACCATTTTTTATTTAACAGCCCTCAAAACAAATTGCAAAGTACCTCTATCAACAGTGGGAAGGAAAGAGGATGCCAGTTTCTTCTTTCCCTTATGAGAGTCTGATGCTAGCACTCAAGAAGAAAAGTGGTTCTAAGCTAGAAATGATAGGACTTTTCAGCTTCAGGTGGAGATCAACTCTCTGTTACCCTATAGAAGATGAAGGAAATTCTTGCTAGGCAGAAGAAAAAAGGGGGTAATGTGATATCAGAAACATCACAGAGATCACATTCCCATGGCATTACTGGAGCTCAGTGATCAACATGATAATTAAGCCATTCTGGTGCGAATTACATTCATCCTGCAGCTGACTCATCTAAAAGTGCCAAGTCTGATGTTGCAAGAAGGACCAGTGTTTCACACTGACACACTGAAGCTACTCCTGGTCTATGTCAGCAGTGTTCCAGATGTTTCAATATATGAATGAATTCTCAGGCTGAAAAGGCCAAGTGAACTATGAAAACATTGCCCTTTCTTATTGCCTTATCAGTACAGACTGAGAGGAAACCCATAAAGGTCTGTGGCAATAATTTCTTGAACCTGGGCATGACCTAGAAGAGCAAAAATGTACCGAGTGCTGATCTGCTCCTTCCAGTATGAATTATCGGGACCTTAAATGAGCCACAACAAAACTAAAGCTCCAGTATGCAGCAAAAAAGCCCATGCTATAGCAAGTAAGACCTACCTGGAGGAACAACTACCTGTTCTTAAGGAACAGGTTTAAGGGAGTGTTAGGAATGGTTGGACTCAATGATCCAGTGGGTCCTTTCCAACCTGGTGATTCTATTAAAAAAAAAAAAAAAAAAAAAATTAATTCTCTTGCTTAGCTACAACCTTTGTGTAGTGGCAACTTAACAGTTAAATATTTCAAGGGCTGGTAAGGAACAGCAGGAAGCTGCCAAACCCACATTTATGGGAGCATATGTCAAGTGAAGGATTGCTTTTCTGCAATCTTATCATCATAGATCCCATTCACACTCCTAATCTGCTGACAGGGCAATTCTCCTTTTGCATATGCATGCAGGATAAGAGCTTGAAGTAACTGGGAGCTTTGGCCTTGTTTTGAGTGGGAGTAGGATTGTACTCTGTTTTACACCTCAGGAATTATTAATCCCTGAAAACTGTTTGCTTTATTCAGGTTCAATGTGGCATCTGCACACATGTCATACCAGTGACTGGCAGCAAAATTGTTTTCCTGTAACTGACTGCATGTGCTAATTATTGAGACAAACCTTTAGACCCCTCCTATGCCAGAACTGCTGGCAAGCTATTCTCCAGCATGAGTCCTATTTGTTCTGAGCCTTTTGTTTAAGAGTTTTGGGCAAATAAATTTGCTGGGGAAAGCATCTGCAAGGCTTCCTTATAATTCTCAGGAACAGTTGTTTAAAGGAAGATCTGTCAGATGTCACAATCAAATACTCTCTAGGAAAACTTCCCCGTAGAATTTTACTTGCTTTTTGCTTCACTTTTGAAAGCCAGGCTCATGGGGCAGTTCCTCTTCGGACAGGGAAGTGCTACAGTGAAGTGACAGCTTTGACCTGGCTTCTTTTACTTACAAACTTGATCTGCTTCTGACTAAAGTTATTAGAAAGCCTCCCATAACGTGCAGGACAATTGTGATGGAAAAATGGAGAATGACCAGAGTTTTAGATAGGTTTGAAGAGACACAGAAATATGTGTATCTGTATAATAGCAAATCAGTTTCTTTATTGTTCCACACTCTGCGAATGACAAAATGCATACCTGATCCCACTTGGGATACTAACATTGTAGAAATAATGAGTAACTGCAAGACTACTCAAGCGCAATTACTACTGTAAATAGATTTTGTGCAAACTGCGGCCCACAATAACAATCCACAATTGCTCTTGTGAAACTCAGACTCAGCTGGAAACATGCAGTTTCCGCTGAAGACATTTCCACTGGAAAATGGGGAGCAAAAATTCTCAGCCCACATTCACTGCATGTGTTTCCTGACCTGGCCCTTATAAAGTCCTTTCACTTCTGGGTTCAAACTATCCACTGAGCTTGTATATCCACCAAGTCCTTAATCTGAAATGGTGTGGCATTGAAGGACAGAACTAAGGAAAAAACCCTAGAGAGCTAATTGAAAACTTATAGTTATCCATACTCTGATCATGCTGCTGCCAACCTGTCTTCTTTTCCTCTAGGCATTGCTTCCCTCCAGAGTCACCTCTCTGGGCATGTTTCTAAACTTTTGTTTCATTGCACACTAAGTCCTGGTTTGCTTTAGGGCAGCATGGGTTTTCTTGTGCCTGGACACATCTAGCACAGTTTGAACAGTACCATCTCACAAGTACTTAATTAGGTGTTACTACCAAAGCTGTCACAGTGGCATGTCCCTGTCTCAGAGCCTTCAAAAGTAACACAGTTTCTGGAAAAAAAAACCCGAAACAAACAGCCCAAGAGGCTTCTGAGCTATGTCTAGACAGGGTAGGACAGTGCTTGAATGACAGGCACATTTTTGTCAACAGCAATCAGCAGACTAGGGATGAACTGGAAGGGCAACTGTGTACACATTAGGAATAGAAGCAAGCTGTCAGAAATGAAGAAAGCTGCTCATCTCTGTGTTTTAGGTTTGAGCCAATTAGTCACCAGCCAAATTCCCACTGAACAATGTGGCTTCAGCCAAATTATTACTGAACAATCTTTTTGCATGATAGCTTATGTTACAGTTGTGGTTTTTTAAGAGAAAACTTGATGAAAACTCTGGGATCTTCCCCAGAACACTCCACTGCCATCTGCGTTGCCAAGTGAAAAGTTGCTCTTTGCTCTCACATCTTGTTCTTTCCACCACTGCTGGCAGAGACAACAAAGCATCACACACAGCAGATAATCACTGGAAATTTCACCCAGTCTTTGACTAATTCTTAGAGGCATTTCAGCCCCATGTAACACAACCCAGCTGGATGCCGAGCCATGTGCCGAGCAAGGATGTGCAGGGAAAGTCTATGCAGACAGGAGGAAGTTTTGCTCTTCCTGGAGGCTCCATCTCCTGTTTTCCTGTTACAAGGCTTTTCCAGAACAACTTCTTTCAGTCCCTCAGTCTTGTGTACCAGTTGTAGAGACATTTCTCTTCGCATGCAGGCAGGATCTCGCAGTTTATACCATCTCCAGCTTTATAACCACAGGCCAACATCTGTCACCTCCCGCTCTGTGGAAGGGTAGGGGGGACAAGGGAGGAAAAGTTCTTCTTCCTTATCGCATTAGAATTGCGTTTAATCCCTAGAATATAAATGGAGTTTCTTCCAGATGAATTTTAGCTTTGGTATGTAGAAGTCTCATAAATCAACTAAACATGATACAAAAGAATTTTATTAAAGGAGTTTGCTTTGCAACTAGATTTATTAGAAAAGTTCCTGTAAGCATCTGATTAACAATCTATTTCTTATGGCGACATAAATATTAGAAAACTACACACTGGCTGTGACCTTGTAGCTTTGAACTATGAATTTCAGATGTATTTTTTGGAAACCATTTTTATTTGCTTTTTTCTTTCTCATTTCTTTAAAATAACGTCAAGGGATTTACAGTACCTGTAACTCAACATGCCAATGTGCTTATTTGAGAATGTTTACAAAATTACCAGAGGACAATCAGAACCCAAATTCTATAGAAAATCCTTGAGTAACTTTTACAGATTGCACGATCAATACGAGTGTCAATGTCAATAACCTAACCTGTTTGTTAACCAGCTGCTGGTGTCCAAATTCCTGCAGTCAAAAAAATCATTGTGTAAATCACAAAAAAATAAAAAACCCAACCACAAAAAAAACCCAGAGACTGAGAGAAGGAAACTAGCATTCCCTCTGTTAAAGCAAATACATAGAGTCAAAGCTTACATAGTAAAAAAGAAAGGCAAAAGGAAATGCTAACTAAAATTTCTTTTGGAAATGCAAAATCACAATGTTAATTGTATAGCTGTATTGTTATTTAATCTGTGAACCTGAACTAAAATTGCATTGCATGTTTATATAAAATGTGTATTTATGTCTACAGACTTAGAAAGGTAGCACGTGAAAGGTGTGCTAAAGCGAATGTTGCAGAAGTGCTACTTGTAAATGTCACCGAAGGCTTCCAAAGAAAACATCTCAGATTTTATGCCACGTTGAGTTGAAACATTCAACAATGAAACACAGTCAGAGAATACCAGAAGTACACGTGGTATTTCTACAAAGAGGTTAAACAATTTATCTTTCTCTAACCGGAATGGGCAGAAAAATTTGGGCTGCTGGCAAGTACTTAGCTCTCTCTCCCTTGCAGTTTGAGGCTGATTTTTGCTCACTCAAGCTTTTCTTTTTTAGGAAAGTTTCCAGCACGCTTCAGGGCAAGCTTGAATGGATTAATGGAGTAAAAAGGAATCAAAATTCTCTCCCCTGCACACAGACAAAAGGTTGACTCTGAAATAATCTACAAAAACTCTGGAACTCCAGACAGAAGCCTGATAAAGAAGGAGACAACATGTGGGTACAGTGTTGTCATCGGGAAGAGGGAATACGTCCACGGACACTTGCACAGGACCTTGGAGGCAAAAGCTGGGATGTAGCTTGAAGGGACTTTACGAGATCATCTAATCTGTGCTTTTGTCCTGAAGTATGAACGGTAGATCTGCAGCATCCTGGTGGATATTTAACATAAAGATTTCATAGTCTTCGCTCTTTTCATTGTCTGTTTCTGTGTTCAATCTAGAAAAACTTGCTTCAGCTGAAGTTTGTCCTAATATAGAACTAGGCTTCCCTAATACAGTACAGAAATGTTTATTTTCCTCTGAACAACTGAAGAGATCACTGTAACCCTAATCCAGTAAACATGGAAAAGAACAGTTGGCTAACTTCTTACCATTTTGGAAGTCTGTTATCATGTTATCAGTATTCCCCTAGTCTTCTTTTATATAAACAAACCTAGTTGTTTAAGTTCATTCCAAATAAATCGTATTTCCAAAACCCTTCTTTCTAGATCTCTGTTCTGAAATCTCTTCAATTTATGTGTATCTTCCTCAAAATGTGAGTTCAAAACTTGATAAAATTTGAATGCCAGATAAAGTCTTTTCAAGGACATATAGGACATGTCAATACAAATTGTCTTTGTTGGAACTGCTCTGCATTATTGACTAACTCATTTTCTGGTTGACTTATTTCCCATATGTCTTGCAGAGCTGCTAACCAGTTCCCCAAATATCACTTTTTCCCCCTCTTATTTTCTTTCTTGGATTTATCCTCCTCAGTTTTTTACCATCACCCCAACTTACCAGACTCACTTTGACCTTTACTGTTTGCCTTCTAAGTGCTTCTGCACTTTTGCAGTGTAAGTTGAAGTATAAATTCATGAAAACATTCCCTAGTCCATCAACAACATTGTTAACCTAAATGATTAGATTAGGTAGAGTCGAACCATTTCCAGGAATTAATTTTGCAACACCGCCTTGAAATATCCTGTTTCACAGAAATCCATTGTTGACTACACCATGAGTACAGTTTTTCCAGCTATCTGGGCATAAATCTTATATTCCCATCATCTTCACCACATTTCCATAGCTTACTTATGGCACTTCTCAAGACCTTTAATAAATCTGACATATACCACAACTACCACTCCCTCTTTAACACTAAGCCAGTTATCCTGGAAAAGAGGAAACAGAACTGGTAATGCTTGTTCTATTCTTGGCAAACCCACCTTGTTTTTAATTAACTTTTTTGTTTAATATATTTTCTTGTTCCTTAGATACTCCTTGGAATTTCTTCCAAAGACATCCTCCTACCTGTCTGCCTCACATCAATTCGGAGCTTCCTTCCTTTATTTGGAACACTATTGTTTCATAGTCTCCTGTAACTCACATACCGTCTGGCCTCTGGCTGAATTGAATTTTAAACACATTTAATTAATGTCCCTTATCTATTAACTTCATCTGCCTCTACAATAACAAGTTGCCACTAACACATTTCTAGAACTTACTGGATTGTCTGTGTCCTATCTCTGTTTCTTTACGAAAAGATATCTGAATTCAGATCTCCAGTACTGGCAAATCCTTAACTCTGTCTTGACTGTGAGACTAAATCTCTCCTTTTCCCTTTTTATTTTTACCTAAAAATATTAGACAAGCCTGCTTTCAATCTCTTTCTGGAATTCAGAAGAATCATATGCCATTTGATTGTGCAGCCAAAAACCTCTCGTGCCTATCTTGTGCTCTCCTGTACCTTTGTATACCAACATCCTAGTACAATCTGCTATGTTACTAACTGGCCAGATTGCAATGAAATACCTCCCTGTATATTAAGAAAAAAAGAGGAAGAAGAATTACATAAAACTGCAGAATAAAGTAAAAATAAATATGGGATAAAAACTTAGAGATAAATCATATCTTACATAAATACATATATCAGTAGCATTTCTACAGTGTGTATTGTATAGAAAATAGAATAAATCCAGAGGCAATCTCTTTTACTTGAAATAATGGAACATTAAATCTTAGTTTAAAACCAGATATTAACTACTAAAAATTTTTTAGTGTTTATTTTGAAAGACTTTTCTCATGTGGAACATATTTAGCTATCTGACACAATCTGTGAGCAGGAAATTAACCAAGACAAAGTATATTTCTTCCATTTTCTTTAACTGTCAAGAATGGCATAAATAAATCAATACCACAGCATCCAGGAGACTAGGAGAATCTTTGATCCAAAAGAGTGCAATCAGTCTAATATCTGTTTGGAAAAAAAATCTAAGACTTCCGTAAGGAAAAAAAGAAAGGAGCATGCAAAAGCTACCAGAACTGTCAAAATCATCAGAAAATCTCAGTGGAAAGGCAGTTTTTAAGGTAAGTAAGCACCAATAAGGTTGCATTAGGGTCTCTCTCCTGAGTTTTGAATGCAAAGGAACTGTACAGAAAATAAGACCTAGGATCAATAGCCATGGATGTAAGTAAATATTCTGAATTTCAGTACTTCAGTAAGAGGCAAAAGCAAGCCTGGGGAAGAGGGAACCAGATGATCTCCTGGGAAGCAACGGGGCTTAGGAGCACTTCTGCCTGCTCCCTGGGATTATCTGTTCATCAGAAAACCGTGACAGTCACAAGACCAGACACTTGGACACCCTGCCCTTCCCCCTAACGGTTTCAGCATTTGCACACATGTAGTCTGGCAGGCTGTGACACATTTTTTGGAGTGGAGTTTCCGTTCTCTCACTAAAAAGCTGCTTTGATTTGGTCTTTCCCCTTCCTAGGGGAAGTATTGTGCAAAGGCAGGAGCCACCAACACCTACGGCTATGTCAAAGTGCAGCTCTTCAGGCTGCTGCTTGGTGACAAATGTTTCTTTGCAGAAGTCTGAATATCAGCACAGCTCTGATAGCACATAGCTCTACACCAAGCAATTCTGTGCATGTATCAGCATCCAGCTATAGGCACTCAGGAAATTTTCAGGCCACATAGAATTAGACCTGGAGGGTTTGAAAATTCTAGAAATTAGAAGGTGGAGTTATTGTCTTGGATTTACAGACCATGGTGCAGGATTTTCAGAACTTAGACATGCTGCAAGTCCAGGGAGGCAAAGTTCACCTTTAAAGAAAAAGATGATGTTGCAGTCTATAGGACAGGGTGGCCTACTGCAAGTCTCAGTAGAGAATGACAGATGACTTCCGTCTCGAGATGTCGATGAGAGGATGCATTTCAAAGGCAAACACTATCTCTCCTCTTTGTGTGTGCAGAGACATGCTATATAGGTGGTGTAGAAGGATGCAAGTTAAGAAGCACAGCGCTTAATATTTTCTGAAAAAAAAGTAGCTTGAGAACTCAATGGCTTTGAGCATTCGCTTACGCCTTTCCTAGAAACAGTGTAGGTTTATTTCCAGACAAGGAAGGGAAAGTACCTCTTTACTGGGAACCGAGGGGCTGTTTTCCAATTTAAGCAGTCATCAGTTGGAACATGTTTGTTGAAAAGGTTTTCTTCTCAACAGAAACCAGGAAAGCAGTACAGGGATACTGACTGAAAACACATGGCATGATTTCATATGTTATCTCCTCATAGCCAAACTGCAAGAGACAACTAGCCCAAAAACAGGAAGGAGAGATGTGAAAAATATCAGGGTGGAGACTGAGACTGGGTGCAGTCAGAAGTGGACTGAGACAGGGAGTGATAAGCAGTAGCAGACGGATCAGGAATGGTGGAAGTCATGCAAGAGGCAAACAGTAGAAAAAACACTATAATCCCTTGCCTTAAATGGCATTATTTTTCTGTGTCCACCCACAATAAATGTATTATACATGGTAGTGCTATTTCTATAACTAACATCTTCCATCCCTTTTACTCCACCCAAGCCCAGCTTGACTGACATTCAGCTTACCATTGTTATTTTCCATTAAAAAAAACTCTTTTAGCAAAAGATACATTCACAAAAAGTGTTTGAAGAACTTGAATAAAATTGTAAAATTAAGCCTTCTGAAACAAAGCAAAATAAGAACTAAGGATTCAGACATACATTCTTCAAGTGATTCTTCATACATTCCTCCACAAGTCCATAGAGCAAACGTAGCTTTGAAAAACAGTATTTGAGACCTTGCCTTTAAGCTCTGGAGGGCCACAAGGTCTGGGAAGTGGGTTCAACAGATCCAAGCAGCTGTGATGTTCTGAAATGCTCCCTTAGGCACTGTGAGAGCGCAACAAATTACTGAAGTTCATGAGGGCTTTTTTGAAAGGATGTGTTAAGCTACCAAATAGTAAGTTGCAAAAGTCTAAAATACTTCAGAGGGAAGCTCATGTCCCTCAGGCTAATGGCATGACAGACTCAAATACCCACACTGTAGTGTTGGGTTTAGTCTAATTCTGCTGTGTCCATTAATATAAATGTAAGCAAAGTCAACAATTTTTTAATGCAATGAGGTCAAAAGTTGAGCAAACAAATTAGATGTGGTAAAATTACTATGCTAACTTTAAAATTGCCCCTTTCTTCAACTCCACATTAACTATTTGTCCTAAATAGACAAATTCAGACCAAGTGAAAAAATCTGCAACTACATTAGATGCTTCTTAACAACCTACTGTATTTTTTTAGGAGTCTGGCACTCATTTCACAATCTAAATTTAGTTCTGGATTCATCACTCTTACAGTGTTTAAATGACATGAGAAATGTAGAAGTTTGACAATACAATACTATCAATATCTGCATTAAAAAACAATCCCTTAAAAATGCCTCAACTCATAATAAAATATATAAACATATATTTTTAATAAAATACAAAAATATATATTTATATAATATATAATATATTATATAAATATAATATATATTATAATATATTATAAAAGTATAACAATATTAAAATATATAAAAATATATAAACATATATTTTACATAAAAAATTTATTGTATTTCACAAATAACGTGTGGTCTCTGAGTCCACACATTAACGTTTTACTCAGGTCACATGGAAAGGCTCAGTAATGGTATATGACCACAAGCATCTGTGACATATTTTGGTTGGTGTTGAAAAAATTAACTACGTGCCCAGTTTATTGTAGTTATATATAGTGAGGAGTCAAAGGCTCCCACCTTGTGAGCCAATCTGAACTGTCTCAGCCCTGAAAAAAACACCCCCATATTAGCAATTGAAGTCAAAGTAACTGCATCCAAGCACAGACACACGAGGAGAGGAACAACCAGTCCCAAGTGCTCTGTTGGCTTGACATCACCTGGAACTTTGGCTGACCAGAGAAAATAGCATGAAATTAAAGAGAGGGCTGTTCCATGAAGGTAGATGTGCCACTGGTGTAACAGGGCTTTCTCCTTTCTCATAGAAGGCAGTACAATTTATGGGGTCTGGAGGGCAGGTAATGTGTTCTGGCCACTCTGAGTAGCAGGGTGTAAGAGAATGGGAGATGGGGGAGTTGTACTTCTCCCAAAATAGAAGCTTATTTATTTCATGATACAGTGACATTATGGTCCAATATACCAATGTCAGCAAGCCACTTGTCTTTAAATCCTTTTTTTCCCTTCTCTGGTGTTTCTTTCAATGATTGAGCAAAACGCTTTCTTTTGAAGGGAAAAATTTAGTGTCCAGAAACCCAGAGGCTCAGACAGCTGAAGAGAGAGCCTGTAAGGCTGCCACGTCTTGGGTTATGAGATACTGTTCTGTGCCACACCAAAACATCAAGACCTCACATCTCCACTCAGGTGTCCACTTGTTCACCAGGCCAATTGCTCTGTTTGTTTTTCCCCCCCATGTAGGAAGTTGGGTCCCACTGTGTACTCCTTCCCATTCTCCTCTGCCCTGACACAGCAGAGGAAATGAAGAGGTGTGAGAAGATGCACTGGAGTTTTCTTTCTTCCCTTCCCGAGGAAGATATCTTGGGAAGAGAGAAAGCGGGAGATGGATAAATAGGGATAGCATGCACTCAGAGAGGATTCCTACCCCTCCTGAATTCATCTGCAAGAGTCCTGCACGTAGCCCATCATTTGAGAGCCATACCAGCTCCAGGTGAGGCTTCATGACCTCCATAGAAAGCTGTGTAGATTTGCAACACTGACAAAGGTACACAGTCTTTGCTCCTTGTCTCCAGTGACCTGACATTCCCTACAGAGACTTCACCACAGAGACAGGAAGTTCCTGGGAGCCTCACTGGGGCAATGTTGCTCCGTCATGGTTCCCAGGGCATGACCAAGAGTGAACACCAGAGGAGCAGCCATTAAACGGTACAACATTCAAGCAGAAAGCAACATTCACGAGACTTGGTAAAACAGGACAGAGTAGCATTTAAGGTACTCCTCCTCTTCTCTGCATAACACAGGCACTTGGGTCATATCAAGAGCTAACTCATCTCTTACAATGCAGTTTTGTTTAGAGACTGGATCACTCCCTCCAGGAGGAAAGCCAAGTCTTATTAAAGTCTGTTTACCAGAGGCAACTGGAATCTCTCAGTGCACTTCAAAGCAGATTAGTACCTTGGATATATCTACAAAAACATATCCAGTAATTGTGTTCAGTATTTAATTCTTCTGATCTTCCCACCCTTGAAAGCTTGAAAGGGCTGTAACATATGGGCACTGGACACATAACTGAGGAAATAATAACAACACATAATTAAACTTAGATGGCATTTTTTATCTTCAGCTGTCCAATCCTTTTTCAAATGAAATAAAGAGCACAAAGCCAGAGGATGTGATGTAGCCTTACAAGAAGGCCCCTGCTGTCACACACACCAAATCCCTTTCACGGCTGTACCCAGCTCCAGGTTAAAAGTCGTTTCTTTTACTAGCCATTACTCCTGCTGAGAAGCTCTCTCGAGACCTCACTGTTGCAATGATTAGCAGCAAACTTAATTTTGGTTGTGCATTTTTCATATGAGTCTCCTTCATTAGTGGCAATAATTATATACCCTTGCCTTTTTACTCTCCCACTGGATGTGTTTAGTGGCAGTTACCATTCCCTGTCTTTCCCTTTCCAGGCAGAAAATAAGCTCATATTGCCTACTGCCACCAGTCCTTCATTCCCCAAATGTCCTTGCAGCATGTCACAGCTCTCCCCATAGGAAGCCACCCTATTCTACTCATCCTTATGTTCTCCCATACAATCCATATTTCCTAAATGGCACCACATCTGTGTGTTAATAATAATTTTTTTAAAAGCTTATATATTCTTTCCTAGTAAAGAATACAGCTGTGCTACTCTCAGGCAGTGATGTGAATCACTGATTTTTGTGTGCTGTGCATCCTCCAGCATTTTTGCTAGCTGAGACTCCTCAAGTAAACTACCCATCAGCTGTGATCAAAGGCAGGGCATCTGTTTCTCCCCCAAGCCAATAGCTCTCCTATAATCACAAGAAGGAGTCTCCAGCATCCACAGTCTGACCAGCATGTGATGACGAAAGCTGAGAAACCACTGTGGTTTGCCTGCTGCCTCCTCTGAAGGTTCTTAAATTGGCTGAAGACCAGCTATGTGAAGTCCCAGTCAAAAGGAAAAGTGGTAGCAATATATTGACCGTACATGTAACAGTGCTCTTTAATGATTTAGTTCAGCTGTGTCTCCAGCTTGAAATCCACAAGTCACTTGAGAGTATTTTCTTTTGCAAGTAAACAAGCATAGTATCAACTATTTCCAGTCATAGTCTGACCTCCGTATCACTCATGACGAAGCACATTTGGGTGCCAAAGCAAGCAAACAGAATGATTCATTTATCCCACAGCTTAACAGATGGATGAATCCTTCATAACCAAGGCAAAACAGGACCTCTAATGCTTTAAACAAAAAAAGTACCATTCAAGCCCCCGAGACAGAAACACCAGGAATGCCTCAGTGTATATAAAGAAGTGCAGAGTCATATTCCTATGAAATTTAAGTACATGGAAGTGAAGTTCCTGTGGCACTACTCAACAGATGACAAATCAGTAAAATCAGTGAGAAAGAGAGGAGCCTCACTTTTTGTCAGGACTGAGAGATCAACTTTTTCAACACGTTACAAAGGACTTTGCTGTTTACACCTGAAGTTGTCATCAGGTTCTCTGACAGTTTAGATTAGTGTAAAACCCTAAAATTGGTAGGAGGTACACACAGCTATGAGACCAAACTACACTTTGTCATTAGAGATTCAGTAATGGATTAATTTCCTAAGTTCCAACAAGGGAGCTTATATCTATGTGAGTTTTTAAAAGTTTTCCTGATATTATTAGGTGCCTGGCTCTCCCTGGAGGAACTTCAGGAAGATAAAAATATGTCCTTCTTGAAAACTGATTTATGCTGTATTTCATCTGCTTTATTGAGCTCTTTACATCATGAATACTAGGTAAAGAATAGGCTGCGATATATTTCCAGTACAATGAACTAAAGATATTTATTTTCATATGTATATATAGGTTTTCTGATTGACAGCCTGTGTTTGTCCACTGGCAGCAGGTTGGTCTTATAATATACCATTTATACATAGTAATATTTTGTCTGGTCTGCACTGCTAGAAGCCAGCAGGCATTGGCTGCAGTGGGAGCTGAGCTGGCTGAGTGCTGTTGCAGGGCCGGCAGCCCCATGCTTGCACTGAGAGCCCCCAGCTCACCTGCAGTCACACAGCAAACTTCCTTCTGGTTCCATAGAGGCTCTGTGTACTTCAGTCATGCACACACACTGCAGCTCTTTCTTTTCTTCCTGTAATAGCTCTGGCATTTCATGACCATATGCTCCATGAGCCACAAACATTTTTCCAAGGCATTGACCAGATATTTTCAGCCTGTCTCTTATGTTGGAGACCCCAATACATGTATTTATGCCTGCCTCCCAGCCTCTTACAGTATTTTCATTTAGTCTAAGCTTGTACCCTAAGCTCTGCACAGGGAGCTACCAGCATTAAAGTAATGTCCCAAGGCAGCTCAGAAGCCTCAACTACGTGAAAGGGTGTCTCCAAGCTTAAGTTTGTTTCTTTCTATAACCTCTCTGATGACCTGAAATCCAGCGGTCCACAACCAATCTTTTCTGTAATGAAGGGTGGATTCACCTCACTTTGCCTTAAGCTGGTGGAAAAAGACAGGCATCTCCAGAGGGTAATTCATACAATGTATTTTAGGCACCAGAGGTAACTTCTGCGCTGAGTGGAGAGGAAACATCAATAGCTGGCTTGGACCAGCTCTATTCCTTTTGTCTGGTTAAAGGCTGGGTGAGAGGCACTCCACCCTAGGCTCTCTATAGCAGCTTCAAGGTTATGAAAGGACAGGGAGTGCTCAGCTCCAAAACACAAGATCTATTCCTTACTTTGGTTTGCTCTCCTGGGTTTTTCCTTTGCAGATTCAAGTCAGAATAATCATCAAATACTTTAATCAGCTATCTTCAAGTTTAAAGCGTTATTCCTGGCAGTGGTATTTCACATGTTTCATATCCTCCTGTATGCATGCCTTCTTCCCTCACTAGCTACTAGAATAAAAAAAAAAATAACCTTTGTATCTTGATCTGCCAACATCAGCTTTGGGCACAAATCCAATTCTTATTTCTGCTTGCTCCCACATTTCTTCAAGGGTTTTGCTTGGGAACTAGCAGATCTAGTTATTTGGTGCTCTCCAAGTGACAGGTTTACTTTGTCCTAAGTGCTACTCTGGTCCAATATTAGTCATGCTAAAAATGGATAGCTAACATGAGGATCACATATGCTGAGTAAAACAAGAAAGTAATTGTTGACTGAACTCAAGTTTCTTGAAAAAAAATATTTCCACAGGAGTGCCTGCTGACCTGGATGCTAAATTGTGCCAAGACTGTGGGAAACCAGTTCCTTCCCCTTTGTAGATGTTCCTTCGAATTTGCTGCAGATAGATTAGCTCTCTGGCAAATGCTATCAACCCACACAGTCCCAGGAACAAGGTGGCCTTCTCCTCCTTACATCATTTATTTTTCTGAAGAGAAACATTTCAGCTGAAAAAAAAGAAGACCAAAAAATTGCCTTTGGGAAGCTGCTCGAGACAGATCTTTCTGCATGGAGAGCACACAATAAATTCACATCTGACAGTAACTGTTTTAACCTACATTTCTGGAAGTTCCCCCCACAGAAGTCAGTGGAAGGACCCAGTACTTCAACAGTTGGTAGCCAGAGAGAGAAAGATCACCTAATATCACCTGCCCAGAGTGAGTCCAAACACTCAGTGGACTGCAGAGCAAGGACAGCCACGAATGTGGTGGCAGAAAGGAGAGGAGCTTGGCCTGTCAGGGTCTGGTCTCCTCAAGCGTGACAAGTCACAGGAGCAGGGTGGGAGCAGAAGTGACTGAAGGACAAAGTTCATCCCACAACCCCGCGGAGCAGGGATCACTGCAGCCCTAGGGGACCAGCCTCTCTGTAGCAGAGCACTGGAAAAACCACATCTCTCCATGAAAGAACTGCCAGCCCCAAAAAGCCATCTCACATCTTCCTTCCCACCCGACTCACACACTAGCACTTTGTCTCGGTTTTTACTTTTTTTTTTCCATTTTTCACATAACATTTGCAAAAACAATAAAGACTGTGTTAACCTTGTTTATAAAATTACAAATCAATGCAAAACATTTACATTATGTAGGTCTTCTGAACAGTTGCACCTGTAAAACATTTACATTATGTAGTTCACTTGAACAGGTCTACCTGTCATGAAAGCCTTCAGAACATTACTATGCTAGTAGTCAGAGAAACAAATATCACTTCATAAAAGGTAAACCTTTGTTTCTTTACATTCCTCCTTGTAAGGCCTAATTTTAATTTCACATTCACATTTCTTTCTCCTTCTCTAGTTTGGAGGAGGATCTGAGGTATTTAACTTCCTTATGGCACCAATACTCCACATACCAAAAGTTCTACTTCTTTCCCACTGCTTAGTGAAATCCAAGCCTGCTCCTACAGTCAGATGTGTAATCACACACAGTTGGATGGGAAGAGCAAATCACATTTTGAAAGGTTACACTTACTAGTAAATCTAATTTGTTCTCTAACTACAGACAAGCAATTGCTTGATAAAACTGAGCATTCCTGAAGTACTTAAAACTTTTCTCATGTTTCTTCCAGACGTCGTCAGTTTGCTTCTAGTTTCCTTGCTTCAAAGAATGGACATTCAAGTGGATTGACTTTTTTCCATGCTTTCAGCCACCTTTTTCCCATCTGCCCATAAAATACATGTATTCTTTACCATCATCTTTAACGTTCTGCACTTGAAAACTCCAAGTCCTTGTGGCCTTCTTTGGTTGCCATTGACTCAAACTGTGTCAGAAATCTAATCTCTGTGCCTATATCTTCATAGCAAACATTTAGAATATTTGAAAGGAGACTTTGGCTTAAATCTCATAAGAAGTGAAGATACTTGCCAATAGATGGAAGGGTTTCTTAATTTAAGTACATCCTAGTCTTTAAAATCCTTCCAGATACTGATTTGGCTAAACTCAGAATGAACTATAAGTGATGATGGAAATTAGATCATGGTCTCTCCCAGGTGGATACGAGTCATCCATTTTTCTAGTTTGTGGGACCACATTCATTTCTCACATTCTTAATGTACAACATGTTTCTTTGGAGTCAACATTTTTCGTGATCTATTTTTTCCTACAGAGTTTGAAAAAACTTTGGGCTGATTTAGCCAAACAAAAACTTTATCTTCAGTGTTTGTGAGAGGTATCAGTTATGAGTCTGTAACAACCTAGACCTTAAGGTTGAATCTCTTCTCCTCTCATAGAGATGAAGATAAAATCATTATATGTGATCGAACTATTTCTCGGCTATCACAAGTTTTATGTCTTGGAAAAGTAAGTAACCAAGTCATTCTATTCATTCTGATCCTCAAGGTACAACAGAGTCAATGATTTATTATTGCTCCCTTCTGGTTTATGTCAAGATTGGAATCCAGTTAGATTAACCTAATGGGATTCATTTTGCATCATGAGTAAGCAATTTACATACTTCAGTTTAAAGGACACAAGGTTCCTGAAGCTGCACCAGCTTTAGACTGCTGGAGACCCATTGTCTATGGGAAGCTATGCCAGACTTTTATACTGATATCAGAGAGGAGAATCAGGCCAGTCACGAAAGAGTTAGAGGCACAGAAAGGCAAGACTGTACATTATTACTGGTAATCTGTCAAATAACCTTCAGGAATAAAACTTTGATTAGTCAAATGACTCTCAAAACACTAAAACATGCTTCCAAATCCTGTTTTTGGCAAGGATAACAACATATGACAACCGCCTGTGAGATACTGGTAGAGAAAAAGAACTGAATTCCCCAGTGTACAACAATCTGTTTCACTGATATTTTTATATCTGGGAGAGGGATATTATGAGACCATCCATTTAAGCAAAGAGTAATTCAAATGGTGAAAAAAATTAGATTTTCTGTGGAAAAGTTCATAGAGATACAGTTGCCATGACAATTGTATTTGGCTCTGGAAAAGGAAAAAAAAATGGCTGTTTTCAGACTGAAGTAAAAAAAATTGAATGCTTGAGAAAACTGCATTTTCAATCTGGTGTGAAACAGTCCTTCTGTAGCAAGCTTTCTTAGCTTGTGTTTTGCAGTTTTAGGGTTTTTCTTTCCCTTTTTTTTTCAACAATGAGACTGTTAGAATTACAAAGGGTGAGAGTGCCTCAGTTTTCCTACCCTTCCAGTATCCAGGGCACATTCCTGGTATTGTATGTTCCAAAATGCTAAAGATTGGACCCTAGCTGCAAAATAATAGAAGCAGGTTTCCTGCATCTGTGCAGCATAAAAATGCAAACTTACATTTATAATTCAATCAGATTGTAGAAGACTTGGAGAAGAGGAAAAGAGCTGTTATATCAGTCCGCTGGGAAAACAGTTTGGTCTGAAATGTCTCTCTGTGCCTCATATCAAAGATAACCAGGGTGATTTTTTGGAGGTCGAAGAATGATTTTAAACCCTTGCTATTACACGTATCCTTTATCAGCTCTCCGCATCCAGCACTTGTGTATGCATATTCCCCCCAAGATCACGCAGGCCAATGCGACAGGAATCATTGCAATGTACCAGGACAAGTCAGCAGCTGGAAAAGTAAAGAAATATTTTCAAAAAACCCTCCCAGGAACATAGTTCTCTAAGACGGAAGAGGAGAAATCACAATAAAAAGGATGTCTGCAAGTTAACCTTCCAGCAGGGTTGATCACCTGTGAAAGGAAGAGGCCTATTGATTGAACACTCTGGGAAATGGATTTGTGAAGATGGGAAGAATAATTAGAAGATTAAAGTTCAGTCCTTTTGCATACCCATTATTATTCCCAACCTTAGATGTTTTCTATCTTAATTTGGTGGAAGCAGAGACGCTCCAAGCAGGAAATAAGAGCACCATGCAGAGAAGGAGTACATAAGAGTTAGTCCAACCTCAAACTATGTGAAGAATTTTCTCATACAGAACAGTTTATAAATTACTACTGATCAAGTTAAAACTGTGAGCTTTTTCCTAGAATCAGTTAATTTCAAAGACTACTGCCCATCCAGACCATTTGGATTATTCAAGCCCATAGGGGTTCACGGACTGCCTCCTGTGTAGTAATACTTGTGTAGCTAATGGAAGACAAGGGCAGCACACCATCTAGCTGGGTACAAATCCCTCATCATAGAATGCTGGAGTGAGTCACGAGTTATAACTCATAACGAAGACTGTAAATGTTCATGTGCTTTTCTAAGACAGTGTGAGCAAGCTTTGGTGATTCATCTAAGTCATGCAAAGAAACAATTAACATTGCTTCATATTGTTTTTACAGCTGGTTCTTGGCCAATGGTCTATTACACTGCAACTTTAATTGCACTGAGCATAGGGCTTCTCTTCCCATCACTAGAAGCCAAACTAACAACATCCATCATAATTTACTCTTCTTGTTATTTTGGCACAAGTCTGTGTATGAGAAGGAATACTCTGATCTTTATTATGCTATTGTCTTCTTTTTTCCTACTTGATGAGGAACTGGAGGAGATGTGGCCCTGCAGCACCCAATGGGAGTTTGCCAGTAGTCTCCATGGAGCCATCCTTTCACAAAGTCTATCTAAATTTGAGCCCTATTCAGTGAACAAATTTACCAACATAGATCCTTACCCCTGCAGAAAATGTCAATGAACAGCCCACAAAAAGGTATATTTTGTGAACATGCTGTTCCAAAGTCTACAGGTGAAAGAGGCAACCAGTTTTTCATAGAATCATAGAATAATTTGGGTTGGAAGGGACCTAAGTTTCCTCAGTCAATAATTCATCCTGATACTATCTCTGTCAGTATAAAAGCCTTGGATGATAATTTATCATTGGAATAATTATCCCAAATAAGCAAACTGGTTACCTTTCTGCTTGACCCTTGTTGGCAGTACTTGGTAGCCATATGTGTTCCGGGCCAGACATGTAAAGTCTGTGTAAAAATCCACTTCTTCGACAGAATCAAAAATCAGTGGCACTTCAATGAAGTTCTCACCATTTTCTACAATTTCTCTGGAAGAAAAAGAAAACTTTCATGTTAAATCCTTTCATTACCTGGCTTTTCTCCATTTGATGTGTTCATTCTAATAGCACACTGAAAAAAAATGCATTGGATAGTTGCTCATTTCTGAACTAGCCCATTGGCACTAGAGGATGCCTGTGTCTTCCAGACCAGTTGTGCCAATTGTTTGAGTCTCAGCAGGCAGTACTTATCCTGCACTTGTTGAATCTTCCAGGAAAAAATGAAGATCTGGATTTCTTTTGAAAAAAATAAAGAAAAGATGGGGAAGAAAAGCAAGCAGAATTCTGTATATCTTTGAACTATCTACACAGCATCGTGGAAGGACCTAATTCCGTCTCTCTGACCACCTATTCATTTCTGAGATGATTAATTCTTACTATCAGCTGGAAAAGGAAATATGGACAATGTAGGCCTGAAAATGCTCACTCAAGAAACTAATCCACCATTCCTATCTATTACACACCCAAAGCGAAAAGCTCAATACAAGAAACTGTCTAGGATGTTTCCAGCTTTTTTCAACCTCATTGCTTCATCAGTCCGACTATTTAGAAGTGCTTTTCTAGCTACACACCGTAGGCTCCATGTGACACCTACCAGGCATGGTCCCTGTCCTCATTCAATTATACAATAATATATAAAAGCAATAATTACAGTAGTAGTAATAATAAAAATAATTTTTAAAGTCCAAGTAAGAAAGCACATGCATTGCTCTACTCTAAAGTTTGCAGAGACTAGCTGTTCAACAGTACATTTTATGGCTCTTGACCACACTTTTAATGCATTGTCACCTATCTGTGTAATCAACATTAAAAATTATTGGTTACCATGTTACCTGTGGGTGCAGCTGGACAATAAAATAAACACAGCCAGGTTATTATCTAGCACTGATGGCCATAGATGGCCCAAACCAGTTAACCTTAACTGTTAAACACTCTTGTCCCACAAAATAGGGATGCCACATTCACAAGCTCTGTTTGGAATGGTCCTTTGCCCCATGCTAAACCCTAATTGATAGACAGGAGCTCTTTGGGAAGGTGCCAGTCAGTGAGCAAACAGTTTAACCATTAACAGCAGAAACAATGGCATCCCAGAGCCCGCAAGACTTCCCAGCTCTGTTGACCAGTACAGACCCAGCAACTATTATAAAGGTGATGGTGATGATCATAGAATCATAGAAAGATTTCGGTTGGAAGGGACCTTTAAAGATCATCCAGTCCAACCGACGAATGATCTTCATGGACTCTCTCAGCTTCAGCAAATGAGAGCTAACCACGCCAACCTGGACCTCAGTGAAGAGATTTCAAAGCACTAGAAGCATGCCTGCATGCAGGAAATTAATGCTGCTTGGGTGACATGTCACAGGTACAGAAAGCTGATCATTTCCCTCATTTCCTATTGGGAAAAGCCTTGAGGCATGCAGTTATGAGGCAGCTGAGAGAAGGCTCCACAAGATGGGGAGAGACAATGGTGTAGGACAAAAGGACGTGGGACATCCTGTTTCTCCCTCCCATCAGCATCCCCCCAGTGCTTCCTCATGCCAGCTCTAGCACTCACTGGATGGGTGTCTCAGTGAGTCAGTTTTACTCACTAATGTGGAAAAGAACAAGACTAAGGGGAAAAACAATGATATTTAGGAGAAAAAAATATAAAACACTGGATAGTTTTCTGTTGTCTTAGTGTTGTCAGAGAACCTCATGATTGCCAGAGAGAAGATGCTTCTGTTTTGCTGGCACAGGGCAAGAAGAGAGATCAGAGAAGCACTGGGAAGGATCAAGTCCCACTGCTTCCCGCTGCTTCCCACTGCAGTCAGCTCTTACATGAGCTCAGCTGCCCAAACAAGTGTTCTTAAAGTTTAAGCCTCGAAGTTGGCTAATTTGCAATATACCTTAAATAAAAAACAGAGACAAAGAATTGATTTAACACTGTCTAGACTGGATTTAGGATTTTATTTTTTGCTTGCCTGCCTGTTTCTTTCTCAGCTCTCACCTTCAGATCTGTCTGTATTCCATTTCATTATCTGGCATTCAACTGCACCCTGTAATACTGAAGTTTAAAAGAACAAGCACAGTGAAACACTTTCAGACTGACTTACTGTCGTTCTCCCTCTGTAACTCTGCTTTGCTTGTAAACCACGCTGACGGTGGTGTCATTTGCTAGCCATTCCACATCAGTATGGACATGGCTGCTCAGTCCAACAAACACTTTGCATGGGAGAGTCATCTTTGAGCCTGTTGGTAAAATGAAGATTAAAAAAATTCAGATATATATGAAGAACTAATCTTTCTCTTGGTGAAAACCAACATCTCCAGTGGGAGATCAAGTTCCTACATATGTCACGCATCAATGAACTTCAAAACTGAAGTTAAGCCACGGATTGTTTTTGATCTACTCCTTGGCAGCAAGACCCCTCAGTTTGGCAGTCCTTCCTTCTCCTAACCAAATTGCTTTCCAGTTGCAACAATTAGCAACTCTTGCACTAGACACATTCCTCAAGAGCAGATGCCTGTTCTTGTGGCCTTGTTCCTTCCCACCTACTACAGCCCAGAAGGCATGGTGTGATTTATTGCTCTGGAGCAACTACACTAACCAGCAGGGTAGATTCATTCAGAGATGCTGTGGGCAAGAGCATTCAGCTCAAGATGGAACCTCCAGAGACAGTATGATTCCACAAAAATTCAGAATTTTTGCTATAATTATTTTAACTCAGAGCTAAGGACAAAGGCCCTTCAAACTAGTCTATATTATATGGAAAACACAGGACTTGAAAATGCATACAATTTTATTATTATATATGTGCAGATGGTGACAAAAGGGATACAAAATACCCCACAGAGCTAGATAGGGAAAGAAAATTAGTGGTAGTAGTAAAAGTAGTAGTCCTACTTTGATAGTGAGAAAAGTGGCAGTAAAAACTAAGACATCATAGGACGCAGCTGTATGTCCAGTACCCAAATTCAAAAGCTTAGTGTAAAATGTACTTTCTGAGAAAAGGAAATGCAACAGAAATTTGTTGTCATAATATAATTGCCAAAGAAAAAATGATATCCTATCAAGGTACTTCCTAACTAACAATGACTGTCTAGTTCAAACAGTAAAAAGCAATGAAAAATATCTCCTCCCAAAACAGCTAGACGGCTTATTCAAAGCCACCAGATAACCTAGACAAATCTGAGGAGATATTGAAAAAAAGAGAGTTCTTAGTGAAAGGGCAGCTCTGGACAACTGACCTAATCATGCAAACATGCTTTTATTGCTTTGTTGGTGTCTAATACATACAGCAGTTCTGCAGCTTTTCCTACATGGCAGACAGCATCTGGTTGTAGACAATCAGAAGCAAAAACTGCTCCAACATCTACCCTCAGCTAATCTAATTGAGATCAAAAGAACTACGACAATTTATACCAACAAATTACATCATAGAATCTAAGAATCATTAAGGTTGGAGAAGACCTCTAAGATCATCCAGTCCAACCGTCAGCCCCATACCACCCTGCTCTAATTTTTCTTGATTAGATGCTTCCAGAAATAAATGTTGGGTCTTACCAAGAGCAGCTGATGTTGTCTTTTGTGTTGGATACACAATTATTGGGGTAAATCTCTTTTCTTGTTCTGCAGAGAGAAAAAGAACAGAGTCGGTGCTAGTGCAACAGAAAATCTGGGCATTGCCCCAGAACTATAGATAGAAACATGCCACTTTGTTCAACATCTTTCGTCTCCCAGTAAAGCATCTGATTATTAAACCTACTGGCAAAGAGAGAAATTCCAATTTCGAGCCCAGACATGAGTGCTTCTGGAGACAAATAGGATCGAGCTCATGTCTCCATCCTGAAAGCTGCACCGTGAGCAATTTGTGGCAGATCAGTGAATGTCCTTTGGAAGGAACATTAGGCACCAAGCACAGTCCTTTTTACGAGTGTTGCATGCCGAGATCTTTGCACACTGCGTGCTGAGACTGTTGCACACTGCGTGCTGAGACTCTTGCACACTGGATGCTGAGATCCTTGCACACTGCGTGCTGAGACTCTTGCACACTGTGTGCTGAGATCCTTGCACACTGGATGCTGAGATCCTTGCACACTGCGTGCTGAGATCCTTGCACACTGGATGCTGAGATCCTTGCACACTGCGTGCTGAGACTCTTGCACACTGTGTGCTGAGATCCTTGCACACTGCGTGCTCAGATTCTTGCACACTGCATGCTGAGACCCTCGCACACTGTATGCTGAGATTCTCACACACTGGATGCTGAGACTCTTGCACACTGGATGCTGAGATCCTTGCATGCCCACCTCATACTCGTAAAAAAACAGAACAGTCACAAGCTCCTGCACTTGGGGCACAACAACCCTATGCAGCGCTACAGACTGGGGGAAGAATGGCTGGAGAGCTGCACGGAAGAGAAGGACCTGGGGGTGCTGGTTGACAGCCGACTGAACATGAGCCAGCAGTGTGTCCAGGTGGCCAAGAAGGCCAACGACATCTTGGCTTGTATCAGAAATGGGGTCACCAGCAGGTCCAGGGAGGTTATTCTCCCTCTGTACTCAGCACTGGTGAGACCGCACCTTGAATACTGTGTTCAGTTCTGGACCCCTCACCACAAGAAGGATGTTGAGGCTCTGGAGCGTGTCCAGAGAAGAGCAACAAAGCTGGTGAGGGGGCTGGAGAGCAAGTCTTATGAGGAGCGGCTGAGAGAGCTGGGGTTGTTTAGCCTGGAGAAGAGGAGGCTGAGGGGAGACCTTATTACTCTCTACAACTACCTGAAAGGAGGTTGTGGAGAGGAGGGAGCTGGCCTCTTCTCCCAAGTGACAGGGGACAGGACAAGAGGGAATGGCCTGAAGCTCCGCCAGGGGAGGTTCAGGTTGGATATCAGAAAAAAATTCTTCACAGTAAGAGTCATTGGGCACTGGCAGAGGCTGCCCAGGGAGGTGGTCGAGTCGCCTTCCCTGGAGGTGTTTAAGGAACGGGTGGATGAAGTGCTTAGGGACATGGTTTAGGGAGTGTTAGGAATGGTTGGACTCGATGATCCAATGGGTCCTTTCCAACCTTGTGATTCTGTGATTCTGTGATTCTGTGACCGGCAACTCCGCGTTCAGCGCTCCAACGCCAGAGAGGCGTCTCAGCAATCGGTGCCGGGGGAAGCCGCGGCCGCAGCTGTCGGGGCGGTGGCGCTGCGCTGCCGCCCCCTGCTGGCCGCTCGGTGCATAGCGCCCCTCCGGGCACCCCCGAACCTGCGTACCCTATTGCGAAATAGCGGCTTTCGCCCGATCCTGACCGCGAACTAAGTGTTTTGTTTCCTGAGCCCTCTGAAGTCGCCTGCAGCGACGCCCCTCCTCCCCGTTCCTCCCCTCCGACATGAATTATTCGGTTTAACTACCGCTGGCTCTTGCAACATCGAGTTTCCGCCTCTTCTAAATGTGACGCAAGTGAGGCAGAGAGGTGACCCCGGCCCTGGTGCGGCGCTGTGGGAAACTCGTCGGTGCCAAAGCAACCACCCGGAGCACCCCGCTTCCCTTGGCACTGCTGAGAGGCCAAGTATGAGCCTCTCTCCTGAGTTTTAATAATGAAGAAATTATTTACTTAGTGGCATTTCATTCAATGACCCGGATGAAGGCATTGAGTGCACCCTTAGCAAGTTTGCAGATGACACTAAGCTGGGTGGAAGCGTGGATCTGCTGGAGGGTAGGGAGGCTCTGCAGAGGGATCTGAACAGGCTGTACCGCTGGGCTGAGACCAACGATGTGAGGTCTAACAAGGCCAAATGCCGGGTCCTGCACTTGGGGTACAATAACCCTGTACAGTGCTACAGACTGGGGGAAGAGTGGCTGGAAAGCTGCACGGAGGAGAAGGACCTGGGGGTGTTGGTTGACAGTCAACTGACCATGAGCCAGCAGTGTGCCCAGGTGGCCAAGAAGGCCAACGGCATCTTGGCTTGTATCAGAAACAGTGTGACCAGCAGGTCCAGGGAGGTTATTCTGCCCCTGTACTCAGCACTGGTGAGACCGCACCTTGAATACTGTGTTCAGTTCTGGGCCCCTCACTACAAGAAGGATGTTGAGGCTCTGGAGCGTGTCCAGAGAAGAGCAATGAAGCTGTTGAGGGGGCTGGAGAACAAGTCTTACGAGGAGCAGCTGAGGGAACTGGGGTGGTTTAGCCTGGAGAAGAGGAGGCTGAGGGGAGACCTTATTGCTCTTTACAACTACCTGAAAGGAGGTTGTAGAGAGGAGGGAGCTGGAACTCTTCTCCCAAGTGACAGGGGACAGGACAAGGGGGGAATGGCCTCAAGGTCTGCCAGGGGAGGTTCAGACTGGATATCAGAAAAAAAATTTTCGCAGAAAGGGTCATTGAGCACTGGCACAGGCTGCCCATGGAGGTGGTGGAGTCCCCATCCCTGGAGATATTTAAAAACCAGGTAGGTGAGGTGCTCAGGGACATGGTTTAGTGGCAGATAGGAATGGTTGGACTTGATGATCCAAGAAGTATTTTCTAACCTGGTTATTCTATGATTTTAAGGTGTTAGTATTTACCAACAGTCTCCAGATGAATTGTTCTGGTGATTTCATACGTTACATCTTCATATGGAAATGACATCTTGCAGGTGTAATAGCCAGAGTCTGTTGGTAGCACAGAAGTTATGATCAGAGAATTCGAACCTTTCAGAATTACGTATTTTTCATTGTTGTCTTCCAATGGCAGAGCATCCTGGAGAAAGGAGAGCAGCTGGTGTTATGGTTCAAGTAGATGTGTTTACATTCTGTGTGTCTTCCAGCCAAAATTACTTATCCTTGTTTCTCTTATAATAAAAGTCCGCTTTTCTCCAGGAAAGCTGAGCAGTTCCACTTTCCCACCAAAGGGCAAGTTCTTCAAACATGTATCCATCTCTAAAATGCTCTGAGGCACTGTATGAAGTGTGAAGAACTGCTGTTTTAATCTATCTATAATGTGTGTGTAGCTTTTCAATAAAGGGCACATTTTAAGATGGAACAGATATAATAGGCTCTTTCCTGAAGCCTCTTGATAGCAATCATCAAAGACATTCTTCTAAGACAAAACCATTTTAGTAATCATGAAGGTTTTCACACTATTACTTTCCATACATGATCTCATGAGAGTAATATTCTAAGGCATTCTTTGAAGACAAATACAAATAATACCACAGGTATTCACAAAACTATTACTTACCCTACATGATCTCATAAACTGATTGAATTCCTGCTCTGCTCACTAATGCTCTATTCACACTTGAGTTGAAGCCCTGCTAAAAGCAATGATGTTCCTTCTCCATGAAGGCAGCATAACTCTGACAGCGAATAGCAAGAACCGTATTGGGGGACGTGGACAACATTTTACTTGGATAAGGGGGCTATAGCCTGCTTTCAAAGGGCAACCTGAGCAGGAGTATTTTGCTAGTATGGTACCAAACACAACATAGGCACTGCTGCATGAAGCCAGCTTAGATATTTCATCCTATGGTAAGAATGATACAATCATAGTGGGAGTGTAAATGAAAGCTAAACCGAGGTATTATGAAAATATAAAAATCTTGGGCTGTCCAGTGAGAGATTATACAGCTGAGGATGATCAAATGAAGGATATTTGATGTTCAAGGCAAAGCCTGTCTCGCCTACTTGAAAAGCCATGGACTTGCAAGTTATCCAATAGAAAGCTACAAGCATTTTGTAATGAATCTAGTACTTCCAAATGCCATAATCCAACTGACTAATGAAAGCTATCCCATCTGAACAGCTCACGTGGGGAAAGCATCTTACTTTATGGCATTCACTAGAGGGGCCAAGAAAAGCAGCGCAGCACCAAAGAGAAGAGCCTGATGTGCAGTGACAAACCCAGGAGTCAGGGTATGTAGTGTATCCTTAAAAGCAGTTATATTGCCCATGAAATTACACATGTGGAGCACCTTCACCCTTTGCTGAATCAACCCCAGGGAACCTTCTTACAATATATGCACCTGCCCCAAAATTCTCATATATTATGCTGTGCCCATTACTTTAACAACATGGCATTCAGGAAAACCAGAAAGAGGAAACGTATGTGCCTTCACAAGCAGCATGGGATTAGAATTTCCACAATGAAGAGGTGAAAGTTCTACCTTGTACCACTTGAGCTCCGGGCTTGTCCTGTTTGGCGTAAAATCCCACAGGTCAGGGCAAACAATCTTTCCAGAGGTGAAAGTGAAGAGCACCTGGAAATAGGCAATCTCCTGAGCAGCTGTTTTCTCCACGACCGTGAGATGGATGGAGACCTCGGCACAGTAAGACGAGTTCCTGCAGACAGAGCAGGGAGAGGTGAGCACCCACCAGTGACTCGAGTCGACACTTTTGGTTTTCTCTTGGCTTCACTTCCTTCTTAGCTGCCTCTAAGAGGCCAAGCCTGAGATCACCCCAGGAGGGATCCTGGAAAATCACTGGTGGTATTTTTTTGGCAAAATCTAAACATGTTGCTGACACATGTCTGCCTTGGAGCTTCAGTCGTTTCTTTTCTTTTTTTGTACACCAAGTTTGCTGTGCACCCTTAGGCTATAGTATGCTTTTAATTTTGCAAGGAGGAGAATATGTTCTCCTAAGCAGTAGCAGGTATGTCATGAACCCTTCACCATTTCCTTGAAAGAGGTCTTGACAGTGAAACCCCTGATGATTAGGACCTAAGGATGAAATAAAAAACTTAACACGTTTTAAAAGCCATTTGCAGTTACTATTGCACAACCTGTAGGCATTTCTGTAAGTATGTATTATTTTGCATAGAAAAGAAGGTATTCCGGATTTGAAAGTTGTGCAATATTTTTTTTTTACTGACTCCAAGTGACAATCACTTCCAGTCCCAAGGAATACCCAGCTGGGGTAGAAAGGTGCTTAATCTATGTCTGTTACAATCTCTGAAAGCCTTCCTCAGAGATGCATCCAGCTTGCTTGACCCCTGCAAGGGGAAGTGAAGCTGAGGGATCCGAGCTGTGATTTCCTGGAGAGCAACTGAGGACTGTGACCAGACAGACTTGTGCTAGTGACAGGACGAGGGATAATGGTTTTATGATGAAAGAGGGGAGATTTAGATTAGACATTAGGAAGAAATTTTTTACAGTGAGGGTGGTTGAGGCACTGGAACAGGTTGTCCAGAGAAGTCGTGGAAGCTCCATCCTTGGACTTGTTCAAGGCCAGGTTGGATTGGATTTTGAGCAACCTGATGCAGTGAAAGATGTCCCTGCCTATGGCAGTGGGGGATAGAACTGGATGATCTTTAAAGTCCCTTCCAACCCAAACGATTTCTGTGAAATTGCTAGGGCACTGTGATGGGCTGTCACCTAAATCCAAAATACACGCTCAGCAGAAGCAAATATCTGTGATAATTTTCTTCTGCCCTCATTTTAGAGTGTTGAAAAAATTCTAGTGGTTTCCCTGTCAGATGATTTGCAAAGGCAATACAATTTGTACTCCATTAATCCTCTAATAATGTTAGTGATTAAGCTATGTACTCTGCTCTTGCATGTCTTTTTCAAACAGATTTCACAACCTTTTACTGCTGCTGTCAGTAACACTGCCAAAGTGTTACAAATCGAGGAACCGAGGCAGACTAATCTAGAAAGGGGATTAAAAATCACCCTTCTAGATCTCGGGCAACTGCTTTGTGCTCTAGGATAACGCTTGCAACCTTTTATTGTTTTGGCCTCGCTATCAGCCTTCTCTTCTGCCCCATCACTACAATCATTGCTGAGCATGTTTTATTACTTGAGTTCTGTCTCTCTGTCTCTTCTACTGCTGACATACATCACTGTGAGGCGTGCCTTATCAGCAAAGAAACTGCTCTCTACACAGGCAACTCCAGGTATGCAGAGATATGTTTTTCCACCATAGACGCCAGTTGCCAAGGGTGTACTGGGAGACTAACTGGAAGGAGCAGCTGGCAGGACACCTTCTGGAGTTCAGGCTTTAAAGGTGATAGGTGTTCTTTCTCTCCTCAGTTCCCCACAAATCCAGACACTGGAACCTCTTTTGAAACTGTACAGCAGGCTGTCAGATACTCAGAAAAAAGTGACCAAGTCACAGCCCACTGCAGTATCACAAGCCTGTTCCCAGCCTCTTAAATATACAATGGGTCTCACGACAGATCTTCCACCAAAACGAAGGCAATGAAAGTGCAGTTTAAAATATGAAGCAGATGAAAAGCAAACACCAGTGAGAAGGAAGAAGGAAGAAGAAAGCCACTCCAGAGCCTTGGTATATGCTTTGTAAGACAATCTGAAGTACAAACAAGGCTATTTGCTTTTCTGGAGCTGTAACATGATGGTTGTGTTCTGCAGCATGTTCCTGTTCCCCACAGCCCTGAGTAGCTCATAAATAAGCCAGAACAAATTTTCATGTGAGAACAAATTTTCATGTGAACAAATTTTCTTGTGAGATCATAGCCAGAGTGCCAATACTGTGTCACAATTTGTCCAGATTTCAGTATATGTAACTATAGGACACATACAATGCATTTAAGAGTTCAGACTTTCCATGTTTTTTCTCCAACAAAGTCATTGAAGAAATTATCTTATCCAGGCATGATCTGAACACAACTGTAGTTTAGAATCAGGTTAATGTATTTTAGACATAGTTATCTTGTTAGTACACTAGATTTTCTTCTAAATACCCACCTTCTGGTACAGATATATACTCCTGAGTCTTCTAGCATTGCTGGTAAAAACCAGAGAGCATCTCCTGCCGCCCAGATTCTTGGATCTTCATCTCTTCCTGATATCATAGCTTTTGAATCATTTTTATACCATGTGATATTAGAGGTCAAGGCAGAAATATCCAAATGTTTGTATCTGGGGAATGGGCATTTCAGAACCACAGGTTCTCCATGCATTTCATAGTAGTGTTTGTAAAACACGGTGTGATCTGGGCAGTTTTCTGTATAAATCAGAGATATTTTTACATTACTGTCAGCCAGGCACATTAAAAGAAGGGACAGGGAGACAAGAAAAGAAAAATATATGCCTTTACCTGTGCTTTTGACTTGCTGGAGTCTGAAAGCAGAGGCACCTGCTGTGGACATCACCAGGACAAAGAAGAACCCACACATTTCTTTGCGTAGGAAATTAAAAGAGGATGGAGGGAAAGTATCTTGAAATCTACAGGAAAGTTTATCACAAGACAGAAGATACAATGAAAATACTCAATGTTAATGTAAGAGTTAACTGCTTGTTTCCTCACTTCAGACCTGGTGAGCTTTGGTTCACAATTAGTAAGCAGAAAGGCTTCTTCCTTCCTAGTTTGTGGGGGCTGACTTGTGAAGCGAGAACATCTGGGTTGGCACAAACACCACTTCTGCCCCTTTCCTTTCACTCCAGGAGATGCAAACAACACACTGCTGTTCCCAGGGCTTATCGGTGCAATAGCTATAGGTGGAAAAATCTAGCTCTGCTTATTTTGCAATAAGATGTGACCAAGAGATGGGTCAAGTGTTTTGAATTAACTGTAGTGCAGATAGCTTGGGTGAACACAAGACCAAAGATGCAATAGAATTGACTTTAGCTACTTAAGCAGTCATTTCAGGTGTCTCCCAAGGCTGTGTGAACCTCATTAGATCCTGTGTCACTTTGACTTACCCACTGAGGCTGCCAAAGTAGTCTGCCTGGCATGGATAAGTCTGCAGGCAAACTTCCTGCTGTAACCAGAGCCAAGATTTCAAAGTCTCCTACAAATGTTTCTCGTGGGGCAAAAATCTTTTACTCCAATGGCATGCACCCCTAACTTGTTGGTCCACAAGTGAGTTTTCTGCATGGATACTATTACTATCTGTGCTAAAAAGAGATGAGGAAAACCCAGAACAACTTCCCTAAAAATTAGCCACAGTGATATTAAGGAAAAAAAACTATCCACTGCCAGTCTATTCATTAAAGCTCATGTATTCACCTGGCATGGGCAAGGCAGCTTCTGTGTACGTCACTGAATGCTTTCTGGTCTGCCATGAGGTTTCAGCTGCTGCTACACAGTTGACTGATTATGTGTTATCTCAGTGCATTGTGGGTAACAAAAGACATAAAACATGCTATATATTGGCACCAGTTTATGCTCTATGTAATGTATTTAAGTGCAATATAGTACACGTATGTACATGATACGTACTATTTCCATTTTATACATAGAAATGTAAATTGCATGCATTTAACATTGGCCCATCTATCGTTGTTCGATAGATGAATATTAAATGACCAGACAACTACTTCAAATTGTATCCAAAAGCAAAAATATATTTCTACCAATATAAGACAGTAATATTCATAGATACTCACCTTCAGGTATCTTCTGTTTATCCAATCATGCTTATATACCACATATTTATAATGTGGTTTTTAATCCTAATTCCCCCCTGTTCTAGTAGCTATACTTATCTGATGTCTGATAGTTTGACTATAGTAAACTCTTTCCAGCTTATTGTCACATCTACAACACCACAAACTCAACCTCTTTCTCAGTAATATCTTTTCACAACCATGAGTCGTCTCCCCTAGTGCAAGATCTGCAAGGGTTTCCAGGGCATTGGCATGAAGCTGTAGCCCCTCTCAGCTACACATGGACTTGGTTCTAGGGGCTTTTTCTGTGGCATTAAGAAGCCCCATGATTCACATGTAATACTCTGTAACAGAGGAGTTTCTCTCACCTTAGGTCTTTTGCCTGATGTGAAAATATTTGATTATGTTCGGAACTTTCCAGATTCTCTGGTTTAGTACCTAGCAATCTCCACAAACTCTACACTATTTGAGGGTTTAGGGGAGGTTTTCATTCCCAAATTTCCATCAGATTCACTTACCTGTGGTTCTGCAGTCTTTCAGCCATTAGCTTCTCATGAAACAATATAAGACGGAAAACCACTAGTGAGGACCTTATAAAGGGTTTAGCTCAACACACAGTGGAAATTTGTCTCTTGTTGCCCAATCAGATTTATGTCAGAATCAAACGGCACTTTAGACCCAACTTTCTTTCCTTCCGTAGAGGAGGAAGAGAGAAACAGAGACACAGAGAGAGAGAAAAAAAAGTATTTGGATTTCCCAAAAAAAAGGGGAAATGACTGCTAAACATATGACTAAATTTCCCTTTTTCTGACGAACGCTATTCTGCATATACTCATGTCTTCACATGACTATTCCACATTCTATCTCAAATCAAAAATTGTCATGGGTACAAAAGGTGTCCTGCAGCATAGTCAGCAGATAAATAATTGCAGTCTTCACATAATGTGGTTTAGAAAGTTCTTAATGGACAACATAAATCTTTTGTGACTTCTTAAATCACTTTTGAATCACAAACGAGCTGATTCCCCTTTCTTTCCATAACATCTATCTTAGCGTCACAGCTTACATTAAGACTCTTTTTGCAATGGAGTATAAAGAAATAACAAGATATAAGCAGAGTATGACATCCGGACTCATGAGCAGAAGGGGTAAGAGATGGGTCATGAATTGTCGTAATATTCACAGAATCATAAAATCACAGAACAGTTTGGATTGGAAGGGACTCATAAAGGTCACCTAATCCAACCCTCCCTGCAATGAGCAAGGACATCTTCAACTCAATCAGGTTGCTCAGAGCCTTGTCCAGTCTGACTTTGAATGTTTCCAGGGATGGGGCATCTACCACCTCTCTGGGCAATCTGTTTCAGTGCGTCACCACCCTCACTGTAAAAAAAATTCTTCCTTCTATCTAGTCTAAATCTACGGTCTTTCAGTTTAAAATCATTACCCCTTGTCCTGTCTCAATAGGCCCTGCTAAAAAGTTTGTCCCCGTCTTTCTTGTAGGCCTCCTTTAAGTATTGAAGGTTGCAATAAGGTCTTCCTAGTGCCTTCGCTTCTCCAAGCTCTCTCGGCCTTTCCTCAATAGAGAGGTGTTCTGCCCTCCTGATCATTTTTGTGGCCCTTCTCTGGACCTTCTCCAACAGGTCCACATCTTTCCTGAGTGGAGGGCGTCAGAGCTGGATGCAGTACTCCAGACAGTGTTTCACCAGTGTAGAGCAGAGGGTCAGAATGACTTCTCTCAGCCTTCTGGCCCCACTTCTTTTGATGCAGCGTAGGATACAGTTGGCCTTCTGGGCTGCAAGCGTACGTTGCCAGCTCATGTTCAGCTTTTTATCCACTGGTACCCCCAAGTCCTTCTCAGCAGGGCTGCTCTCATGTTGGCCTCCACCTGTTTAGAAGAGGGCAGTCTAACAGAGGTCTTCAGTCTGGAACTGGACCACAGGTCAATTTTTCCTTTGCCCTTTTCCAAGACATAATGCCTCCTGCAGGCAACTCTGTATTTCTAACAGTTTCTAGATCCCTCAGGGAGCAGTTGTCATGTACTGCCTAATTGCTAGCCCAGGAAGGCAGTGTGCAGCATCCGTCTTACCTGCCCGAGCTGGAGTCTGCACACAGATCCCTGCTAGGAGATCTCAGTAAAATACGCTCCCCTCCCCAGACTTCAAAAAACTCAGATAAGCAACACTGGTCTGGAGCACCGGAGTCATAGCCTAAGGGCCAGCTCTTGTGGTGTTCTCACTAATCAAATAATGACTGAGTAATAAAAACAACATAGTTGTTTATCACAGTAAGCATGTAAGAATTCTTTGTTATTTAACCTTAACATTATTCATGAACTCTTGTTTCAACTAATGTCAGCCTTGTTATGTGGGAGACCTCAGAATACTGTTTCAGAGATGAAGAATTACCAGTTTTTGAGAGTGTTCTGCCATCTACTATAGAGAGAAGAAACATACAGATGATAGCATCTATTAATATACCGCAATCATTGGAGATGTGTCATATGATTCACTTACCCATATTCTTTTGTGCAGGCAATATACATCACATTACAGCAACTTCAGTAATTAAACAAACCAAAAAAAGAATCACGAAGCCCCACATTTCAATCTGCAATGGTCTTCAGGGTTTCTACATCCTGATCAACACAATCATTGCAACAGTTTCTATAGCTGTCAGCCCCACACGACTGCCCAGTTTTCCTTAAGCAGTCCTGTTATCCAGGAACCTGAAAGGCTGATAACAGAACTAAACTTAGTTACTGCCCTGTGGTCCTAAATCTTCTCAGTGAAAAGAAAGAACTCATTTTCCCTGATGTTGAACTGCTGTATGTGAGCTCCAAAAGCACTGGGCTAGCTTTCTGGAGCCTCTGCACTTCGTTCTGAGAACCCGACCTCATGAGTTATAAAACTATTTCACTCCTTCCTTTTCTAGTTCACTGTATGGCAACTAGACAGAAGGACTGCCAGATTGGGTGACCGATGTCATATTAAGTCTGAGTTCAGGCTATTACTGTATGAGTGGCATAGGCAATGGAGGTGGGAGTCACAGGGGCCTGGCAAGTTCCCAGCAAATAAATCCAGACATTTACCAGACTCAAAAAGAGTAAAACTGTGGGAAATTAGGCTTAAAGTCTTTGAAAACATTCTACCTACCAACTGCTGCAAAGTCATTCACTACATTCACTGACTAAAGCCATCCAACAGTAAGCTGTTCAATGAGCAAAAGAACTAACAATCGCTTGCTTTTCTGGAGAATTGTGCTTCATGCTCTTACACAGAGATACACACAAACGAACACACACCCCTCTCCACTACAATCACTTCAACTCTGCCCTCATGGCCTTTTCCCACCATATTCCAGCCCTTTCCTTCCCACTGCTTCATGTCCTCTGCTCCCACCTCACCCATGACTAGTTTGTCTGGGCCAGGTACAGCACATCCTCATGCTTGCTCACAACTACATCAATACTAACTGGTCAACTTGTCATTGCCCATCACCACGTGTAAGGTCTGGGCTCTGACAGACTGCCCTCCATGAGACAATGCTTTTGAATTCTCATATGTACACAGCAACAGTGATCAATTTTTATCAAACTTCTACAAATCCAGACTCTTTGAAAACATGTCACCTTGGAAAGTACAAATGAAGCAGGCTAAAGGATTCAAACTGAGTTTATAATGCAATAACATATGCTGTCCTGCCTTAGAAAACTAAACTAAAACCAAATATCTAGTTGCAGTAGCAATGCAGTTCCCAGACAGAAAGATGTCCTCAAATACATCTAACAAGATGCATCACTTTTAATAAACTTTCTTCAGAAGAGATGTCTCCTGTCTGTCTTTTACCCAGAAAATATCCTGATCACATGCAGCAATTCGAGGACTTTAAGTTAAAATAGTATATCTGGAGATGCAGAAGTCTGGTTTAAAATAACTCAGGAATGAATGGAAGACATAACAAGTATTTTTTTAGGAGCTGTTTGCTGAGAAGACCATGTCACCTTGCGGTCAGTTATTACTAAGTATTTATATCCAGAAATATGCAAGTCTAGCAGCTATATATATAGACAGAGACTCTCTTAGGGAAGCTGGTGTCATTCTGTGGTTTCGCTGTGCTGATGATTCATTCATACAACTCAAGATACTGGAGCATAGCTGTGAAATTCCTAACTTGAAGACAAGGCTATTCCCCATATGTCTCACTCATTGCTCATCACATTAGATCGCTATTTCCCAAACCATGGCTACATGCAGCTGCCTTGCCACAGCTCTCCTGGGACATCCCAATAAAATAACCAAAATTTCAAGTAATATTTAATGTTCTGGTAATTTCTTGCAACAGAGGCTTTCAAAAGGCCTCCACAAGCAAGGTATGTCTGTTCAGTATCCCTAATCCATGGAATGGGAAATGGAAATTTAGGGATCACTGAGGGGAGATAAGACCGTTTCTATAAGGAACAGTTTAGATGTCAGCTTTTTCTAGTGACTCCCAGGTTCTACTGTCTGTCCTGGAGAAACTCATCCAAGTGCCTCTTTGTCTGGTGATATTTGGCATCCAGGGACTGCAATCACATGGACTTTTCTATTTATTCTATTCTTCGGTTTGGCTGAGGCAGCTTCATGCAATCAAAAACAGAAAAAAAAATCTCTGTTTAGCATGAGAATAAGGTGGTGAGGCATTAAGAAATACTGAATGTTGAAAGCTAACTGGCAAGCAGGCACAAAGTAAACCACAACTCTTGCACCAACACACGTTCTTGGGCTTACTGATATGGGCAAACCTGGTTTTAATAATTTATAATGTCCTCATGCACAATTTCTAGATGGGCTCTTGGGGACCACAGAGGTGGAGAAGGAATGAAAAAGCTATCCAACTCTGAGAAACACGGAATACATGGGACAGAAAGAGAAAGACTAAGCACAGAAATTAGTCCAATGCTCAACAGATGCCAAGAATATAGGAATTTTCATGCTTATCCAGAGAAATAAGTGCTGTCATACACGAGTTGTATATGATGGACTGGGAGAAACAGGAGGAAGTGGACCAAGAGACTTATACACTTTGTCTCATTTGGCCACAGCAGCAACAGCATTCTTACAGATTGCCTCCCCACTACCCCATGGGCTCCTGGGATTTCCACAGACCCTTTCACTGCAAAAGAATGGACAAGGTTTCAAGTAGAACAGTGAGTGGACATTTCCTGCCACTATGGCATCTTCTCATACCACAGACAGTGAGTCAGTAGGGGCACTAGCAACATATTTTGAAAACTGGAAAAAAACAAACCTGAGATTCCCAAGCAGATTTTTTTTCCCCCCTTCACTTCCAAAATCGCAGTGTTTGCTTGCAGCCATGATCAGTGTTTTTATAGATGAAGCAACTTAATGAGCTTTATGGGCTTGCATGTGTTTATGGGCTTGCATGTGTAGAGGGATTTAAAAAATGATTACAAAAAGCCACAGTAGCAGCAGACAGGCAAGAAAATGTGTCTAGTTGAAAAGCATAAAGTCATATAGAGTTAGATGAGACAGAACAAAAGGGACAACATCAAATTTCTAAATAACTTATGGTGCTTGGTTTAAGCAGCCAACCCAGCAAATAAGGAATTCCATAAGCAAAGATAAAAGCAGATGATAAAGATTTGTATCAATTATTGTATTTTTACTATATGAACTTAAATTTAATTAGTAAAAATTATGTCACAGCTATGAAAAACAGTGACAAATGTGTGTCCTATGATTAGAGAAAAACTGAGCTGGAATAGGCCATAGATTGTTGTAGGTGTACTAGAAGGGTAATATTAGCCATTCATTTCTTTATTACATGTTACTGAATGAAGTCTTTGTCTCATCAAGAAGATCACAGAATCACAGAATCACAAGGTTGGAAAGGACCCATTGGATCATCGAGTCCAACCATGAATGAATCGAGTCCAACTAAGATGAAGTCATTTATTTAATGCAGGCAGCAAATCTTCTCATTTATCTTAGTTCTAATGTCCTTCTGACACACAAGTATATTTCACATGCATTTTAAAAAGCAGGAGTATTAAACACACTTGGTGGATACAATTGCCCAAAGTATTTCTTTCCTACTCCATTACCAAGATATGTAATTCAGTTATCACAGAACTTGTGGGGAGCTGAAGATGTGTGAGGGGTGGGGTGTCACATTGCAAAACTTACGGAAGTGCACCAAAGTTTCAGTTGTACTTGGCATTCTTCCTTAGTACTTGTCCTGTGTTTAGTGTCATAATGGTTATCAATTCTGACTGGCACTGAGAGTTATTTGAAAGAAAAAGGGACAAGATGGACTTGTTCTGGATCAGTGGTATAATGGAAGAGGGAGTTACGAATAAAGGGTTGACAAATAAATAGATGCAACAGATATTACTTCTCAAGGATGGGAAAAAGCTCAACATATTTGAAAACAGGAATTAAGAGAAATGAATTCAGTTCAGAAGAAAAAGGTTCAATCCCAACATCACCAATGTCTTCCTAAAGAAGAAATGCAAAAGCAACCTAAAGTGATGCCGCAAGATCATATTTTCTTGCAATACAGTTAGGGTATACTTAGTCTTTCTTTTTACCTTCTATTTATCTGTTCAGCTGGTACATGTACACCTTGAAGCACTGAATAAAAATTCTGAACCATTCATTCATGTTAATGAACTCGGTTTTTTTAATAAAAACAGTTACCATCAGCTAAGCTTAGAGGATTCTGTTAGATTCATAATGGCTAACCACAGAACAGGAGTACAAATACGTACAAGGCAGCAAAATGAAGCTTAGGATGATTTCAGACTTCAAATGCATTAAAATAAGCCCTCCTGCACATGATGTTTTGTACCGGCTGAAAAGGGAACTCAATGTTTCAGTAACTGGTTTCTAAAAACTTTGTAAGGATTTTAAACACAATGGGGAGTCAAGACAATATTTAACATCATTTGTTTAAATCATTATCAATTCTATTTTGAAAAGAAAAAGAAGGGATTTTAACTGCAAATACAGCTTTAATATGTAAATTTTCTTTATTCCCAAGCCGGAATAGTGTTCATTTGAATTCAGTTAATATTAATTAGGGAGAAACCAACATGAAAGTTTACCATTTACAGGAAAATTTGACTAATTTTAATGAAAGACTGCAAGAAAGTGGTGTTTTTTCCTTCAAAACATCTCTGGATTGAGAGCTTCCTTCCCAACAAAACTGAGATTCCTCTTGGTCCTTCTGGCTGTAGCTTCCAGGATCTGTTAGCTTAGAAGCATTTATTTTACTAGGAACCCAGGAGAGCCGTTCACTTACTTTAAAGATAGCTCATCAAACCTGATCTTCTCATAAGTGCTGAGCCATCCCCCTTGTCTTCACATAAAGCTGAAAGATCTCAGGACCTTTACAAGTCACTATTTTTATTAATGTACAAGTTCTGGTGAGTACACCTCCTAGGGAGAGTGTTTTCAGCAGGACGGATGAATAATTGATAACTGCTTTTGGCTTGATACCATAGTATGGGAACAAAAGAAAAAAATAGGGAACTGAATTTAACCGTGTAATACCATAATGATATGCCTGTTTGGGAACTTTAGTCATTGTTGGCTCCCTTGAAGGTGCAAATGGTCAACTCTGCACAGCAAGTACGTGACATTCAGGGATAGGGTATTTGGCTGCTTTTCAGTAATTCAGAGCTATGCTGGTTTCATGGCATGCGTATGAAACTGGCCTGAGATGAGAGGATTACAACTATATGTCCCATGCAGAAGTCACAGGATCATTTGCTGGATTTTAAGATATCCAAGAGACATCCTGGAGATAAGAAACAAGTAAGAAATCACATATTTCTTAGCAATCCAGTGGTATTTTTTAGACTTGCTAGAAGCTCTCTCTATCTATCAATACACAGATTGAAAGAAAAAGAGAGAAAGGGAGAAAGAGAGAGAGAGAAAGAGAGAAAAGAAAGAAAAGAAAGAAAAGAAAGAAAAGAAAGAAAAGGAGAAGAAAGAAAGAGAAGAAAGAGAGAAAGAAAGAGAGAACAAGAGAAAGAAAGAGAGAGAGAGAGAAAGAGAGAAATATAAAGAAATAAAGAAAGAAAGAAAGATATAAAGAAAGAAAGAAAGAAATATATAAAGAAAGAAAGAAAGAAAGAATGAAAGAAAGAAAGAAAGAAAAATTCAGAAAAATACGTTACATATCCGTATATGTGGAAATATAGAGGCTGCCACCTGCTGAGCAGATAAGTTTGTGTTCCAATTGCAAGGTCCCCAAAAGAATGGTCGAAATGAAAGCCCTGCAAGGTTTCTGTTCTTCCTCTGCTGTCTTTTTATCATTGCCCCATGCAAAGTGGAACAGCCGCAGGATGCTGGCTGTGCTTATCAGGGGACACCAGAGTGATCTGACCAAAACTGTTTAGTGTAAACCAGAAAAAGTTTGAGGAAACTCAGAACTATTTACAGCAAAATACCAGCAATGAAAAGTTTACCTATTAATAACACAGTTAATGCATTTTAGTGAAGTCTGCATAGATAGTGAGAAACTGAGGGCTGGATTAAAAAAATATTTGGTTTATATAGTTCTACAACATTAAAAAATCCAGTAGCAGCAGTGCTGTGTTTTTTTAGGTCAGACTCCAACGACGAGTTTGCTGATGATACCATGCGTATTAGAGGTTAACAGCCTCTTGCAAGGCCTCTGCAGCTAAGCATTCTTGGGGAACTAGGACGCCGTGCTCAAGAGCTTGCTCAGATCACTTGTGTCTTTGTCTTAGGACAAACATTTTTCTTCACTTTCCAGAGTCACTGCTACAAGAGAAGATCAGGATTTTTTAGTATATCCTCAAATCATCAAATTGTTCTTATTTCTGAAGGCTTGATGGAACAGAGGAAAGGTCTGCAATTTTCTGGCACTGCAGTCTGCCAAAGGGAAATACACAGTGTTTTCTTAACAATGCAAGCAGACCCTGGTTTTAATACTCTACTTGAATGGGTTTCAAAACCATATATTGTTGAAATAAATAAATTGTCTGGCAGAACTGTTTCTTGAGGCTGTGCTTTCTGAGAAAAGGAAGAAACAGTACTTTGAGGAAAAAATTCTGTTAGTATACTAAGTTTGATGGTTTTGTAAGAGAGGATTTCATCAGAAGATAAATGTAGAGAAGTAATGGACTAGAGAGGCTGTGCTTTCAACAGGATTTGTACCTGACTTGGGATCTGTCATGGGTAAATTCAAGTTGCTTTGGGATCAGCTGTTTCATGCTCAACAAATCAAATGCAGGGTTTGCAAACACCACAGTATTTTATGCATATCATCAAGCCCCTTTCTGAAACAGATTTTTCTAGTGAGGACAGGTTTACTTCCAGTAAAGCTGATTCATCTGCACCCTGAGCCAAGTTCTGCTATGCCACTGATGCATATTCTTGTCCACCTCTTAACCTGTTCTCCTCCATAACCCTTACCTCTCTGCAGACTTCTGTCCTCCCAGTGCCCTTTATCAGTCATACCCGAGCTGCTACAACCAGATCACATATTGAGATGGGAGACTTTATTATCTCTTGCTATTAAAAGAAGCTTTATTTTGTACAGAGGTAAGTTACGTACCGATACAGCCACAGTAAAAGGTAGGTCACGAGCATAAGTAGGGCCGGGACACAGAAGACAGACAGAGTGGTGCTAACAAATCCAGGAGAGACTTTTATTACCATAGGGAATTCAACTGCCTCATTTTCCAGCTTTGAACCCCTGTAGAGAGAGGCCTCTCAGCCATGTGTCTGGTTCATCCACAAAGGCTGTCCACATCAGAGCCAGCAGCTCTCATGATATGAAGATGCTTCTCAGCAATGTTCAGTAAATGCACATTTCATTGTGTGCAGATGTGCACTTATGTACACACTGTAGCTTACTCAGGAAATAGGTCTTTTTCATGAGAAAAAGCAACAATATATGTGTGTGTTTATATACATATGTGCAAAAGATTCTTCATAAATAAACTACCTGAAAACACCTCCAGATCTAAAGACCCTATGATCTTTCACAGGCCATTCAGCAGTCAGGGACTGGGGTTTGTAGCATCACAGAGAAATATCCATTATAATTGGGGAATTTGTAACCATAAGTATGTCAAATCAGTCACAACAGGCCAGGCTAAAAGGCCCTGTAGCCTGCAGCTGATGTTTAAGGAGGCATAAGAACGCGGCACACGCAGTGCAAGTGTTCCACTTCGTATTTTCTGGCAACTAGCAATTAAGGTCTCTCAGAGCCTCAAGAAAGGGTTGATCCCGACACTATATGGAATACCTTCAGCTTATACCGCACCCTGTGACAAGGAGTTCTGTGGTTAAAATACATTCTTGATGTAAAAACACTACTCTGTTTTGTATATTTTAAATATACCATCTGATAATTTAATGGGTTGCCATCTATAGCCAGTAGTGAGAGTCAGCAAACACACACTCCCTCTTCACCTTTTCCATACTACCTCTGACTTTCAGCCCTGGCCATATTCTCCATCTTCTGACTCCTCTCTGTGCTATCAAGTATATAATCTTGCTGTAGAGGATGCAGCTCCAGGTCCTCTGTCATTCTTACTGTCCATGTGTGTAGATTTTGCAATTTTATACCCCTCTTGAGCTGGGATGGACAGAATTACACATATACATAATATGAACTTCAAAAGCTCTGTAACAATATTTTTTGTTGTGCCCTTTATTCTCTTCCTACCAGCTGAATCCAGCAACATCCCACCCCAGAAGTCTAGCTGTGTCTAGTCACAAACAACTTCCTTTTCGCCAATGAGTCTTAGTGCTGGGCAAAGGCGCTTTACTTCACTTTCCCCTGTCATGCATCATCATCATCTACTGAGTGGGTTAGCAAACTACAGGCAGCAAATTTGCAAAGTCTACATGCAGCAGTTCTCACACTGGCGTGCCATTGCAGCAAGCTTTTCCCCACAGCCCGAGGCAAGTGGCTTTTGATGTAATGGGGGTCTTTCACTGCCAGCCCATCCCTCTGACCTCCAGAACGGTGCCCCTATGTCTGCTTATATTTGATCCTTCTCCAGAGGTACCACTAGCTAATTGCTTACAACTATCTCAGTACTTTCAGCTGCTCACCAAGACCAAAAAGTACATCAAGGCTTTTTCTAAGCAAGGAAGCAGAATTTTCAAAAGGTACCAACTGGCAGGAGTGGTGGACTTGCAGGAATGACATAGGTGGGCCTAAGATGTCTTGTGTTTTCTAGGGCACTGTGCAGAACATGTATAGGTTTTCTGAAAACATCCGGCACAGTGCTGGAGCAATGCTTGATGGGACAGCTGACTGGAACTCACAGCACTTATCGGCAGTATTTGTTCACGTGGGACACAGTGAGATGAAATCTATGGACACTGACTGCAGAACAGAATGTACTGTACGTGTACAAATCACGCAACCATATAGAGCTCCAGCACAAATACGCAGCTGAAAATGTAGATATGACCCTAAGGGCAACCTTATGTTTGAAAACAATTCACCCCTTGCATATGTTTTGTGCTCAACCTCATGCTTTGCACTTTGGCTCATGCAGTTGTAGGTCTCGTTTTTTCTAGATGAGCGAGGTAGCAGTAAACTACCCGAAGCTCACTGTAAAAAAAGCATCCTATAACTACTCAAGTAATAAGAGGACATGCTTGTGAAATAAGACCCTGTGACTGTGTTTACTTAGGCAACACCTCCGTGCAAGTATTCATTATCTGTTGCCCCCGGGGGCCATCCCAGATTGCGTGTGGCCTGCCCTGTTCCGGAAGAATTGCCCCACACTGTGAGGCTTCAACTTGCTTCCTCTTTACAAATTTGATTTTGACAAGTTTGCTGCTTGCTTGACATCAAAAAACTCACCCTGGTTGAACTGGTGCAGTTTTCAACCAGAGCAAGTCAGCAACGCTGGGGAAAGAGATGAGAGGGAAACAACCAAAAACAATTAGAATTTGCTTCTGGAAATACGTCCTGGAAGATACCATATAAATGGACCTTATAATCACTCATGTCTTAAAATTTAATGTGGCCTGCTTTCGTACATTTTTGATTTTTTGCTGCAGTCCCGAGGACCCAGGAGTTTGGGAATCATGGCTAAAGTTACTAAATATGACATTGTACACAACATAATGGCTTTAAAGTGGAAGAAGGAAGATTTAGATTAGATATTAGGAAGAAATTCTTTACAATGAGGATGGTGAGGGACTGGCACAGGTTGCCCAGGGAAGTTGTGGCTGCCCCATCCCTGGAGGTGTTCAAGGCCAGGTTGGATGGAGCCTTGAGCAGCCTGACCTAGTGGGAGGTGTCCCTGCCCATGGCAGGGGGTTGGAAGTAGATGATCTTTAATGTCTCTTCCAAACCAAACCATTCTATGATTCTGTGATCTGTTAGACTAACATTACCTGCATGTATTTCCTCCTAACAAATATGACAAGACATTTGTTGCACATTGTGGGATGCTTCCAAGCTACATTTCTTCAGTTTTGTTGGATGTGGGAAGTGTTTTCTTTTAATCACTTCAGTCATCACTGACTTCCTCACAAAAGTAGTGAGAGCCACAACACAGTTGTTAATGTGACTATTAGGCACATCAGTATCACCCTAAATAGGACCCATAGCTTTTGTTAGCTAGACTAGGTGGTAGCATGATGTGCTGAATATAACAAGGTATCAACATTTTCTTTACAAAAATTATACACCAAGTTTCCTAGCCAACATTTCCCACCAGCAGCTGGAGTTGAAGGAATATACTGTTCCATAATGATTCCTGCTGGTAAGGTTATGAATAGTGATTCAGTGCTGTGCATCCATCTACACATAACTGTGTTATTAACACCAGTACAGCAGGAAAAGCAGCTGCAGAAATGGACACACAGTGCGATTGGTCAAGTCAGTATTTCACTTACTTCTCCATTCAGCCCTGGCTCTCCACTCTTCTCTTCGGTTTTGGGGTTTGTTTCTGTTTTTCTTAATGGACTCTTCTCTACACTTTTTCAAGTCTGAATACCTGATACAAAATCAACATTTTTTCCAATGGGTCATCTTGCACTTTTTTGGTCTGCTGCCATTTTTTTTGGTGAAAGATTTAATTGACATTTCAACAAAAAAAACCCATGTATAATTTTTGCCCCAAAATAGCAGCTTCTTTCCACATCTGTGACACACAATAAATACTCCTTTTTTCATGTATCCAGCCTTTCTTTTCAGCAGCACTAGAGACTGAAACAAGTTGAAATATTTTACTATTTGACTATTAAAGAGAAACATACACTTTACATCAAATATGGCCCTACTTGTTTCAGAAAACAAAAAATCAAACAAAACCTAGTTTTCATTAAATTTTTTAAAGCTCTTTTTTCATTCTACAGGGTTAGCAGTGCTCAGTTGAAGTACACTCTCCTTGCCCTGTACCCATCTGTCTGTGCACAATGCTGCTTACACTGCTAACTTAACCAGCTCTGGTTTTAGCTGCTTGTTCCCTCCTCTCCCTTCTCATATCACACACCGTTCATGTCAAGGATGCCATACTTTCTTTAAATATGTCTCAAATATATCACTTTAAAAAAAGAATTCCCAACAGTGATCAAATAAATAAGTTTCAGTCCATTAGTTTAATTAAGTCCCAACTCACCAGCACAGGCTGGAGGGGGAGAATAAGTTTATTCATGTATGTATCCCCATACTCACACATCTTTGTGCAAAAAGGTTAGATAGATGTAACACAAACTGAGACATTTGGCCTAAACAACCTCTAACAAAATCTATATCTCACCCTGTCTCAGGACTACTTGTCTCAGCAATGGCAACAGCCAAGGAGGCAAACCTCAGTCAATCATGACCGAATGGTTTTGCTTCTCAAGTCCAGCTGTTGTTGTGCAGAATAAACGATTCAAACCTATTCTCTCAATAAGGAAAAGTCTCTGATTCTAGAATGAGTTTATTTAGGCAGGATTTTAATTTTTCTACAATGTTTTTTTTTAATAGCAAAAGACAGTTTAGTATCAATTGTCTTGCAATAAAAAAGCAATATAAAACTATAAAATTATGGCAATTTAAAAAGTGCAAAGTATCTATGTGAAAAGCCACTGAAACTTTCACTTGTGCTGTTCTGAATTTAACCTGTGGAATTATACACCTGTGTTTTACAGAACTTGAGAAAAAAAGAGACTTGGTAGTTTTCCACACCTGGAGATGAGAGATTTAGCAGAGAACAGAATACAAGACCATTCTAGTTCAAGAAGACCCCTCTGGTAAATGATAGCAAAAAACCTACAAACAGATGTTTTGAGTCATGAAGAAATTCAATGCAATTCCAATGCATTCTGCCCAAAGCCAGAAAGGGTTAGTAAATGTTTGGGTGCCATAGTACACTGTGAACAGCACAACGAGTCAATACATCAAGAAGCTCACCCCCTGTCCTCAGTAAAACTAGACGCCATGCCTTTCCAAACTGGATGGATCCGACACTTATATCATACTCAGCTGAAGTAGGTTGAATATTTCAAGCCCGATGATGTGAGATTTTCAATCTCTTAGCAGACGAAGACACCAAAATTGGTTCCTAACCTTTAAATGATAGGATGAAGACACCAAAATGGGTTCCTAACATTTAAATGACAGCACTTAAAAAAGAAAAAAACTTTCTGTTTTTTTGGTTGGTTTGCTTGGATTTTTTTGAAAGGACAAAAAGAAGAATCTCAAGGAGAAATTAAAAGGATCTCAGATAAATATGAAGGGAAAATAGCAAGGAGCCACAAGTGAGTTTGCATGGTAAACAGCTTGCTCTCTTGAGATTTTCTGCCACAACACATCTTAAAAGCATAGAGTAATGAGATGACTAATATCCATCTAAGGGGATAAGATTGTACATTTAAAATGTACTATATTTCTACTGGAAAATGTTTGTTCCCTGCTACTAGTTACAAGAAGTTTACTTGAATTAATAATCAAAGCAGCAGTACAACAATAATATCACAAGTCCTTCCAGGAAAAGTCTCCCTACTTTAGGAAAACCACCACTGAAATCCCAAGTGCTAGAAATATTTGAACTGCTTTCTAACTGTGTGTAAATGAAATTTTGTATTTTTCTGGAGGCCTTCTTAGAGTATATTTAAATGTTAAAATCTTATGAGTCTGAGAATAAATACAATAATCATTAAAACTTTATGAGTTTTTCAAAGCCTCTTCATACCTGCATGCTACAAACACCATACACAAGGAATACAAAACCACCAGTGCCAAGCAGCTATCAAGTCTCCATGGCGTGTATGAAAACTCTTACTGTCAAATAGCAATGATTCATTCTTTATGTGAGATGTGAATCCCTCTAGACTGTGGCTTGAAGTTGGCTGTCTTAATGTGCTCGTCAAAGAAAGAGAAAAGAAGAATGTGAAGTATTGCTAACATGCAGAGTGCTCAAGATCATAGAAACATTTATGTTGGAAAAGACCTTTAAGATCACCAAGTCCAACCCTTAACCTAACACCGCCAAGTCCACCACATTTCCCTAAGTAGCATATCTACAGGACTTCTAAATACTTCCAGGGACGGTGACTCAACCACCTCCCTGGGCAGCCTGTTCCAATGCCTGGCAATCCTTTCAGTGGAGAAATTTTTCCTAATATCCAATGTAAGCCTCCCCTGGCACAACTTGAGACCATTTCCTCTCATGTTATCACTTATCGAGAGAACAAGTTGTTGAGAGAAGAGACCAACACCTACCCTGTTACAACTGCCTTTCAGGTAGTTCTAGAAAGTGATCAAGTCTCCCTCTACTAAACAACCCTGATTCCCCCAGATGTTCCTTATAAGATTTGTGCTCTAGACCTCTCACCAGCTTCTTTGTCCTTCTTTGGACCCTCTCCAGCACCTCAATGTCTTTCTTGTAGTGAGGGATCCAAAAGATACTGCAAGAAACAGAATTTGCACATCATAGTTAGAAATATTTAGATGTACAACATCACTGCTATTCACTTGGATAAAGACATAATTTAGTTTTTTATCCCTGACCCATTATGACATGCAAAAAGTATTTACTGCCACTTCCTCTGCAAACTTCAGATTTTTTAGCATCTCCCAATCTATTGTCATTGCAGAAAACTCCGTGAACCACCAATTCTGCATGCCAGCAAACACTCATCATCTGTGCTGAGAGATAATGGCTCAGCCTGGATCTTACTGGAAGGAAACTGGGTGCACTTTTCTGATGAGAATAGTGTTCTCTTCATGAGAATAGTGTTTCCTGGAGTGAGATTAAAACTTGCAAAATGGGTTTGCTTAATATCACCATATTTCAAATCCAAAGGAACTTCTGGGTCTCTGCATTCGGGGTTTGGGAAATGCCAGCACAGATAACACTTTCCACAGTAAGTTATGAAGAAGGGTATTACAAAACTTCATTAGTCAAGCCTCAGAGTTACCACAGTCAACTTGAAACCAAGTCACGTACATGAAATTATAGCATTTGCTGATATGTATTTTGCAAACAGATGGCCAATTTAGAAGCAAGATTTGGATTTAGCCTGTTTGAAACCTCTTCTACAGCTTCATCCCTCATGCAAATGTGATATTATTTGCACATATTTCCATATTAGCCCAAAGCTGTTTGTTTAAAAGCTGGAGTGCCTGCCCATCTTGGGACAGTTTGCACTGGGAAATGTGCACAGTTAAACACTGCAGTGCAGAAATGCAATTCCAATACCACACAATGGTATCCTTGCTAGAGGGAGCACTAACTGCATCCACTGACAAAATCTCCAGTGTGTTGCTTTGAACCATTACATTGCAAGACAAACATTGCTTTGGACAGAAACAGAAGTAGCTACTTAAGAAAAGAAGGAAGGACAAACACAACAGAAAAAAAAAAAAAACGAGGGAAATGGAACAATAATATTTTTCAAATAAGATTGAATTCACAGCTGCTACAAAAATACAAGCCTCTAAAATTTCCAAGAGATCAATCATGCCTTTAGAGTCCTGCAGGCTCTAAAGGCATGATTGACAGAGAGGAGAAAGCTGCTTCTCCTGCAGCAGATGCAGACAAGTGTGAGATGATCCTAGAGACTTGGTCTTACCAAGCAGTGCAATCTGCCTACACAGAGGTTCCCCTAGTTGGTGGCACTCAGCTTGGCAAGCCCGAGGTGCATGACCAGGTGTAAAGACTCCCCAGCCTCTGCATCCTTCTTCTACAAGGCACAGCCATGGGCAGCCTCCAGTCCCAGGTCTGCTGGCTTGCCATCCCTGGCATCTCTCCTTACTTCCCTAGGAGTATCGAGAGAGGAACTTGAGCTCTTGTGTATCTTGCCTCACCATGCAAGCATCTCCCTGCCACTGGAAAAGCACGTCTTCCTCTACCCAGTCCTGTTATCGCAAAGGAATAGGAAGAGGATCTAGGAACTCTTTTAGCCACTTCAGCAATGAGAATGAAAACACAATGCTCTGTATTACTAGAAATAAAACTGAAACCAAAAACATTTATTCTATTTATAGAAGCAGCGCAAAAAGAGATCAACAACTTCGATATGTTCATTTTTGTGACCTCTTGCTCTTCTTCCTTCTCTCCTTGGCACCACTGCTGGAGGGAACAGCCACAGCACTGCTGACCACAACCAGTCCTCAGGGTCCTCAAGTCACCGAGTGCCAAAAGCAGATCACTCACCCCAGCCTAGATCATGCACTGTGGCAGTCCCACGCAAAGAGACCACTGAAACACACAGCTCTAAGAGCACTACCGCTTTTCATGAACAGGGCCAGCAATGGCCCAGGTAGGCTTGCTCGTGTTGCTCTGTGGCCGGGGCTGGCCATGTCCCAGTCAACAGTGGCTCCAAAGGGTCTGGTGAAGGAGGATTTTCTGTGCTGCAGGAGCAGAAGTCAGCAGGTCCCAGGCACAGAGATGTTTGTTGGAGTCATCAGTGCGTTTGCCTTGGTGCATACAGGAGCCCACAGAGCAGTTTGGAAGTAACTGCAGTGTGATCCCAGGGTGTACTGTGGTTATGGGGTGCATAAAAATCAAAGAGCAGAAGATGGAGCTCACCACCTTCTACCAGTAGAAGGCAGCTCTCCATGTCTATTTCCCAACATTCATTTTAATTAGCTTTCATTGTCCTGATGTACCTGGAATGTGCTTGACTTTAGAGAGGAGCAGAGATTTCCACATTTCTTCTGGTTTAGACTTCATCCAAGGTCCTACAGAATCCATATTCACATGTTTAACTTCCAGACAATATTTCTAACTAGGGAAAACTGTTAAAGAAGCTTGTTTCCTCAGTCCTGTGTTTCCCAAGGCAGAGTTTCAGACATTAAATACTTCAGGCTAATTTAGTAATAGTATACCATCAAGTTACAGCTTGAGCTGGGTGCCTCCAGAGAAAGACCCCAAACAAATTAATGCCTGGGCAATTACACCCTTACAATATAAGTTTCACCTACCATGTTCTCTTCACCCCCTGTCCACATGACAGTTGATCTAATGGTGTTTTAGGGGCTGGGGTCTTCTTGTTTTTTATTAGGTTCTCTCCTTGCCTCTAGGCAGGCTATCTCTTTTCCTGTCTTTAAGGTTTGCAACTGGATGTAGGTCCCTTATCTTCTGGCTTGAACTGGTTCTGGTCCTTCTTCTGTGCAACTCAGTAGAAGTTCAGCCTTAGTTTATCATATCTAGGTGAAAGCTCACAGCCTAAGCAAGTTCCAATGCTAAGCAATTCTGCTGTGCAATACTGCAATTTCAGGCGGCTTTATCTGTAGTTCATTTTTACAGTCTAATGCTAAGTAACTAACTCCAGAAGGTTGAATGGGTTGTATTTCAGATTAAACCAATTAATATTCTTTAACAAGACCCATAAGGAAATGTTTTAACTATTAGTCACTCTTTAGAACCTCTATTCTGACTGGTCTTTTAGGAACAAATATTCCACTGCAATAAATCTCTGCTGCAAACTCATCCTTGGGGATTAGTATATTGGATCAATCGCAGTTAAGAAACACAATAGTGAGGTGCTCTCTGTGAAAGCGTGACAAACAGTGCTGAATAACACTGTGTGATTTGTAGACACACATGCATGTGCAACAAGGAGCACAAAAGAAAGATTAAGTAATGCACCTTGTACTTTTAGGCAGAAGACATTGAATCACAGAATTACTGAGGTTGGAAAAGACCAACTAAGATCATCAAGCCTTGCAAAGACAAGCCTGTGAAATGGGCACCGGAAATCAGAGCCCCATTGCACATACGAGTTTCATAGTGTAGCATGATCACCCTTTTTCCTTCTTTTCAGTTTAAACGTTCTTTTGTTCTAGTGGGCACGTGTTTTCCATAGGAAACAAAAGCTTCTCTCCTCTCTAATTAACAAGTATCTACCGTAAGCTTTCTTTTCCCTCTGTGAGTTGGAGTCATGGTTGGCTGAACTCAGAGGACTTTATTCTACACTGGTGCTTAATGCACCTGAAGAAGTTCTTGAGTGCTTGGCTGAATCTCTGAGTTGTTGCTTCCCGCCCTGCCCCAACAAAGCTCAGTTGTTCTAACAGAAACCATCACTGCTAGATATCTACCCAGAACACTTGCAACTGTTTGCAGCCACCTGTGAGTCTGCAGCAGAAACTTTTGTGTGCTGTTCCCTGGAGGAAACGAGGGGCTTCTCACTGGGGCAGACAGTGAGGCATGAGACAGCTCAAGAATGAAAACTTTGGCCAAGTGGATAAAACATCACCTCAGTACTTCATATATAAAAATCACAGGAGGCTAAGCGTTTTCCATCTGAATCTTTTCCTTTTTAATCAGAAAATTAATTTGTTGTTTAACTGATGCTTCCCATGGGAAAAAATATAGTCTCGTGAAATACATGCTCTCTGATCAAGGAAGATGATAGCTAAATTTTGTCTCAGGTCAGTTTGACGGTGACAGAATATTTTGTTTAATCAATGCCCTCTGAAGTACTTAATTGATGCCAGAATATTTATAAAGCATCTACTTATCAGCACCTTCTCTCGCCCAGCACATGGAGTTTTACAGGTATACTCAACCCCTCAAAAATGTAAAGGTAACCTGATGTAACAATTTTCCTTTGGATACAAACTTTGTGACCTGGACCAAGACAGAGGTTGTCCATTCAAAAAGCACAGCACAAAGGGACGATGGATGTGGGGAGCAACATAAAAACACCTTCAAAATTCAAATTACAGTTAACATGATGACATCCTAGTGATTACTACAGCAAGCAAAATATTAGTTATTAGAAGTGAAGAAATTAGTTTTAACCAAATACTGTGTTTCACTTTAACTTTTCTGAAACAAAAACCTTTTAAAATTCTCTTCCATAAAAAAATTCCAATATTTTGTTCTTTATTTCAAGTTAGGATAACAGAAAAAAAAATTAAAATGCTTCTAATTATAAACCTCCCTCACTTTACAGGAATGTAGAGAAGTTTTATAATTATTTGTGAACCATATTAAGTTGATATAATTTATGAGAAAATGAGCACTTTGCATGACACCAAGTAAGATATGCATAAGGCTCCAAACTAATCAATGATGACGAAGAGAGTTTTTGAATACTTATGCCTCCCATGACAACCATCTGTTGTAGAGTGATTACAGCACCTCAAGGAAAATCTGCAAATTTAATTACACACTGAGCAGTAGTAAAAGGTGTCTGAGTTAAGTTTAGTTAGGTACATTAAACCCTGGTATTTTCCATTTTTTTAGCACTTCTCTGTTTTTAAATCCTTTTTCTAAAGGTTTGTATTACAGCATCAACTGGTTAAGTTATGCAAGGCAGTACACAAACACACGCAACGGGCAGCAAGCCCTGCACTAAGGAGTTTGGCGTCATAACACACGTGTTAAAATCTCTGATGGGATTTAGGTACCTACACACAAGCATAGAGTTTCCTTCCAGATGTCCAAGGTATCTTAGACAGCTCTTGGCACCCTGGGAACCCCAAAACTCCTTCAGCAGCATCCAGGTTTTAGTGTCCCTGAGTAATCCCTCTGTAAATATCCCTTGGGCTATTTGCAAATAGCTTGGATCATCTGTAGAGACACAATACTAGGAGCAAACATAATATCCATTTCCTTGCTCATTTGTGTGAGTTACCACACAATATAGGAACAGTTAACCTCTGCCTGAGTTTTGTGTTGTCGCTTGTAACATCTCGGTTTGCATGTTGGTACCAGTAAGGAGTTACTCTCCAGCTGTGTAGTCTTCGGTGTCTTAGGATGGAGCAACAGTGCCCTGCTGCCTTTCTGGCTCATCATTTGTAACACCACTGCCACCTCAGGTCTCTGACTTCATGAGCTGGACTACTGGTTCTTCGCACAGCAAACCTGCTCATGGATCACCTGCAACATTTTACAAGGGGCCATTTATGGCATGGTGAAATTAATGACTGTTTGTCTTAATTTTGTAAACTCAATCTTTTCAACAACTGATTTCCAGGTTGAGCCGTCTCAGCACTATGTACTGAATGACCATAAGCTTTGTCTTGCTCAGAATTACAGCCCTGCATTACCAACTTACCAAATCACTTCATCTTAAGCAGGTAAACTCTGTTAAGCCTGATCGCTCACTTACATGACTGGCAGTGGGAATGGTTTTATGGTCTTCACTGAACCTGAGTTTAAATGGTGCCCCTGAACAGCTGTGTGACATGATATAAATCACTTCATAAAAATCCCCGGTATTTTCACTAGTGTAAAACGCACTGGCACGTTTTGAAAAGCACTAGAAAGAATGTTTTTATCTGAATGGCAGATGACAGATGAATTAGCGTTCAACTTGCATTATTCCATTTTAGAAAAATTAGTTAAAAACCCTATCATGGCAGCACAGTAACAATAACTGCAGCTTAATTACCCGTAATTGATTCTTTATGCCCTGAAATAATTTATTCTCCTTTTATAGTTGTCTCTGATATCCATTAGAGTCATTACAACTGTGAGACTATAATTACATACTTTGCATTTTAACATTCTATGCCAGTTTGTGCGCTTTTCTTATCTCTCAGTTAATTTCATTGCTGAAACATCAAGAAATTTCCATGTGAATTTTCCAGAAATTATTGTGATTAGATTTGGGTACGTTTAAGACCTAGTGAAGCCCAGCAAGCCAGTTCTTAGGACAGAGCTTACGTATGGGCACAGAAGCCTGGCTTTGCCAGTTGCCCTGTGTAGTCTGCACCATGGTAGGATCCACTGCGAGGCAGTTTGCCTTCAGGTTTGGGACTACATTTAAGCATCACGTGGAGGCTAGGACACAACTGAGTGCTTGGAAAAACAGAGAGTACATTACATCCATGTTACATTTGAAGTTAAACAGACGCTTAAATCTTCTGTGGGGTTGATGTCTAAAGCTGTATGGTTGCTATAGACAAAACTAACCATTTTAAGCATTAAAATAGAGGAACTAGATGAAGTTTAGTTGTTTGTTTAAACACAGAATGCATACTGCAAGCTACGGTAAAACAAACACAATTTAAACAACACAACTCAAGGTGGCTATTCAGCACTGGAACCTCATGGTTCTTTCTGAACAAGGGGCTCCAGAAGGACTAAAGGTGTGGGAAGTCAGTCCGTACTGCAAATTTTGATGCAGAGACTGTTCCAAGACCGCTCTCTGCCCTCTCTCTCCTGACTTTTTCCTCCCGTGCTTGCCCCTAGCCCTGCAGCAGACAGTGCTCGGCCCCATTCCCAGCTCCTCATGCCGGGCACCCTGCTCTCTCATGCCACGCTTGCTCAGAGTATCCTAAACTCCAGCACAAAGTATTAGTTACCCTGTGACTTGCATCTCCAACCTCCTCTTGACAAGGCTCTTGGAGGAGGACTTGGGTCCACTTCCTGCCTTGTGGCACCACCAGTAGGAGACGTAGGGTTGCCATAAGCCAGGACCCACACTTGTTGCAAGTAAGCATGCTCTGTGTTAGCTATGTGCAGATGCATGTTCAGCAATGGTGAAAAATTTGGTAGAAGCAATACAACAAAACAGAAGAGGGAAATCTGAATTCCCTCTGTGCTTTGCTTTATCAAGGTCTAGCCTTGCTAATGGCTTTCTATCTGAATTGCCAATGATGAGTAAGTATGAATATCTGGCCTAGGAAAGCAACCATATGAGTTACGCTCTATTGTCTTCATCAAACACCAAGGGAGACACTGGTAGTCCAAGAGGCTATAAGATGGTCCAATAGTTGAGGTCAAAGATCACAAACTAAAACTTCTGTTTTCCTACTGTATCTCTGACTCACTGAAAGCTCCCAAACATATTGTTTACTCTCTTCCATCCTTCAGCTTTTCTTGTTTGTAAGACTGTCTTGCTAACCATACCAACACGACTTTACCAAAAATTGTCACTCGTCTCCCTGTGACAAGGGCCAAGGCAAACAGTATTTTGCAATCCCTTCACTCCAAAACTAGTTTCATACCCAGAAAAACATTTTCTTCCACAGCTAACACGGCAAGGCCAAAATTGCTTAGGAGATGCAAATATTAATATAAAATGGAAGTGTGGTAATGCCTTGTAATGGACAGATTATGCTGAATGACAAATATGAGGTTATGCAATAAAAATTTCACACAGAGAGCAAGCAAAATTTGAGCTGTGCACAGAAGTTGGAACAAATTAATCTGAATTTCCCATGCTGCACATTTACTCCACTGAACCACAAGAGCCCGAGAATGAAATATTAATTTCCTGTTATAAATTAACAAAAGAAAAAACATTGTCATTTCCTCGTATTTTTATTGAGTCAGGGATATATTTTATTAAACAAAACACTTTCCTCCCTCTTCTTCTCCCTAGTTTATTACTGTTTAGAACAAGAGTGGGATAAATTGGAGAGATAAGGACAAGGTATTTCTGCAGCAGGGTTTTTACGCTTTATCAGAGCATATGCTGTGTGGACACACATGCAGTGAAAATTAAGTGACTGCAATTACCTGATGTTCTCCTTTAATTTTGCCAACCAGTAACCACCACAGTAGTCCGCATGGAAATACCGGTGCCTGACTCCGTATGTCCACCCTTGCCCGAGTGTGGCCAACACCAGAATGACAATTTTTAAAGAGTAGGTTAAGTCAAAAGAAGACATTTGTTACCAGACTTCCTGGCTTTAATTGATTGGAAATAGGCCAAGAGCTGGGTGCTGGAACTCAGTAGTGAATTTGCACAGATTGGAAGAGCTGCAGCCAACATTTTTTACAGTTACTGGGTGCATACAACTCTTTAAACTTGCGTTCATAGAATCACAGAATCACCAGGTTGGAAAGGACCCACTGGATCATCGAGTCCAACCATTCCTAACACTCCCTTAAACCATGTCTCTAAGCACTTCATCCTCCCGTTCCTTAAACACCTCCATGTTCCTTACATGCATCAAGACAGCTCACAGGTAAGGCACACCCCTCACATGCAGCTGAAATCCTGGCCATAAGGTACATCCCTCGTGCGGCAAAACAAGTCTTACAGTTAAGTCCCCAGGACTGCTTCCCTGCTAGACTGCCTGCAGTTTTAAGGCAAAGTAAAAGCCAGCAGCAAGTACAAGCCACCCGTGACACATGCTTGTAAAACACTACACAAGCTGATTTTTCTTCAGTGATGCTGGAAGAAGGGAGAAACAGCTTTAGGCTGAGATGCTGCAGCCCACAGGTGGGTAACAAGGCACTGGACACTAAGGTGGAAATGCATTCACATTACTGTTAGCAAATTTGTTGCTTTGGACATCTCGATAGAGCACAGTCCTGTGCCGAATGCATGGTGCCAAGTCTCTACTCCACTGCAGGCTCTCTTCTTGCATTTGGTTGTTTCTCATACAACTTCTGCCTTTGTCTTCTTAGCAATATTACACTCTTCACCCTAGACCACAGTATAGATACAAGCCAAAGAACGAACAAGCTCTCTGCACAAGAGAAGGCAGCCCACAGGACTAGATTTTATCCCTTCGTGTACAACTCTAATTATTTTACACACTCCCAATTCTCTAGCACGTTGTTTCAGCAAGGGCTGGAAGGGCTTTCAGAAAAGCAATGCCTCTTGTATCTTTTCTAATTTGAAGGTTTTTAACTTTGATCTCATGGTTAATTGTTCCTTACTTTTTATTACTAATATTTAACTTGCATTTTTAGGAGCTTAGTAAAAAAAAATTTTCTTAAAAGCACTTCTTTTTATGTTTATTTGTCTGGTTTGAGTCCTACCATTGTTAATTTTAAAGGTGCTTGTGGTCTTTTGCTGTGGAGCTTTTTCTTTTCCATTCTGTGTACAATCCCCTCCCCCCCTCCCAAGCTACAAATTTGGGCCTCTCTCATCACTACTACCTACACCAGTCCCAAGAGGAATGAAATATTCTGCTCTGTTTACAATGCCCTCTTTTTTTAAATTTCCTCCTTTCTGTAAATCACGGCAATTGTGTCTTTTCACAGGAGCATGAAAGAATAATTCATAATAAATAATTAATAAATAAAAAATAAATACTAAAACATGTTCGTTATTGCTTTTGCCAGCGCCCATTCTGAAGGTCACACCTGGAGCGACTGCTCTCAGTCACTTACTGCATACTGTAATGACTCTCTTAGGTTTCTTCATGGCTTGATAAGGTGCTTGACTATGTTAATTATGCTTAAGTTATGGAAGTCTTCAACAGGCCAACAACTAAACAATGACTGAATAAAACCAGCAGCTCCAGCGCAGCAACTGGAGTGGAGCCAGCCAGGAGCCCAATCAGCACTTGGCTGGTCTTGGTAGTTTTTTTTAAGCTCAGTCAATATCTACACTTGCAGAAACGGAAAAGCTGTGGGTCTTGAGGATTTCAGATACCTTTGTCCATAGGAAACAACTGAAACCCTGGAACATTTTTCAACTTACACCACATCCCTTGCTTTCTGCAGATGAAAGTGCGAGGAAAAGGCAAGACTCCAGGAACACAGGCTTCCTCCTCTTCTCGCAGAGACCAGCCTAGTCGGAAGGAAACGTCTACTGCTTATCTCCACTTCAGAAAACAGACACAACCGATGGTGGAAAAATATGGTCAAAGGCTAACAAAGGCTGACAAGAACCCCAGCAGCTTTGCATCAAACCTGCTCAATAGTCACAGCTTATGTCCTGGAAAGCCTGAATTTTTTGGAGCTGTGCTTTTATGTTGTGCAAGAATCTGGCTCAGGACTCTTGTCCATCACATTCTCTCAGCAATAAGTAATGTTAGCTCTCAAATCACATGCCTGAAAGCAGTGTCGTGGGAGAGCACACTCATAACACAGGCAGGCTCTCCCTTGTGCAACTTCTTTTCAAACCACCAGCTGGTGTTCAATCACCAATGTTTCTAAGCTTTTCACTTTTTCTCTTTAAAAGGAAAACTGTAATTCTTAAAAGAGCAACTGCACCAGGAGATAGGGCTTTAAGGAAAAAAAAAAAAAAGAACAACAAAAAAGCCCTCAAAAGCCTCCATGTACTGTCAAAGTCTCTGAAACTATGAGATTTGACAATAAGGCTTTTGTTCTTATGACACATGCAACTAGGCAACATGCAGTTTGATTTCTGCAGCCAGAAGATATTCAAAATACTTTCCACATACAATAGGTGTCAATTTGACTTTATTTAAGGAAAAACGGGGAAAAAACAGTAATTTCCATAATACACAGAAGACAAGTTAGATAGCACTGCAAAAAAAAGGCTGAGTGTTTTACTTGTCACCAGTCTGCTTTGCAGCTCTACGATTAGTAATTTTAAATGCAGTTTGTCATTTTGTATTATTGTTTAGCATCTTTATAATCAGCAGAGTTTGGGGTTATAAATCACAAAAAGTGTACTACTACTACTATGAAAAACTAAAAAACCCACAAAAATCACTTTCAAATAAACCATAAATATGTGATGCACATTAGTGTAACAAAACCATTTTTGTAAACATTTTCTCCAACATAACATGTGCATAAGATAAAAAATAAAAACACTGCAGTCATACAAGTTAGGGTTACTTTGACTTAAAGATACAGAAAATTATTACTTATTAAAGCTTAAAACTAAACCTAGGAGCTTTTCTTTTCTTCTTTGCTTGCAAAAGCACTGTTTGAAGAGTTCGATGTTGGTATACGTAGTGGTTTTTGTAATACTGTTTTTACCTTGCCGCGTTGGCACTTTGTGGAGACAGAAGCTGCCAAGTAGGCAGCCCCACTGAAGGAAGGAGATTCCCCACCTTTGGAGCCTCAAAACTTCAACAGCACATATCCATGACCTGGGCATCCCTACAGTACTGGAGCATCTTCCTCTAGGTGAATAGCATCAGTTTTCAAGGACTAGATTAATTTTTGACCACACAGCACTGGAAGATTTAAATCACGCAGACTGACATTCGATTGAATCAGGTTCGGCAAACTACACTACAGGGCAGCTGTGTGATTACACCCACGTCTACCATCACATTGCATTTCTGAGTCCCCTCTAGTTCATTATAGTACAAAAGGTTGATCATTCTTCTGGCTGACCACACCGGGCCTGAAAAGAACACATCCTTCACCTTCAATACTATCCAAAAGTCATACAATTAGGAAAAAAAAAAAAAAAAGGAAAAAAAAAAGTAGTTCTAGGTATTCCTCCGCCAGCAAATGTAAGGCTTTCTTGAGTTTTGATTCTTTTTAGGGGTGTGCGGGGTGTGTGTGCATGTGCTGGCGGTACACGTTTACCATTCGCTTTTCAACGATCTACGATGTTCAAAGGAGTATTCAGCAGTAACGCTGATTGCGGTTTGAAGGATTTACAGCAGTCAGATTTGACAGTAACAGAAGGGTCTGTCAAGTTTGAGCTTTATACACTCAGTGCTCTTGGCTCTTAATTGATTGTGTGACCAGTCACTTGAGCCATCAGCTTGACTGAGTTGAAGAATACGTGTTTAAAAAGCCCTACCTGTCACGCCATGAAGGAAAGTTAACCGCAGCAGAAGACAAAGCCCATGAAACACTGAGAGCCTGTTCACTGAATGAACAGCTTAAGGCAGCTGTCAACAAAGTACCCCACCAAAGGAATTAAAAAAAAAAAAAAAAAGTAGTGAAAACAAAAAGGAAAATGGCTGAATTGTGACACTGTGCATTATTACACCACCAACAGATTATTATACACTCAAAGTTTCTCAAGTAATGAACATGTAGCCATTAAACAAATTATTACTCTCAAGACATTTATTACAAATGTCAGAACTTATTCATAAAATAAAACTGACTTAAAAAAAAATAAAAGAAAGAAAAAAGCCAGAGCTGGGATCTTACATCTAAACACAGGTATACGCTGTTCTTTATGAATAAGCAGTATTAACTACATTCTTAAAAGAGTTTTAGTGCATTGCATTCTTAAAGAAAAACATCACCGCCCCAAAATGTTTCCTACAACATTTAACAGTTTATAGAACTAGCCTAGTTATTTTTACCTGCCTGTTACTAAGCCCACATGTTAGAAGAGTGAAACCTCTGGTTTTAGGCTAAATTCAGACTTCTATTAAGGATGGAACTGATTTATAAAAATGCTTGCTTCACTAGATTTTGTAAGCAAATTACCTTAATCAGTGTCTCACTGCCATACCGCTACCACTATTGCCCCAACAGACCACTCTTTCCTCCTGCTGAAACTTGCTATGCAATAACAGTCAGAAACCTTTCAATCTGGTAGTTTTGGTATTAAGATTAAATTAGACATTAATGGTTTTCATCTAAAAATGTATAAACTAAACCACCTCTTTTATTTTATGCATTAAAAACAATGAGGTAGGCACAAAAAATAAACATATGTAGTTTGGATTTTATTTCTTTTTTTTTTTGTTGTTTTAAGTTCTGCAAGTGCAGACCGTGGTGAAACTGTTGTTGCACTTCTAGGTTTAAACAAAAATTAAACCTTTAACTGAGGCAGTGCTAATACTGTGACATAACCAAGTTCTGGCCTAACACAGAATCATTATAGAAAATGAATTTTTTTTTTTTATTTTTTTTCTCTTTTTTTTTAATCATCTGCACATGTTTCAGGCAATACCTGGTACACAGAAAACGACTAAAGTTATTGGCCAGGCCAAAATAAAACTGCAGAAACAACAACAAAAAAAATAATTCCACCCCAAGCCCCCTCCCACCCTCCCTGTCCCCAAGAAGAAGTTACCCTAGTCACTGTGTCTTTCACATTTTATAAATATTAACTTCTTAAAACCTCCACCTTCCTCTTTGTCCACATATTGTCACATTACAAAAAAGAAATGTCAATTAAATACATTGTTAACATTACTAGACTAGATCTGCCCTCTGTTTCAGCCAGCCTGACTCTCTACACCACTTCTCACCTTCTCTTGCCTGCCTCCTGTCCACTCAACAGCATGTTCATGGTAAGTCTGGGGTTTTTTTCCCTTTTTTCTCCCCTCTCTGTTTTAACACTAACAGAGTCCTTCAAAGTCTAAGAATCCTGGAGCTGAAGGGAAAAGAAGACCTGTAGCTTTCTAGCATGATCCCAAATCTCAAAGACATTGTAGCACCTGATGGCAATATCTTTACAGCACCAGCTGCGTCGCAGCCCCAGTTGAAAAACAAAAAGAAACCTAACACCAGTGATGCCTGCACACACATTTACACAGAGTGCTGCATTAGTGCAGGTCTGTACTCCAGCTGAAAATAATTCCGAGTAATGAAGATCTCAGACTCTGGATGTCATCAATTCCTCGCCAAATCCCACTGCTTCTACCAGCTCAGAAGAGAAGTCCTGCCAAGGGTCATGAAATAGACTTGACTGCTTCCACCTGACCGTACGGAGGCAAAGAAAACCTGCAAAGAAAAAAGATTGGTAAATTCAATGGGTAGGACAGCAGAGGCTTTAATTTGCCTTCACTGGCCCTGATATTTACAGGGCAACTACAGTGCTGTCCTGGGTCTGGTGGGAATGGAGTTGACTTTCTTCATAGAAGCCTGTATGGTGCTGGGCTTTGCATCTGTGGCTAAACAGTGTTTTTAACACACCAGTGTTTTGGCTACCACTGAACAACTCTCACACAGCATCAAGGTTTTTCTCTGGCCCCTCAACATCCAAGGGCCAGTGGGCTGGGGATGGGCAAGAGGCTGAGAAGGGACAATGTCAGAAGAGTGAATCCAAACTGGCCAAAGGGATAGCCTTATAACATATAACGGCATGCTTGCATGGAGGGATGGGGGGACATCACATTTGGGGGGACAAATGTTGACATTTGTCTTTCCAAGAAAGCATTATGCATGCTGAAGCCCTGCTTCCTGGGAAGTGGCGGGACACCTGCCTGCCAACGGGAGGTTCTGAATGAATTCCTTATTTTGCCTGGCTTGCATGCGCAGCTTTTGCTGTCCTTATTGAATTGTCTTCATCTTCATCCATGAATCTTTTCACCTTCCTTCTATTTTATCCTCATCCCACAGAAGAGAGGAGTGAGTGAGAGGCTGGGTGGGTGTTTGGCTGCTGGTTGGGCTCAAACGACCACAAGTACCCACACAATGTACACATTTACCATCTTGGCAAGCAACTAAGGTGGGAGCAATTATACCTTGTCATTGCGTTCACATAAGAACTTGAGTCTTTGTGCCCTTTTGTGCATGAACACACCATCCAAGTGTCCAGTTTCCACTGATCGTATTTCGATAGCTTTTTCTCCCCAGCCCATAATCTGGTTGGATCGGATGTACGCTTTGGAAAGAAAACACAGCACACAGCCCATTAGGACAGGTAGAGGGCAACACGGAAGAACTGAAAAAGCAGACAAATATACTGACGCGGTCTAGTTAAAAATTATCTGCAGGTACTTATAACTACACATGCATTCAGAGTGGTACTTCTGTCTTCAGCATCTTGATGATGCCTAAAAGTACCTTTTTAAAAAAAAAAATAAATCCTCACAGGCTTTCTGTATTAGTAATAGATGCCTTGCCTGAGCATTCATGACACAATGGGAACCTTCCAAACCTTTAGTTAAATTGAAGGAACATCAAGGTTTTTTTACACAGGCTTTCTCTCCTGCAGCAAAGGGACAGGCTAATCAGGTGCTGACAAAGAGAAAGCAGAACCCAAGATTTAAATAAGACTAAAATTATTCACTCCAGTATGTCCCCAGCACCAGCTATGTGTCCCATGGTGTTATTTCCTTGAAGGAGTTTGTCAGTAAAAACAGAGAAAGAGGAGAGAACAGAAAACTAGAAAAAAAAAACCAAAAAAACCCAAACAGAACCAGACTCCCCTAACAGGGGTAATACTTCAAAAAACTGATCTCCTTGAGAAAGTCAGTTGGGCTGTGTCTCAAAAGAGATTCATATTAAGCTTTCCATGTGGAAATACTATTATTTCTCATAGTGCTTTCCTTTGTGCACAAATAAAGCAAAAAAATCAAGCACTTTTCCTTAAGTGTGTCACTGGGAGAAACAGATTAGCAGTACCATGAGGAAAAAAATCTGTTCTTGATGGCAGTAAAAAAATCAGATAAAGGAGAAAGTCATCTGCATTATGAAAAGGTATATTCAAAAAGCAATATGATGGATAGTCTTAGGAACACTGCCAAAAATAACATATGGGAACTTAATGAAGAATAAGCTGTTGCCTCTGATTTGCATTCATACTTAACAGAAAAATAAAAAGAACATAGATCTCAGCAAGCAAAATTAAAAAAATACTTTATTTTTTAATGCTTCTCTTTTATAGAATTTTTCTCATATTAACTTCCAGTAAAATTAAATCAAATTATCTACTACAGTATAATATGTCAATAGTGGTAACTGAGCCAAATAGCTTCCAAAAATTGTCAGATGAGATGTTCAGATGGTGTTGTCTGCCTTAGTGCCATTTACTTCACAGGCACTCCAGTCCCCAAAGGCTCTACAATTTGCCAGCTGATAAATTCTGCTTGCTTTTAGATCTATTCGAGAGTTAATCACCATAAGAGTGAACACGCTGTGCACAGAAATTCTTTAAATTTCCTCCTGCATTATTGTTTCTGTTGCTTGAACAGCTACCAGCAGTTCTTTCCCAATAAGTGTCCATTCCCAAGCATGTAAAACTCAATATAAAGTGTGACTACAGCCCATGCTACACACAGCACTGAAATATGGCAGCACAGGATCCTGGTGTGTGCTTGTGCCTGTAACAAATCTGCATCCATTTTTACTACACTCATTGCTCCCACTTTCAAATATACCTTATTTTTAACTAGAGACATGTGGGAGAAGTATCATGCTAGGATACATGAGCAATCTGCAGGTGAATTGAAGTAAATAATCAAATGACCATATTCATATATGATCAAATAATTTATATAGACTGTTACCTACACAGAATCATAGAATAGTTTGGGTTGGAAGGGACCCTAAAGATCATTCAGTTCCAACCCCCTGCCACGGGCAGGGACATCCCACTAGATCAGGCTGCCCAAGGCCCCATCCAACCTGGCCTTGAACACCTCCAGGGATGGGGCAGCCACAGCTCCCCTGGGCAACCTGTGCCAGTGCCTCACCACTCTCATGGTGAAGAAATTCTTCCTTACGTCTAGCCTAAATCTGCCCCTCTCCAGTTCATAACCATTGCCCCTCGTCCTATCACTATACAGAATTACCCATAATATCTTACCCATTTGCCACCTTACCTATCTTTATACTGAAAGGTTTCCACATCTTTGTGGCTGCCTAGCAAAAATTCCGCAGCAGTACATAGAAGCTCTAGTGAGTTTTTCACTCCTAAATTCCACAACTTGCTTGTCTGGAATTTGTTCTCAAAAACTCCGCAGAAAATAGATCCATATGACTAATCTCCACCTTGCACTGCTCTTTTACAGGAATACTACAGCATCACTGCTACTCAATCTGAAGTCAAACCCAATGCACCTTCCTTCTGCCTGCGTGCACGCACTCATGCTCCCTAAATGGCATGTTGTGTATGATTCACCAGGGGCACTTACCAACTGAAGTTGGCATTTCTCCCCACTGCAGAACCACATCCTTGGTTATCCTTCCATAAGTGTTGACATAAACTCCTTCATCCTCGTAGCAGACCAGTAGCTCCATTCCATCCGTGTTTGGGAGAATGATGATTGCGTGAGGTTGGATACTGCTCTGGATCTACAGAAACAGAAGTGAAGCAGGAAGACTTTTTGTTTTAATGCTGCAGAGCCTGGGCTGGGAGAAAAGACTGGGCAATTTTTTGTTTTGGCTGACAGCAGATCAGGGTTTCACTAACTTCAGAAGTGCTACCTCTACTCCCCCCAACCTAAATACACTACACAGTGACAGCAAAGACCTTTTTAATCCTTGGGCCACAAATCTTCTCATCTTAAGGCAGACATCTAAACCCAGGAAAGATTATCTTCTCCGTAGGAGTGTTTGTTTCTTTCCATGGGCAGAAAGGGAGCCTGGGGCAAGCTACACAGATGCAGACCTCAGGTCTCTGCCTTGTAGTGAATAGTGCCTGGGGAGTGCAACACACACTGCAGGCCCATTTGACACCTCTGTGTACAATGGACAACAGGAAACCTCGGTAGCTAAGACCACCTGGCATTTGCCAATCCTGTTGATTCTAATCAGTGGGCTGTTGTAGTGTCATTTGTACTGCCATCTTCCCTGCAGCCTCTGCCGGCCATTCGCAATGCACTCAACCATTTAGCTGCTACACAGGAAACAGTCACGTTGTCCCACATTAGATCTGAGTAAGCAGCTCCCAGCCATGGAGACATACTGACTATTATGAGAGGACAGAGAGAGGCACAAGCCTCACAGGTGGCTGCATCTGCTTGGACACCTCCACCCAAGTTACTGCTGTCAGCATCTGGCAGTGATCCATATGGACAAACTGACATGTTGGTCATCTGAGGAAAAGAAGGGGCAGGGGGGAGGATCAGAAAGAAAGAAAAAACCTGACCCCAGAAGAAGCTCTTACATGTGTTGGTAGATAAATATCATAGACCGATCCTGAATCCACATCAACAGCATGGAAGCCAGCGCAGGAGCCATAGATGACTTTTAGTCTCTGACCCTCTTCTACAGTTAGGTCCACCAGCAATGGCTTATGTACCAATTCTCCAAACGACTGTGAGACAATAATCGGTGAGATTTACTTTACTACTTAGAACCACACTGAGTTTTATATAAACATGTTCTAATGCACATATTATGGGTTTATTCCTCCCATGGCCCCATGGCCCCTGTTCATCACAGCAGTTAGGCTAACATGTCTCTCATGGACAAGGACAGATTACTCTGCCACCTGCTGCATTTCAATCCCATAATACTGTAAGCTATTTTCTGCGGTATTCACTTTAGTTGGTCTGTTTATTCTTTAGTAAGAATTGTTTTCCCCTAAATTCAGGGCAATTTGGCATTCCCACAGTGTCTACTTCAATCTGCACTACTGACGGTAACTAATTGCCTGTAAATCAGCCTGGTAATTATACCAAGGCAGCTTACTTCATTGTTGCAGCGTTCAAAAAAAAATTATGATGGTAAGTATAACTTAATGACTTATTCTGCTCATATGAAGACATTTTAGACTCAGTTCTCTTCTCTCTGCCTCATGTTTTCTTTATACAAACAAACAGTTGTGATATTATGTCATTTCAATTACTAGTTTATGTTCAGTTACAATTTAGAACTTTTAGTGTATAGTCTTTTATGGCTAAAAAACCTCCTAAATTAAAATATAATATGAAGTCATGGCAGATTTAACTAAGAAACTATCATACAGCCATGATAAAATGTCAGAACATTTCTATAAAAGGTGTAACTGCAAGTGGTTATGAAAAAATCCTATGTATGGCTGAAATATACTGTTACCTTAAAGGCCATAAATTTATGGTATGGCTTTGGTGCCCATGCATAGACTTCCACAGAACTCTTCAATGCAATTACCAAGAACTTGATTCTTTCATATTTTACTGAAATTAAATAAAACAAAAAAGAATTCAGCAGCAATTCCAAAGTCATTCCAGTTACTTGAGGAAAGCAGAAAACGACAATATTTCTCCATACTTACACACATTGGAGGTTTTTAGCAACTTCGTATTTTAAGATTGCTAATTCTACGTGGTTAAATATTTTGACACATTTATGCCACAAAAATCTTTATTCTTAACAGTAACTGACTGCGTCACCATTTTTTGAATTACTTAGTCAGTACACACAATTATTTTTTTCCACATCAGACAGTCTGTAATCATCAAGACAAGAAAATCAGTTTTCAGACAGTGACATTTCCAATAAAAGAAGGCTATGACTGTGGCATTGTGTTTTGGCAGTTCTAGTCATGCCACTGGCAGTGGTATTTTGAGTTGAGGACAAAATTCCCCAGCGGAAAGGAGGAAAAAAAGGAACTGAAATAAAAAGTTAAGAAACAAGTCCATTTCAGAAGCAAAAGGCAAGATTGATAGCGGAGCACTTTCCTTTATCCCTGAAGTGTGAGGTAACTCTCATTTGAAAAAAAAAAAAGTCCATACAATTTATCAGAAATATAGTGTCATTACATAGCTGATCCACAAATGCTTTAATACAACTCTGTTGCCACATTCAAACAGGTGGCTAAATTAGCCATCAGAAAAAGCCCTGTTCACTACTACTGTTCTCAACAAGGGACTGAAAGTCGAGAGACAGCCATTCCAGAAGTGTTGCTGGATCTGCATTTTCAGCTGCCATCTGGATTTGGGAAAGAAGAGATCATGGGAGCTTCCAAATAGGAAGATTTGTTAACTTGTTCTCAGCAGTCTTCTTAGGGGGAGAAAAAAATATTAACACGGTTTAGGTGACACTGAGAAACCTCTGGAGGTTTCTGCAACCTTGTTACCCCAAGTTTTAGGGGACTATGATATTTTTCCAAAACAATGAGCAGTTCCGGGCACCTTCACCCTGTACTACCATATCTCCCAACCAAAACTGATTTTGAAACATGGCAGGAGTGAAAATCTCACACTTGTGAGAATAATTCTTTAATAAATACTATTTTAATATCTTTTAGATATCTTACTACTGTACAAGCCTGCAGTTGTCTCTTAGTAGGCAACGGGGATACAAAGCGACTACTTGCTCTTTTTACTCTGCAGGATAGCAAGACTACTGAACTGTAAGTGTTAAAGGACTTGACACTTTTTCGACAGACAAAAAAAGAAGTCTCTCAACCTCCACAGCTGTACTGACTGAAAAACAGAGCTTTTGTTCAGTCTTGTCTAGCTTACAAGACTTCTTGGAATTTTTTTCTCTGGGAAGAGGGGAATATCGAACAAAACCACCTTATCTGTGAAAGGGGACCTTTGATAATCCTCATTCTTTGCTCTGGGTGCTATCTGGGAATTCACCCAAATCTTAAGTTTCAAAAGAGCAATTTATCATTTAGAGGAGCCAAAAGTTGCCTGAAGCAACCAAGATCCATAAATACCACTTCACCCTGATGTCCAAGACCTCTGTTGCATCAAAGAGACAAGGAAGCAATCAGTGCCAGCTGCCTCAGTGGCAGCCTCCAGACTGTGAGCCCAACTATTGGCAGAGCTCATCCTTCTTGGAACTGAAGCACAGCTGTCAAAGAGGCCTCTCACTACCTGAAGCAGTCTACTGTATATCTGTGGTTCAGAGGGAAGTTCAGTGCCAGGCTGCAGCCCAGGGTAACAAACCCCTCTTCATCTGGAAGAGAATGCTCTTTGTTTCAGCCACTTCCCTGCTGGAAAGCCTCCTTTCAATAGCTGTTAATGTATTGTTAACAGGCCACTTCATTATGCTGCTGATGCCCTGGAGTATGATACCAAGGAAGTATATTATTAATTGTTTTAGGGGTCAAGCTCCTGGTTCAGCAGTCACTTACTGCCATAATATTGATTACACCTCACTAGCAGGTTTTTCTAAGAGCACACGCATGACAGGAGGAAATAGAGCTCAGTTTGATTGCTGCTGAACCCCATTGACCAACACAGCTGGAAAGGAACTGAGCCGGCTCTTAGGAGAAAACTAAATCAAAGGCAACATCCAATGTCCATTAAGATGCATCATGAAACGGAAGCAGGAGAAAGAGCTCTTAGTTCATATCCCCACCTGCAGGGCAAGAGGCTCACTGCATACTCTGCTAACTGAATGCTGTATGTCTTTCACTTGTTTTCATGGAAGTTTCTACAGCCGAATCCATTTAAATTACTTAAAACTACTCAAAAGGCACTGCCTAGTGAAAAGACACTTCATTCCATAACTGTATGCAGCAGATCTGAGATGGCATTAGGAAATTTTGTGAGCTAAGGGCAATCAATGAATCATCTTGAAGTTAAACATATGTTTCTGTTCCCAGATGCCTCCCCAAAGCTCATGCGCGAGCTGCACTTGCTTTCTCCTCCCACTCTTTCTTTTTTATCCTTTTCTTCTTTTTTTTTTTTTTAATTCCCAGTCTTTAAAACCTACATTAAAGGGACTTTTTTTCCATTCCACTCCAGCATGTGATTTCATCACAGTAAAAAATCAGGAAAACTTGTTGGTGAAGAGAACAACTGCTGGTTAACAAGAGTCTCTCTGTTACCTAAAGGGTTTTATGGAGGTGGCAAAATGTTACCAGCCCTCACTGTCCATATAAGCACCCTCCTGGAGGCTGCATCCGCTATGGGAAGGAGACAAGATGGAGATTTGTACCCACTCGAGTTCATAGTCAAACATCCCACTGCATATTCAGTTTAATGCAGTAACTTGCCATCTATTCTAGTGCTTTGCCAGAAAGGTTCACCCCAAGGGATAGGGAAGTCAGCTAGAAATAAAACCACGCCTTAAACCCAGCAGCTACAGACAACTGCAGGTCCCTTTCTCAGACAACTTCTATCCCGACGATTTGACTACTACATTTGCTACTCACCAACTTTATAGTGCACGCAGCCTTCCAAGTCCCCCACCGTTGTCCAGCCCTGTTTCTTTTCTACTTCAGGGTCATTGTGAAGTATTTTATTTCTTAGCCAGGACAAATAGTAAACTCGCAACTTGTTCTTCTTACCTGAACACAAAATGAAAAAGAGTGCTTTATCTCCATAGGAAGATGAATGCAAAAAAAACCCATGCCCATGGAAACCGAAAGCTCTGCAGAGGAAAGCAAAATAACAATGAAGGAGAAACTGCTGCAGCCACAGAGATTTCCCTCAGTTTTTATGTTCACAACAGCTTTACTCCAGACTCCATCCAAGAATATGCTTTCCTGATAATCAATGACTGAGACATATGGCAATACCACAGGAACATAAAATGACAAACTCAAGGGAACAGCTCTTGGTTGCCTGGTTCTTAGGACAGAAACATTTTTTATTAGAAAAGGGTTATACTCCTACAACATAAGCACCAGAGAATCATGCACAGAGATTAAAAAAAAAAATATATATATATTTATACACACATACATATATATGAGTCAGAAAGGCTCTTTTTTTGCATAAAACTGTAGGAGAGCAGCAGGATGGAATTTGAGGCCCAATAATATCTATACAGCTATCAGAAGAGAGCAGGACTGGTTTGAAAGGAAGAAGCAAAAGTGAAGAAGAATATGGTGATAAAATGTATTTCACAATCTCTTCCTGGTTAGTGACCGGGACATTTCCATCTGTTATATCATCCTCAGAGACACAACACTGGTCTTAAGTGTTATTAAGATCGTTCATTGTTCTCCAGGTGGAAAAGCACACCAAACAACAGCCCTAAACAATGTCATTACTGAACCACTTTAGACCAATTCTGTTGCAAGGAAAAGAAGCACAAGATCTTAAATTGCAGTCAGACAATTTCACACAGCTTGTGCAAACTCCATCTGCCTATGCTAAAAGCTTATGACTGCTTTGTCAGCAGCCCTTCCCTTGTACTGAAAGGAGTGTAATATTTACCCGGCAGCACACAGAAACTGCAAGAGGTGTTTCTTCTCCACAGGTGAACCTATTTGCCCAGCTACCCGATCTTCAACTGACAACACATCTGCCATGGTCATCAAAATACAACTCAGATTCTTAACACTCGATACATGAAGGCCTCTTTGAATGCAGAGCAAGGATCATGACAAACTTTATCATTGGCTCTTTAACAACCAGTGGCCTGCAAAGCATTTGCTGAACTAGATGAGAATGTATCCCCCTAAATGCACATATTCAAAGCATTCTCCTTCCTCCATCTGCTTTGCCACTCAAAGCTATCTCAGTTCTGCAGATGAAGCCAGAGGCAAGGAAGAGAGATCATTCCTGCTTAGACTAAGAGTCATTTAATAAGGGTCCATGCAGTGTCTGTGCAAATAAAAGGAAATGGGAGATGGTATCAGGGACCCAACTTGTCAGTTGAGTAGCTCCATGCTAGTGCTTCACAATAAGGCAACCAGGTGACTGTGGACAGCGGTTCACTGCCCTTGGAGCTGAGAGGAAAACAGCTGACCTGTACGGCAGTCAGCACTGGGCTGACCAGTTGACATAGTACTGGCCTGCACTGCAGAAAACCATGACCTGTAAGGAGGGTCCACCTGGCAGTCTGCCAGCCAGATCCAACTATAGTTCCACTAATGTCTTCAATTTGTCTTTTAAGTTTCCACATGATGTCTACTGACGGATCAGTTCACAGCTGGCTGCCCAGTTCAGGAACAGGGATGAGCACAGAGCATTAGGGGATACTGGTTGCAGCAGGACATGAATCCCGAGCACTAAGACCATCCCGCTGCACCCAGCCAGTCCCACACTAGGGTCCTGAAGCTGGCGCAGAGCCCCTGCCCTGATGGCAGCAGATCATCTATCAGAGCCATTCTCTTCAGGAGAAGCAGCCGCAGAGGCTGGGGCAGCTTGGGAAGCACAGCTTGCAAGCAGACTCCAGTGCCGTTCTGTTACAAAGATACACAGCCTAAAAGATCTTTTTATGACTATATGGATGACAAAGGCCAGGAGGAAGCAGTTTCAAAGTGAAAAATCTGTTCACCAAGCTTACATTTAAAGTGGAATTGGAGACCTGTTTTTAAATACTGGACCTCCTATTTAATCGTAGGAGCCCCTCTGCTCTGATGACACAAAATGAAATGTGAAGTAACACTGCTGTCACTAGAAATGTGACAGCAGTTTTGGCAGTAAATGAGCATGCTGACTTATTGCCCAACTTCATATTTATTAAGCCATGTTTCATATAGGGATAAAGCTCCAGCACTTCTGTAGCTTTCTCAATATTTGAAAAAGGGACTAGAGCATGAAACAATATTCCCAAAGTTCTACGTCTGACCAATGAAAGGTCCTCCCAAGAAAATACTACAAATGATAACCACAAGGGCCCTTTTAGATACACTGAAAACCAGAGAAAATCGTCCAGACCTGGCACTGCAGTTCTGGGCAAGGAAGAGCTCAGAGGGATCAAGGTCAGTACAATGCATCAAATGTTTCTAAAACCATCACAAGTCCCTGCCCACTGGGAGACAAATTCTCTTTCAGATATTTCCACAGCTTTAGCTTGCCCAGCAGCTTAGTCAAACTTGAAGACTCAGAAAAAATAGTCCGCACTGGAATTTCCCAGCACGTGGCTTTTTTTTTTTTTTTTGGACACATGATGAGCACCAGGGTATTTCTTTCCAATAAGAAACACTTTTCAAAACAACAATAATATTTCAAGTGTGTTCCCATTGTGTTTTAGTGTCTAGACCACAAGGAAAGTCACAAGACAGGAAATTCCTCTGCATTTTAGCAGCCTGACATGAAAAGAGCGGGACCAGTTATTTATATAAACATGGCTATGTGTGTATTCCAACAAGTTATGCTGCTCTTAATGTTTGTATTGGGAGTGGGGGGATTATATCCTTCTGCTTGTAAATCTCTACCAGTCAGTTTAAACACTTCTCAAAAATCTCATATTTTCTCTTTCTTCTTTTAGTCTAAATGCTCATGAAATAAGAAAGAAAACTCTGTCACAGCCATCAAATGAACCGATCAGCCAGTGACTCCTGTGAGAACTCCTGGCTCTGATTATTCCACAGAGATAATTGCAAGCGCGAAGTCCCTTTTCCTATATTGAGTTTTTGTTTCTATTGCCACTGTGGTTTTTAATTATTAACCAGGAAGACTCCAACCAGTTCTTCTACTTAGTCATCCTTTCCTACTTTCCTGAGTGCCACCATCTGCCAGTTGGGCTGGCAAAACCTTCAGGGAGCCACAAGTGGAGTGTGTTCTGTATGCACGTTGCTGCTCCCTCCTCCACCATTTGCATGACTCTCAGCCTAATTAGCACCGTATTACTTGAGCAGCCAAAACTAATTTTTTGCCTCCCAATAGTATGAACTCAAGAACCCATTAACTACTCTGCTTTGACCTGCAAAGCTTTCCTGTACTAGCTGTAGCAGCTCAGTATCTCAGTATCAAAAGTTATGCCGTCAATAAGTTTTGTATTTGAGAAATACACTGGGGAACAACTGATTTCAGGTTTCCAGACTCAAGAGAGTGTATGTTAAAAGCAATTTTAGGTGACAATCCCCTTGAAATTCTAACACACTGCAACTTCTAGGCACAATGTGGTAACATCTTTCAAACCTCATCACCACCAGCACATCACTTCTCGAAAAAGCCGAGGGAACGTACAGCTGAGAGTGCTTTAGGGAGCTGAACAACCCTCCCAGCAGAGCAGTACCAGTCTTAGGACCAAGCTCAGAGGCAGTTCCGTAACCGTGCTGCCAAAACAGATCGTTTGCAGAAATATAACCTCATTTCAGCATTCCTGGTTTACCTGCAAATGTGGAGCAACTCACTGTAAATGATGGGAAGTTCAGCATGAGGGTAGCTTAAACTGAACAGTGCAGCACAGAAGGCAAAAGAGCGACATAAGGGGAATCCTGGTCATAATAGCAGCACAGTTTTGCTGAATGTGCTCCCTCAGCCCTGCCTCTCTCTCCTGTCTCGTACTCCAGTAACCTCCCATAAAACATAGGACATGGCACAGAGATGAAAGCGTTAACCAGCCAAAGATCAGCCGATTTCTTAAGGGTTAATGTCGCGTGTCTCCACAGAGGAAGCAATCATTGTGAAGGAAACAAAGAAAAGGGATGTGTCAGGGTACTCCGATCATGACTGAAGCAAACATAAACAAACCTAAAACAATTACCCACACGACTGAATCACAGACACTCCACTCGTTGTCTGCATAGGGTATGCTTGAAACCAACAGATTTTACACAAGTTGGCTTACACAATATTTTTGTTTATAAGGTCTACTATAAAATAAACTATCAAATGGTACTTTTCAAACAGCTTGCATTTTTAACGTACACTGCTAGACATCAAAAGGACACAGCAGGCTGTGGTTTTTTTAAACCCTTCTTGATTCATCTTCTTGTTTCAAAGATTTCACAGCAGAGCTGTAGCTGAGAACACAGCAAGCAACAACCCAATAAAATTTCATTGTTCTAGACAGAAGCAGTCTCATGTTGATGAACACAAGCATGAGCACAACTTTTCAGACAACACTGTTAATGCATTACAGTGCATTAAAATGCCTAGGTGTGTGTCCTTTTGCACAAACATTGGGAGAGCCAAAGATCTCCTTCAGTTCAGCAAAATCTTGGGCAGCTCCAAACAGCTACACAGGGACCACCGTGCGAAACCTCGTTTAACATCCTCTCCTTGTCACACAGGCACAGAGTACCAAAGGCTGATTTCACAAACAAACTAAAACAAAGCTAAATGGCTGAATGACTCCTGTGAAGAGAGATTAACAGTACAACACATCAAGTTGCTTAACAGCAGCATATCCTTATGCAATAACTCTCTGGGACCCAAAGAGTCTGAAACCTTAAGCTTCATAAAAAATATTTTTCATTGGCATACACATAACAAACAAAATCAGTCTTTGCGCCCCTTCATCTCCCATTGCTTTGCTGTCTGCAGTTGCATCCAGTGAGAGGCAAGGACAAAAGCTGCACCCATCTGCCTTCCCACACTGGTAATTTCCACATCACATGCACACTGCACGCTCCCCTCTCTCAAACACACACACTCACTGCACATCACTTTTATTTCCTTACTTCAGAAAAGCATTTCCCATTCTACAGATTTTAACACACAAGATGTCTTCAAAACCAAGTGGCAAATCCAGGTTTTGGCTAGAGCAGAGGTTGAAAGTAATCATGACAGAGGGAAAGAATGCCATTTTTACAAAGGTCACAAAATATTAACTTACAGCTCACAGACACTGTACAAACAAAACCAGACATTTCCCTCAAACAGCAGCATTTTTAAAGGCCACCCCACAGGAGGAAGGACAGAGGGCAAGCAGGCACAGGGTATTGGGTGGAAAATGATACACTTGCTGAAACAAACTGTAGATTCAGAGAGATGAAATGATGGAAAACCCACTGATTTCAGTCAAGTCAGGACTTCCCCCTCAACAAATAGGCTGCCAAGAAAAGCATTCTGCCATGCCATGCCAAAAAGGTGGAAAAATCATATTGAAAAATTAACTTTACCAGAAATTGTCACCAAGACATTCAGCCCTTCAAGTACATCCATTTGCTGGAATCGCCTTCGATTGATAAGCGGATAAACCTTCCCCTGACCACTTCTGTCTAGCAGCATCAGACCACTTTCAGTGCCCACTAACAAGTTCACTCCTAAAAGAAACAAAAACAGATTCAAGTTAGCAGGCAGATTTTCCAAATATTCTGATGAACTGATGCTTGATACAGCAACTGTCTTGTTTGGAGCAAGTCTAACCACTGCTGGCTGGGTCTCAGTTGCCTGCAGTTTAAAGGATCTCATGATGTACAGGCTCTCTACACAACTTACCTGCAATGACTACTGACACCAAATTGCAGCGTTCAAGAGTGTGAGAGACTGGTAGATCATGGAGAGCTTTGTAGAACACCAGTTCCCAAACAAAAAGGCATGTTAATGTCGGAGGAGGGGTGAAGCACAAAATGCTACCCAAGCTTATGAATGCTGAAGCTGTATTAGCTGTTGGTAGTGGGGGTTGGTAAGAGGACGCTCTTGACAAGGACACTGCAAAAAAGCAGTAGCAGAGGCTTGGTCCTCACTAGAGAAACAGGTTATGGTGCAGCCCTCCAGTAAAAGGATAGGCACAGGGTTGGTCCTCAACTTCCCAAAATCTGAATGCTAGAACAACAGGAATTACAGTAACCTTGTGTTTCCACAGATCTCTCCTAAAGATTGATCAAATACAGCAGAGAAAAGTCAGTAGGCCAGTTTCTTTACACAAAGGTCCACACATCCAGTGGAACACTTTCCAAGAGTCCACAAAACCTTAGTATTTAAAAAGAATTACATTTTTAAAGTAATGAACATATATATTTATGAGACTAGGTTTTAAAAATTTATTAATATATTATCACTCTTAAATTTCATGACTATTTATTTGCAATAGTGTTTCAGTATAAGACCCCAAAACTGTGCAGAGACAGGGAAGATACAGTGCTGGGAATGGAAAGCAAACCAAATTCATGACTCACTATTAGCCTTCTGTGTTGCAATCCTAATGTAAAACTTGTCATATTTAAGCATAATAAAGTAATGAAATAAGAAAAGTGAAATTCACACTAGGTGATCATAGTTATATTGCTTAATGGCTTTAAACCCTAGTCAGTTAATTCCCAGATATAACTACACTGGTGCCAATGGATGCATCATCTGGGCTGATCCTTAATGAACCTTTTCTAACGCAGCACATGGATCAAATGCACAGAAGTCTCTCTCGGTAACATCTACTTCTTCACAGGATCAAACAAGTGCATTGTTCACAAGCATGAGGAATACTACCTAAACAATACCCTAGCTACCAGACAAGGGAGCAGTTTGTGAAGGGGAGGTATGCTGACCCTAACCAAGGGGACAGATGCTGTCTCCCAAAAGTGAGAGGGTGTTAGGAGGGAGCAGAGCCACAGGCAGGAGGAGGTAATGATGGGAAGAGGCCTGAGCTACCAGTGCTCGGGAAAACTCTGAAAAGTTTCTAAATGGATGATAAAACAGATGTACCCCATGGAGAGGTCAGAAACTATCATGCATCTCCATTTTACTTTGTCTTTTCAGTGAGGAAACTTCAGAGGTCCCAGCAGTTCCCAGAGAACATCACAGCTCTTGCTCAGATTTGCTCTCTGCTACTCCTCTGCCTCTTCCAGGCAGGAAAGCCCAGAGACTGCTGTCTTCAGAGAGGGCCTGCGGCTATCTTGGGCTCTCCTTCAGCTGATGATGCTTCCACCCATCCCCTTCGTGTCCTCCTCCTGCCTCTGCATACCCCAGCTAGGTCAGTACCCACTATCTCCAGTCCCATAGCTCCTGGGAGCACTTTACATTTATCCATCTCCCATATCAGGAGGCATGCTTAGACTGGGAAAGGATGGAAAGAAGGAGGGAGAGCAAGGCATTGGGCTGCAGCTGCAGCAGCACCAAACCAACCAAAGGAGCACCCAGTATTTGGTCTCCTGCCTGCAGCTTCAGGACCACTTGATTAAAGCTGTCAGTGATCCAGCTTTAGCCATGTGCAAACTGCTCCTCCACAGTCCCTTCCAGTCTGCACATAAGGGCTCAATTTCTCCCACCTCCACCCTCATCTCTTCCTCTGCTGCCTTTATGGAGCAGTTATTTCTGCTTTGAGTTCACATGCGTGCCTGTCCTCGACCCCTTCCCTTAGCTGTATCCAAGCTGAGATGAAACTAATGAGGTAGTACACTGGTGACAAGCAGCGCCTGTAATTTAAAATGCAGGCACTGTCTTTATTCACAGCCAGCCAAGCTCTTCTACCGCCAGCCTACAATTAAGCAGTTCTGCTTTTTCAAACATATCAAAATGCTTCCTGAAAAAGTACAAGCTCTCTGTGGAGGCTGGGTGTAAAAAATCTATGCTACTGCATCCATGTCGTTAACGATGACTTTCACCACTTGGTGCAAGAAGAAATAGAATCACAGACTCAATGCGATCAGCAACCTGCCAGATACTATAGCATTTCCAATGGCAAGGGCAAAGAAAAAAAAAGTAAAGCCAGCTCCCCTCTTTTTGAATAAGAAACATCACCATGAAATGGCTTGCCTCGCTTAAGGGTAAAGGAAGCTAAACGTTAACAAGAAATAAGCATGTTACCAGCTTACACCACTACCAGTTTGGCCCTAAATGTTTAACAAGGAAGTGCTTTGTTACAATTGTAAACACTTCTAGGATTTTACACCTATACCTCAAATCACCATAACAGTTAGATACATAGATCAAAGAAATAAAAAAACATTAACACAAATTGCTACTGGCAAAACAAGACAGACCAGAGAAATTATGACTCATCTTTACTGATCCGATATGATTTTTCTCTGCCTTCACCCTCCCACAGACTGAAAGTTTACATTTGCACAAGCCTTCATTTTATCAGAGACTTATTCATATGAATACATGTAGAAATAGCATTAGGGTAAAAATTCTTACTATCAAATTCTGGAAATAAAGAAAACAGATAAGAGGATAAAGTGTCAAAAAGCTATTTAACTGACGTGGCTTTGTAGGCAAGGACAGTACAACTGTGCTGTTCTGAGAAACAAGAAATGCTGGAAGTAACTGCAAAAGGGAACTAAAGTCTTGGAAAAAGCTGTGAAAATGTAAACAAGCCCACTGTGTAACCCATACAATCATCATGTGACTCGGGAACAGCCAACTCTCTTCTTCATAGTTTTTAAAACTACATGAGTGTGCATTTACAGTCTGGTAAGTTTAGGGATAGTAGATAAATACGTATGTAATATACACAAGCATCATCTATTAACATCTACATAAGGAAAAAAATCAGGTAGCCCCATAGATTCTGGCCAAGAAAGAAATGACACAGCACAAAAAATCTTCTTTTTGTGTGTTACAGCAGTGATTCCACATTGTAGCAGACAACAAGCACTGCTTTAAGCCTTTCACCATTGTAGAATCCTGACTAATCAACACCGTCATACATTATCCCTTTTGATGAGAAGTACAGGCACACTTGGTCAGCTGACTTCCCATACCCAACTTCTCTCTGCATTAACCACTCAATGAAACCAAGCCACAGTCTCACACTGGAAAATGTCCCTTCTCTTTTCCCTTTTTCTTCCTATGTAGACTGATGACTGAGGTGGAAAATCATCTTACCACACACATCATAATCAAGCTTTGCAATAATATCTTAGCAAGAGGCTCAAGAAGATGATTATTTTCCAAATGGAATACCCTATGTGTACCAGGTTTCCAATGCAAAGAGCAAAGATGACCACAAGTTCCTAAACATTTCAACAGATGTACTAAAGGGGTCTAGAGAGAAAAGGACATCCCGCTCAGCTGAATGAAGTCTGAACTGTGCTATCAGAAGCATGTATATTGCAGTGCGAAATTATATCAAAGCAGGAGTATAATAATAATACTCAGCTCTTGCAACAAATAGGTACAAACAAACAAAGAATAAATGCAAAGAAGCGGCGAAGCTTTCAGAGATACAGTCTCAAAGACCATAAACTCATAGTGGCACATCTGCACTTCTGAAGTGTAAGAGGCAAGGAAGGAACAGGTTTGCATTACCCCATAAGGCAGCACACAGTATCTCAGAATTGAATCTCTTCTTGTATTTGCGAATCTCTGGGGTATCACTCTGTGGCCGTGTATTTGTGGGATTCACATTGACAACTGATCCTTTCCGTGTAGGGTCTTGCCTTATTGCCTCTGATCTCATTGCTTCACTAGAAAATCCTACTGAAAAAGAGAAAAGTAAAATGCATGTAATAAACTTCAAGTGCTAAATCCGGGCCATATATTCTTTACACAAAACAACCCAAATCAGTAACTCAGAATATTGAGCAAATCTTTCTTTTTGTAAGAAATGTAAATGGAAAAAGAAATAAACTATGCAATCCCTTGCAAATAAAATAAAAAGCATGATGATAACATTCATAAGTACTTTAAACAGCCACTGAAGTCACTGAATCCTTTTTCAATTGTTGTCTTCAGCTACTTTACTTACCCACAGAAGTCACAGTTGTCCCACTAGATGGAGAAATCTGCAGTAATCTGGGGTCTATAAAAGGTGTAAAGGAGGAGGAAGATTTGTGTTTCTGGAGTGTGTTACTAGCGGACTGAGTCTGCAATGTAAATTTCAACTTTATTAATATTAATGACAATAAAAGCACAGATAACAACAACCAACATTTTTAAGTCACTACAGACATTTTTATGACACTACAGAATTGTGCTACAGAGCCTCCACAAGCTTTTACACTTCTTTTATAGATACACAATGCACTGTAGGCACCACACCTGAACTACATACATATGCACACTGCACATGTTACAGCAAAATGCAATTAGATAAATCATCATCCCTGTCGCCTCAGCTGCTAGCGAAGATTTTTAGGACTGGCCACTACCATCAGGCACAAAGCTAGGGAATGTCTCTCTGTTTTTAGAATCTACTTAAATGTATATATTCTATCTCACCTTCAAGCTATCCACTACCTACAACATGAAATTTATGTATTTACGAAACATCTCCTAAAGTGAGCTAATTCAGTAAGTTACAAAGTTTGATCTCTTGGCTTGTGGAACAAAATTAGAACCATCTGGGATCAAGTGCTCAATTATACGACGGATTATGTTTCAGTGTCCACTACTGCTCATTGTCCCTATTTTGTTTAACCCGAGCCTCTTGCCAGAAAGCTGCAGCAGGTTCTTCCACCATTATTTGACAAAGCAACACATTAAACCTGTATCGAACAAAGGGGCTCATTAGTGTGGAAGGTGTAGCAAACAGTGATATGAAACTATGAATATGTAGTGGATATAACCACTGGTGCTTGCTGAGTTATGTCATCTAAGCATGAAAAAACAAAGAAAGGAAGAAGACACGTGAAACAATGAACTGTTAAAAGTGGAAATGGAATGACTTAAAAATCCTTGCCAGTTTAGTATTATAGTGACAACATTGCACACTGAAGCAGAATGGGACAAGTGGAAAAAACAAAAGTGTATCTATAAAGGGTGTGCATGTGGCTACGTTATACCAAGCAATACTGGGGTTTTGCTCAGCTTTATGGAAATGTAGTTAAAGTCACTTCTTTATCATCAACTAATCTTCAACCTCTGATCTCTCTAAACCTCTACTCTCTGCACAAAAAATAGCAATGGGTTTTAGGAATCTACCACTCCCCTGCACAGCTCAATACCAAAAGGCTCCTTCTCCACCACTTACTGCCACAGCCTCCACATCCCAAGCTGAGTTAACTAAACCCTGCGTATTTATTGCTTAGATCAAAGTAATGAGCAAGTATATCTTTGGATCTATAATCTACAAGACTATGCTTTTAGAAAGATCAAAGAACAACGAAGCATAACTGAAAATTAAGTATTATTCTAACCAAATGTCCAGGAGGAAACCCTCCCACCCACTCTCCTGCTACGTGGTTCAGAAGCATTTTTGATCCTGTGGTAAAGACATGCATTGCCATCAGCATACCCAGCCCACTGCAACCTCTCCTTCCCACCACAGCACTCCATGGCAGGATGGCTCTACCCTGAGAAGCAGCAGCTTCTTTTCACCGAGTTTTGCTCCCCCTGTACCACTCCTGGTTGCACACAGAAAGAGGCTCCCCCTGATAGCCAGGCTGATCACCCAGCCAAGAGCGGGGCCATCACACCAGGCTCCTCACTTAGTGCTAGCATTGGTAAGGGGAGAACAACACTCTTCATTCACACGTGTGCATCTCCTCTACCGCGGGAGTTACACATGTGAAGGACTGGCCTTGCCCACCAGCACTTGGTGAGTAAGGGAAAGCACCATCCTGGAATCAGCCGGGACAGCAAGAGGGAGCTTCTCCCACAGCCAAGCCTTGCTTCTCCACCCGGACACAACCAGTGCTGGTTAACAGTCATCTTTATATAGCTGCTTTTCAGAGTGCACACATACTTGGAAAAAAAAAACCAAAATTCCACCCATTCATTATTCCAAAACAGCAATAGCCCCAGGCTTTTATAACTCTCCCAGGTAACACCTGATTTGTTCACCCAGCTTGTGTGGCAAGCTTTAAAGAGCAAAATCCCCCCATGGCCGCTTCCTCTCCCAAAGGGTGAGTTTCCACAAGCAGCTCCTTATATGCGTGGAGTTACTAGCCCAGCCTTTATTGACAAAGCCAAAATTAACCACTGATTTTTAAGAGGCACGCTGCTTGCAATTAGCCTGCTCCCAAAATAAAACAAAATTTTAAAAAGAGTATTGGCTTGAAAATACAGTAGTCAAGTTTAGTTCAAAATGAATGCCATGCAATTAATGACTCACTAAGAGGAAGCAAAAATAGTAAACTGGCAAGTTTGGCGTGGGACTGCTCTAGAGTTAAAGGGCTTCTTACATAGAACTGAAATGTGTTATTTGGGGGGTGGGAATAAAGGTGACAGAAAAAAAAAAAAGCAGGGGAGATTGGCTGGAGCTTCTTTGCAAACTAGCTACTAGGCAATGCTGCTATAACCCTACAAAAGCAGCCAGCTGTGGTGTAAGACATACCTCATTAGTAGTTAGCTTGTCCTGGGGTGTCTGTGGGGACATGGTGGGTGTCGGCTGGCTGGAGGATGGGGAGGAGGAGGTGGAGGAAGTGGAGGAGGAATGGCTTTGCTGTAAGAGATCTGGCAAGAGGTGAATGCGACCGGCAAAGCCATTGCTCTCATGATGGCTGGCACGCTTTTTGTCAACTGTACTCTGTAGAAAAAACAGGCACACTTGTCTTGCTCAAGTGCTGCTTAAAGGTCTATATCCCTAACAACCTCTCGCCTTCTCTCCTTCACTGTCTTCCTATGTTTTAACATTTATTTATTTAACATTTATTTATTTTTACATTTTTTTTTAAAATAAGTTGATAATCCATTCCTTGATGCCTGGATGGAAAGGGGAAGTGGGCAGAACTACTAGAATTCAGCAAATTCCCACCTCTTCAGGGAGGGAAAAGCTTAGTTCATGTGGTTGACTTGCACAGCCAGTTCCACTAATTAATAAAAGAGTAACTGCACTGGTAAGTCTTCCACCACAATGCGGACAAGCACGTTTTTGGGGCTGGGGAGAGTATTTTTTCCCCTATTATTTTGTTTAAAACTAACTTAAGTCCTATACAGATACGAACCTGGGCTGTTTGGTGAATGCCTTCAGCTATTTAAAACAATAAGCACGAAATCTTAATTTTTAAACTAGAGGGCTCAATTAAGAAACTGGCATTCAGTTGTGAAATTCAGAAATGTGATTACCAAGGAAACTCCTATAAGCTAGCACGCTCATTAACACAAGAGCTCATTTAAAAGCAGGGAATCATTATCTTTCAGAGGCACAAGAATGCAATATTTTCAGAATCAAAGGCAACAACACAGGGCTCTAGCTCTGTCCACACTCTGTCTCACCACCTACTTTGCTTCTCCATTCCCCCACACTACCTGTTACACAAATCTGTATGTACGTGTGTGTCTATGTGTGTGTTACCTGGGTGGTCTGCATGCCCTCAACTAGAGGTTCAAAACAATTTTTAGAAGTTCTGAATGCTCCCCCCGCCCCAGCCTCTTTCCCAACCCCACTCCCAAGAGCCACATTTGGTTCTACGGTAAAATTAAGCTAAATTCTTGCTCCAGGCACTTGCTCCACACACCTGCAGCTTTTCTACCCTTCTCTCCCACAGACTTTCAGGTATTTTCTGCATGGTGCTGCCATGGGTGTCACTGGAAAGCATGCAAAATAGTAGCAAGGGGTGAAGAGCTACTCTTCTCTTTGCATGCATCAAACACCTTGCTCATCTGAAATTCACTAGAGCTGTGTCTTGATAATACGAACAACAAATATAATGTAGAAACAGCATGGGTCAATGAGCGAGTGGGTTAATGAGCACAGAAAAGGTGCAAGACTGCACAGGGAAGGAAAAGAAATACCTGTCGGACAATTAAGGTGCCCTCCTTAGAAGGAGTCAAGGCAGGTTCACTCTCCACATCGTCATGGACAATCATGGTTTTCACTGACTCTGTTTCACCATTGCTCAAGTTCAATGTTGACCTATTTGCCGGACAAGAAATAACTAGGGTGAGATAATAGCATTTGCGCCCTAGCTTTCACTGCCCCACGCCAAGACTCAGTCAAAATTAATTTATATTATGACCAGAGTGGAATATTTACATAACCTGCACAGGAAATCTCTATCAAAAGAAGTCAGGAGTTTGTTAAATGCTGCTTCTTGTTTTAAAACAAATCAAATGGAGAAGAGGGGAAGGACATCATTTATAGAAGTACAATCCAGCCCACTTTCATACAGACCAATGGCACTTTCTTGAGGGGCTGAGAAATTGATTCTCCATTTGCAGAAATTACTTAAGAGACTTATCTGCTAACTTGGCTTCTAAACGCTTAGCTGGATTTTGATAAGGTTTCTCTCCCTGTTTGCAAATGTGAACAGACAAGGCTGCTATGTCTTGTTTATAGATTGTTGTAAGCTGAAAGTACTAACATACAAGCCAAAATATTCAACATCCTTTTCCTTCAGCCTCCTAAGAGTAAACCAGAAGCAAAATATAAAGGAACTAACACAGCTCGGACATCATCTGGTCCAGAAGTAGATTCATCTGCTCCTTCTTGTTCCATATCATCGTCTTCCTCATCTGTTGTCCCTGACTCTTCACTTGAGGATGAATAATCTGTCACTTTATGTGGAGGTCGCACGTCTTCTACTGCTCGCAATTCCTTTGCCAATGCAGTCAAATCCTGATAGGAGAGGGCGCAAAGTCAGAGTTTGTTTCTATAGCCCCCAGCAGCATTCTTTCTTTTGATTTATTCATTTGTGACAGTTACCAAAACTCACTTTCTGACACATTAAAGCACTGAAAGAGTCAACCTGAAGAGGCCTTACCATATTATAGAAAAATGCTTATACTCTGAACGTAAATTAACCTTACTATGACTTCAGTTTATCCCATTATGCCACCTGAAGGACATATATAGGCACACAGACCCACTCTCACACAGTAGTTGACTGTCACAGTTTGTTTTCCTAAACTTGAGGAGTTAACAGCATCCATCACAAGAAACTCTGGGCAGCAAGGTAGCAGGAAGATCTTAACACTCACTGGGCCATTGAAGGCACAGCATATTTTGCCAGTCACAAACAGCTGATCTTTTTAAAACTTTTTGATCAATTTCCAGTTTCGTGTATCCATGCTAAAGAGTTCACCTGAGAAACGAGATTCATTAGTGCTGGCACATGACTGTCAAACAGTACGGGACACAAGCTGCTTTTCTGTCTGCAGCTTGTAGTATGGACAAACGAGGTTTGCAGTCAGTGATATTTGCCCTCAATTGCGAAGCTTTGCATCATTTGGCTGAACACAGATTATGTCAAATACTTCACACATTATACTATCAGAAGCGAAGAACCAATCCCTGTGTTTCCTTAAGAAAGTAGTTTTAACTGACAGATTTGGGTGCTAGTGTGGAATAATGGCAAGAGAAAAAAGTTTTAAGAGAAGCTGGAAATACTGTGAAAACCCACTGTGATCCCCCAGACATAACTGGACATAGAGCTGTAATCAACTGTAACAGCAGTCAGATAAAGAAAACATCAGAAAGGTCTTACCACTTCTCCCTGCACCATTCAGCCCAGCATTGTGAAATTCAGGTGAAATGCATTGGTCCAGCCCCCGAAGGAAGCACAGGATTGGAAGAGAGAAAGGCAAAGGTTAGGAAGGAAGAAAATCAGAGAGCAGAAACCAATTCCAGAAGCAGAGCAAATTCTAACATTTAAAGTATTGTGATGTGCAAGCAATTGCAGAATCCAGGACATGCTCCTAAGCCCACAGATATAAACTCCAACTCAAACTGAAGTTTATCCCCAATAGCACAGTGAATGGAAGCTCACACTACTTTTTGTGAGCCTACCTGAAAGAGTGGGAAGGACAGGGGAACACCGACACAACTTACAGCAGGCTTGATAGGTCTGAAGACTTCCTTTTTCTCTTCAGGCTTTTTAGGTGCACTTTCATGACGCTGAGATGGTGAACCCTCTGACTTGGATGACGCTGCATGTGTCAAGACCCCGAAAAGAACACATAACAAAACAGACTTAGCAGGGAGCTAAAATACATTTTCTGACTTCACTTTGCAATGAGGAAGAGAGGTGAGAAGGCTATCAGGCAGTGCTTGACAGCAAGACGTTAAGTTTCACTGATTCACTACTGCATTGCCCCTGAAGGGCTGCACAAAAAACAGCACAAGCTGTGATCTATATAGCTGACCTATGACAAAAGCCAAAGTAAACTGTCACACACTTGTAAATCAAAGAAGGTAACTCCAGTGTGGACACAAGCTGGAAAACGTGCATTAGCATTGAACGTACGCCAGCTGAGACCTATCCATAGCAGTCTGCATCCCTTCTGCAATCACCAATGTGATAGACAGCAAGCATCAAAAGATGCCCTTACATATAGCAGGAAGGGAGCTATGACAGCATGGAGACTGGCCTGTTTACACACGGGAAAATGCAGCAGTAACTGAACATTAATCAGAGAACACTAAAACACTTTCACAACAGCTTCTGCACCTACTGTCTTTCCCAAGCAAAGACATACAGCCAAGGGCGGGTACTGGAAGCTAAATAATCTTTGATACTGCATACTCAAAGGTATTTCCCAGTAAGGGCTATCATCTTTCGTTATTGAGCACTGCACGACTCAACAGATTTATAAACACAGTGTTGCAAAATGTGGGGGAAGGACTTACATCTCATTCGGAACCGCTCTCCAGACCCACTCTGAGAACCGGGGTGGGAACCAGGCTGTGAACCAGAGTTGCTTGAACCTGAAGAACTGCCACTGCCTGGTCTTGGTACGAGTTTTTCCACCCTTTCCCACAGCAGACGAGGCTCTATATTGCTGTAGCAGGTGAGGGAAGAAAGTCTTTGTCACATGCTTCAGTCTCAGATTCCACTTTCTGAACTCAAACATCATTCTTCCTCAGTGTTCTGCTAAGAACTCATGTGAAAGAGCACTTAACACTGAGCTGAGGGCATCAGCAATGCTTCACAACCCAAGCAGCCGCTCCCTTTGAAATACCTATTAACTTATTTAGAATGACAGAAAAAAAAAGCTTATGTGTGTGTAAGCTATTCTTTTTATTTGGGACTGGCTACCCGCCATTTTTATTTATCTAACCGAAAGGAGACAGTTCTCTTGACCCATGCAGCAGGTTTCAAATTGGCTCAAAAGTGCCCTGGCTACCCAAGCACAAACCAAAAAGCCAGCACTGCCTTTCCCTCTCAGAATACCCTCACTGCTGTCCACCAAGCCAATTCCAGGGTGGCCTGTCCACAGTGCTCTACTGAGCTCAGGAGGCAGCCCCTTCTTCTCCTCCTTCCTGACCTCAAATGCTCTGTCGCAGCTCATGAATGTTTCTCCCCTTCTTAAAGTCTGGTTCCGGCTGAGGGACCAGAAAGCTTCTGAGATCTCTTCACTTGAGATGTTACAAACACTTCTACTGCCAGTAATCCGCATGGTATGCCCAAGATGACATGTTGCACCAAAAGGCAAGATGTTCATGAATGGCCACATTCTATTTGAATGATCTTAGGGGTATTTTGAAATTATTGCAAAAGTTAGAGGACAGGCAACTCAAAGAAGGAGAGGGAAGAATAAATTCTACCAGTGTTTGTTGGCACACACACTACAAGGGAAGTTAATATTAATCACTACTGAAAAGGCACTGAAATTCATTTTCCTTTTATGTCCAACAGACAAGGCCAAAAGCTCTCTGCAACTGTCTGGCCTCCCATGAGCCCTTTCCTCCCAGTGCAAGAAAGGGGAATACATGTAGGCTTACAAACCTCGTGGAGTTTCTTTGACCTGCTTGGTTATTTTGCTGCCCACTACCCTGCAGCGGAGAATCGCGGCGGGATAGGACTGGCGATCGGGAAGTTGTTCTCACAGGTACCTTAGGAGAAAAAAAAATTGTGTTAAACCCACAAAAGGGAGAGAGAGAAGAGGAGGACTAAACCTCTCCTGCCACACAATATTTTCATAAGATTCTAGCAACACTTAATTCTACGTCCAAGCTAGCATCAATGACCAAAAACAATAAACAAGCCCCCAAGAACCTTAGTTGGGATGCTGTTCAGATCTCGACGAGAACTCAAAGTTTAGTCTTAATATTAAGTAGTGTTTAATAGTTATCACACAAACACATAGACACCCTGCTACCCTCCGACTACTGAGACATTTAAAAAGAATATAGCATTTTGACTGAAGCAGGGGAGGCACAAAGCAATTTGCTGGAACAGCATGAGGATTAGGAGAATAAGCTCAGGGGGACCAAACAAATGCCTGAGAATGGATCAGCAGAAGGCAAAGACTGGTGGGGGAGCAAGAATATACTCAGAAGAAGCAAATCCCAGTGGATGGGAGTGGGGAGGGTGGAAGGGGGAGAGGAGGAGGAAATATATTGAATGTTTCCTTTTTGTTCAGTTCCATCTCAATTTTAAATATGTACATGATTCATAGTTTGGGTTGCTAACAGATGAAGAAGAAAATTAACTCTGAGCAATAAGCTCAGGGATATTTTAAATTCTTTCCTGAATACGATAATCATTTGTTAACTTTGCATAATAAATTGTCTCTCTGAAACAGATGCATTCTATAAATAATTGCCAATTTTATATGAAGCTTCAATATTGTACTTAAAGTTGATTATCATTAACCCATTGACTGAACACCTACATAATGGTATGCTTTCTGAAATACTGTTATCAATGCAGGCACAAGGGCACAGTCTTCCCAGTGCCCAGGGTATCACATCCTTAAAAAAATAATAATTATTAATTAAAAAAATAGCACACATCTGTCTTTCTACTCCTTACCCTTGGAGGCACCTCGTCACTGTCTGATCTAGCCCAAGCCTTTTGGGTGGGGTCGGGTACCTCCGACTTAGAGTCAGAACTCTGATTTAGCACTTCACTGCGTGAAGGTGGATATGGGTCCTGGGAACGAAGATGGTGATGAGCAAATTTGGGAGAAGGGTCACTGAAGGAATGGGATCGCGAGACAGGGGAAACATTGTTCTTGAGAGATGCCAGATGGGACCACTGTACCTTACAAGAAAACAAAACATAAAACATTCAATGCGCTCAGTATAACTGGCTTTCCAATTAACACAGAATAAAGGCAGGTGGTGCGGGCAGACACAAATTGGTTATGGCATTAGGTAAGCGTGGGGTGAAATCGATGCACTTCAAAGCAAGGCAAGCACCCAAAGAATGTAACAGACTTGAAAATACAGCACGTATGTATTTTTTTGTGAGATACACTCTCCACATACATATACACTGGTGCTCAAAAGATAAGGAAACCTAATATTTGCACCATGAGCTTGAGTTCAAAGGCCACTCAAGACAGAAGTCGCCTTCTGTTCCCCAGTCTTCAGCGGGCTTTGGTCAGGTCTCATGGCAGCATTGGTGTGATGGAAAATTTGAAGTGGATATCCAATTGAAGAAATGTACAAAATTAAAGAATGCTGTAAAATGTGCAAATCAACAAACGTTACCTAATAGATTCAGGAACTAGATACAGTTCCAAACTTTTGGAGAAAGACCATAACACAAAAGCCTTTATTCCTTTACACTCATTGCAATATATATGTAAAAATCCCATAATATATATTGTATATAGTATACATATGTACAAAGCATATTATACTTACGCCATATACATACCATATACTGTACATATAAACAAATCTGTACACAAACTAAGCACACACATACACATATTCAATTACACATACTAAGAAGGCACAACAGTGACTCTCAAGTTAAAACTCCATTGGGATTTCCATTGAAATCCATATTGACCCTTTAGCCTAATGCCTCTTGTGCTTAAAACTGTGTTTCACAGTTAATTTCTGAAACTAAGGAGAAGGAAAGGTCATAACTGAAGAACACGCTGTTTTCACACCTAATCATAAAGCAAAACTTTCCTTTCAATCCCAGTTTCAGTAGGCTGATTGTATTTGTTTTTAGACGATTATTATTTCCTCAATTTTAATACACACAGCTGCTGAAGAGCCAGATTATCCTTAATATGAGCGGAAGACACAGACTTTAAAAGTAACTGGCACAGAGAGCACGAAGATGCAAGTCCAATATTTTGAAATAGTCATAGAGGTTTGAATAAAAGCCAGGAATTAATGAGTAAGAGATGAAGATTTCTCCCACTCTCCCGTCTGCTCAAATTCTCCTGTTGCCCAAAAGAGATGCAGTACCTAGTCACAATCAGGGACCATTTTAGCTTGCACTGTCATCAAGAGACTTAATTTAGGAGAAGAAAATTCTGCATGGAAACAGAGGAACTGAATGCAGAACTACACTGTTAAATTATAGCATATCTAAATAGCTCAGAATTTATTGGCTATATCTAAGTTTTAGACAAAGGTTACCTTTTAAATTCATGCTGTAATTCCCATGAGATACAGATACCAAGATCTGGAGGCTTTCCATTAGAAAAGAACAGAACAACAGCAGCCACACGGCTCAGTGGTTTCAACCTCTACTTGATTTTCCAGGGGTGGTACAGAGCTCTATTTAGCAACTGTAGGCCTACTGACAACAAACTTGCTTTTCTTAGTCATGTTTTGTAAATCTCTTTGAAGCAGTGCTTACACTATTAAAACCTACTTGTTCAGTCAGCTTTTTCCACAAGAATTTAAAAAATCAAGCAAGCTCACTTCTTTCCTGAGCATCCTTTTTGGCAGTAAAGATCTTGGCACAGATCAGATTCTGAATTGTAAAAATGCACTGCAATGGTCACCAGTGTTTAGCCCACCATTCCACCATCGCACAGATAATACTGCAATGTAACATTTCTAATGTAAATCTAATAGTTAAAAACCAAACAAAACAAAAAAAAAAAACAGCAAAACAAACCCCCTCAAAAACAACACACCCACAAATCCATCAGTTTATCCATAAAATAGGCAAAAATAAATAAAGGTCAAACTTATTGAATAAGCTGCTTTGTGTAACAGTTCTGTCATTTACATAAGACTTTCTAAGTGCCAAGATCTGCAAATTTGATGGAAACATGTTGAGACTTCTGCATTTCCTCCAGGCTCACCAAGATTTTCTTGAGCATTTACCTGGGGCTCCATCGGCCTCTGCAGGGCAGGCTGAGCAGGTTCTGAGTTTCCATTGGAAAAGGACTCTGATCTTGAAGGCACTGGTGGCTCCAACACTTTGCCCATCTGTTTAGACTGTGCTTCAGGGGAGCCCTGATTAGTTTTTCTAAATCTCTCCTCCACCTAAGTCAAAATAAATGGACATTAAATCCGAAGTCAAAAAATCCAATTACAGTAGAAATATGAAGGTGAGTATCACCTTTCCTTTATCAGAAAGAACCCAACCAAATATATTTGGGCCTTGGCAGGTTTTTTTTCCCTGCCACTTTCACCCAGCACTGTAAAACACAGAGCTAACTACACCAAAGTGTCTAAGTATGCCAATATGGAAAACCCATACTAGGAAGAGAAGATACAGCAGGCAGTAAGATGTGGAGCGATATAATGAAAGACCATTATGGGGCATCTTTCTGCCTAGACTGGTTACTAGCTATCAGTATTTTCTTCACAGACAAGACAAAGGATACATGAAAACAAACAACTTTACAATATAGAAGTACATTTCCCATTGCTAACTTAGTCACCCACCTTACTGAAGCAATGTCATTTGATCAGCTGCTTTCCCGTGCTTGTCTCCTTGGAAATGCAAGAAGAGATAGGATATGCTACTCTATCCAGTAATAATGGAGGCAGTTCAGATTTTGTTATGGAACTTTAGGACTAGTCATCTTCTTTCTTATCGTAGTCCCAACATGACCTTACAGAGAACAGCCCCAGCAGTTTGTTTCTGGTTCTCAGGGAAGTGCAGAAATAATCATAGACCAACCTTGAGGCCTCCTCGAGAGAAAGACTAAGTCAGAAAGTGCTCGGTCCTCAAAAGACACCAAGCAAGGTCCTCGTGCAGAAACATTGCCTCTTGCAAGGCCACAGCATTGTGAACAAAGTGAGAAGTAAGAAAGGCAAGAGATGGAGGGAGGCTCCACACAGAAAGGAAATATCCTTCCATTTCCTAAGACAGTATGTTGCCGGAACTAGGGCAGTGTGCACTAAAACTACCAGCACTTTATCAAAGAGAGATGAAACCAGCAGCTTAGGCTGTTGTCTTTCGTTGAGATTCTGTTCACAAGATTTGCTTTAACCTTTGTGCCTGGAGCACAAAACCAGTATTGTGATAGTTTCCTAACTGTTCCCTAGCAGTGAGGGTCAGGAGATACTGGCTATTCATATACTCATGTCAGAAGACAGAGGCAAGTCTCCAGTACTCCTTATCTGGGCCGCTTTACAAACCCAGCCTACCTCTGCTTTCCAAAATTTGAGGACAGTACCAGTTTGCCTACGGGAATAAGCAGACAAGCTTCTGCCAGGTCTACACCAAATACACTACGTGTTGGGAAATACAACAGTAATGGAAGCGAGCACCTTCACCATACAATCATTTTCACCATCATATTCAACTTCACAGAGCCATTCTTCAAAAAACAAGACAGACTCCTTGTTATGAATACAACAAGGAAAATCCCCAAGTTGTTCTGCCCGAAGAAACAGGCTTTCCTGTCTCTAGCTGTAGATGACAGACAGTTTCCTCCACACAGCACAAAAACTGCATGAGCCACATGTCCTTAATACCAGACAAGAGGTAGGAAGAAGATAGTCAGTGCACCTCTGGATAGAAACAGACCTTGTTCCAGTAATCTGACTGCCTGAACCAGAAAACTCATTTCTTGCTCTAATCTCCCCAGAGCCAATCTTAGAAGTCTTCTTCCTTATATTCTCTTTGCCACTAGAATAGAAAAAAAACCCTAATCCTCATTAGACTCTGCCAGAACAGAAAAGGTAGCTAACTTTGGCTTATCATCCTGATGGTCAGCGTCTCCGTAGATTGAGACTTTCTCTAGAGAGCAGTACGCCTAAAGTATAAGGCACAGAATACTTACTCTCCAACTCCAATGTCCAGAATGACATAAGAATTAGTGTCTACTTTTAAGATGAATTGGTATTGCTCCCACTACCAGGCACTGAGATATCATGCTTATACTTCTACCATATGTACACAGCAATCCCTGGGAAGATCTGACTATTAACTCAATTTTTCTCTGCCTTCACTTTACTCCTTCTAGCTAGAGCGATCACAACAAAAAAAGACTAGAACAAAAAAAAAAAAATAGTCGAGTCAGTGGTTCTGCTATAGGATGTAACACACTGAACCTCCAGGGAGTTTCTTTCCTTCTCAACTTCAAAAGGAAAATGGCAGATGAGGAACAGAGATGGTCCTGCACCCCTCCACTGCCAGCCTTCAGTCTGGACAGGTGTGCTGGAATGGCACTGTAATTTCACTGAGGCAGACTAGGAACAAGGACAGGAGGACTGGTTTCATGCCTGCACCAGCACATACCAGACAGGTCTGAACAACTCCCAGGAGAAAGTGACCTATTGGATTCTTCAATCACCAAGAGAAATGGATGAGAGAGCATAAACATGGTTTATGAATAATACCATCTACAAGAAAATTGGTTTGTTCTCACCAAGTCCAAACAGCAATACTTCAAAGGCAATGAAGGGCTACTGGATAAAGGTAGACTGAAAGATCTTTTATCATGTTCAACAGTGCCAAGGATTCTTTTGTTCTTATTCCAAAATGTATTTACCTAGTTCCCACACGTTGGTGATGAATGCTTAGAAGAGCTTTGACCAGTACTGTCCAGTCTAGTGGTCTGTGGAAAGTACGGTCCTCAAGGGAAGCATAAGAATAATATCACTGAAATAAAGCCAGGTACGCATCAAAGAGGCAATTACTTGCTTAGTAATGCTGTCTGTTGACCAGTGAAGACAGGGGACCTCTCACTGGAACAAAGAGCACTCTGATGATTTCAGATTGACTTGTGAGTGCTCAAAGTCCAAGAAGGAAGCACCAGAGAGTTTCATAAGAGCAAGAGGTGACCTCAGAAGAGAATATTTAACACTTAAAAATGAAACTAATGAAATTCAAGTTTGTGTTCATATATTTCCAAAACATGGGCTAAAGCACCAAATATGTAAACAGGTGCTGTGTGCAAGCATCCCTTATAGGTTTATGCTTTCCAATTGCCTCCCAAACACCAAATACCAGTACTTGCCAGAGAACACCAGTTGTGCCAATGCTTCTTATAAAAGCATGTCTGATAAAGATCAACTTCCTGATGTCATGCTTACAAAATCAGGTCCCCTCAGTGTGCAGCCTTCCAGAATTTCTTTCTAGCCTTTATGACAAAACTCTGAACTCCAATGATTGCAGTAGAAGTAGCCAGAAGCTTCTCTGAAGTTTGGAAACCAGTGGCCAACTTTTTAAAATATCCTGCCCATTATGAGTGATGATTTGGCCTCTAATTGTATAGCAGAATCATAGTCACGATGATGCCAACAGACAGGGGCAAAGGAGCAGGTAGCAGATTCCTGCCCACAAGCAGGACTTACCTCACGTGCTCTTTCAGCAGGCTCATAGTGAGATTTTGGCTCAGGAGTATGATAACTTTGTTTATTTCTTTCTTGTTGCTGCTGCTGCTGCTGCTGTTGCTGCTGCTGCTGTTGTTGCTGCTGCTGCTGCTGCCGCCTGTGATCATGCTGCAGCGACAGGAGGTAGGCTTGCTCCTGCTGCAACTGGCGCTGGAGTCGCTCCGCCTGTCGGTGTTCCTCCATCTCTCGCCATCTGTATTCCTTTGAGAGAATGTGTAAGTAATTCAAGACATGTAATTGACTGTATGGTTGACATATCCCTATCAATCCCGTTAAAAATGCACCTTTTCTGGTTGTTGTTGCTGTTTGTTTGTTTGTTTATTTCACTGTTAAAGTGTAACCAAGAGCTAAGTTAGACCAACATGGCATGTGTCTCGTGTTGGGAAAGTTGAGAGTGTACTATTAAGCTTGTCAGGATTGGAGAGTTACGTCAAAACCGATTTTTATTAAAGAAAAAAAAAAGTTATTTATACTAAATCCAGTGTAAAGTTCATAAAACAATGATTTAGACAAACACTAGGCCATTGTATCCCTGGGCGGATTTACATATCATGTGTGCTTTTGATCTGCAACATAAGCACTCTAGTTCTTCACTGAATGCCAAGGTCTGTTCGGAAACTCGACCACCACACCAGAACTGTTCCACTTTAACATAAAGCCTTCTCTTACTGCCCAGAAAGCAGTGTGACCATACAGCACTTCTCATATGTGCCTGTCAGCCCACAACACAAGCATAAATGGCCTTTTAAATCAAGCTCCTTTGTTGTCATACTGTCAGTGCAGCTGTGCCTGACTGAGGAAAGCCTAGGACTGGCCGGATAAATGGATCCTATAGCTACTGAACAAAACAGATACAGTGCTTTACCAGTAACATGGCCTGCTCCTGGAGCAGCTGCTGCTGTAGAATTTCCAAGTGCCGCTGCTCCTCTTCTAGCTGTCGCCTGATATACTCCTGTCACATAGAAATTACCCAGCAATAAATTTATTCAAAAGGAATGCATCAGAACCCCCTGGGTGGAACACCACACGCTACTTCCCCAGTTCAGCTTTAACGAGAAATGCACTTCAGGATGGATTAGTGCCTGCAGAACAATTTAATAAGACCTGCCTCCTGAGCATCAGATTTTGGCCCCTTCCATTCTGAAATTTGGACTCCTGCAAATGTTGCTGGCATGGGCCAGACCTTGTTTACTAATTTTGGAAGTTGTTTCAAGAAGCAGCAAAATGCACTTGAAGGTTTTGGAAAGTTAAAACACAGCAAGTCTTACTCAACACAGCCAACACAAAGTCACATGCAAGTTGTATTAAACATTAGTTTGTTGCACTGGTGCGATGAACTGTTAGCAACAGCTAGAGCCAGGCATAGTGTAAGCAGACCTGGAGCAAGCTCTCCCAGGGGTCTCTGCCAAGTGCAGTTGGGACCTGCCCTGCTATCTCCCCTGCTGCCCTCACCAGAAGCTTCTCCTGAGCAGACACTGCCAGCCTCGCTGAATTATGTGATGATTATGACACAAACAAACATCCACCAGGAAACATATTAGACCAAACTCGCTTACTCTTGAGACCTAGCCATCTCTTCACCTGCAGCCTCCACAGGCTGAGAGATATACCCACTGCTTCACCTGACCCCCTAGAAGACCTCAAACTCTGAAGCACCAAACCCAAGCTGGTAACATCCTATCATGCAATTAATGGAAGTATGTAACATGTGCATGCGCACACACACAAGCACACGCACACATTTACAGTGTATGCATAAAGAAATTAATGGATCAGTGATACAGTGATGGGAGCTATAGAGAGTCTTGTGACAGATGGATGAGATACACTGTACTGTTGTTACGCACATTGGCTGAGCCACAGTTTGGGTTAACAAAAATCCTAAGAGGGGCACATCTTTTCTTCTCAAAAAAAAAAAAAATTCAGAGTGGTTCAGCTTGGCCACATCAATTAACCATTTGTCATCATTGGCACTGTGCGTAATTAGCATTTCAACAGTTTAAAAAGCAGCTGGGGGAATACCCGGTGTCTGCCCAAAAGCAAATTGCTGTGCTGTAATTAGGGATTTTCCATATATTTATTCCCATTGGTTAGTCTTCACTCTTTTTGACTCAAAAATCATTGAAATATACACAAACACAATAAAATTCCCCAGTAACACAACAATCAATGATCTCAAATATAGTGATTTCATTTAAGAAAAAAATAAAGTATATCAAGCCAAACCCAGAGTTCCTGAAATTAATCGAAAATTTACAATCAGTCTCTGGGACAGTAATTTTGGCCCTTTATTTGGGATCACTATTTTGCAGTACATGCAAAGTAATTATTACCCTGATTATCACCCTAATTAAAGTTTTTAAAGGATTTTAAAACATGCAGATCTCATACTAAAATACAGCAGCTGAATTTTAAAAGGTTTCTCACCTGTACTTTCAATGTATTAAGGGCACATCAACACAACTAAAGATATACTTGCTGCCTGAACTGGCATACATTATTAGAGTTGATTTTAAATAGAAAGAGTAAGAAAAAGATTGCATATTTAAGTTTTAGGAAGGAAAATCCTCTGCAGCTCAAATGTTCCATCTCAAATTCAGACTATTCAAAGTTTATTATGAGCCTCTGACCAATTCTGGGTGCCAGAAGCTGACATGCAACAGAGCTGCCCCTCTCTGGAAGGCCTTCTGAACGCAGGCATGTCCTGCAAGAACCACTGATCCAGCAAGACAAGTCCAGAAATTATTTTCAGCCCCAGTGATGATTCCACCAATTCTGATGGTTTTTAGTCAAGCCCAGGGGCACGAGCTGAATTTAGAATGAGTACCACAACAAGACTTCTTTTTTTCACAGAATATTGAGGCTGCCAGAATTTTCCATAAAGCCCTACAATCTATGTTAGTGCGTTTGTTGTCAGAGACAACAAAAGATGAAAGGGTCAGCATTAGGTTGCCTCTAAGCTGCTTTAAGCTTACTTATTTGAAGAAATTAAATTAGAATTTAGAAGAAGCAAACCTATTGTGCATATATCTGTATCATGGACTCACCTGCTCCCTTTCTACCCTCCTCTTTTCCTCCTCTGCTCTTCTCCTCTCTTCCTCTTCCTTACGCCTCCTCTCCATTTCTTCCAGACGCCTCTTTTCTTCCTGTTCTCTCCGCCTTTGCTCACGCTCTTGCTGCCTTCGAGCTTCCCGTTCTCTTCTTTGTTGCTACAAAAAGGGAAAATAAACCACAAAGTTTTACTTTTGCTGTTATCAAAGAAAGAGGTGGAGTTGTTTTCTACTCTGAAGAGCGGGATTTACCAGGACCAGCAAGCTCTGCAACTGAGTGACAAAACATTTTACGCAAGTGTGCCACCAGGAAACTAACTCATACCCAGCACACAACTACCCCTTAAAAGCAGCCTTGCTTAGTCTCTTCAGTTTCTTCACACACACACACACAGAGTCACGTACCATATTCCTGATAACTGAGGTGTGGAAGCTCATTGCTGCTCTTCAAGAGAGGGTCACACTGAAATCTGAATCTTTGAACAACCATTGAACTCAAATTGTACTCAGAGTGACAGTTTTCTTGACTGCAACCCATTATCTAAATGTTGCCAAAAGGGAATTGGCATCCCTGCTGAAATAGCTATAACTCAAATGACAATTCTATCTGAGCTTTCGGTAAGCAGCTTCTCTCCTAACGCAATTCATGGTCTGCTAAGAATTTGGTGGTGTTGGCCCAACAACCAAGCTTGATTTAATGTACTGCCCAAAACTTTGCCTAAGAGAGAAGGAAGGGTGACCAACAGCACCCCAGCCCCTCCCACAACATCAAAACCGCCTATATGTAAAAGAGGAAAACCAGCTGAGCTAAGCTCTTACATTTACACAGATAAGCTTTCACACTTAACCCAAATACAAACGGATCCTGGTAAGTCTGTTCAAGTCTGGAAAGAACCTGGAAAACAGTTCTAGAAAGTATGAACTGACTCATTTATAATGTCTATAGAGCACCATATATGACTTCAGAGGAGACATTTTAAATGCCCATATAGTCGTGACCAACGCTTCCTGCACTGCTACAGAAGCATCCAGTTACTCCACCTACCTCAAAATCCCAGGCAGCCTCCCACAACTGCCTAAGTGTCAAAAGACCCAGCTGTCTCCTGTTCAACCATCAACTGGGAATGTCTCTACATTTACTTCCATTATAGAGTTCTGTAATATGCTAAAAAATTACAGAAGAAATTTAAACCAAAAAGAGTCTACTCAAATTTAATCCCAAGAACAAAATAAAAACCAACATTGGTTATTCCTTTTCACATTTAGGTTAAGATTAATATTATCACCAATTTTTGTCGAAGCAAAGCTGCCACAGGTTTTCCAATTTCAAGGCACACCAAAGTAGTCTTGCAAAAGCACTCAGACCAAGCTTTTATTTGGGTTCACAAATCCAGTTACTGGTGTGCATTTTATAGTTTGTGCTCAACAACTGAACAAGCAAAGCCAAATCTACACTCCCTGTATTACTTCAAGGGATCAGCTTTCTCTGCTTAGCACAATTATGAAGCAGCTGAAAGCTCAAAAGACTTTTCCATCTTCTGGAATTGATACTGACATGACAGTGGAGAAGAAACCGCAGGGGGAAGGGCAGGAAATACAGCTAAGAACTAGTAGTACCTAAACAAAACAGGCTGCTGTCTTATTCTCTTTAACAAGCTGCAGTTTGGGAAAGATACAATTTTCTTGAAGACCACTGTTCAAATACACCTGCTCTACAACTAAGACACCTTCCTCACTGGCCCTCAGCATTATCCTGGGTTCACTACCACCTTCCCTGGCCACGAGATATAAGCTCTTTTCTCCCCCACGCTTTCCATACTTTCTCAGAAACACAGCTTCCTTGCTCTTACAACTCCTCTCATAACTGAATGCATCCAGCAGCCTTTTCTCTCTCTTAAGCAAGCTCTCTTCAGTGAACGTAGATGTTAAAATAGCAAAAATGCTGCAAGGTAGCTATGGCATGTGGTGCATTTCATAGGTTTCAGGGCTTCCCCTCCTTCATTTTTTAAGCACTGTAAAATAATAAGTAGGCACTTTTATTTCTGAATATATGCATCTGTGTCAAACAATTTCTATATTTAAGTCAATACATTCTTGGCTAATCAAGTCTGACAGGCTTTTTGTTTAAGAAAACTAAGATGTGAAGTACAATAACTCTGTTGCCCTGAGGATGTAAGAGACAGCACACTGCTGACTGGTTGATATGCACATTTATCAGCTTAAGCACTTCTTAAACATATGAAGCCTGCCTGTCTAACAATATTGTGTTGACATTGATGCCATCTCAAGATCTGCAATTTATCCACTTAACATTCTCAGCACAAGGAAGACAGGTCTTTCAGATGAAACAAACTCATCGCTTCTTAAATCAATGGAGAAGCATTCAGCAATAATTATAAATAACTGAACTAAATAACTAAATATGAGCAAAATTAGTTACAAGTTGACTAAGAAAGCAAATTTCCTGTGGCATCATGAAATAAACACTGTCAGCTGTTAAAAGACTAGACTTTTAAGCAAACCTTGAGCCAGTTTGCTAGTTCAGCATTGATAGTAGATATTTATTACGCAGCCAAAGAAAAAGATTCTCTGCCATCAGCATGCATTTCAGTCAAATCTCCAAAGCACAGATGTGCTATTGTTTATGTGCCAGAGAGATGGGATTTCTCAGCACTGCTTCTGCCTTCCCATCAGACACTGCCTCAGTCACTTGCCAAGTGGGTGGAAAGGGAGGTAGTGGGCATCACCATAACCCACACAAACACCTCGCACAATCCACTTATTCCCAGCCTTAGCCATAAGACAAAAGTTTTGCTTCCTGTGCACATGTCCATTGAAACCTGAGCACTGAACTACTAGCCACTAACAAAGTGAAATTTACTCTTAACAAGGCCAGGGAAAGGAAGCTTACAGTGATAAGCATCTCCCCGGTTCTAGTCTACATCTCAAAGAGACGGCAAAGCCAGTTGGTGGCTAGCCATTGTTGACCCAAGTTGTCTTCAGAAGCAGCCCGTTAAGCTGGCTTCCTACTATCTTTCTGTTGGCACAATGTTGCCTTCCTGACTGCCTCTAGCAACTCGTTCACCAAAGTCCTGGTCACTAAGTTCCTTACACTTACCCAAAGGAATAGAGTGGGACAGGGAAAAACGTTAGTTGAAACCAATGTAATTTTTATTTATAAAAATTGGCTGTCTGAATTTTAAAGGTATGTTTGTTAGATACTATAAGAATAATCATGCACTACAAAAAAGGCCCGATGTAAAACATTGTTGTCCAACAGACAGCAGGCATAGATCTGGATTCACTGAAATTATGGATGTATATCCAGATCTTTGATTGAATATGTATTACCAACTTTCTTATACCTGTCAGATGAAAAGCTGATTTTCAAGGAACTCCTTGTTAATCAGACAGTAAGGGCAGGAACTCTTTAAAAGAAATTTCAGAGATGCTAAAACAGAACTTTGACACAGTCCATACAGCCTCAGATTACTGCATTTCATAAAACCAACATTTACTAAGCCAACAATAAAAAAACATACAGAAAATACAGTGTCGATACTCTGGCTCCTTATCCAGGTTTAGGGTGCATTAATGCTGATCTGGTAATGGCACCCAACATCTCCATGCTGGAAGTCCATGCAGTAGAGCTTGACTTACCAGGAGGGGGCAATGCAACTACACACGCAGCTGGCATATACCAACGAATTCAGGACCTCTTTCATGCAGTGAATTGCTTAGTATATACATAGACCCCTCTAATGTTACATTCATAAAATATTATTACTCAGTTTTATATTCAGATGACTGTGATAAATACATATATTAATGATTTCTTTCACAAAGAATTAGGTATCCTGGCATCAGCTTAGGAAAGGGACTGGAAAGACTAATAGACTTTTGCTTTGCCCACACTAGAGATAAAGCAGAAGTAGAACTCTTTACTCAGTACCAAACCAAACTGCAAGCGATTCAATTTAAGTAGATAGGAATAATCTTCCCCATCTGTAAAAGAAACAAAGCCTGGCAAAAATCACCTGCAGGTATACCTACATTAGCATCTTGGTTCAGATCAGGAGTGCTCTTTTGAAGTGAATCATCCAATCATCTACACTTACCAGGTTTTGTTTCATATTTTGAAGATGTTTTGTAGTGTGCCAGCCGCTCCTTTTGGATGAAATTTAAAAGGCAGATGCACTCCAACCACAAGTAGGCATGCAGTCTAGACCTCAGCTAATCCAAAGGAACTCCTCCTGTCTTCAAATACATGGAGCGAAGTCATTGGGTCCTCAGCACTTTAATTATCATGCTCCACAAATCTGTTTCCACTGGACTGTACTACTTGCCAATGGAGCTATAACCTACCACTTAAAAAACATCCATTTGGGTTCTTATAGCCAGAGACAGAATTTAATGAAGTTATGGAACTGTGGTAGTCCACACAGAATAGGAATTCACCATGGCTAATTCTGAATTTCCCACACCAGACAGTTTTGTAAAATACGAATTCAAATGCCTTTCCATATCCACTGCACTGAGCACTGGTGTCTCTGCGCTCCTGAACAGGAAGACAGACCCATGTTAGAACAGCCTACAACCACTCAGATTTCTTGTTTTAACCATCTAAACACTTAGATGACATATATCTGGTATTTATGCAGCTAATCTTTATAACACTTTTAAAGGGAAAGCCAGGGGGTGGGACAGGATGACAAGCAATCCCCTTCCCAAAATGTTTCAGGTAATTTTCTGCACTTTGACCACACATCATTTTCACTTCCTAAGTAATACACAAATTATAAGGTTCCTGCAACAATGAGTTTTTCTAAGTCACCTCTATGCCTTTTAAAAGGTAATCTTTTCTCTAATACTGCCGAGAATTACAGTTTTTGGCAGATGTCCTAAACACCATTCCTGTTGCAGTCTCGGTCAAAACTGTCTAGGCTCTGTGCCAGCATTGTAAGAACAAGCCTTCAATTTTAATTTAGGAAGCTGGGGATGGGGGGGGGGCTGAAGAAGAATTAAAAGCAACTTGTCCAGGGAGATTAGCTAATACATAAAATTCTTCCCAAGGATGCTAAACAGGTATATCCAAACATGTCCTTACTCTACACAAGCAAATATTACAAGAAAGCAAGGCTTGGTAAAAATATCAACAAAGTGATGTAAGCCCAGAGATTCAATGCCTGAGACTAATCTTAAACCGCATTACCAAGCTCTTTATTGTTTACTGGCTTCATCAAAACAAGGGGGGTGAGTTAAGGACAAAGTGACAACACTTCAATATTTTGGCCTTCAATTGTGTCACAACACTAATGTTTATCTAAATATGTGCCTACCACCCTTCCCCCATCTTGAAGAGCTTGGTTTGGCTGTTGTTTTGTTAAAAATCACTTGGGATCATACATTTTTCCAACACAAGATCCAATTAAGTGTTTTTTTCTGAAAGCTCAACATGAGGCTTTTTCTTTAATTAAGAACTACATGGCCCCGCCATTACCTGCAAAAGGAAACCTATAGAGCTTATCATTCGTATTTATGTCTCTAAGGGAACCAGGCTGAGGTTATAGACTCAACAAAAAGTAAAAGCTTTTACAAACTTTATATGGTTTACTATGTACCCTTACTCAGTAATACACAATCTGCATTATATGCCATCTCGTGGGTGCTGAAGCTGTTAGTTCTGGTTTGTACGTTAAAAAGCAGGACGGATTAAACATAAATTTAAGGCTACTGCCTTTTCTTTATAATTGCTCATTAAATTTTGATTTCCACAACATCCCAAAAAAGTTCAACTTTGTGCAGCAAAGAGAGGCGTTGTTCTGTTTCCACTACTAGCAGCAACATCTCCTTTATTTTAAAAAGAAATTCCAGATTTTAAGGGTTGCACTGACTACTAAAGCAATATGACCCAGATAATTTATTCATAACCCCATTCCTTGCAAAAAAAAGTACCACCTGCAGAACTTTGGCGATTAAAGAGGCATTTAAAAGATCTAATCGATTCTCATACTAAGCAAAATTTTAGAGGCTAAGTGGTATCTCAACTTTTGCTCACCTTTGACAATATCAATAGTTTATTTTCATATTGTGCCCTGCTCTCTTTTCCTGGCCTCTTTTTATTATCTGCTCCTCCTGCAAAATCCCTACAAAAGTCAGTCTAAAAACAGTTGAAAGAGCTACAATGTTTATCTTGGCCATGTCAGAAGGGTGGGGAAGAACAGAAGAGAAAAATGGGGCTTTATATGCCTCCTTCTTGTCCCTCCTCCTGGCTTCACGTGTGGCTGAGTCTTTGCTACCAGTCCCTCCTCACAGCAACGCTAAACTCCCTTGCACAATGAAAAAGAGGGATAAGAAGCATAATGCGACCTTAAAAACTATTTGGAATTTCGTATTATTTGTTATGTAAACATATCACAGGATGCAAATCAACATTTCATCCTGGCTGTGTCCTTGTTAAACATTACCAGGATTTGGCAAAACACATGGGGTGTAGTTTTCCCCATCATTTCTAAGTGAACAGTTGAAACAGCGACTCAAGGAAAAAGGTCATTTAAGGACGACTGGAATTTGACCCTGCACTTCCTGAGGAGCCAGAGGATTGGTTGTACTTCAGCTCCCTGTCGTACCCAGCTCTGGCCTGAAGAACTGTTTTGAAATCCTCCTACTTCTGAAGCTCACACTGCATATTTCATCTACATATATACAAACACACATGAGATCTTAGTAGGTGAAAAGTATGACAGAGCATTATGGTACATGTACATTCATTTGCTTTTATCTTTCAGTACTGTATGCATACTTACCATATCACTAAAGTATGATTTACATATATGTAATTTTTGCAGAATTACAATTCTAACACTGATTTATAAATCATATTTTAATAAATCATATCACTGATTTATGAATCATATTTATAAATCTAGGTGGCTTTTAGTTAAGCCAATATGCACGAGAGAGTAATGCATTAAAAAAATGGGCTTCTACCCACAACAGATGATTGCCAAACACAGATACTTGAGAAAGCCTTAAAGGGAAATTTGGAGCATGTTATGGCCCCCCAAAAAAGTAATCTTAAGAAAAATACATCTGGGAATAATTAATGTCTCCCCTTTTCCACAGCCACCTGAAGTCTAGACATGTTGCCTCTTCTTTGGAAGAGAGACCAAGACACAGCCTTTCCACAAATACCTTCAAACAACCTAGCTTTGGCTCCTGTTCCCTCCATAGGAGCTGTTGGATATTCAAATGCTTTGGAAGATGGCTTATATTCAAGCAGCCATACGTGGATTTAAGTACTTTGTTCTACATTTGCCAGCGAATTTGCACATGTTGTTTTCTTTTCTGAGATGGGCTGGGACAACAGGGAACTCTTTTTAAATAGGTAGGCGAATGGGAAACACAAGCAAAAGAGGGACTGTTTTCCCCAGCGAGCCCCAGCCTCCTTCTGTCGCTACCTCTTCAAGCCGCCTCCTTTGCTCCTTCTGCTGCTCAATGCGCTTTTGCCTCTCTGCCAGCAGCTGCCTCTTGTACTCCTCCTGCTCGCGGAGCTGCTGCTCCTGCAGCAGCTGCTGCCTCCGAAGGGCCTCAGACCTTTCCTTGTTTTCCTGCTGCAGCCTCAGGAAATCACGTCGGAGGGTTGATTCTCCAGGCACATTGACAATGGAACTGCAACAAGAGGAAGTTAAAGTCTCCTGTACAATAAAGCCCGATGGGCCATTAAATACCTTTCCCAAAGTAGGGGAACATTAATAAAATACAGCATGATGTTAAATTTTAATCTTGTTTCTTTCAGAGCGAAGTGGAAGGTGTGAAATGAGGCCAAGTAAAATACGGACCAACTCTGACATGGAACCCCTGACCAATCATATTTGCCATAAATCTCTCTCCATACAGAGCTCGCTGGCTCTACGCCGTGTGAGGAAGAGCTTTAAAACCTTTAGCAGTCATAGAGTAGGCATTCAAACCTTTTGGGTGGTTTGTGTGGCTTTTGCGTGCACTTAATAAGAGAGAAATTTAGCATGCTTCTAATTTATAGTCACAGACCTTCAGATTTACTTGGCACGAACCACCCAGAGTCCTCCCAAAAGCAATTATTACCTCGGCTCTCCTTCTTGTTCAGGCACTTCCTCCTCTTCCTCCTCGCTTCCACTATATTCATACTCCGTCTCATCTAACAGGAAAGAAATGAAAGCCTAGATAGTGCTTAACGTTAATTTTAGGACAGTGAAGAGTTGCAGCAGCACCTTAGTGAATCAGTTCCTATCCCTTTCAGGATGAAGACCTATTGCAAATCCTAGAACTCATCCTACACATATAAGCCCATCTCCCCACAACTCATAAAGCAGCGCAGTGCTTTGTAGCAGACTTCGAGCAAACTGCCTGAGCAAAATCAAGTTTTGTACATAAGACAAGACACCTGGAGAACCTCTAAATAAGGAGAAGAGGCTGCCCAAGACGTGCTTCACGGCTCTTGAGATGGATTATTTTCTGCAAGTCTGATTTGTTGCACCATTCCAGGAATGAATCTACCACAGAACAAAAAAGATAAAGGCATATATGCCAATAGCCTCCTAAATACTGTTTAATGCTTGTATGGAAGAGGCAGTGGCCCAGAAGTGAGGAAATTTAACTTATCTTAAAATAATACACTTGCAATTGATAGCTCCTCTGTAGAGGACAGAACAAAACCTAAATGCCTGCTGATAGTCAAAATATTAATTAAAAAAGAACCTTCCAAGCGTTTGGGTAATATAGAGCTCTTCTAGGGGTAGAGATTTAGAACACAAAGCAGGCCAAAAATATGTATTTTTGGCAAGCTGCAATACTTGATTTTCAGAAGCTGCATACCTTTCTCTCCTCTCTTCTTCCTGGTTCTGTCTATATGGTCCTTAAGCTGGATTCGGACTTGCCTTTCATTTGGTTGGTCACGTATAAAAGGATGTTTCAAGAGTTGTTCCGTAGAAGGTCGCTGCATGTAATTTTTCACTAGACAACCTTCTATAAAGCTGAAAAATTTTTTTGACCTGACAGGAGGAAACAAAACCAAAACAAAACAAGGTCAGAGGTAAAACTCATGTCCTTCCTCAAAGTCTAATTCCTTTCCTCAAAAAGCATCATGTCCCAGAGGATGGTACAAGTGTGCCTCCTAAACAGAGCATGATTCAGTTGAGCACTAGGTGGATGGACACAGGGCTGGATGGACACAGGGCGATACCAACATACCTCCAGTGCTTAGGCACAGTCTCACAGTAATGCGTCCTCTTTCACAAGCATAATTGTCCTGAAAGGCAGGATCTATTAGCGAAGGCAAATCACACAAACCCATCTCTGCTACTTCTAAACCAGAGCTGGGTAGCATCCAGCTTGCTTGGAGCATGGGCAGGGTAGCTCCGGTGTGTCTCCACCTGTCCGTGCTATCTAAAGGCACGTCTGCTTCAGAACAGCCATAGCAAACGCTGCAAGAACCGCAGCCAACATTCTCCCAATACAAGCAACACCACGCTGCTTTTGTGTGCATCTGGGCTCCTTGAGATAGGTCTGTGAGAATTTAAGATTATTTTATTTTTTACCTGAATAGCCACATACAAAGAAATCCTTACAGGACAGTAGGCAGGTGTTGAACAGTGTCATCTGTTCAACATAGGCAGCTGAAGTCGAATTTCTGCCTACCCAATTTAAGGGCGTGAACTGAACCGAGATCCTCACACACATCACATAAAATGACAGGGCATGGCAGTTAGATAAGCTGGAGCACCATCTTCTCAAATTTGCACTGAACTCTTGAAAGAGAACCTCTCCAGACAGAAGTCACCAAACAAGCCACCTTGCAAGATGTCAATAATGGAAATATTCAAACTGCATTTTTCGTCATTTGCCCTGGTTTGCCCACAACCTGCCTCTGAGCACACTATCAAAACTGTTGAGTCAGGACAGCACTGGCTTTGGCCAGAGTCACTTTTTGATTGCTAGGTGCTTTCAACTGCTACTGTGCTTGGGAGGCGAACACCATCACTACGTGGCTAAATGTAAAAACAACCATTTCCATCCACCACTTCACTTTCCCACTGTAATTTAAGAGGCTGAATTCAAGGCAACTTTGTTGGGGTTTTTTTTTTTCCCCTTCCTCACGTGATATTGTCCTAAATGAAGAAGTTAATGAAGGCCTTATGCTAATGCTGTATATGCATCTCTATTCCTTTAAAATATGCAGAAAGCAACTAGGAGAGAGGGATGCCTCGACAGCACAAATGCATAAATAAGTCAATCCAGGCAAACACCAAGCCCAGCAAGCAAGCCAAGTTTATATTATGTTGATATCGAATAGCCAGTCAAATCACTTCATTATTTTGACAGGATCACAGCATCCTGTGATCACATTCAATCTATACGAAACTTCTTTCTAGGGAGTATTTTTGTTTCATACATGCCAGTTGTAACCAGTAACTGGGAGGAAATCCTCCGATACTAATGGATTCTTCTCAGCTGGCAAGAAGCGCACGCTCAATTCCAATCATTTACAATAATTATAGTAAAAGCCTTCATTAGTTTTAATAGCTCCTTTCAACCTAGCAACTACCACACTATACTACTGTTCTGTTTCTGTATTACAATACATCTGAGAAAAAATACTGCATATTAAGAGTGCTGCGGGCGTTTATTTTTTAAAATATGGATCCATTTGTCACCTTAATACAGATGCTGCTCTGTCAAGGAAAAAAAAAAAGCTTGGTTTTTATTTTCACACAATTAGAGATAAAATTTCTCTAGGACAAACAGAACTAAATAAACAACACATGCTTTTTACTTCATGCTTTGATTCAGTGGCAGAGATAACAGTGATTTTTGCTAACTTAAATTGCTTTACAGTTCTGTGTAACTGGTAGCAAAATTGCATGCAGTGAGACACAAGAAAGCATCGCACTACAAAGGGAATATGAATACAAGATAACTAATACATACCATTTCTTGGATTTTAACCGTGGTGGAGGGTTCCTGGGTATCAGAAAGAGTGCCCTCATGGGATGCATATCACAAAGCGCTGAAGGAAACGAGGAAAAAAAAGAAAGATACAGATATCTTTAGGCTTAGTTGCTCGATACCATGGCTTCACCTTCATAAACCATTCCCACTATCCCAACCATACATGCAGCAGATGAAGACAGTAACACAACTAAATGGAATTAGCCTGAAATGACAACAATTCCACAGCTCAATGTGCCAAGGGCAGCCCCCAAAAGAGAAAGAGATCAAGGCAGTTATTAACCTTCAGACTCAACCACGATGGGAACATCTGTGTGCAGCCCTCCTCCAGCCATAAGTCATACAACTTATGTTCCAGTCAATAAAACATTGGGAGAAGATGATGGCAGAAGGGAAGAATGATACAGTTACTGTTTCAAACCAACTTCACTCCACCTGCCCTCCTCTCCCACTATGCAGGCAATAAAGCAGGATGCCCCACTTTTTTTCTCCAGACTTGGAGCTTTTCTCTATTCTAAGATCTGATGGTTTTGAAGCATGGGAGAGTCTGTATTCCCTGCAGAACTGAAATGCAAATGTATGACTTTAGTCAAAAGAAGTCCCATTGGTTTCAGTAGACACTTAGTGGGACTTCATTAAGGACAGTCTTTCTTCCTGCTCCAGAGCAAAGCACCATGGCAGAGACAATGCAGGGCAACAAGGGAGCAAGGAGGAAAGCTGCCCAAGAAAGGACGCTAGAAGCAAATACTCTATTTTCACCATCTTGCTATGCTCAACCTATCACATTCAGTCTCAGCCCGAGTGATCACTGCAAGAAGAGGTAACGTTTTCCACACAGCAAAAATTCAGGAGAAACAGACTAATGTGAAAAGGATTCTGGATGCAGAACTAAGGGGCTACAACCTTGCAGATAAGCCCCTTGGATGCCTGTGGATCCCATCAGACCACCAAGCTTAGAGGTGGACCTTTCAGCCATTGCTGAAAGAAACAGAGCCCACATGCCAGAGGACAGATCAAGGAAAGAGCTGTTCAGCATTTACGTTGGATCTTTGCTTACTGCTCAAATACTCCTCTTGTGCTTTTACACAGAGAGGAACCAAGCTCTGCTTTGGTTTGGAAATGAAAAAAATATTATTGTTCAATTCCAGGCTTACAAAACCCACAGACAGAGCTTTTAATTGAAAGCCACCCAGGCAACTCAATGCACTGAACAAAAAGGTACAGCAAAAAGGAGGTCAAGTGGCAGCTCAAACGCTGTTAATACAGCACTCGCTGAGGTGTCATGGGAGCAGCTCTCACATGGGCATACATGCAAATGTGCAAGTAGGAACAACAACAAAAAAACCCAAACCCAAATGATCAGACTTCCTAAAACACAAATCAAAACAAGAGCGTTATGCTTCAATTTTATAAATTTTACATTAACAACAACAAGAAAAGCAGGCAGTGGCTATAATAAAATGACTGTTTTTTACTTAGGAAAATATCAATATTTCATTTCAATGTGTTTATTTCAAAGACTGAGGTTTCAGGCTGGGCTGTGGTACAGTGGCTGCTTATGTGTAAAGAAAATATTAATTCACTCACTTTTAGGCACCTTAGTTTTTGGGTTTTTTTAAATACAGAGCTCCAGTTGGGGTTAAGTGTATTTGCTAGTTCAATACAGATCTTCATAGAAATTACTATCGAAAGCCAAAACACCATGCCTAATTTCTTTTCTTTTTAAATCCTTCTGCCTTCCTCACACATATCTGCTGTTTTCCTTGATGTTCAGAAAGAACACATATGTGAGAGGAAAATGAGCTACAAAAAATGGTGCATTTTGGGTTTCCCGGTTTGTGCCTCAAAAATACAATATCAACTGATGAATATTCTCAAGCAGGGAGCATTAAGTTCAATATTCTGTGTTAAAGAAAGATTTACATTTTAAGTTACATCACTGCTAAGGAAGATCAACACCACCAGTTGATGAGTGGAAACAAAAGGAGAAGCAATATTAGCCCTACACAGACCAATGGAAAGTCAACACAGAAATAATTGCTACAGACACTTTTTTCATTAAGGTTGATTTTCTTGAGGCTCCACTGCCTCTCTCCCCGCCTGAGGTTTCAGTATCCCAGGCCAGGCCATAAATAAATTGGGACACAACTCCAAAACACGCTATACTACCCATTGAAAGAAAGTCTGACTTTTGATTAGTGTCTCAATATTCCTGCTATAGAAATTAGATTACTGCAGTCTACACTGTAGTGGTTAAACACTATACTACCTTTATCAAAAGTGTTGCTATATATGGGATTTTATATTTATAGGGCAGGCAAAACCAAAGACAACAGAAACAACATGAAGATACTTTCAGAAACCTCAAAACTAGGCTTAGATTACAACCAGCGTCTCCCAAGTATACTTTTCAGTCTTAATCACCCCAGTTGAGAAGCACACATATCACTTACGCGGAGCTCCTTCTGCCATCTCTATGGCCGTAATGCCACATGACCAAAGGTCACTCTGCATAAAAAGAGAGAGACCATATGTTAGTAGGCGGATTTATCCATTCACATAGTAAAAGAATACTATTTACAGAGAGGCCTTGTAGGTGAGACTGAAACCAAATACCACAGCTATTTCAATAACATAAGCTACATTTTCCTTGTAACAGTATCATAAAATCCTACTTGTCATACAATACATATATATAAATATATATACACAAATCAATGTGTGTATTCATACAGTGTGGAAACAACCCTTCCTAATGACACAAAAATATATTCACATTATGACAATGAAAAATACATCTGCCTGAAACCTAAGTCTATGAAACAATAGAATTTTCAATATTCCCTTGTTTACAAAGGATTGAATATTTGTCTACAGCAGATTCACAGAAAACACTGCACTCATTCACCCAAACAAAAGGTAGAGAGAAAACAAAAGACTGTAAAGACTACAGGGCAAAAATGGCAAAACCTGACAGTTTTTTTTCAGTCTAAACCAGCAAATAATTAAACAAATACAGATTAATGGAATATTAATCCTGAACTTTTTCCAGTCCAAATCAAATAATAGCTTTATCTAGGGGAATAGAATTGCTAAAACTGCAAGAAGCCTCTGTTGGCCACTGCTTGCAGCCAAAGGAAATGCTCCTTCCCTACCACCTCAGCTTTGCTCAAAACTTTACAGAACAACAGCCCTTCAGTGGAAGCCTTTCAAGGTACCACCTCAGGCCAGCACTCTGGACTTAAGGAGAGCTTGAGCAAGAGCCAGGAGGGTCAAACACTGGCAAGAGATGGATGAGTCCTGGGCGAGGAACCAACTCCAGAGACCACCACAGCTTAAGGGGTAAAACATGGGAGGAGGCTGCTGAAAGAGATCTGTTCTTGAGCAAATCAGTCTTCATTTCTGGTCAAAGTAATGACTTTTTAAAAATGAGTCAAACCTCATGAGCAAATAAGGCCCTTCTGGATGACCAGCAGGGAAGCATTTCTAATGTTTGCATTTTCAGACCCAGCACGCCAATTTTTTCTCTTGGTACAATCGAGCCATTTAAGCTAAACTGCAGAGTCTCATGATCTTACGGAATATTTCAACCATTATTTTTCGGAGGAAAAGAGCCCTACAGGTTCCATTAAGAGGCAGAAGGGGTTATTTTTCACATCACTACTGCATTAACAAATATTGCAGAGAGTTTTTCTCCTTTATTAGATCATTCAATAGCTACCCTTCCTTCCTAATAACTCCATCTGCAAAGATATAAAGCATTATCTTTAGTACAATGAGCTGATGGATGTAAAAAGCTATTAAATCAAGAGAAATAGGATCAAGTTTAGTCAAAAGGTATAAAAGCACCAATCCAAATAATCTGTTTTTTTTAAATAGATCTAGAACTACACAAACATACCAATAGCTAGCACCACCATCAATCTCAGAAAACTAATATAACTGATATTCAGCTCTAAAATTCATTGTAAGGCCTTAGTCACAAGCTTTCTGATATCTTTGGCTTAAAGATATCCTGATTAAAATTCCTGGTTAAAAGTTGAAACAATAGCATTAGTCTGGGTGAAGATTTTTTTAAAAAGTTTATTTTCACATTTTTAATTTCCTTGTGCTTCCACTAAGGCAAGCTGAGAAAAACTTTTAAGATTACAAGATGCTTTCACTAGAGAAAATTAACTTTAAATACACATATACAACATTCTTAAGGGTAGTGCAAATACCATCAAGCCAACTACAGTTTTGCAGTAGTTTAACCTCTGGTTTGCAGCAAACTACGTAAAAAATTATCTTTGTTGGAAAACGTTGCAATGGATATATTGTTATCGACATGTATATGTATCTTGAAACCAGGAGTAGGCACAGATTAAAAAAGCTCCTTCTGTACTTCACTGGCTCTCCAGACGGTGGTTTTATTTAAGGCAATACCTAAAACGCATTGTTCCGGGTTACTACAGTAACTGGGACATGGTCTAACACAATTTAAAGTACAACCATCATACGAATTGAGAACACGAGCATTTCCAGTTAAACTCCGAGCACCTACAGCACACTCAAGTCCTAGTCCTCATGCCTCAAAACTATAACACAAGTACAGCAACTGATAAAGGTAACAATTTGACAGTAACCAATACCCTGTACTCCTGCAATAAGAGTACACGTACACAAATCAATATTACTCCTGCAAATTCTCAAAAATTGCCATCATTCATGGATGTTCATACTACAAGTGCATGGGTTTTGTGTGTTGGGGTGGTTCTTTTTCTGTGAACAGGACTCTCTTACTCTGTAATCATATGTAGCATCTGGATTTTCATCACAGGCAATAACTTCTGGAGCCATCCAGTATGGAGTTCCAATAAAAGTGTTTCTCCTGCCAACTGTCCTGTCCAGCTGAGCGCTCACACCGAAATCCACTGTGGATAGAAAAGAGCAAAATAAAATAAGAAGGGGGAAAATAATACAGTGATCATTTCTGCAAGGTGATTTGAAAATAAACCCCTGTGAATGTTCCACATAGGAGGACTATGCTGAGGAGAAACACAGTGATTAATACTGAGACAGTTAAGTCCTTGTGGTTCGCATGCAACGTACTTGGGCCACAAGCACCAAGAGACATGGAAGCATATGACCACCTCTACTGCACCTCTACTTAGCCTGCCTGTACAGAAGAGGGTGTACAGCTGCCAAAATTCTGCCTGGGAGGCTAAGGAAGGGCTATTTCCCCTTCCCAGCTGCTGAAGGCAAGCATCTTTGCCTGTAGCTGCTTCCCAAAGGTACTTCTCATGCTATGGGAAAACCACATGAATGAACACATCACCTTTTCAGCTGTCCACCTTTTCTGCTCTAAAATCAGACAGCAAAAATAATCTGTTGCTCAGTGGATTGCTGTCTGCCCTAATGCACAGAGCAGATGTGTTGATAGGACCAAAGATGAAGATTATTCAAGTGGTGCCAACTTTGTGCACACAAACACACACAGGTTGCAAATGAGGCGCCCAGTTCATTACAGGGGAATTACATTACAAGGATGTTGCCGTCTCTTCAAGTTCTTCCGCTCTATGCTTTTCTACATCAGCATTTGCTCTAGAAGGGCTGTATCAGCTTCACTGCATCCATCATCTGAGCAACATGGACAAACTGGTGTAGACGGGCTTGGTGGGAGCAATGGTTTGGGAGCTATCGTGCTCCACTTTGGACCAAAAGGAGAAAGCTCTCCCAAGAGCTTCCTCCTCCAGCAGCCGGGACATCTTCCCATGCCTCATGCTGCTGGAAGGTGTAATGCAAAACAGAAGGGATGTGGGCTGGGTGGGAGGGCTTCAGCATGGCTCTATATTTAACCAAAAAAAGGTGTCGAATGTAGCGTGATACAAACACAGAAGGTTAAAATGTGCAGTAGCTGGAAGAGACAGAGTAGAAAGAAGGAAAAAAAGAGTTTGTTCACTTGGAAGGGAGAGAAGAGGCCAGAAATAAGCATGATTTTCAGCAGGCCTGCCAAGGCTGGAACTCTCTTTTGAACCTGATGTCCCAGCTCCCTTCAGAGTACCATTCAGATAATAGTTCTGTGTCCAGAACCTGCACAGCAGGTGCTATTTTAATTAAAGACAAATAAAAGAGTGACTCCCATCACTTCCTAAGTCCAGAATAAAGGGAATCAGAACGAAGCCAAGACACGCATGGCTCGGTGAGGGGTACAAAATTGTATCCTCACCAATTCTGGCACGAAAGCCAACCTCTTCTAATGAAAGGCATGTCATCCTCTCAAAGCAAGAGGAAATACGTCCTCGATTCACACAGGAGCAGTGACAGAGCATACATGCTACAGAACACGTCACAGGGCTCTTGGAGCATAAAATCATTTTGGGAACATCAGAAACCATATGCTGAATGAATGAGGAACTGGACATATGTGCATACTTACCAAGTTTCACTTCTGCATTCTCTGTTAACAACACATTTTGCCCTTTGATATCCCTGTGAATCACATGGTGGGCATGAAGATGTGCCAATCCCTGTATAAAGAAAAGGAGAGGATATTCAGAGTTAGGCTCTTGGCTTAGCAACAGACTACCCATACTCAGCACCCCAAAAGGCCATAGCACTAGGTCTTGGTCTCTTGCTCAGTGGCTGGGTGCAATGGGACCTGCAGGAGCCTTGTAGTAGCACACTGCTTGCACAGCTTTTGGTAGTCGAGGAGAGGCACAGGCCCTAGATCATGCATACGCTGTACCTACATACAGCCCGATATGTGCAGACACCTCAGACACCTCTCAGCTGTTGCATGAAGAAAGTTCAGTTCCCAGAAAGTATCCACACAATGACACTGTATATGACATCAGTGTCGGTCTACATCACTGATATCTCACACACACAGAGTCTCCTAGAATTTAGTCTAGGGAAGGCGAGTGGAAGGAGAAAGGAGACAGCAAGAAGCAGGCATACACGCACTCCGAAGAAAGGAGTTGGGAGGGTGATGGACTGACAGATATGTTTGAGGGTGAGGAATGACTGATGACAAACAAAAGCTCTGTTGCAAAGGTGCAGTTCTGTCCTCTAGCCTCCATAAATATGAAGCCAGTTAATTGTTCCTCAGGCAAAAAAAAAAAAAAAAAAAAAAAAAAAGAAGCATGAGCATTATACTTTCCAAAGGAAACAAAACCTCCTGGCATACGGTGCTTTTTGTTGAGACAGCACCTGGATGCATGCCCCAAAGCGTTAGCCATGTGGAGGGAGGGCTGAGGAAGACATATGTTGCATTCTACTCTCTAATGTAATTGGGAGAAAAACAGGCAACCCTCTTAGCAACTGTCTGTATTTTGGTTTCTCCTCAGCTCTCTACTCGGAAAATTGTAGTCTCCAGTGGGATCATCTTGCCTGTTCGTGTTGCCCTCATAGGCTTTTAATGTTTTATGAAAAATAAAGAAATGGAACCTTTACAGCTGCAAGAGGTTAAAAGAGTAGTGGTTGCTGTAGAGAAATATTTCCTAACACATGTTCTTCATTAAATGATCATTTACCAGTTTGCCTACATAACCATTGGGTTATTCTCTTTTTTTAAAACAGTTAATAAGCATGACAAAAAAACCCACCATCCACAGCTTCTCCTAACACATTTTACAAGCAAATCAAGTGAATGGCTGATGTCCCCAAGACCCTTCAATGGCTGCTAACACTAAGCATGGTCTTATTTTTCACAGGAATGAAGGCTTTTCCACAGCTTCACACAGAGTAGGTTTTAAAGCCTTCTGCTATGCCAACCCAGACAGAGAGATAATCATCTCTTCTCTCCAGAATACATGCATGTTTGGGTTCGAGAAGGGCCTGAAGGAGACAGAGGCATGTCTCCGTTCTCCTGCAGTCCCCAGACCTCTCCAACCACAAAGGGACCCACCAAGTCAACCATCACCTTGTGTCTCCACCTGCACCCACCTTTGGCACTTTAGTTCCTTTTAACTTTCTGTTACGCAACCTCTCTCCTCCATCCCTTGACAAACTGTGTCAAATCAGATTTTGCAATTTCTCATAGCAATACGAGTTTAGCATTCCTTTTTTCCAGATATTCCAGTTCCTGCTAGCAAGCAATTAAGACTTCTTTTGTAAACCTCTCACAGGAATGAGAAAATTGCTTTCACCTAACTCTTTTCTAAGGTTAATATTTTTTTTCTCTGCTTAGTGAGTGTGACTACTTTACCTTAGAACCTAAGAGGAATGCAACACAACATGCAATACTTCCAAGGTCGCACAGTTCTCAAATCAAGCAAAGACCAGTCCTGCAGAAGTTAGCTTTCCTCATATTAAAGCATGCTATCCATTTGATTTGAAATACAACCATCAGTAGGTATTCAACTTTTCTTATCCCCGTAAACATCTTAAAATGTGCCAGCCCAAATACCAGCAGCCAGACTCTCTCCTAGCATTTGGAATTAGAGCAAGAGACCAGAATCATACATCTCCCTCCCTCACCATCTTAAAAATCACCAAGGCAGAGCAAACGTGTAACAGAGACAGCAGCAGCATTGATTTATGCAAGAGCCATTGGTGGTTTCCTTTACCATAAAGCCGTTCAGAACTTCATTTATGATTAAGCAATTGAGCAAACAGACTGTGCAGTGGTACGAGTAGGAAGCAATTTATTTTACAAAGAAGCATGAGGAAAACCATACCAGATTTACTTAGTGCAGCAAAAAAAATGTCAAGTCTAAAAAGCACTTAAACTGTATCAACTGGAAATTAAATATAAAGAGTAATTAGTTAAGGCTTCGGTTATAGAAAAACTGGTAAGTGGCATCCCTCTTCCTGAAAAACTTTCGCAGAGCTGTCTGCTAGCACTCCACAGTGCACAGCCACACACGACACAGCTCCTTGTTCTAGACTGCAAGAATATACAATACGCAAGCGAGCACATCGCAGCAAAGAACTCCGAGCTACTGGCCTGAGCCAACAACTCCCTTCCTCCACAGACTTAATTAAGACGGCTGCAAGTACATTTGGAAAAGCCCACTCCACACCCTATTGTGTTATGACACTGTTACAACCTTAAGCTTCTCAAAAACAGTGTCTTACAGACTCTGTTTCACAGCTTCTACAATAGCTAAGGTCACTGGTTCTTTCCCTAGCTTCTCATGCCTAAATTCTGTTATTTTCAGCAAGGCTGCTGTTACAATACAGTACAACTCACACAGAGTTAAATGATGTGGAGCAGACATCTATCTGCTCCTACGCACTCTCCAGGCGATGACATGGCTAACAGGACTGATCAGAAACAGCTCCTTGCAGAACCTCACGCTAGGCTAGATCTCTGTAAGATTGTTTCCGTGTTTTCAAGTGCAGCAGACTGTTTTCCTTACCCTGAGAATCTCTCTGGAGATATATGCTATCCAGTCTTCTTTCAGAGTATTCCCTTTCGTGTTCTTCACAAGGTCTGTGATAGACCCTGCTCCACAAAACTCCATAACAAGCTGGAAAACAAATATCAGCATAAAACCAACATTAAACACAATTCCCAACTGTCTAGTGAAGCAAAATAATCAGGTTGCAGCACTGATTTGGGAAACCCTTGTGAAGCACAGAATATAATTTATTTTACATCTCTGCCTGGAAAATGGATCCAAACCAAATGTCTCCAATGTGTGTCAGACATATTCCATATATGTCTCACACTAGTTACCACATTTTCAAGGACTGATTTAATCACTGTAATTTAATGCTGAGAATCTGGATTTGCTCAGCTACGCAGAATGCATTAGCAGCAACAGGAGTAAAAGCACACCCAATGCTGAAGGAATCAAACTGATCGTATAATTGCAACACATTTTACTCTTGAACTCCCATTTAGTTACGGAAGAACATGTACTGATGTCTGTATGCTGCCATTTCAAACCCAAACTTCAATCTTCTAGAGGGTGTAGATGAGGAGGGATGAGAAACGTAATGGGTGCAATTCTCAAGTGCAGCCTTCTTTTTACAGCCACACTGCTCAACTCATCTGCCTTGTTCCCATGGAACATGTTACTATCCATCTGGGAAATGGGGAAAAATACTTATTTAAAAGAAAATCCATTGCTAATAGCAAATCCTGCTTCAGCCATCCTCTTAAGGATGCATGATTAGCCTATATGATTCACTAATCTATCTGTTCAGGCAAGCACAAAACTATGCTAGTTTGTCTTTCCATAATGTAATATCTGTCATCTTCAACTATATCCAAAAAGGAAAGAATTAGGAATATGCTTGAGAAATATCTGCTTACCCACAGTTGGTCATCATGTCCTGGAGGACTCTTCTTAATGAAAGCACCGTAATAAGTGGCAATATTTCTATGATGAGAATATTTCTTTAGCATATTAATCTCCAGTTTGATTTCTTCTTCTTCATCCTTTAGGAAAACAAACAAACAAACAAACATACATTTAATACAACATGCGCATTAACTATATCCTCTTCTCTTTCACATAAGTAGGTTTTTCTTAAGTTTAATTTATACCAACATCATGCTCAGTAAACACATCCTATGCTCAAGTCATCAAAATCCTGTTTATTGAGAAGGTCTAAAACAGACCTTTACCTTCCCAAGTTTTCAGTAGTGCAAAAAACCAATGGAAGGATGCACTGGACTTCATCCAGTGATGGAGCAGGACAGGATCTGTTTAAAAACCCTATGCTTGTAATACCTTAAGCAAATACATTTTCAGTCTATGTAACTCTCAGAACTAGAAAACCGGAAAAATCTGTGAATTTATGAGAGAAGTATCATTTCCATTTCCCTCATTTTTTTCCCTTTCATTTTTTAAGCTGCAACCAGCTCCATTTAAATGCCAGATGGTGGCTCAGCACAGCTGGTTGCCAAAGAAGGCGCTCTGAGGTGGGTACCCCCATGGTAGGGACCACAAGGTCCCACCCTGGTGCCAGCACAGAGCTGGCGCAGGAAAGCAGAGGTGGAAATCAGGAATTCCCCTCACTGTGAGGACAAAGCGTTCACCTTGTGCACAAGTTTCCTCCTCCTCCATCTGCCTCTGTGGAGGAAGAGCAAGTGCATCAGGAAGAGTGGGCCAGCAGCCCAGGCAGTAAACAGGATGCTGGGACACAAAGGCAGAGGAAGGATTTCCCCTGGCTCCTCCACCCCAGCCACAGTGAGGTGCCAAGCTGAGAGCAGCTCGGGTGAAGGCAGGTCATCCCTTCAAAGAGCTGAAATGGGTAACACTATGCAACCACTCCTTATAACCACCCACTATCTGATTTTGAAGTGACAGAAAGATGCATTGCATGGAAGGATCCACGCATGCTTTGAGGTGATGTCTGAGCAGGCAGCCAGCAGATCCCACCCCCAGCTCTCTCGTGCCACACCTAGACGGTGGGAACCTTCATCTAACACCTCTCAAGGCAACAAACGAAAAGGCAACTGGTTTACCTCTTTAGGCACAGTCTTAATTTGTGCCATAATTTTCTAGCCTTAGATATCCAGGGAGGAAATGTCTATCTTAAATTGATTCCAGGAAGAAACTGAAACCTCTGTTCCCTAGGGTGACTGGCTGATGGAAACGGTAGCACGTATTTTGATTACCCTGTAATGTCAAAGCTGATTACATGAGAAAATTTGAAGCCTTAAACTTCCTTGCAATTTGTACCACGCTAGCAATCAAATATCCTATTCATGACATATGCAGATGTTAATACTAAGTACATGTTAACTATTTATACACACTAGTACACATGCCTTTAGCAAAAGAAACCACTCTATGCTACAAAGCAAACAATTGTTTCAAATACCCTAATACTGGGATGCAGTGCTTACTTTTAAATTATTATAAGAATTCCCCAAATGTACCAGGGATAAACTATTCTTAAATCTTCTCATGACGTATCTTTAAAGTTAAATACTGTTTATTTCTGGAACACTGAACAAAAGAGCAAAATAATCTTGTATATCAAAGTTCCCAGTGAACAGCAACCCTGGGAGAGGGCATTATCAGAACAGTTTGTTGAGCCAAAAACTAACTCAGTGCTTCCTCAGCTGCTTTTGTTGTCCTTGCTTTTGTATTTTTTTTTTATTTATTTAGACCACGTTAAAAAAAAAAAAGGCCAAAAAGATATACTAGGACCTTTGTTACACTTACAGGCTTTGAACCTAATCAGCGGTAGGTTAATATGCATATTATTATTCTGATAATTTATACTGATTTTTTCAATAAAAAATATTTCCTACCCTTAGTACATGAACACAACAGCTTTTACAAGAGAATAGGCAGTGTATCCTAAAGGTTGTTCATGTTTAACTATTGTAACAGCATCCAAAATGATGGTGTTTAGCCAGGATCTAATTCTGAAAAGAAAAAATAAAAAAAAATTCCCCAGAAAAACCACCAAAGGACAAACAACAACAAGTGAAGGTGCACACAGACCCAGCAGACTGCAGGTAGTTACTGCTCTTTCAGTCTTTGCTTGTGGCTGTGTCAAAGTACATGCTCAATGGCCTGCAGCAACCCCAAGCATCTCCCTTAACTAAGGCTAATAATGGTCCTGAACTCCTATTTCAGTTGCCATTGAGCACTGGACCACAATACAAATGGCATCTCATTTACAGTTCAATCCAGTCCAAATCCTAGCCTACAAAAATAAGTGGATTCAGTAACTCCTGCCAGGCTTTGGAGGATTCCACTTAGTGTGGATCAATAACTCCCTGGCACTGAGTCCTGAAGACTCTGTGGAGACAGGAACTATCTTGAGGATTAATCAGCATGGGGAAGGCTGCAGTACCACTATGGTACAGCCACTGGTGTAAGATGATAAAACAATAACTTTGAAAAAAGTGTCCAGACCAAAACTGTTCTGTTCCAGATTCAGGAATGTTTGGTTTTTTTCCAGGGTACAACGATTGCATCCCAATGTAGACCTCTGGAAAAGGCCAAAAAATGTGTTCCCTACTCATGTTTACTTCTCCTCACTAACTACAAAAGGAAGATGAGGTCATTAGCCAATATCCAGACACCAATCTTGCAGATGTCTTGCATCACAGTGAGATGAATCCCACACAAAAATCTCACCGGATAAGACTATTTCTGCACAGGTCTCTCTATGGACACAAGCACTGCAGGGAAGGTGGGCTCCCTCTGCAACAGGGATCCTCCTGAGCAGAAGGAGGCGTTTCAGTAGTTGCACAATAATTTGGATGTGTGTGAGCTGCTCTCAGGGACAGAAGATGCCTCACCTCCTCCCAGCAACACATGCACCACACTACCATCACTAACAGCCCCTGCATTTGCAGAGGTGCCAGGATCACAAAAGGGGAAAATTTAAACCAATTGAAGCGAGAGACTGTCATTTTCATGAAGGAATACAAAAGTACATCCTTTCTTTCTCGAGGAGAGAGGCAGCTGGTGAGCCCTTCCTAGTGATTTTATGCAGCTGGCATCAATTACCACTTTAAGCCATTATCTGAGCATACGAACTCCCATTGAAATCTTCTTTGTCTAGCCTATCATGGGGCTGGTGTAAGTGTTTTATACGTTTGCTGTCTGTTTGTGACAGCACGTCTGATTACTAGTAATTTTTGCAGTATGCTATACTTTTGCAAGACTCATGTGGTTAAATCAAGCTTGAAGCGGCTTTCCTCTCTCTCTTTCTACATGTTTCCCTTCAGAGATTAAATGGACATGTCAGCATCTCTAGGGATTTCTAACTGCCGTGCTTTTTCAGCGAAAGAACTTTGCCTATAAGATTAAAAATGGCATACAACACCTGCACAGAAACCCACCTATGTACACTAAGTTCATTTCTAAGCATTTGAATTAGCACATTAAAACCAAACCCAGGCATGTCACCTCTCACCACGCCTCTTAGCAGTGGCCGATCAGCTTGCTTATGGCCACAGCACAGAACCTCCACACTGCTTGCCCTCCCACCCATCACTGCACGCTAAATATCGGACTCTTTTGCACGCAGACAGCAAATCAATGACTCGTTACTTTCATTACATCACCATTTGCAAAACTGTGATGATGTATGCATCTGAATGATTTAAGTATCTGACCATCATTGCCACTGGATTAACTCCCAGTCAAATAAAACCTACTAGAGCAGATGTGTGTAAGGAATATTAATCTGGGCAGCTCAACTATGCCATTTCAGCACATTTTCCAAAGGTAAGCCCCCTGCATCATTATTGCAAGAAAATCCTGCTTATTTATACAAATTTTTAGAAGATGAAGAGTTCAGAAGTACTTTGCTAGACCGTGGCAGGGAGAGAGAAGAAGGGAAATACAGCTCTAGAACTGCCAGAAGCAGAGAGGAGGTGATCAAAGGAAAAGAAAAATCACTCTGTGCTTGCCCCATTTTTATATACTTCCCTAAACATCATTGCCTAGGTTATTTAGGAGACCAAGCAAAACAGTTTCAACCTGCACCTGCACTGCAACTGGTACGAGACCCCTATCAGAATATGTCTCAGAGAAACCAACCTGCAGGAGGAAAGGGGGGAATAATGCTGTTTCCCAAGCTCTACAGCACAATTATTTCAGGAGCTGAATTAAAAAGCAAAACAAAACAAGAACAACCCCACCACTCTAAGGATACAGCAAGGAATAATCTGAGGGCATGTAGGTGGTGACTTTCCATCCACACTTCTCCAGGTGGAAGAGCAGCCCGACCACTGCTCTCTGACAGGTGTCGATTCTGCCCTCCCAAGGGGTAGCACAGTTTGGGGAGGAGAAACTCAGGACAATACTGGAAGACTTTGTTTACCTTAGCAGTTTGATGAGAGGAAACATGAATAAGGAAACACAGCCAAGCAAGGATAAAGCAAGACAATGTTCTGAGACGAGAGCAAGTTTACTTATGCTGCCAGATGATTTATATGCTGCCCTAAATCAGTTTGCAGAGGAATACAGATCAGGTCTCGTCAGTAATTCTCTTTTTGGTTTAAGGAATGAGATAGTTACAAATCTCAGCTCTCCCCCATAAATGGCAGTTATTTTAAGTTACAACCAAATTTTAAGAATTAACACCACTTCTCAACAGTGGAAAGCCAAACACACAGGCAAAGGGGAAGGGAAGACTCCAACTCTCCTTTCCTTTGCTTTCCTCTACCCTGCCTATACCCAGGGAGCTGCACTGCAAGGAGAATGGCAGCTAGCCATGCTCTACCTGGGATTTCAGATTAAACTGAGCTACTGAGGATCATGAGCTCCATCAGTGGCTTGCAGGATCTGGGAATCTTTTAAGTCACAAGGCAGTCGGGATCTGTGTGGAAAGGCAGGAAGCAGAGACAGCCTTGGTGCTAGGAGGTGAAAGGGAGCACTAGCCCACAGACACTCAGAGTGGTGGAAAGGAAACTGATTTGCCTTCAGAGGCAACAGAACCACGACATCTCAGCCTTTCTTTCACCATCTCCCCCTGACACACAAGTTGAAGAAAAACAGGAGAAAACCACAAGAAACCCACTTTATTTTCCTTTCTGCTTCCTTGCACTTTTCATTTCTGCTCTCCACCCACAAAAAAAAATAAAAAGTCCTAAAAAGCATTAAAAGCAAACAAAAACTTTCCTGTATAAATCTCCACACTTATGCAAACCACCGTTCTGCTTGTGTGTGTCATTCTCCCTCCTCCCTGCACCCCAGACCTGGCCAATATCCATTCAGAGCTGAATCTGTCCAGGACAGGGAAAGTCTGAATAGTGCCTAGCACAATAGGTGACCTTTTCTGGTGCTGGAATCCATAATACACACACTCGTTAATAAAGTTCTCACACACGAGGGAGATGTTTTGGTGAGAAGAGTTGGGGCAGTACTGCACATAGTACGGTATTTGAAATGGGAGCTGTGGTGCTGCCTCCAAGCTGGGAAAAAGATTGTAATTTTGGGAGGAACCTAACCACAAGAGCAATGAGACTCTGAGCACTGGGCAAGTCCCTGCCAGTGCCTGCCAAGGTAGGAAATTTGTGTAAAGCAGAGCAGCTTTGCAGCGCAGAGAGTGCAATATCAAGAAACGTGATCCTCTCCAGTGCCACAATGGAGTGTTAGAATGGGGAATATGAAATAAAATAGTTCTTGAAAGAAAATACCAAACACAGGCTTCTTGGGAGGGAAAGACTAAACTGTTTAAAAGGAAAGACTTTAATCAAGATGTGCAGTAAACGTTTAACAGGTCCATATACAACCCCTCCTAAATCTTAACATACAAGAGCCTCCAACTTTCTTATTATAGCCCATCTTTCTTGAGACTTTTACAGTGCCTTTGAGCTTTATTATCCTCAAGCTAAAGACCTCATGTAAGTTTATTTCCAGTCTGCCTCCCTCCTCTGTTACTTCCTTACCCCCGGCACTCACTGTGCCTGTCCCACTTCACATGCAAGGTCTCTCTTTCACAGATCCCTTATCCACAGACTCTTCCACTTTGGCAGCGCTTTCATTCCTCTGCACCACCCTTCAAGTCCTTCACAAACACACGCTTGTTCAATGGCCGGTGGACTGTTTGCCCTTATGAAAAACTGACTGTCACGCCATGCATTCAGTGATGCTGAAGAAGCACGAGACATCCAGCAAGCAGCAGCATAAATGGTGAGGATCACCCTGCTATTCCACACTGTGAGGGTGCCTCTCAGACTTCGCCCCTCGTTCACATATGCAGCCCATGCAGAGAAAGTTCTTCGTAGGCCTCAGCACAAGCTTTCCAGAGCTCATTTTGTCACCGAGAGCTGCCCAAGAGATGCTTCTGCTGCCGGCACAGTCACACTGCCAGAGCAACAGATCGGCAATGCTGTGCAAGCAGAGCGATGGCAGAAGATTGCCCTGACACTTTTTCAAGAGTCAAAAAAAAAAAAAAAAAATCTTAGTTTTGTGAGAACTGGCTGGTAGAACAGTGCTGTCCTTATGACCACGTTTGGTTACCTTCCGTGGCAAGATTTCATCAAGCAGGTTAGAAACACACTTCTCAACACATGCAAAACAGAGGCTGCTTTGTCTCCCCTTGGCACAACCCCCCTCTCTACTGCATGCTAAAGGCACCATCTGAAACAAGAGGGAAAAGGAGCCAAACTGTTCACAACAGTGCCATCACTGAGGTTGCAGCCATAAAGCAACAATTAAGTTAACTGGACAAAAAAAGCATGAGGGAGGGCTAGCTCTGAAGCAGGGTCCCAGCACTGCCCAAAGGAGCCTGTGTAGCAGCATTGTGCAGGCATAGGAGACAGAATCATGTGCAGGCAGGAAGGAGCCAAAAACCACGTGAAGACAATACTTGTCTGTTGTCTCCCCCCACACCACCTCCTTTACCAATCACTCTGACAACAATATTTTCTTTCTTGCCTGATGTGCCCCTGGTGCCTTCGCCGGTCACTGAATGAGCTGCACTGAAGGCACAAAGACTGCACCGCTGCTGACCTCCCCCAGTAAAACCGCAGGATGCCATGGGCTTTTTCGAAGACAACCAAGAGAGAAACCTCCTAAGGGCAAATCCCTTCAACCATTTCCAAGTCTAGTCCCTTGATCCTGATTACTTAAAACGGTTTCCTGCTCAGATTGCATATTTATCCAATTCAACTGTCCATCCTCATCAAGCCTAAATTATTTGCAAGTTATGTAACAGGCTAGCCTTGTACTGACATCTTCAGAGCTCTCATAAAAGAGGAAAGGTTTAGTACCCTACTTCTATTACTATTGTTCACACTGAAAAAGTCTGTTGCTATACAATTCTACATACAGTCTCAGGTTTTTTGTGATCAGAACAGATATGAAAAATAAGTCCGTGTGAGAAGGAAAGAAATTAAAACTATTTTCTTTATGCAAAGCTCTGGGTTCACACAATAAAAGGAGATGTAGACACTGCAGAGAAAACAGGCCTATGCACAAAGCCAAAAAATTGCACTGCTTTTCTACTGCCAGTCTTAAGTGTGTATTTGATGCCAAGGATAGCAGCATATCCAGGGGTGACAGAGCCAACAGAGGCCCCTGCCCACTGCTTGGCCCCTGCTCCCCCCAGGCAGTGTGAAGTCCCAGCATCCACTCCCACCTGGAGAGCAAGTCTCCTTCCCACTCTCTGAGAGGTGGTTCAGATACTCCTGGGCCACAGTATGGACGTGGAAGATGGAAAAGACTTGTGAGCCCTGCAGGCTGGAGAGATTCATTGAGAAACTAAAGGTCTAGTTTTAAACTAAGCTTTAATTTTGAGGAATGGTGGGCAGAAGGCAAACATCTGAGAGAGGTGAGAAAACAAAAGACTAAAATGACTGAAAGTGAATTTCCTGTGTATCAAATGCCACAGAAGCTATATTAGCAGAAATTTAAGTTGGAAAGGCAGAACACACGAAAAATTACAGTTCTAGTGTAACACAAATGTTACTCTAGTACATGCGTCATGAAAACTTTTAATTACGTGAACACATCAATTCACCTACAGAACAGGTTCATTCAGTATATACAGCCTCACAACTCTAACTAACCAGCAAGACCTGTAGATGAACAGGGAAGAGGGAGTTATTCACAACCCCTCTTTCCTTCTGAAAATATACTGAAGGAAATTCAAATATTAAAAGCCAAAAAAAAAAAAAAACCAAAAAAACCCCAACAGCTCACAATCATGAACCCAAAAACTGTCATCACGCACACACAAACAGGAACAGAACAAACAAGAGGAAAGAAAACTAATCCCACCTTGGCATTTCCTCACTGCTGTTTCACATAGGATACTTCGTAAAACAGAGATGGGGCTGGAGAATTACCTAACAAGAGACATTCAGAAGCTCCATCACTTGTTACCATCCCTTTGACCAACAGCAATGGAGGGCTTGGTATATAACACTATTTAGGCCAAAAGCAAACACCCAGATTGGTGAAGCAAAACAAGCAGACAGGTGATGGTACTCCAAAAAATCAATCATACATTAATATAGATAGATAGATAGATAGATAGATAGATAGATAGATAGATAGATAGATGAAAAAAAGAAGAAGGAGATTTGGTCGTTGGTAGCATTGATGCTAAAGGACAGCAATCAGCTGCATTCCAGACTTGTAGACTTATCAGTCTACAAGTTTTATTACTGACTTTGGCTTTTGAACCCAAATCAACTGGTAGGTGGAAGTAGAAGTTTGTAAAATGCTGTTAATCCTTCAGCTGTCCACATTCCCTACCTCTTCTAGGCCTTAATTAAGCAAATCATCCTCATTAAAATATTGCAAGTGGTGCAATTTCTCCTTCCAAATATTTAAAACTCCATCTGCGACACTAACAACGCCCTGCTTTTGACTCATTTTGTCAAAAAATGAGTACTAAGAAAAGCTGTGAAAACAGAATTACTGCATTTTCTTTGCAGCCCACCAACCCACTTCTATAAAGTGACATACTTCACTTAGCCCAGTACTATGAAGAAATAGATTTAACAATTCTTTTCTAAAGTGGTGTAACTCAGACAGAGGTACAGATCAAACACCAGATCAAACGACAGCTAACTGACAGCTGTCACTTCCCCAAACATCAAAGGTAAGATGTTGGCTTAGAAGCTAATACCCGTGTTTAATGTCCATTGTATGTTCTGCCAGTAACTCATGCTCTGTTTTATACCCACAAAAGGAAAACTTCAAATTTTGGGCTATGCCACAGCCTCCAAAAAACTCCTTGTAAGCAAGGACTAGGGTGAGATCATGATCTGACTTATTCAACACAAGGTTTCTTTTGTAAAGCAGCCAAAATATGTAAATTACCCAGGAATAAAAGGAATCATCCGATCTCTACAAGTGTCTTACAAACACGATTGAATGGCACAGTGTGAGTGCACAAGTCCTTACAAGTTTTAATTTCAGGTAATCTCTGCCTCAAGGTTGAACATTTTAGCTCCTCTGGTCCACTATTAGTCATCGCTCAACCTCTGTCACTAATCCGCAACCCTCTTCCCTGCCTTACACAAAGTACTGCAAATGCAATACACCAGTACAGACAGGGACAACCCAAGAGACTGAAAGACCTGTTACTCTCATCAGTAGAGGGGCAGAAGAGATCACAAAGAATGCTGCGACAGCAGTCCACCATCATGTGTTTGAGAAATGGGCTGAATAGACTTTGCACAGATCGTGGGTGGCTGGGGGTGAGAAGAAGGGAGGAGACCTGACCAAGCCCTACGTGCTTGTCAAATTTCATTTTCCATTTTAAAAATACCACAGAAAATACCTTTGGTTTCTTTCAACAATATTGCAGGCAAAGACCACTTTGAAAGCTGGCAGGAGGAAGCTTGCTCCTCCTCCCTTTGCCACCAACTTCACCTTGTCTTCCTTCTCTCTCTGGTTTGGCGAGAACTGCTCCTCCCAGCAGCAACAGAGAGGAGGATTAACAGTCGGTAGCTGTGAGACAGTCAGCCTACACACACCCACAGTTATACCCTGTCCAAGCCTTCAAACCACCTGCTTCTTCCTAAGGAGGAACGGGCTCCTTCTGCAAAGGGCAAATGCCGGCCCATGACTGATGCCAGACCAGACTTGGGGTTTCAACTTCTCCACACTCTTCTGTACCACTCCTGGAATCTACAACTTAACAGCAGCTTTGAAGGTGAAAAGGTACCACCAAGCTCAGATACACTGTGGAGCCAAGTAGAAAAGAAAGAACTAGAAATACGTGGGCTGAGAGCAGCTTTGCTGGAGCAAAACCTCTTTTCAACTTGCTTGTTCATGTAAGAATGGGATCCACGTTTATAACCGTAAGGGGTTTCAAAGCAGGAAGGAATACGGCTATTTTATTTTACCTCTATAGTACACTTACACTCAGAAATACAGCTCTTTCTTAAAAAGGAAATCCAGTACAGAATGATTTACAACTGACTGACTGATGATGATGACTGTAATTATCAGGTCCAATCAGTCAAATTACAATTTACCAACAGACACACAAACTACTTGATTCACAGCTAACATTTTCTTCAGCACACATTAGGACTTTCCTAAAACAAGAGGGGAGACAGACAGCCTCTATCAGCAACAGACAAATGCAGCTGCTGACGCCAGGAATTCAGGGACGTCTGCAAGGGGCAAATTTCCCTTCGTGTTTGTGCCAAACTCTTCCAGAGAACAGATGACAACCAGGGCTGCAACCAAAAGGCTTTTCCTTTGTATTCAGAGAAGAACAGCTGTTAGATAGGTATAAAGGTACATCCACTTCTGAGCATGCCTGATAAGTGTGTTCTTCACGAAATCAGCTGCTGAGGTTTTGATTTTCTTTGGTAGATTAATGCTGACTTATGCACAGCATTTAAAATCACCCTGTGCTGCCAAAGCTCTATAAAGGCTGTGCCCTTTAGTGTACAAGTAAGTGCATTTGGCATTACGCCACTATGTACAAAATCATTTTCATGCAGCTGCCAGCAGAAGGGAACTATATTCTTGGACCAGATGTTTTTGTTGTCGACGCTGCCAAGCACGCCTGGAAAGCTCACAGCTGAGTGCTGCTGCAGGAGTGAATTAACAATGAATGGAGCCACAAGATGCTCATGTCCATCTAGGAGATGGGACATCGCAGCCTCCTCTCCCTCCCCCTCTCCCTTTCCCTTTCCCTCTTCAAGCAAGGAAGCTGCCAACAGCCAGCTAATTATTTACCTGCCCAAGAAGAAAAGCCCTTCTGCCTCCATCAGCATAAATAAAATAAACAAATGGTTGCAGAAAATATTACATCCTAGCTGCATTTACCCTTTGGCTGGGTACATGACAAAGAGACCATGATAACAGCCAAGAAAATAGGAATTGAGAAAGTATAAACGGTCCTAACACTACAGTACAGGTTTGTTTTGCCTGCTGGGCCGTTAACAGGCTTGCGTTTATTAAATGGTATCTCACTTCAAAAATCAGAGCTACTATGGCATGTCACTCTCTAGTTTAAAAACAAACCGTTCTGATCCAAGCACATGTCTCTGACTCTTAAGCTGAAGCCCCGAGAGCCCTGGCAATAATTTAGGGACAGGAGTCCACTTCCCTACCCAAACACCAGCTCCTGGTGAGGCCTGGTTGCTCTTCATCTTGCAAAGCAAGGGCTCCCACCAGCCCCAGACCTACTGGCCTTGCTTTAGGGACTGCGCTACAACCAGCAGAGAGGACCTGTGGGGCTACAGAGACAGAAATAATAAATTGTCAGAAAGCAGCTTCAAACTGTGGGTACATTTGCATGGCAGGCAGAAAGTGGTCCAAACAGGAACGAAAGCCAGGCATGGACAGCTGGGTGCTGATAAGAAGAAAATGATTTTTACTTCACCCAAAACTCTCCCATGACAGGTCCACCCTCAATCAACCACAAAGTCTGTAAGAGAAACCTGAAAGGTCAGGCTACTGGGAGCTGCTTTAGAATTATAGAATGCTTTGGGTTGGAAGGGACCTTTACAGGTCAGCTAGTTCAACCCTGCTGCAAAGTCAGGGATGTCTTTTACTACATCAGGTTGCCCAGTGCCTCATCCAACCTGAGCTTGAATGTTTCCAGGGATGGTGCCTCCACTACCTCTCTGGAAAACCTGTTCCCATGTTTCACCACTCTCGTTGTAAAAAATTTCTTCCTTATATCCAGCCTAATCTACCTTCCCTTAGTTTAAAACCATTATTCTTCATCCCATCATGACAGGCCTTAAAAGGCCTGTTTTCATCTTTCCAGTAGGCTCCCTTCAAGTACTGGAAAGCTGCTGTAAGGTCTCCCGCGGAGCCCTCTCTTCTTCAAGCTGAATAACCCCAACTCTCTCAGCCTGTCCTCATAGCAGAGGTGCTCCAGCCCTCAGATCATTTTTGTGTCCCTCTTCTGGACCTGCTCCACCAGCTCCATTATCCTTCTAGTGCTTAGGGCCCCAGAACTTGATGCAGTACTCCAAGTGAAGTCTCACGAGAGCTGAGCAGAGTGGCAGAATCGCCTCACTAATCTGCTGGCCACACTTCTTTGGGGTCTCATTTCTCAGCCAGGCAGCTCAGCCAGGCACAGCCTGCTCCTGAACCATAAACCACTTAAAATGCAACACTCAACAACTTGACTACAAAATAATGGCACACCTAACATGCTGTATAGAAATCCTTCTATACAGGAATAATCTGATCTTCCTCAGAAAGACTACTGCTTTGTTTTCCTCAGCCTTCAGTAGCCACTGCATCTTCTGCATCAAATGTGGCCCCTGCCCAGCTACGCCAGTGTCTTGCATGGGAAGCTGTGCTCACCTCTAACACCCAGAGCACTGCCTTGCCTTCCTTATGGATAAATTTTAAAGTCACATGTTTAAAAAAGGAACAAAACATATGGCCTCTCTAGTCTGGACAAATAGTCTCCTTCTCAAGGACTTTTCCCTTTAAACAGAAGTAACACTATCACTACAGGCTCTCAGCAGAGGATGATCCATGGGCAGGAAAAGATCTGTAATTCTGTGCTCGAGGTATTCACCCCAACACAAATTACAACTTTTTACTATGCTAATCCCATAACATGACAAAATGACAGCCTAAAGAAAAATCTTCCCTTAAATCACACTGATTTGAAGCAAAACAAAGAGCAATTAGCCCAGCCAAAGCGTGCATGGGGTGGGGGGAGGACACAGGATGGGACATGGACGGACATTTACACACAAAGAAGGAAACCTGGATTGTTTGGAGAGCTTCAAATTTCAGGAGGATATGCTTTAAGGCATCGGATTTGCTCAGAGTGGAGCTCTGTGACAATGAAGCCAAGCACAAAGGGACAGGCTGCATCAACTGCCAACTCCAGTTCAACCACCAAGGAAAGGAGCTGCAGGTCAATTTGGAAACATTATGAAGCAACACGGAAGCAGCAGAAATCCCACACACAGCAATTCTGACCTCTCCAATAGGTGGAGAGAGGCAGCTAAGTGAAAGGCCGTGTGCTGTGGAAGTCAGCTTCTGGCAGACTACATGCATCTGAACAAATCTCGTCATGGCTAGAGACTCCTCTCCTGAGGTTTCCTGTAGCCTTGTCCCTCCAAGGGGCACATGGAGAAATCCCAAAGCCCATTCAAAAGGAAAGCCTCACAGAAATTGTTGGCTAAATTGTTTAAACCTGTCTTTGGAGATTTACTAACAAATGATGCTCAGCTAGGAAAAGCCTTTAGCTGCACTCTGGCTGGAAAGCATTAAAAAGTGAGGGGTGGAGAGTACAGAATAGGAAAGGAAGAACAAGACTGTTATTAAGAAGATAGCAAAATACAATTAAAAAAAAAAAAAAAAGAAGGGAAGTTCTAAGGTTTTGGGTGTGCTTTTTTTTTTTTTATTTTGGGATAACTCTCCCCAAATCAGCTCCATCTGTAGTCTCCAAGCATCTGGGGGTTTCTGCCAAAGTGATCAGTAGCAAAGAGCTAGCATTTGTCTTTGAATCACAGCCATTATGTGCTCCAGCGTTCCCACACTATGGAGAGAAATCAGAGGAGCTCGCCACTCTGCCTGGGCGAATGCCGAGCTGTCGATCCAAAGCACAAGGGATGATGGCAGTGCATGTGTGCTGCTGCATATAAAGGCAAGACACAGTGGGGAAAAAAGGACATTGCTGCTTTTCATGACCTATAAAACTTCCTCACTGAAAGCGGTCTTGGCTGAAGGCAACTCTCCAACTCACTGGCAAACCTCTTCAAAGCAAGACATCCAGCTAAGGTTGTCTTTCATACAATACAACCCTTATTCCCTCATGCCTTCAGCTGGTGAGTAGACACTTCTCCCCTGGAGCCATAGCAAGTACAGCCAAGCAACAGTCACAACCCAGTTTTGGTCACCTCTTCCCAGCTCCAACACTTCGGTGTTCAGAGTAGGCACACGCCAACAACCTGCAGGTTCTGCCATCTTTGGGGAAGTGCATGACACCACAAAACCCTTAGCTGCCCACCAGGCTTACTTGCCTCAAACCTAGAGGGCTGCATAAGGCCCTATTTTACCATTCATCTTGTAATAATGATTAAAAGTGAAAGTTAAAGACAGGGAAAAAAATGATGAAACAGGTTCTCTGAACGGAAGATGCAAAAAGAACTCTGAACACCAGTAAGCTCCTACTACCATAACTCAAAGGTCTCTGTTGTGTAGCTGCACAGAAGGTTTCAGAATAAGCTTCTGCCTCTTGACATCATGTGGAAGGCAAGCAGATTTCTCACTCTGAAGCCCTCTAGTGATGGCCCAAAGCACAACCGTCACCCAAGTACCCACTTTGAGTGCAACCAAGAGGAAAATACAAACCCTTGTTCAAGAGATAACTGCTCTTTGGCCATGTCAGGTCAGGATGACCGTGTCTCAAAGAGCACGTAATAGCATGTGGAATCATGCTAAGCAGACTATTTGCAACCTTTTTTCCACATTCTAAGTAGCTATTTGTCCTCAAAAGGCTGATGAATATGGCTATTTTGTGAACAATTATGGATTAGAGCCCTAATCCAAAACAGGCATCAATCCATCATGAATGGTTCTTAATTAAGACTCAGGAAAAAAAGTGGGAAACTCACAAGAACGTAGGCTTGATACTAAATGGTGGTTCTCTACCCAGTCTCAAATGGTAAAATGCAACTTTTTGATCTATATTTCACCTTTACAACAGGCACAATCTCTGCTGTCCACCAAATATACAGCTCCTGCATACTCATAAGTTTCCACAACTATTGACCCCATGTACTACTGAGCTGCAGAGAAGATTAGTAGAAAAATCATAGAATCACAGAATCATAGAATGGTTTGAGTTACAAGGGACCATTAGATCAGGCTGCCCATGACCCCATCCAACCTGGCCTTGAACACTTCCAGCTAACAACTTGAACTTGAACAACCTCCCTGGGCAACCTGCTCCAGTGCCTCACCAGCCTCTTTGTGAAAAATTTCTTCCTAACGTCTAGTCTAAACATCTAGTCTTCCCCTCTCCAATTTATAGCCGTAGTCTTATCACTACATGCTTTTGTAAAGAGTCCCTCCCCAGCTTTCTTGTACACCCACTTCAGGTAATGGAAGCTTGCTATAAGGTCTCCTCAGAGCCTTCTCTTCTCAAGGCTGAGCAAGCCTAACCCTCTCAGCCCGCCCTTGTGTAGGAGACGTTCCAGCTCTCCGATCATCCTTGTAGCCCTCCTCTGGACCCATTCCAACAGTTCCATGTCCTTCTTGTTTTGAGGATTCCAGAACTGGACACAATACTCCAGATGAGGTCTCACAAGAGCAGAACAGAGGGGCAGAATCCCTTCCTTCAACCTACTGACCACGCTTCTTTTGATGTGGCCCAGGATACAGTTGGTCTTCTGGGCTGCAAGCACACACTTCCAGCTCATGTCAAGCTTCTCAGCAATCAGCACCCCCAAGTCCTTCTCTGCAGGGCTGCTACTTTTCCAGCATACATCAGGGTGGTTGAAGTCCCCCAGCAGGATGAGAGCTTGCAAGCATGAAGCCGCTTGTAGCCAGAGGAAGAAGGCTTCATCGGTAGGCTTTTGCTTGATCAGGTGGCCTGTACTCTACACCAACCACAAGGTTCCTTTTGCTGCCTCTGTCTTTAATTCTGACTCACAAGCTTTCAACTTCTTCATGGCTACTCTTCAAAGACAGCTCTTTACACTCTATCCATTTCCTGATATACAGCGCAACACCTCCACCTCTCGCCGTTCTGTCCCTTCTGAACAGCCTGTAGCCATTGATAGCCACGCTCCAGTCACAGGATTCGTCCCACCAAGTTTCAGTGATGGCAACCAGATCATAGCTTTCTAGCAGCATTGTAGCTTCCAGCTCCTCCTGTTTGCTGCCCAAGTTTCACACGTTTGTATAGAGGTACTTCAGCTGGGCTGTTGGCCACACTGCCTTCTTAGTGGAAGACCCCTTGTTTCCCCCTTAAGGCATTCTGCAGCAGTTTCTTTCTTGGCACCTACTACCTCAGGAGCCTCTCACTCACCTCCACAGAACTTCAACTGTGCCACAGCATCCCCAGCATGCCCTGGGACAGCAGGTGGTGGGCCCATACAAACACCCCATCCTTCCAACCCCTGTGTGTCCTTCCACAGCTTGTCATAGGCAAACCCGGTATTATCCCCCTCCCCCTTCACACCTAGTTTAAAGCCCTCTGAGAAACACCTTCATGTTTTTTTTACTAAGAAAAATTCTTATTAAATGCCAGCCAGTCTTTGCTCCTCCTTCAGCTCCAGCACTGCCTCAGGGATGCTACTATGTCAGAAGGTCTTCTCTATGAAACTGTATAACGTTCTGCCCAAATCCACTGATTTGTATTCTTCTGCTTTAGCATCCAGCTGTATGACATCCACCTATTACAGAACTAGCTATATATTTTTAATGTCTCAAAGCGGCAAATCATTAGATGCATCGTACGCAACAGCGTTAAAATGAGCACTGTTTCCCTCTGTCAAGTCTGTTCTAACACCTTACATACTCTAAGTCCACTTAATCTGTTGCCAAAGAAACTGCTGATTTAAATCCTACCCAATTAATAACTGGAGGAAGAAAGAATGACATCCAGTGAAATGGCAATGGTTCCACACAGGCGTACACAGCAAGGGCAGACTGGGCTTTTGTTTTGGACTTTACTTAAAGCAAACAGATGCTTTTCAGAGGTAGATCTACTTTGGCTACCTGGATTAGACCCCTAAAGGGTTGTTTTCTTTTGTCAAATCACCATTAAACTCAGGATTAACAAGGTTTTTTGACTGCAGATATGGGTCATGGTCCGAAATGTGGCTCACATAAGCCCGTCTCTTGTGGGTCTCCAAATCGGAGGCAGCTGATCATCAGCAAAGTTTTTTTGGCTCCTCCAGTGGAACCGAGCTCACCACCCAGTGATGCTTTGCTCTGACATTATCCTGAATGCTGGAATCCAGAATCACAACAAATGTTATGGAAGTGGTCCAAAGCAAAAAGTGAAGTAATTTCTGAGGCAAGTAAACAGACTAAAAATAGCCTGCTGTGCAGTGGAAAGAATCAGAGGGTGGGGGAATCCCTGCAAAAGACCTTTACACTCCATACTTTATTCCCATAGCTGCAGGTGTGGAACACTACAAACAGCCCCTCAGCAGCCACTGCAGGTGTTCAAGGAAGGTGTGGCCAGGTTGTCAGAAAGGCACCACAGGCAGCTTTCCTCCCAGGGCTCATGCTGCAAAGGGATGGCTGTGGGGGTGAGCTTCCCTGGCAGCCTCACAGCTATAATCCTGAGGAGATGACGACAATGCTACTGCTGCTATGGGCCAGCTCCAAGCCTCAGTCTCTACCTCTCCTGGGAGATCCGGGGAACTATCACCCAGGGAACCGTCAGCCTGATCTCAGTACCAGAGAAGATTGTGGACTGGTTCATCCCAAGTATGCTCATCAGGCATGTGCAGCACAATCAGAGGATCAGGCCCAGCCAGTACGGGCTCGTGAAAGACAAGTCTTGCTTGACCAACTCGATGACTCACCTAATGGATGAGGGAAAAGCTGTGGATCTTATTTACCTCAAGTTCAGTAAAGCCTTTGACACTGTCTCCCATAGCATTCTCCTAGAGAAGCTGGCAGCTCATGGTTTTGACGGGAGTACTCTTTGCTAGGTAAAAAAAAATGGCTGGATGGCCGAGCTCAGAGATTTGTGGTGAACAGAGCTAAATCCAGTTGGCAGCTAGTCACAAGTGGTGTTGCCTAGGGCTGTTTTGGAGCCAGTCCCGTTTAATACCTTTATCAATGATCTGGATGAAGGCATTGAGTGCTTCCTCAGTAAGTTTGCAGATGACACTAAACTGGGTAGGATTGACGATCTGCTCAAGAGTACCAAGACACTGCAGGATGGATTGATGGGCCCAGGTCAAGTGAATGAGGTTTAACAAGGCCAAGTGCCAGGTCCTGCACTTCAGTCACAAGAATCCCGTGCAATGTTACAGGCTTGGGGAAGAGTGGCCTGAAAGTTGCCCAGCAGAAAAGGACCCGGGTTGGTTGACAGGTGGCTGAACATGAGCCAGCAGTATGCCCAGGTAGCCAAGAAGGTCAATAGCATCCTGGCTTGTATCAGAAAGGTGTGGCTAGCAGCAGCTGGGAAGTGATCATGCCCCTGTACTCAGCACTGGTGAGTACAGCTTTGGGTCACTCAGAAGAAGGAGGACGTTCAGTTGCTGAAGCGTGTCCTGAGAAGGGCAACAAAGCTGCTGAAGAGTCTGGAGCACAAGTCTTATGAGGAGTGGCCGAGGGAACTATGATTGTTTAGCCTGCAGAAGAGGAAGGTGAGGGAGACCTTATTGCTCTCTACAACTACATGAAAGGAGGTTGTAGTGAGGTGAATGTTGGTCTCTTCTCCCAAGTGACTAGGGATAGGATGAGAGGAAATAGCTTCACGTTGCAATAGGGAAGGTTTAGATTGGATCTTAGGAAAAACTTTTTACTGAAAGAGCGGTGAAGCACTGGAATAGGCTGATCAGGGAAGTGGTGGAGTCTCCTTCCCTGGAGGGCTTCAAAAAACAGGTAGGCATGACACTTCAGAACATGGTTTAGTAGGTATGGTGGTGTTGGGCTAAAGGTTGGACTTGAAGACCTTAGAGGTCTTTTCCAACCTTGATAATTCTACAATTCATTGCCAGCAGATCTTATTGAAGAACAGGACTAGATAGATGCTGGTACAATGGAAGCTCGGAAAGAAAGGGAAGAGAGGCAGGACTGTTCCTGCTGCAGCAAACATCAAATTGGCTTTGCTGTACTGTAAAACCACATCTTGAGGGATAAGTAAATACTATATAAGGAAAACCTGTAGACATCTATGTCAGGAGGAAGCACTGCTATCACAACAGGATCATTTACAAATAGAAAACACAACTGTTCCTCTTTTCCTGACAGTGGGAGAAATCCTTTCCTGAATTTACATGGGTATTTGTTTACATTTGCAGGCATGGGAAAGAGAATGAGTTTGCATTTACATGCTGATCCATGCATTTTTTTCAAAAACAGTGCAAATTCTAACAACTTGTGTCGCAAATCAAGACTAGGCAAGGTATTTTTTCTCAAACTTTTAAATAGGATTGAGGAGCAGCAGCAATTCTGAAATAGGAACTGACATCACCCTCAGGGACTCAAATTTGAGTAGAGACTTGTTTGATGACACTGCCCCCCGATCTATAAATCGGTGCAACTCTGTCATTTGATAATTGACTCAAGGCTTTATATTTAATCAAATTGTTGCAAAGGGGCATAGCAAGAGAAGCAAAATGAAAAAAAAAAAGAGTGAAAACCAAGTAACTGATTTATAAAATGGGGTTGTCTCACAGGTTTAAAGAAAGGAAACACAAATAAATGCTAGAGGAAAGCCCATTGAGGTAAAATACACAAGAGACAAAACCCTCCTTAACGGCACGGCACTGCCTTTGCATCACTGTTTCCACAGCAGTGACTCACAGATGCCTGGCCGCCCACAGCCCTGGCCAAGAGGACAGGTTATTGCAGGAGGAGCCGAGCAGCCAGCCACCAGGATGCTTGCTCTCCCTGTTGCCTGTAGTCTGTTTGCCCAATTATATTTCCATTTCATAAAATATTCCACGTAAGAAAATTATTTTGAGGAATCATGGACACTTGTTTTCGCATGCAGACCCAAGGTGCTTCGCCAGGCCGGTAACGGTTATCTGAAGGTCTGTGGACTGCTGCATTTACACTAGGATTTGCACTTAGTTCTTACCAGCTCTAGAATCAAATACTAAAATTCAGTTCAGGAAGAAGGAGCTACAGTGGAAAATACCCTTGCTCTAGTGGAACACTGCAGAAGCACCTCATACATCAACCAACTTGCAAAAACCTGAAAATTCATTTCTGGATCTGACTCTTCCACTAGGCAAACAGAAGGACACTTGTGAAGCCCCTCATCATCCTGCAGAACTAGATGCAAAAGAGAGCAGGCTATTGAACTGTCACCATGCTTATGCACCAATGATGTGCTGAATACAGAAACTATCATTTTACCTGGCAGACACGAGGCAAAACATAACAGCAACGTGCTCTCTACAAAAGAGCAGTAGCTGCTTTTGTGGCTAATCTGGTCATTTCTCGCAGGCCCCTTCTTTCAGATCAAAACACTTGAGAAATAAAACCTGACAGGAAAAAAAATTCAACAGGGATCATCAGAACAAAGAGATGTCTCTTTGGCCAGACTTCTGCCAGTCTAATCCTCCTTGAAGCTAGATCTTTCTATGAGAGGCAGCGAGGACAAGATATCTAAACTGTGTGTTTATTAAGAAGCACCAGGTTTTGCAATTTAATGGTAACACCTTGAACTTCTATTTAGCAGTAGAAAATGTTCTCTGGCAGAGAGGCTACTCAAAGCACACACAGTGGGCTTTATTCCTTTTGGATTAAACCTATCTAGAGAAATGTACACAAGCCCCTTGCTGGAAAGGGCCCAAGATGCTTCTAGGCTCAGGCAACAAACAGCATCTTCTCTTACACTGATCAGCTGAACTAGTTTGCACAGCATCTTCAAGGTTCTTTTAATATTTAGCTCAGTCATGTGCCTCCCACTGCACATTTAAGAGATGGGGCACTTGGGGAGAAGAATGCTTTCCTGTTAGGCACAAGGGAAGCGTTCATCGTGCTTACAAGTTGGATTAAAGTACAATGAATTCCCAGGTCCTTGCGCATTAGCACTTGCTGCCATAATCTTTAGTTTTAGAAGCTGGGCTTCAAGACTGTATTTTAGCCAACAACTCCCTACACAATCACTCAAACTGCATCTTGCAAAAAAAAGAGCACTGTTGAGGGACTTAGAGCAAACATTTTTGTCTCATTAAATGTTGGAGAAAAACACTGCTATTTTATATTTATATATACATATGCACATGCTAAGAAAGGGAAAGAGGGGTAGAGAGATCACACAGGATAATCTCAAGTGTACAATACTACTTGTGAACCTGAAAACTAAAGAACCTGTAAACTAAAGAAAGAACCAAGAGGGAGATTTTAAAATGCTTAAAAGTAGTTTAACATCAGAACTTTTTCTTTTTTTTTTTTTTTTTTTAAAAAAAAGTAATCTGCTTCCTCCTGATTTACTCCAAAACAGCGGCTAGCTGACTGATAATAGACAGTGGCTACAGTCTGCCTACCATTCCCAAAGCAGAGGCTATAAATTTCAGCTTCTCTCTTCCCTGCACAGCCTGCCAGTTTTCACATAACTTGTCAGGACTTTTTATCTTTGGAATTTCTCCTCCTCATTAAACTTGGCCAAAGCTAGCCAGCAGATCCAAAAGTTATTTGATGGAAAAGAAGGCAGGACATGCGCACTATCACCAAGAAGCCTCATTTCCTTAGGAAGCCAAGATAAAAATATGGAAAGTCAGAGCAAAAATAGGAGGAGGCCCCAGGCAGGTGCGGTTTATGAAACTACAATTAAACACAGTCAAAGATTACATTTCAGGCAGATATATCCCCTTTAACATAAACAGCAAATTAATTCGCCTGTCTTTCTCCTTATGCCCAAGCCAGATTTTACAGTGCACTTCTGAAAGACAGCAGCTCACACTGGACCTGGGATCTCTTGCTTGCCTATTCAGGCAGGAGGAATAAACCACAGATCCAGGTTCTGCCTAGACATTTGCTAAAATAAAAGCACAATGCTCTGTCACAATCCTTATTGGTTTTATTCTGCCCAAACTGGCAAGAGCACACATGCTTTAATGCTATTGACAGGGCTGCCTTGTTTTCCTTGAGCAGACAATATGTCTGATTTACTAAGGGTAAATTGAGCTGTGCTGTGTCTGACAGAAATTATACAAAATGCAGTCCTGTACTTTTTGCTATTATCTGCACACAAAACATTTCTGTTTCCCATCAGAACTCAAATCTCCTCAGACAGCTCAAATGAGCAGTACTTGGGAAGGCAGCAGTGAAACGCCTGCATTGAGCCTGAATGCTCCGCTTGGCTCAGAAGAATTGCTCCATCACTAGAACTTGTGCAAGCTATTGCACAAATTCGTGTTAGCGCAGGTATGACCTGCATCGTGATGGTGAAAGCATCTGCATGCTACCCACACCGAGCCTTCATCACTGCTGGTATTAGGGTCCAGATTTCCCTAACGCAAATAGATGCTAGCAATCATCCATATACATATGAAATCACATTGCCATTACTGATGTCCTTGTCAATGCTAACAACAGGTTTCCACAGGACTGCAGGTACCAAGCCTAAAGACTGAAGAAAAACAGTCACAGGATTACAGTTAAATGCATGAGTATTGCCCACTTGGACTGATAAACAGTGCCCAAAAGGTGGAATTCAAGCACATGCCCTGCTCATTAAGACAGTAACAGACGTCAGTAGCTCACTTAGATGACTTATCTGTTCCTTCTGAGTGTGTCAACGCCGTCACGCTCTTAGACCAAAGGAAATAAATTTTTAAGAATAAAGCCCAGACTTGTCCAAAGAACTCAACACTTGCTGGGAAATCTACTTAACACACACTCCTGTCCTTCTGCCAGTGGATGTCAGCTGTAGCCTATGTAGCCTTCTAGTCTCCATTAGGCTCCAGTACTAAAGATGTGCTCTCACATACTGTCAAGCAACAACAGATCTCAGTGCCACAGCTCAAGAGTATATCCCGAGCACAGCTACCTGGTTCTCTTACAGCTATGAAGGCAAAATTTTACAGCTGCCTCCCTAATACAAGAAGATTCTTCTGTGTAAATACTTTCCCTATTTGTTCCTTTTCCACAAAACAATTCTCTGTTTTGTCAGGTGCAAATTTTAGAACAGACCAGTATGAAGCAACCTCACCTTTGGCAAGCAGAGTCTCAGTACTCCCCATGGGAACAACCTGGATTTTAGGTCCCTCATCTATTCTCCCCAGTTCATACCAAGAGAAAGGGACACAGCAAAGGCTTTTGAAACTCTTCTGGCTTCAGGTTTGCTTTGGTTAACTTCACAGTAAGTACAGCCATGGACTGGTATACAAATACTTTACCAGGCAGCTGCACCAAGCCGGGTAAAGCCAGGTAAAGCAGTGCTTTCATGTCCCCACACTAAAAGACCAGCCCATATTCAGTTTCTCCAGACTGGCTTGACCCAGTTCTATTGCAAATAGATTGTCAATCTGCATCTCAAAGTCTTCAACTGCCTCATTTTTTCCCTCCAAACAGATCAAAATCCATGGACTGTCTTTTGATTTTCATCATAAAAACCCCACACATAACAGATACGGCACACTTTTGGTGTTTTTTTTATTTTTGTCTTCCCCTCATTTTATCTCCCTGCATGTGTGGGAACATCTTATTTATCTGCAGTCTTTCTGCACACCACTTTTGAGGTGTCTTACAGAAGATGGGTAGATCGTCCACACGATCACAGTTTATAACGCAACGTAGGCCATAAGGTATAGACTCCTAAGAATCAAAGTGACCCACCTAGTGCAACAGAAAAAAAAGCAGTCAGCAGAGTGGGGAAGACAGCAATGAATAACTTGGGTAACCTTTCCTGTCTAGGTATGGGAGAGGTGCCACATTTCTTTACAGGCCTGGAGATTCTGATTTGGGATTGTTAATTTTTCTGCAGAGCACGTACGAAAAGGGCAAGACAGGCAAGCTCTAAAAGCAATCCAGCTTCTTTCATAAATCAGCAGGATACAGTATCCAGTTGTTTACTTAGCATAATTCTACACAGACTAGACTGGACAAGTCATGAAACACTGGGCACAAGAGCTGAGAAATGCTGCTATTAAAAAGGCATGCGGAAAACTTTCCCAAGGGATGCCAAGAGTGTGTGTGGGAAGAGGTAGGAGGAAGAAGCAGCACCATCAGGGGTTATAACAAACAGAAAAGAAGCAACTGTGCTTTCCCCTCAAATTCAGTTACTAAACCTTTCAAAGAGAAAAGCTTTGCTGGAAGGTGAACACACGAGTGACAATAGAAACAACCATGCAGCTGCAAAGAAAGCCTCCAAAAGAGTTAAGCAGAGTGAAGTCTTCTGTTCAGGGTGATATGCAAGTTAACAGCTTAGATGCAGACAGATTTGCCAAGTAAACTTTGCTAAGGTTTTAAATGTTATTTGCTTCACAAGAAAAGTGGATTCTTCTAACTGAACAACGACTGCCAAATCTTACGGCGTACTTCTGTTGCATCTGATGACATCAGTCACAGCTAAATTGGTATGCTATGGTGCTGCACACCAGTATGCAGCAAGGATTTCATGGAAACCTAACAACATGGTCAGTGAGTGGAAGGGGACAACATGGACCACACACCACCTCCTCCAAATCAATGCCTGGAAAGGAACAGAGACCCTACAAAAGAAAAGACTGAAGGCAGACTACAGGATTCTCTCAAATAATGCCTCACATCACATCACTTGTGCAGCTCGAGATCCATCCTACCTATGTACATTTTGGAAAATAATTTTTAAATTGTGTATACACTGGTAGTTCATACTGTTCCCATTCCAACAACAGAACGGCTTTCAATTCATGAGGACTGGTGAAGTTATTTGGTTTTATTTGTTCTATGCTCCAGAGAAATTTTTTCACCCTACACGTGCTCTAGTTCACCCTCAGAAAGTGAAGATAGGACCTACATATGCACCATTCTGTAGGAAGACTTATAGATCTTTAGGTCTCACAGATAGTGCTAGCTTTAGTGCTGTAGATCAGAAGATCTATAAAGATCCATGCTCTCTTTTAGATCTTTTCTTAACTTGTTTACAGAGGAGGAAAATGGAAGAGACAGGAAAGTTTTATGCACATCAACACCCCTCCAACGTTTCAGGCAGCAGTACTAACTAGTCATAATATATTCAAAGATCAAGCTGATATCTTCAGCCCACCTCCTCTTTTCTCATCCTTACCGTCATTCTTTTCAAAATTAAAATCTGAAGAGAAAACCACAAGAAAAGCTGAGAAGGATGAAGAGCATTTCCACAGTGCTATGTACATTACAGAGCTGTAATGTTTCTTCCAGCATCTCTGTTTGGAGGTTATACTGCCTTGTTTTCTTCATACTAACCAAAAGTTTTTAAGGAAGCCTTCACTCTGACTTCAACATCCCTTCTGTTCAGGTGATCAAAGCTTTACAGACCAGAACTGACGTAACCTCCCCGATCCTAAGCAATGTGTGAATTGCAGAATTGAGGCCTTGAAAACTGAAAATTTAGGGTGTGCCCACAGAGCATGCCAGCACAGTAGGCTTTCTAATTTGTTAAGCATTTGGCAAAGCAAACACTGGATCAGAAGTATCCCAGAAGAAAGCAAGCCTCGTGTCTTTTCTCAACACAGATTAGACAAAACAATCAGATATCCTCCACGGCACTGCTTGTATTTAAGCAGAAAGGCATAACACTGCCAGTAAAACATGCACAGAGGTACGAATCACATAGAGCTTCAGTAGCCACTCATCCAAACAATACAATCACACCTTCAGTTTTGTAGAAGTTTCCACTCAAGCCTCTTTCCCCATGGGCAAGGACACAGTCAAGAAGAGCAGTATATCTAACTACGAAGAGCAGTATATCTAACTGTAGCTCTTGAAGCTAAACTTGAAGGTAAATTTGAGACTGGTTCCTTCAGCATTTCATTTGGGACAGTACTGAGGGCAGCAGTCACTTCCCCCTCTGTCCCCACACTCTCTCCTCCCGCTGTCCTCATAAGCTGTGGTGAGCTGGAACTGCAAGGTCCACCAGCAAAAGGAGGTGTTCATGAAACCATCCCCTGAGGAACCAAAGCCATGGCTTGATGATATGTCCATCTCTGACAGCAACGTAGATTTCAGCTACGGCTCCTTCTTCCCCACGAACATCAGCAGCTCTTTTCCAGTCTCACGCTACCTCCTTCATAGCGACAGCACAACTGTTTGTAACATCATGTGCTCAAGTAGATAAAGGAACCAATCCAGGTTATAAATAACCAGGAAAAAGAGAGGAGCGAAGGTATTTTTATCTTGGAATCAGGTCCTGTTCACTGATCTGGATCACCATCTGGCCCAGGGCAGTTGTGCTGGCACAAGTGTTGGGAGACAGGCAGGGAACCAGCAAGCAAGAGTGGACAGGAATATCCTCTAACCACATCTGTCACTGAGGGAACACTACAATGCAATGGTTATCACCCATGCCCAGTGTTAGCAACAGTACCATCCACGCCTAGTGTTAGAAAGTGGAGCTGACTTAGCAGGACTTGGAAGAATTTACACCACATTTTTAGCCTCTGCAGGCTCATTACTTTGAAGGAAACATACATGAGCTCCACTGGTAGAAACAAAAACATTTCTAAGCTGCATGGGGCTAACATGTCCAAACTCCTCCCTCTGACTGCCCTTCATCCCCTAAAAAAGCATGACCTTGTTAAATAAAAGATAGACAGTGCAAATATACAACTAGTGTTTCAAAACCAGCCAAAAATTACAGAAAGCTTCAAAATATAAGCCATCTCCCACAATGTGAGCTCAGCCATCCTATAGACAGCGTTTTTCAATTGTTTTCCTTCTGCTGTACAACCTCTCCATTACAACTGCTTGTGATTAATACGTGCTATTAAAAACAGAGGGAGTGTGCAGTAAGCCAATCCTAAGGTTAGAGAAGAAGCCTTCCATCATGCACAATCCAGCAAGTCACCCTGTGTAAAACTGCTGCACAAATGGAAACGTTTGCTGTGCAAAGAACACACTGTATGCCAATGCACCTTCATTCTTCTCTGGTTTGTCTGCTTGTTAATTGCAGCAAAATAGCACTGCCTCCTCATGAAGGCAGCCTTTCTCCAGCTGAAAATTGATTTTTATCAGGCCATCTTCCAAAGCAAGAATGTCTAACTCTTGGCAGAAACAACAGCTTGAGAGCAGCTGTCACACTGCCCATCAATCACAAGGAGATTTAGAGATACGACTGAAGTCCTATCAGTTGACCTAACCCTGCCTTCTCATTTTCCTCCCTCATCTGCCTGTCTACCCATTACACCCCACCCACTCACCTAGGAGCTTGTGTTCAAGGCCATTTTTGCTTGCTGGTGCCTATACACACAAACCAAAATATAAATAATTTTGCAGCAACATCCTTCTAGGAGTTTTGTTTAATATAACCAGCTTGACAAAGAACCCCTGCTTTGTACAATACACACATGTTAACATAATTTTTCCCCTAATACCTAGAAGATTGAGACGTTCAGAAAAATAAGATACTTGGTTTGAAGAGGTACAACCTGTCTTTAAAATGGAATATCAGTCAAGGATGTGATTCGATTTGAAACCTGAAGTTGCTGTGTTAATGTGCAGATATAACTATAAACCACAAATGGAATCAACAGGGGAAAACGCATGCTTTTCTTGAACTGTTTTGAAGACTTAATTTAAACTAATTGCTTTCTGAACAGCATAAACTGCAAGACATCTAAGGATTCAAATATGAGCATATTTTTTTTATTTCTTTGGCTGGGTTAATTTCCCGGCTTTCCCATCTAAAGTTTCGTAGTAAGTCCCCGTGGGTCAGTTACAACTCCTACTTTACACTGCTGAATTCTGCCAGCAACATGCTCATCACTGCTGCAGATGTTTCTGCTTTCAGGCTTCTGGGAACTTTATGGGACTAATTTCCTTTGAATAAGCGAATACCCTTTTTAGACTGCAAATGTACCAGGGAAACTGCTGTTCTCTACACCAAGTAGCCTCCTCACCTTTTTCAGTAAAAGTAAGGTGCTACATTTAAGAGAAAAGAAGTGGGAAGTAGGGAATCTGGCTTATTTTCCCTCTCTCCTGAGAAATTTCCGAAAAGGGAACATTACACATCCTTCTACATCCTAGGACCAGCCAAAGCGATTTGTGAAGGTCAGAGGCCCCAGCACACAAGGGCACAGAAATTTCATAAAGGGCAATGGGGTTCAAGAGGTCAGGTCCTGCAAACAGAAAGCAAACGTTCACATGCAAAGACAATGCTTTTCGACGTAAATACAAGCCATATGCCATCTCATTACATTTTATCTGTATTTACGGTGATAAAGCAGAATGTTCCTTTACTCACCTCAGTAACGTCCATGACTTTGATGGCTGCCAGCTGACCCGTTTTGACATGCCGACCCTGAAGAAGAGAGAGAACTGTTAACACCAGCATCTCACCCAACCTTTCAGCATACACAAAGCAAAACATTTGGATAAGAGCTCCAAACACTGGGTTTTACCCAACTGTGCTGGACCCTTCTCTTCTGCTACTTCACATATAAATCAATAAATACTCTATACGGTTAAAAACAGCTTCTTTTAAAAATATTCTTACATTAATCTTAGAATCCATTTCCATTTCTCCACATTGAGAGGATAATTATCAAGATTACATTCACAGCTTCTCTTCTGTTTACTTTAGCAGAGTTCATAGTCAGTAAAGATAGTTTATCAATGTGCCAGAACAGTTCAACTCGACATATTGCATACTATATGCACCAGTGCCTGGCACCTGGGTGATATTTTACTAGGTAAATACAAGTACACTTAGGGGTTGCAAAAGGGCATGTCTCTTCGTTTTGGTGTTCACTTGTAGAAAGAAGTGAAGTTTCTTCAAGTGACGCATCAGACCTACAACAGCTCTCTTCGCTTGTCTCATGATAGCTAGACAAGAACAAGACGTCGTCTCCTTTCAGCTACACCACACCATAAGGGTACAGTTTCTCAGTACAGCTGGAGCTGAATTAACAGATCTCAGCTCCTGCAGCGGGGAGCTCCTACCCTTCCTTTCCCTGCCTCCCTCCCAGCCTCCTGTCACATATTTCTCCCAGGAGCACTGAGCAATGAGTTCTGGCACTCATTGGATCATATGATAAGCTGATTGAGATCACTAAAATGGCAGAAAGTTAACACAGAAAAAGAAAACTGCAGGGTGGGGCGGGGGACTACAGATCAGGAAAGTAAACCCGTTTGCTCTGCAATCAGAGCTGAGCCGGAGCTGGTAAGAGGCGAATTGCAGGGCTGAAAGGCAGGTAGCACTGTGGACCCCTCCAGCCATGATGGGCTGTAATTCACCTCAGCTGACTTCTGCCAAAACTCCTTTTTTCTCCAGTATATTTTTACAAGAGGCAAAATAGGAGCTGTTGCATATATATTTTTATTTATTTACCTATTTGTTTTCCTAAATAGGCACTTCAAAATGGCTCAGGTATTACTGTTTTCCAGCTCTCCATTTAATACTTCCATCAGTTTGCCCCAAGAGTTCCAGTCAAACAGCCTGGTCTCCCAACAGCTTCCCAAGCATCATCCCCAAAGGCTCTTCTCTGAATCACTAAAGTTCTCCAGAAAGAGGTATGCCTTCCATACTTCTTCACTTCTACTACAAATAACGATAAAAAACCACAACAAAATATTTCACTAAAGTCACAGTTCCTTTACTTTTAGCCTCACCAATTTCCATGTGTCCCAGACAGAAACCTATACGCAGTATCCACTATAGCTGATGGACATCAGAAGTGTATTTTTTTCCTGTACTAACTTAACCTCTTTACAGATTCTTTTGAGGCTGGCATCCCAGTACTGAAGCATCCAAACCACTAGTCTCTTTGGATAAATCTTGACCTCTTCACACCTTGCTATGCCCTCCATGGAGGTAGTGGCCAGGTGCATTACAAAGGACTGATGAAATGCTGCAGAATTCACAGCCTCCACTTTTTTTTTTTTTTTTTTGCAACTTATATTGTGCTGAGCTCTCCCCTTATTAACCAATCCACATGCTTTCTATAAATAAATTGCTGTACTCAGGCTTCTGCTGGCTCTGTAAATTCTCTTTATTACATGCATTTCTTTTTACAGCTTGGTCTCAACCTGGTTTAGGTTTTTAAACAAAGTTAGGGTCGTAACATGTGCAATGGCCAAGACTGACCTCACCTTGACCTCACTACTTCTTGAACCAAAGCCTTTCAGCAAGCCCAAGAGATCTCTGCCTAATGATAAAAGCCTGTGGTCTTCTCAAGAACTATCATCCCACCAAGGAAGGAGGGGAAAATGTTTTACACCGGGATGGGAAAACGTCTCCTCATGGCTCTACCCGTTTTCCACAGGTCTCTGGAAGGAAATAAAAGGCCTAAAGACACAGGGAAGCACAGTTTGAGGTACAAAAAGAATCTGCTTAAGAGAGGGACATGTCAGAGGAGAAAATTTCACTAGACTAAGGAGAACAGAGGAAGAAGAAACTTTTTTAAAAAACAGTGAAATATGGTTCCCCATTCATTCTGCAGCAAAGTGGGGGTGTTAAAATGGTGGCAGAACATGTTCCAAGCAGAAAAAGCAGCACACAAGAGTGAAATAGCAAGACATCCATGGAGCGCCACACATTTTACAGAAAGTTTGCTCTATTTGTCTTTTTAAATCTACGAACTACTGTTGGGCTTGGTATTTCCAGAGAGAAGCCTGAAACTTCCCAGGGCTCAGTTTCACAGCTTTTCTCAAGATGCTGTTCTTCCCTGTAAGACTGGCCCACTCGGGATGACTAATGCACGCCAGCCCAACCGTCCTTCCCCTGCGGCTTTACAGGATCCTGCTGGTGCCTCCGCTAGTCCCTATCAAAACCTGAGCTGTGACAGCTACAGCACAGCGCAGTGACTGCTTGTGGTTTACTTTGCCGTTTCTGCAGCTGGGATGGGAAAAGCTTCTCCATAACCTTCCTAAGGGATTGGAAAGCAAGGGAACTGCAGACTGTGGGAAGTGTGGGTTGCTCAGTATCCCAGGCCAAATTTAAACCCCTTTTCAGAATACTGTTAAAAATCACTCCAAATACCCTTTTCATAATGTATGGAGTGTCCATATTCTAAGTATCTACAACATATATGGAGGCGTTGCATGACATTGATTTATATGAGAGAAGTTAAAGGGACATTTTAAAGCCACATTCTTTCCATTAAAAACATTTTTAGAAGGAGGGAAAAAGTAAACATCACAAGCACAACATATAACAATGAGCAGAGTTTTCGTTTGTTTGTTTATCTGCTTTAACAGCTCTGCTCAAGAACAGACCTGTCAAACTATTAGCATGCTGGTATAATTTTGCTTGCAACGTGAAATGGCTAAGCATTCCTGTTTCAGAAACTGGGCTTCAGATTTTCACAGTCAGCCTTTGCTTTGGAAAAATCTGTCTGCATTAAAAATAATAAAATCGCAAAGTGGTTGAAAGCAACGAAAGAACTGGAGAGGCCATAGATGGGAGCAACCCTCTGAACTCAGTCTCCTGGGATAAAAATTTATTCACATCCACCTCCCAGGGCAATTCATAAATGTGGTAACCATCCAGACATCATCTCAGCAACAGCACCAGCTGTAACTCTGGCAGGACAGCATTTTTCTTGCAGAATGAGGCCCCTGCTTTAGCATTGTCTGGAGTCATGGCTCCTCAGGGTGTCCTGGGCTCCCCTATCCCCAGGACATGGCACACATCCTTGCAGCTTTGTTTCTCTCAGCAAATTGCTGGCAATTACCATTGGAGTATCTGAAAAACTCCACAAGATTGCAAAACAGGACCCATGCTAACTGAAAACAGCCGTTTCTTAAAATATTGCTAGATAACAAATACTGAGAGACTACGGATCACAGGATAATTGTCCCCTGGCCACAAAGTTATGTATGGATATGAAATACTCCATGAAAATGACAGCAACCTATACACATCTTGTTAAACATAAGAGAACTGTCTCCAGAGCCAACACACTGAGGAGGCTGCAGCGGCTGCACTGCATAGTAGCAGCAACAGGTAGTAAAGGCTACACCACCCCAGGAGTGAGAGTTTGCCCTTACCTGGTCTCGGGGTTGAGGCTACAACGAAAGCTGTCAGCTCAGCCTGGCTCCCATCCCCATGCAAAAGAGCCCACCAACACACTCCTTTCATTTAGACCATGTAAAGGGTTTTTTTCAATCAAAATTTCCAAACTACTTGTCATTTCTTACACATTCTCCCTGCCTTTCTTTCCCTCTTTTCATTAATCTATTCATATTAAAGGACTTATTTATCCTCCCAATGAAGTGACATAAGAATATTTTTAAGACTGCTACTGGACCATTCTATTTTTAAATGGCCTATTGGGATGAGCAAGTCAATGAAGTTGAGCCTGCTGACGCCAAATCTTGTCCTGTTTCTTCTCACCTGGACGACAGAAAGTTCATTTACATACAGAAGGTTTAGAACTACAGCTCTTCTCATCAATACAGCAACACTGCAGCATTTAACTGGATCAACTGAATCCACTACTTAAGCATATTCCCAGTCATGTCTGATAGCAATATGCTGTTTATTTCTCATCTCTGGGCTTTATGCATGTTGAAAAGCAGAGGGGACAAGGGGAATCCTTGGTAGACTGCCAAGATCTGCAGAACACTATAAACTTCAAGCCTACCCACACTCTCCAAGTCCGTTAATACACCTACTTCTTGCCTCTTTCTTGCTCTGCACACATTATTACTGCAAAATTTTTGTTTTGGAAAGGTTCAAAGGCAAGTGGTGTTATGTGCTGTTTCTCATGGTACCTTTTTTCCCCATAAGATGTCTTAATGCTATCAAAAGGCTATGCAAATTAAATGCAAAATAAATGCTATCAGCTTCTTTACCTCTCTCATCAGATTTTCAAAGATATGTATTCCACAGTAATGCAATTCTCCTACTAACACAGTTTCTGGCATATGTATTAACGTGTCTTAGGGGGGACTGTTCCTGGAAGCTTGCACATCAGCTAAAAGGCATAAAAGTAGAATATGGGGCACAAAGGAAAGAAGGCAGCACATGTGACTCATGACTTGCAAGCCTGGATTGTTCTATGCACTGTGGACAATTAAGACTCCTCCAACCTTCCAGATTCTGACAGTTCTGGAGAGAAGAGCAACGAAGTTGAATTACTAGATTTTTTAATTTTTTTCACATTTTAGTTGCTACAACGTACACAGATGCAGCAGGCTAGATTTAAACATGCTATCAAGTGAAAAATCACTGGGGTACCACCTCTTAGTTCTGCTGTACAATGCCTCCATGTCAAAACTATCTTTTCGATTCGCTTCTCATTTAGTTGACTATAAACTCCTGCCTGCCTCAGGCAATAGGCCATGGAGCAATACTCTGCTATTAGGTTGCACACAAAAGTGCAATAAATGATACTTTATTATTCCAATGCACGTTTACCATCAGCTCTTTTCGTCATTTGCCAACACAGAAATTTGCAGACCAACCAACTTGACATTGTGAATACTTGGACTCTTCAAAACATTTCTTCCTGTTCCACAGAACGACTAATCCTACCCTCTGAAAAGTAAGAGGAGTAACACTTGTGGAGGAAACAGAAGGTGTTTTTGACAGGCGAAATGGCAGAATCACATAAAGTAAAAGAAACCTCCCTAGTTAAAAGCAAATAATAAAATTAAGATGTTCTTAAGCAAAAAGTCTACCTAGTTGCGTTCATAGCCAAAATAATGCTGCTCCTACTGCATTCTGTAAGCTAAATAATCATAGACAGTGATGGAGACAAATTCATACGTAAGGGATAATGTTTATCTGGCATGGAAGCTTCTTCTAGAATAAAAATCAGCAAACCACCCCAGTAAAAAAAGCCTAGCAAATCACCACAGAAATGCACAAGAAGTAAAAAAGGCCAACTTCAATGTTCTTCCTTCTTATCAGATGATTTGTAAACCCAAACCAACCAGAAGCTATTAAAGACTCCCACAATATAAGTCAAACACAGGACAGAGCTCTGTGTTTTCCCTCCGTCTAACTCTTGACAATAAATGCCTAGAAAGCAAAAAAGAAAACAATATACTCTCTATTCTGCTTTAGACATCCACAGGCTCACTGAATGTCTACTGAAGAAACAATAATGACAATTTACTCATGCACGGTCCTATGAAGTATGAAAGACGCACAGTTATCATCATTCCTGTACTTCTAGGGACAAAAGATGTTACCCGCTAGTAAGGAAAAAGTCTTATGCACTCATTTTTCACTTCAATTACTAGCTTTGTGGTAGCTTTTCCACTTTGAAAGATGCTGGGTATACGTTACCCAAAAGCATTTCCTTCTCCCAAACAGCTCATTGCCTAAAAAGGGGGGGAAAAAAAAAAAGAAAGAAAAAAAAAAATGGGAAAACCATGGCAGAGAGCTACAATCAAACTTTCCCAGGATCATAACAGGTCAATGGCAGAGCTCAGTTGCAATGCATCTTTGCTTACTCCCAGCAGCCTGGCCGTTGAATCAAGTTTTGCTGCTCTGTAGGTGGCCACCCAGAGCTTCCTGCCCCAAATCTGATGTTTCTTCTGCAACGACATTTCAGCTAACTGGCTTGAGGCCTCAGCCTGGAAAACACTCTCTTCAAGAGCCATCCTCAAAGTTATCATCCCATTCTTCCAGTCACCATAAGACTATGATCATTTCTAGTGACCTTCACTAAATATACTAGCATCTATTTTCTTTTATAATAATAATGGAGTGCTCACCCTCAGTACTCTCTGGGAAAAAAAAAAAAAAAGAAAAGCTGCCTTAAACATTATTATTGCTTGTACATTTTCTGGTTTTAAACTTACCTAGGTAATTCACTTGAAACATTACTTAAAGGCATTAAAAAAACCAAACAATGAAACAAACAAAAAAAACTAAAAAAAAAACCCCAAACTAAAACAAAAGAAAAGAATGAAACCAGATATACCTCCCACACAGACACAGTTGGCTCAGAGTGCATTTGGCTTCCTCTGGAAACATCAGCTAAAATTTGCTGTGTCCAGGTCTCATTCAAACCAATTCTTCACCCTACCTTAACAGCTTTACCAGTCACTAAATCCACCCCTCCTGACACTGATTCGTCTCTGTGGACCTCTGCAATGCTGGTTTTTTTTGTTATGTAGAAAAATTTCTTTCTGGCAAGTATAATTAAAACCAAGCCAGATGGTGAACATCGAGATGAATTTAGACCAAAACGATAAAACATGTGCTTGTAGATATAAAAATTACATGAGCTACAGATAGAGATGATTTCTCATTTTACACCTCAGCAGATATTTTCATCACCAAAACCCCTGTTGGATCTTGGCCACTGACTGAAAGAGAGGTAGGCTCAGTTTGGTGGCATGGCATAGCGAGCCTCTGCAGCGGGGCTGGCATTAATCAGACTGAATGGGGCTTGCTCTGGTGACCTGCAGTGGTCCTCTGCTCACCAGGTGACACCCCACTGTGACAACCACGTGGTGCCACTTCAGGTAAGACATCGTGCAGCAGGCACTGCTTCTACCTCAGACCAGCGAGTCAGCCCAAACTGACCCATTAGGGTCCCCGTGCAGGTGGACGGGAGCTTTGAGACAATGCAGACACCTCCTTGGCTAAGGAATGTGGCAGGTAAAGGACAGTCTCTTCATATCACCTCTCTAGAGAGAAACAAAATAAGCCCGGATCAAAAGGCCTAGGGCTGCTCCTTTTTGTTTGCTTTTTAAATTAATTCATATTGACGTTTTTACTCGTCACCCCTGGACAAGCAAATCCGAGCTTTCCAACCAAACAGTGCAATTTACACCTTGCACCAAAGCCCTCTGCAAACCCAGGCAAGCCTGGACCCATTTCACTCTGCTCACTGCCAAAAAGCTGCTGAGAAACCACCTTGATGCTGGGAACTCACCTTCTGAAAAATGAGGCAAGATGCCCCTAATAAATTTTAAGTATATACGGGTTAGGTACACAGAAATGCCACAAAATACATACTTTTCTTTGGAGGAAAAAAAAAACCAAACCCCAAACAAACATCAAAACCATAGTTAGTCCCTGACTCCCCATGCACCAACGGTGCTGTAAGCAGCCTGCACTCTCTCAGGCAATGTTTTCAAAGGTTCTATGCCACTGGAGAAAAAAAACCAAGATGACACACACCCTTACCAGCTTCATTGCATTTGTTCTACTCTCAATAACAATGGCAGAAAGAGCCACAGAGCTGCACATAGCTCCATAGCCAACACAGACCACGCAAGATGCGACAGCCACCTCGGGCAGTGAGGGGACAATGTCCCTTTCACCAGGAACCATCCAGTAGACTTCCAGCATGCATTTGGCTACACCACTGTGGGGGCCTGGCCGCCTCAGGCACTGTCCCAAAACGTCCAGCAGCCTCCCAGAGCGAGCCAGCAGGGCTATTCAATAGAAATCAACTTTTTCTTTAATTTCAAGTATGCTAAATGGATGGGGGTATTATTTTGGAAGGTACAAAACCTTATGGCAAATGCAAAAGACATGGTAGGAAGGGAAGAGAAAAGAGAAAACCATTGGCTCCATTGCTTTTATTTCCTTTTTTAAACCTTTTAGGATTTGCTGTTGTTGATCCAGCCCACTGGACAATGGGGAGCCCAACACAAACAATCTGGCTGCCCCCACGCATCTTTCGTCTACCTGCACCACAAGATTCTAATAAATATACCCTGTGTGGAAGATCTGAAGCTATCGTTACACAGTTTAAAATCAATGAGGGACAAGGGAAAGGAGAGTTACTTTCATTTACACCATCCTAGTGGAGTAATTCAGCCAAGCAGAGCAGGGAAGTCAGGCTGCATAATGAGTTTTATTTCAACATGGTTAAAACGAAAGATTTCACATCTGCAACCTTTAAAAAAATCCAGAACGTTAGCAATAAGGGAGAAAAGTACACTCTTAAATAAATGTACATTCCAGTACAACAGTTCCAGTCCAACTGCTAATACTCCTCCAGTGCTACAACACACAACGAAGAAGGGCTGAAACTGTGTGGGTTTGGGCTTTTTGCTTTGCCTACTGAGGGCAGACATCGGTTGGCATCTTTTTATTTACCCATTATGAACATCATCCATGCCGCTTCCAGTTGGTCACATCTCCTCACCATTCTGGACTAGAGAGCCATAATTTACTAGTAAGCAACTGCTGAAACTAAAATGCATCTTCTAGGGCACAAAATATGCTGGGGGATTACTACAAGAGGAGGCATTCTTATAAAAGATCGCACCAGTCAGCGTAGCAGCCACATGAACTGGGACTGTGTTTTACACTGCGACTCTAACGCATTAGAAAAAATTAAGAATATTTTCCCAACTTGTTTGCAAGAGGCAAAATGCACATTTAGCCTTAAGTTATATATATTTTAATTAAATGAAGACTCGCACCAGAAGAGTCCTTCAAGCATTTTTACCTTGATATACCGCCAAGTACATCTGTGATTCTAAAGAAAAAAAAATAAAAAATAAAAAAAACCAAACCACCTTGTCCTTGAGAAGTGGGCACGTGGCCAGTGAGTGATCTGTAAACAGCTTTGCGTCCACATGAACTGTTTGCAAATACTCAGGCAGCATTTTCAGACTTCAAACTATTTCTGCTTCGTCAGCATGGGAGCCTGACTCAGAAATCCAAGCCTATACTAACAATCCTTTCTGTACCAGGCTTGCCAACAACAAAACCCCAACCTCAGAGGTCACAGGGCCCTTTATTTATTTATTTATTTATTTAGCAAAAGAAGGACCAAAATGAACACAATTTCCTCTCAGTTGCTACCTGGGTAGTATCTAAGTTGCATTCCCAAAGCCTGTGGCCACTGTGTTTATTATGTGAGAGGGCCACAAGACAGAAAAGCCATTATGCAATATACAGGGCTCACAGGTTAATCCATGGAAAAGAACAGCATTCATCAAGGAAATGGAGCTTGCGTGTTTTCCAATTATTACTTTTTACCAAGTACTCAAGAAAACACCAAGTGCCTCACAAAAACTAGTCAAAACATGTTCACAGCTCTTAAATAACACACTCCAGGCCTTTGCAGACCAAGTTGTGGCAAACAAAAAGGGAAAGAAATTCCTCAGGAGGACTTGTAAAGCAAACTGCCATTGCAGCCGGTCCCCACCCACCCTGCAGTGTGCTGAGGGTACAAATATAATATAGATTAAGCAAAAGTTATTATTTCAGTGCAAAAGGATTTGTGAGATTTCAGTTCCAAATATACACGCCTTCTGTATGTGTAGGTAGGATATACATTGCAGATTTTATTTTTATTATTTAGCATTTCTAATAACAATTGCACTTGGGAGGGGGACAATCTTTTCTCATGACACTATACAGAAGTATGATTCAGCTCACAATCCAACGCCAGCTGTTCCTGCAGACCACAAGTCACTACTCTGGAGCACAACTGTCATTAGATGTAATATAAAAATTGTTAGTTGGAAAAGCCAAGCTTTTGGTTGTAAATCATTCAGCAAATTGTAACAAATAGGACAATTTGGTATTGACCTGGACTGCAAAAGAGGAGTGAGGACCAAAATTCAGCTGCTGAGGACAACTAATATATTTTGTAATTACTTATAGCCGGACAGCTTACCCTAGCGTCACTATCCATCAAACCAATACTGCACTGCTTTCTAGGTGATGAAGGAGAAGGAATAAGAGTGTGTTGGGTGCCTTAACCCAAACGACCTCACAGCATGGGCAGCAAAGCTGTCCCTCTGGCCCCACAAACATGCCAGCAGCCATGCTCACATCAGGAGGAAATGCAGTGGAGACACAGCATGAGCCTGGACGGAATCCCATCTCACTGAGGACAGATGCACAACACAAAGGAAGCAGGTAATGAAACAGCCCTGTTGATGACTACAGCAGGTTGACCATCTCCTGACTCAACATCTTATCTCCCCTGAGTATAGATATGGAAGCCTATAAACAATTGGGATTGAAGTTGGGGAATGGCCTTAAATTGGAAGGGGGAAGATTTAGATTAGGCATTAGGAAGAAATTCTTCATTATGAGGGTGGTAAGGCACTGGAACTGGAAATTTTACCTCTTATTTCTTTCCACCACTTCTAACTTTACTAAAAGAAAAGGAGAAGGGGACTGGAAATAAAGAATTTTTTTTAATGTGTAAGTCTTCTGCTTGTTTTAAGTTATTTACTCAGTCACATTTCCCTAGGATGTATGCAAGCCTACCTACAGAGGAAAGTTTGAGCAACACTGCCTCAAAATCTACATACCATTTACAGAAATCACCACTTGAATCTGGAAAACAGTTGTGTTAAACATAATCAGGTACTCTGACCAAATGCTACAGCCGTGACCTAAATACATTATGTGATATGGTAGTACAGAACAGCAGTTCCTAGAATTAAGCAATCTTCCAATTAAGTGTCATGCACTGAAAACAAAATTATATCAGCCGTGATGCTACTCTACCACTACTTCTACTTCCTTCTCCCCAGTCCAGGGAAAGAAAACAGTATCCTTTCCACCAGTCTGAATTCTTTATCACCAGCAGGACTGAATTTCTGAGATGCTGGGGGGGGGGGGGGGGGGGGGTGTCTATGTACACCAGCTGTGTCTGTCCAAAATTACAGCACTCTGAGGAGAGCTAAAACAAAGTAATTATTTCTTAAATTGTAATAAAGATGGATTTCTGAAAGTTCCAGTGCTTTTAAAGTTTGCCTTTTGAATTTACAGCCACTTGTCTAATTACTGAAAGAGAATTACCGTTTATTATAATCATGTGTCTGCACTGAAAACATCAATAGAGCATGCTGGAATTGATTGCTCAATTATACAATGCACAGCTATTGCAACTGTTGTCAAAGTAGAATTCATAACAAGTCCAACAGCTTGCCTTTCAAAACATGAGCAAGAGCAACACTTTACACTTAAAGTAATTTCACTGAACCAAGGGATCTCCAGAAGCAGCACATACAAGATTAAGATTTAGTGCAATGGGCTGTCAATTACAGACCATGTCTGAAGACATACACATGCACAGATGTGTATTTAAGCCAAGTGTGGGGCAGATCCACCAAACACATAGCTGAATTAAGGACTGACTATGGCACAGTGCTCTAAACATCAGCACCAACCACCGCCTCACCACCTGCATCATCTGTCCTGGGTGACAATACTCTGTCAGAAGTCAATTCCACCCACCAACCCAGTAGGTGAGGGTGCTGCATCATCCAGGGAAACTACCCAAATCCAGAAACTACAGGGCATCTATGGAAAGACGGTCGGGGCAGGCACCATAGGAGCACATGCTGCAGCTACACACAACCCACAATGGAGGGCAATTGGGTCTCCACAAATGCACAGGTCTTTCCCATAGGTCTTTAACTAAATCAGGGCCTGTGAGGATGTTTTAGTCAAAACCAAGTGAAAAGAACAGGGTTCTTGTGCATCCCTTACTCCTCGTCCAGCTACGGTACTTCTCAAAGAGAGATGCCTGGAAAGAAACTAAACAATGAATTTCCATCTGAAACATCAAGAAAACCCCCAAAGTTTAATTTGATATTACACGGAGCTTGAGTTCAAATAAACATGAGAATCCAAAGCTGGAAGCATGAAAGATGCCCAGTACTGAAGAAAGAAGGGAAGAAGCTTGTATCTTCCGATGGTGAAAAGCTACAGGGGCTTCTTTTCCTGATCGTTGCCACAAACCTTAAGTGCAGCCAAGAAAGAAGCAAAACTAACGCTATCAGAGGCAAAATCATCCAAGATGTGAAAAAATTAAAACTGAAGTGCCATAACATCTGAGTTTCTATAGGGAGCACAGAGCAAGGGTTCCTCAATATGCAACTGAATGGCTGGGGCAGAGAAAACAAGCAAATGCAAGTTACTAGCAAATGCCAGCACTCCATTTTAGCAAGATTAGCACATGCTTAATTTTATTTTAATTTATTTTAAGGACTCTGCTTACTATTTTTGCTAATACTTCAGTAGCTTACTAGCCATCTTCTGCACACATTTAAAAACAGATAATGCACAGCTTCAATTTAGTCTGCTCATGAGTTTAAGTTAGAAAACACTGTTCCAAAGCAAAAGGGGGAAAAAAAGAAAACCAACATTTCTCCATTATATGAATAAGCCTGTAGCTAACAGATTTAATCTACTTAATTACACTGTTTGCCACTTGCATTTATAGTTAGCATTGAAATCAGTGGGTGAAATTCAACAAGAAGCAGCAAGCGAGAAAAAGCAAACAGTTTAGTTGACTGCTACGTGAAAACCTTCAATATCACCCTTAGCTTCAGTAAAGGCAACTGAAAATGATCAGCAAAACCTGCTACTATGAATTCAAAGCAGATCATTCCAGCTTTCCAGTCTTCATTTTCATGTTCATTGCAGGCAGAAGTTCATTTATTTTACTTTTATGACTCCCATGAACGTGTCACACACTCAATGTTAAGTACACACTTACTAATGACAAGTTTTAGTTCTGCCTTGAGATAGTAATCGTTCAAAGCACAGGCGAGTCTGGGCCAATATGTTCCAAGCAAACAAACTAGAAGATACATTACACGCTTAAATCAAGTCTGATATCTTCTAAGAAATTCACTTTAAAACAAGGTGTTCTGGCTATGTTTCTCCAGTCAGCCCTACAGAAGAGACCCAAGAGAAAACAGGTCAGAAACATGGCAGAGAGGACAAACGAGACCAAGTAAGAAACTGTGATGGAGGTCTGCAAGTCCAGCTTGTTATGGCCACCCTGGGGAACAATGCCATGCTGCAGCGTTGGCAGTGCCCTAGGAGATAGAAGGTAACAACTGCAAGCAAAAAAGACAGTATTTTTTCTGGTGAATGGGTCAATGGCAAGAGAGCTGAAGATACAGCATGTAGGTGTAATTACAGCCTCATCTTTCATCTCCTCCTACACATCAGATCGTCAGCACTCCCAGCAATGACGACTCCGTTCATCTCACTAAACAGGATCTCAAGTGAGAATACCTAATAAATTCAAGTATTGCTAGGATTTCATTTCCCTCTACTAGAATCACTATGTGAATGATGAACAAAGCTTTTCTTTCTTCAATCAAGATTATGTGATACTGCATCGCATGTGGCACTCATGGCTACTGCCCAGGCAAGAGTGATGAATAATCAAAAACCAACAGAGCTTCCTTCCTAACACATCTGCTCGCTTTAAACTTCCAAACTCAGACAAAGAAACGCGTCTCATAGATATATCATGGCATAAACAGGTGGCACCCACTCCAGAAAGCTAGAAGGAACAGCCAAAGAAAAAGCAAGGTGGGAAAAGAAGAAGAGAAAGGGACTGTCTTCAGCACCATTAACACTCACAAAGGATGTCTGCTGAGCCACTAGATGTGCTCTTCACACAGGAGAGTGTCCCAGCAGAGCACCAAATAAAATTCCTAACAGAAAAAAAAGTTGCTTCAACAGTGCCAGTGACTTATTGCCAACACAAGATTAAGAGAATTTGGATCCTCAAAGACAGTTTTAAATAAGGCTTACCCACTTAATGATGCCATTAATGAGGGTTAACAATGCTTCTTTCCACCACAGCTACACACACGCACGTCCAGGACTGGACTCTGCTTACCCTTTCCACCACTTCAGTTGTTACTAAAATCTCAACATTCAAATATAGGTACCTCAAATTCAGAGAGGAAGAAAAAAAAAAATAGGCCTGATGTTGAAAGACAGGAAAAAAACCAAATTTCTGTATTCATTGTCTGCTGCAATACTCAAAGCATGCAAATGTGCCAGGCGTTTCCCAAATTTACAAAACTGAGATAGTTAATGCCACCAAAATGAAAAGGTACATTAACAAAAATTTTAAAGCTTAAGAACCATATCTATTGAATGCTTTCACAAAACTTTAGCACACCACAAGCTCTCAGCCAAACTACTTCTGGGCCAGAGGACTTCTACACATATAAATAATTTGTGGAGAGATTTCTACATGCATTTAAACATCAGCATTCCTACCAGTTTTCCTTCACTTAATGCATGCAGTATGCAATATCTGTATTTCTACCCTTATGACCACTTCGTTAAATCTTCTCAGTTTGGAAATGTTTCTTTCTCCTCTTTTCAAGCCACATCCTGCAAAGTCTGCTACCACAGAAATTAAGCAATGGCTTTCTTGTATCACCTTCCACTTCCTCAGAGGAAACAGTCTTAGCATCCTGTAGACAAAGAGCATGCACTTGCATCTTATCTTTACTCTGAAAGATAAAACATGTCAACTATCTCTTTTGCTTGTAAAAACTAGCCCCCTGATTACAAGAGGACATAAACGCATTAGAAGGTTCTCCCGTGGACAATGTGTTTGGGGTTGGAAAACAGTGCGAAGACAGGAACATTTAAAGGATCCAAGAGAGCTGATTCCCAGGAGAAACTTCAGCTGTTGTTTCCCCAACCCACCCCCAAAATCCAGTTTTCCACCTTTGCCACGAAGCTTCAAAACCCTTGAGGGAAGTTCACAAAGAGATTACTATCTTGATCAACTTCAAGCACAGTGAAGGAGATACATGAACAGTTGTTTGTATCCACAAGGTATTGTGAGGTGGGCGAATGTGTATGTCAAAAAGAGAGGTCTCAAAGGAGATGACACATTTCCACTCCAGCCATGGACTTCCTGTACAATTTTGAACATGTAATTCAATTCCCTTTGTGGTTGGGGTTTTTTTTTAAATCTATAAAAATACTAACTGACTTTACAGTTGTATTCTCAGGCATAATTCATTAATGTTTATGAAAAAAAGCACTATGATGCTTCTGAGTAAAAGTCGCTACAGATATTAAGAAATAGCTAAATATTACCAGGAATGGTGCCTTATACAACTATTTGTAGTCTCTCAGTACTGAATAGCCCTTTGAGACCTGGAAACAGCAGCCAACACTTCCAGCAAATGCACATTCAGTGCCTCAACAGATCTGAAGGAAAGTGGTCAACACCACAGAAGCAAAGCAACAAGATCATGGGTGCTGAGGGAAAACCAAGGAAACAGAGCCAGACTTCCTCTTCCTCCAGCGAGCAACCAGGCCTGGACTGCGAGCCAGCTGTTCCATTTGTGTTGTCTAAATATGGGTGACTGATGCCTTGTGGGACATCCCAGGGCAGACAGAAAACAACACGAGACCTGTTAGAGGCCTATGTCCTTTTGGAGCAGACACTAGGGGCTAGCAGGAGGCTCCAGAAGATCTCTCTTCAGCAAAGAGGAGCAGACGGTGTAGGGGAACAGGACAGGGTCCCATCCTGCTGCCCACAAGGTGTGATGACAATGCCATCCCTTCCCTGGTCCAGGAGCAAATAGGCAGTATCCCAGATGGATACACCCAGGTTTTGAAGCTAGCAAGGAGACCAGTCAGGCTATGGCAGCCCTAGGAAGTGAAAGGAATCTTCTGGTTTTGAGGAAATGCCTGAACATGGCTGGAACAAAGCACATATAAACGGCTTAACAGCAGGCAGAGCTTCCCAGCCTTCATAAAAAGTCATGCCGCAGACAATGCCACAATATGCCAGGCAGGATGAAACAAAAAAGAGGAGTGTCTATTCAATAAGGCTAATATTTATTATTTCTTCCTGTGTGGTGAGATCCCTTCACCTTTTTTAATTTCTCAGTCTTACTCCAATTTTTATTTATATATATATATATGTCCTATTCCTGAAAAGGTGATGTGATTTGTTTGAAGCCTGTATACATTATAACTTTCAACTTCTGCATATTAACTGCTTTCCATGCTAAATCTAGAAAGGCAGAAAGGTGATACAGGAAGGATTATCATTAATTCCTCCACTGCTCTTCAGTACAGCAAAAGCAAATGAGCAGGTTAAGACAGTCTCTAGAAGTAACTATTTTATGAAAGAAAGATCTGTTGAATAAACATTAACAGCATCATTTGGAAGTCTTCAAGTGACTGTAAATCTGAGATCTGCTGATGCAGAAGAAATGCAGATCTTTATCTATAAGCCTGAAAGCAAAGAAAAATGAAATGAATTTCTGAATTCCATCTCTGTAGAGACATTTCGTCCTTCAGAACAGAACTGTACTGCTTCAGTGCTGTCACTTCTGCACCTTGCCCAGCTTGGAGCTGGAACTGCTAGTGTACTTTCAAACCTGTAAGGTGTTCTTGTTTCCAAATTTAAAAGTCATTAGATCATCTGAAGGTTCCATGCTTCAAAGGTGGTGAGAAAAGACTGCCTTCAACGCAGGCCAACTCCTCCCACACTTCTCAACCTATGGCTCACTCTATGCCAAATTATTTTAAAATTCTGCAAATCCAAGGAAGAAGGTTCCAGATACAAGGAGTAGCCCAGGGCCACACAACACCCTCCATCCACAGAGACCCTCTCCTGCACCCTGCAGCCCACCCAGCATTTGCCACAGATTTAAAACCTCTTCTTAAATGACAGTTTTTGGAGAGCAAGGTGAGATCCACAAGGAACTCCTCCAAAGTAAAAGATCTTCAAATGTTTGGGTCATGATTCACTCAACGTTGCCATGGAGGACCACCAAGCACTTTGGTGTAGGTGATCACTCCCATGACCCTTTAGCAGGCAGACTTCATCATCCTCTTTCTCAGCTTAGCTGCAAGAGTTACACCTATTTAAAGAAACTGCACAACACATCCAACACGGAGAACTTGTCGCCCTCCTCCCCACCTCCTCTAGGAGTGGCAGACATTCAGCACATCAGTAATTAAGTCCTAAACGCACCCTCTGCCTGGTGCTTTGTGCACCTCTGATTCATTAGAATATTACTAAGGTATATAATATAATCATGCTGTTAGCAGTGCAGTTTACAAGATTACATATAATGAGCATCAGTTAGACAGAAGTGCACAAATGCATCATGAATTTAATCTAACAGTAAAAAAAAAATACAAAACCAAAAAGAGCAACAGTCCAATTATCTTCTCCCAACGCTGAGTTTCAAATAAAGCCCTCTGTGAGGCCAACACTATAGCACAGTAGGGAGCAGCACAGTTGGCTAAAATTGTGTTATTCTTCTCTTTGTTAGAAAATGAGGACTAACAACTTGGACTGGAAGGCATTTAACTATCTATTTGATTAGTCATTTAAAAAATGACAAAGGTCACCAAAGCACCATCAAGCACAAATGCATACCTGACCTGCACCATCCAGCGAAACCCATACCTGACCTCACATTACACACTAATGTGAAGTCCCAAGTGCAATTCCTCCCTGCACTCCTCTTCCTGTCTCTTTCTGAAACTGGCTTTGATACCAACAACCTACTTTATCTCATTTCTCTTAAAATATTATGTTTTCTGCATTTTGACAGAAGATCAAGCTTACAGTAGCAAGCCATTGTGGAGAATGTTGAAGTTACATATGCAGTATTTATAAAGACTTCTATTTACTCCGCCCTCGGTTATCTGTTTGATATGAATATGTACAAACACCAACAGTTAAAGAAGAGCAAGGGGGAAACTCATCTCAAAAATAAAGCTACCTTTAAAAAAAAAAAAAAAAAGAAAAAAATCATATTTTTTTTGCTGAGTAGAACAGCCACCTACCTTCAAGTTTACATAGTTCACTCTTTCTTAGGCACATCGAGGATCAAAGAAGATCCTAAATCTCAAAAAAATGCTAAGAAAAGGAGCAGAGGTTGAGCAAGAGCCTGCCCTTGGTCTGTGGGTAGAACTAACAACTCCCACATCCGTAGGTACAGCTGCAGCAAGACAGAAATGAAATTAAGCTGTCTAGGGAGAGCCACAGATGGGAGAAACTTCACAGCTGGTGTCTACTGCATGAGTAAATACACCCTTGCGTGCAGATGTTCTGCAGGTTATTTTCAAAGTACAAGCCAACCATAGGAATAAATGAACAAGTCTGCGTTTGCCAGGCAGTCTTTCTGCATCACTGAAAATACAAATGATGTCACCAGCACCCAAGGGGAAAGAGCCAAACTGGATAGGGACAGTCATCCACGCAGAGGGAAAGAAGGAAGTTTGCAGCCCACACAACTTCCCTATCAGTTACATCCCAAGGACTTGACCTGGAGAGAAGCACAGGAAGTTGAAGCCCTTCCCTATAAAGCTGTGCTCCAGGTGGAGAAGAGAAGCTCACCGAGTCCCCAGAGCTCAGACAGATATACACCGATACATGGTGGGGGAGTGCACAGGGACCAAATGCAATAAGAACTCCTTCAATTAAGAGCACAAGGGAACCAGAGAGCTAATTCTGCAAAAGAATTGGGAAGAGATAAGGCTGCAGCCTCTTCACCAGCTACCGACATGGTCTGGATAGTGGTGGAATACTCATACTGAATAATAATTAAAGTTGGAACAACAGCCTGTTGGAACTGAATAGATTTACATAGGCTCAGCGTGGGAGTGCGGCTTGCGACAATTTATTTCTTATTTATCCTGCAATACCACTCAGTGGCCTCAAATAATGACCAAAGCGGCATTGTGTTAGATACTGTTCAGCCACCCACACAGGCAAACCGCTTAGTCCCAACAGCTTACAAGCTGACGTCCTCATTTAGGAAAGCACGTGCACCTAAGCCACCCTGGATAGCAAATACTCCAAGAGTTAAATTCTGCCCCAATTAGAGCAGCAATGCCAGTCTGGAAAAGGCATGGACGGAACAACTGTTGCAGTAAATTCAGCTCTTTCACCTGGTTGTGTTGTGTCCAATGCTCAGGTCCAGCAAGTTCTCAGCTGCTTGGGAAGCTGGAAGGGAAAACGCTAGGGTGCTGCTAAGGATTAGTAAAACATTCTGTAAGGTAGTCAAAATGCAGCTGTGGTACTCAGAAAGAGGCCATGCAATTTAAAAATATATTTAAAAAAAAAAAAAACCACACAAAAAAAAGGCCAAGAAAGAAAAACAAAAAACAATACAACTCTCTCAATCAAAAAAAAAAAAAAAATCACTAAAATCAGAAAACCCCACTTCTTAGACAGAAACTTATACCGAAACAACTCAGTTTGTATTTAGCTTGAAGCTTGCTGCTGCGCTTTCAAGGCTCAAAGGAGGTCTTCCAAGCTCAAAATTTTGACCACCTTTATCAACTGTTTCTCCCTATAAACATAATTTTGTCTGGCTTGCCACAGTTCCAACCTATACGGTCTGTGATACTATTTGCACTCCTGGTTTTAAGAAACTACTGTGAGATTCTGTTGGAGGCAGTTTCACAGGGCACTCTTTCACTGAAGGACTGCTCTATGAATACAGGAATATTTCCACGTCTCAAGAGCAGTGAAAATCTCCTTAATGCCAGTTTCTCTACCAGTTTAAAATGTTTGCTATAGTCCACTATAATAGCAAGGATAGAAATTAATCAGATATGGAGTATTAATTCCTCCCATCTCCCTCCCGATTTCCAAGTCCCAGACAAAAAACACAGAGCCCAAACATTCAAAGCAATCTCTACAAACAGCCAGATGCAAACTTTAAGACAAAACAGGGAAGGAAAAAAACACCAGTTAACTTGAAGGTCTCCAGCCTGAGGCTCATAATGGAATCTGCTTCACAACTTGAATTACAACTTACACTTGAACCCAAATTTATAGTATTTTCATAGCATTTGTAGATATGCCTAAATCAAATCAATAATCAAGCTTTGGGATTATAGGATTTACTTTGTTATGGCATCCTATTTGGCAGGGTATTTTACAGCAGCAAGTTTACATAGCAGTTCATCCATAACCATGATTTACTTCACTTTCATTAGCTTAAAGACTAAAATCAGAAGACATTTAATTCTTCTAATTTAATATTTATAAATTAAGGAAGTAGGATCATGAGTACTGGGTTGCTAAAACCCACTTCCATGCCAAGGAGTTCAACAAGAAAAACTTACTGCTGCCAAGGACATCATTTTCAGCATGGCTTCACAATTAACTACCACTGTGCTGTGTGACTGAAGCTGTGATGAATCCTGTCAGGAGGAGAAAAATATCTACCTTTCCCTAGGCATGCTCAGGAGGCATTCAGTGAGCTGCCAAGGAATTGAGAAGTAATTTGGAAGAGCTGAAGCAAACTCCTACTTCTATGACTTTTGCTTCTGTAACTGCACCTATGGACTTCAAAAATAGATGGCTAGCGGGACAACGAGGAAGAAAACCATGTCACCAAGAACAGACAGCAGATGAGACCCCAGTCTGCTAATAAAGATCAGGAGCTCACCAGCACAATGGAGCTTCTCCAGCTCTTGTGTCTTTCCTGGAAAACAGCAATTAGCACTTCACCTCTTTGCTTGCTCATTCAATGAACACGCTTTGTGCTCTCAACCAGTAAAAAAAAAAACCAAACCCAGATAAGTAAACAAAATAAAATGTTATCTCAGCTGCAGACAATTTTGTTACCAATCTACTCCCCACATTTTTACTAAAAATACTGTCACTTAAAGAAATCCATTTATTCTGTCCCCGGCTATGAAAACAAATACTATTTTTTGAGGACAACATAAGAGTAACTTAAGCCTTTTCAAAACATGCCTCTATGAAAGCAGGCTCTCTCACATTAGTCAGTTCAACACATGACTATTTTTCCTAGCTTGACTTCATGCTTTCAGCTAAACCTGGGGAAACAGAAAGGCTGGTGCTGTTTGTGGGAAGAGCAAGCCACCTTTTTTTAATGCATAAGGAAACGAAAAGGTCTAGTTTGTCAAGAGTTAGTTCTCTAAACATACAGGGTCACTTGCAAAAAGTCATGGGTGATTTCATTACTTTCAGTAATTATCAAAAGCAGATTTGAAAAAACTTATTGATCCCCAGAGAGGAAAATAAAGAGTGGTGAAAATGCTCTTTTCAAAGAGGTTTACTGCCTCACCCACAAAAAGAAAAGTGGGTGTTTAGAGAAGGTGGTTTTGTTTGCAACTTCAGCCAAGCTGCAGGAAGTTAGTTCCTGTCCTTGTTTGCAGGTAAAGGAGACAAAGCAGGGAAGCTGATATACAGGAGCAAGAGGGAGCAGGCAAAAAATGAGCAAAAGCCATGGGTAAGAAAGCATCTGACAATGTAAGTACTTAGAAGGCAGGTGTGGATGCAGCGAAGACTGGAAGTCCACATTTGTGGACCAATACCTTGCGAGTCTCCCACTGTCAAAATAAGTCCATTTACCTGGGGTAGACCGTACCGCTGTGTCCCAGCTTATACACCCATGTTTTGCCTCACTGCCAGTGGTTAACATCTCACTCAGACAAGACCTGAGCCTCATCTCAGGGCCAAAAACTGACCTAAGAGTGAGCTGCTGCCACTTGACAGCTCCCCTCCCAAACCTCCAGCCCCCAAGCTCAGGCACAGCAGTGGCAGCCACCAGTCCAGACAGCTAAATCAGCAGAAAATTCCAACTGCTTCTTCCGAGGCAAGTAAGGAGGCAAGGTCAGAGCTTTGTGAAAAAAGGGGATGAATGAAGGCAGCATTCCTACAAAAAAAGTGTCTCTTCTGAGGATAAGACACAAACTTCTGCTGTTTTTTGTTTATAAGCTGGAAATCAGGGGGCCTGTATGGGTTACAAGGTCCTCCTTACTGACAACAGACGCCTTCAGAAATCAAGGCCTTACTGGGAGAGATTCAGGTTTGGCACTAGGAAAATCCTCAAAAGTGAGAGCAAGCGGGACACAGAAATAGGCTGCCTGAGAATGCAGCACCATGGGACCACAGGCTACAAAATACCCATCAGGAACAGCCTGACAGACCAAAGTGATCCAGTCTTGGGGCACAGGGAAGGATTGGATGATCTCCTGAGACTCTTTCTAGCCCTGCTTTTATATGAATGGGCTAATTAATATGAATGGATTGTATACGTGGACATATATATACACACGTGCATATACACAAACATGTACACATAAATTCTTGAAGTGGGGGCAATGGGAGATGTCATGTTTAATTTCCTTAACACAGTCTGCAGCTGATCAATCTTGCCTGGAAGTAAAACTCCAAAACACCTCCAAATGACTTACGCTTTTAAAAAGCCCATCAACATAAAACAGTACCATGCATCCCACACCTAAGGACTGTGGTCAAAACCTTTGGTCTCTTACATAATGCTTGAGTCTCCTTGTTCAGGGAGAAAAGAACAGGCTTCCACCTCAAGCCAAAGGAAATCTTCCTAAAGTTAATCTGCTGGTTGTTAAGTAACTTAGGCCAGACACCAAAAGGAGACACGATCACATGCAGGTGATTAGCACACTGCATACGCATGAACAAGAACATAATGGCTCATGCTGCCTGGCAAAGGTGCCAAAGGAGGATGTGTGTGCAAACCTTCACTTATACCCTACTATGCCTGAAAGGCTCAATGGGGCACTCAGGAGCAAGATGCATGCAAAAGGGGTAATGAACCCTGTTTTGTCTCCACTCCTTCCCCTACTCCTCTACCTTGTCAGTGGCTCAGCGCTTGCATTACCCAGCAAGGCCAGTGTGACCTCCAGGATGTGAGCTAAAAACGTTCCTGAGGAAATGCCACCAAGATGGTATCATCAGATCCTTTGAGAACAGATAAGACCACAGTCTGTGACATAGGTATCCATTATTGCTACAAACATATTTTCTTTTACAATAGCCAGACTTTTACTCTTAAACCACTGGGCAACTTTTTACCCTCAGGAAGGTTAAGCTGTTATTATAAAAAACACTTATGGAAAGTGGCTACTGAAAGCACAGGATGACACAAATACGGATGCCTCTCATCAGCAGGATTGTGCCCAGTGCTGTGAACTACACTCCGCTCTGTGATGTCGAAGCCCTCCTGCTCCTTCCTCTGCCTCTCCTCCAGCTGCTCCAACTTGCCTCTTATCTCCAAAGCCTCCTCTCCTTGAGGGGCGGCTGGGCAGCTCTCAACAGCTATCAAAGAAGCAGAATGCTGGCAGGCTCGAGCAAGGCTCGGACAGAGCTGTGGTTGACTCAGGTTGTAACACAGCTCAGCTTAGCCGAGCACCTCTGTCTCCACTATGGCTCTCCCTCCTCTCGAAGCATGTTTTTTCAGACAGCCCCAACACCAGTTGGCTCCCACCACAACGCTGGCAGAAGCATGCTGTAATTTTGCGCAGCCATAAGAATTTTAAACTGTGCTTAAGCATGCTTGCTAACCACACTTAGAAGACCTACCAAAGTGCAGTCAAAGATGACTGAAGCCCTTCAGCCAGCCAAAGGGCACTCCGGATAAGTAAATAAATAAATAAGTATGCTGCCACAGACAATGAAAGCCCATCTGAAATATTTCAAAACCAAACAACAGCGGAAGGAGCTTCAATGATTTGAAAATCAGTGCACAGGAGCGCTATGCTCACAGGAATGAAAACTCAAGTGTTGATCCACTTCTCATGGCTAACACAAGGACTTCTCACAAGAAGATTAGTGGGAGAAAAAAAAAAAGAGAAAACTGATTAGTAACAAAGGCTGACATTTGCTCAAGTCAGGAGAGGAAGTCTGGTATTTTCAAGACTAAGTAGTGACTATGAGTGCTATGGGAGACGCATCTTACCACAGTGCCACCAGCAACCTTGCTGGAGGCAATGCCAGAGCATCACAGGACAAAAGGCCCTTGGGACTATGGGGCACTCTGGGGTGAACCAGCTCTGTGCCACCCACCCCCTCCAGGCTTTCACCATCCTTCATGGCATCTCAAAACCTCCACCAGCTTCATCTTCCTATGGGCCCAGACTAAAGGGGCCTCTCCATGGCAGGAGGGATAAAGGCCAGAAGGACAAGCCATGTCCTCCAGCAAGAGCCCAACAGGAAGGGTGGAAAACTGAGAGAGCAAGATGCTGCCTTCACCTCAAACACAACCCAAAATCTTGCTTGCTTCTGTGTGCAGCAGTGGGAACAGTATCACACTGGCAATGGCATTTTGGCAGCACCACCACTGCAGAAGATTAAATGGTTGCACTCAATGCTACTTCAAAGGTTAAGAAACATAAAGAAAATGGAAAAAGAAGTGGGCAGCAATTTTCAGAAGACAGATATTGTCCACACTCCAAAAAGACAAGTTTCTTTAAGCCCTTCCAAAAAAGGGCACGTGAAAAGTCACATTTGTCGCATCTTAAAGTTTTAGCCGCCAGCACCACAGCAGCCTCTGGGAATGAATTTAGCAAGAGAATAAAAGATTTCTGGTCCAAGTCATGCACACATAAGAAAAAACTTTCCTCCAGTTTGCGTCCTCCTTAAGGCCCCTCAGAAAACAGGTATTTTATCTGGCTTAAATGTGCTCCTCAAACAACACAAGGGCAGTGGCGAGAAGATGATGTTTAATAGAATTTACCCATAATGAAAGCCAAGGCCTCCCAAATGCCAGCTTGGGGCAGCCAGAGTAGGAGAAAAAGCAGCTTGCTCCTACCCATCAAGGCATCCTTCAGACGCAGGCAACCTCATGTGCTGACAGCTGCCAAACTCAGCAGTGCTGTACAATGGGGGCAACAGAGGGAGGGGAGGAAAAAAAGGACCACCAGGAGTTATTTCAAGCCCCACCACAGCATCAGGGGCTGGAACAGCAGGATTTTCAGTAACAACTACAGGGCACCAAGGGATAATAACTAGTAACACTGCATTTGTAACAACGGGCTATAACAGACCCTAAGGATTACAGAGAGGATTTTTTTTCTTCTGATGGGCATTCTTATCCAGGGCCAGTAGCCTGCGTTTTCTCCAAAACATAAAGCTTCCCGTAAGAATCAAAAGCTTTGAAAGCATAAGTAGCATGAAGTCCCAACTAAACTTCAGTAGAAAAAGCTGCGAAAGAGGCCTGTTTTCTTCAAAATCCATGGCAGACCTAATCTGCTGTGAGGATTTCCAGAGCCATGTGAGCTCAGGGCCTCCCTGAAGCCCAGCCACCCAGAGAAGATGACGGATGTACAACTACCATGATACTCCAGGAGAAAGCACAGAAGTCAGTCCATCCCGTACCTGAAAGAGTGCTACCTTTCAAATGCCTGGAAAAGTTGGAGGCCTAGGTGGGAGGGGAGGTGGAGTCAGACGTGTTCAAATGAAAGGGCAGTAAATAGGAGCTTTACGTAATATCTGGCTAAGTATGCAACACGGGAAGGGCTAATAATTGATGCCTACTAGTTTTCCTTAAAACCAAGCATAGTTTTAACTCCTAGGAAAAGGATTAAGAAAAAAACAAACAAACACACATAACCTAAAACATGTATTTTAAGCTGCTCTAAGCTCTTCCAATCACCACCCTGAGAGTAGTAATGGCAAGAATCCACACTCCCTTTACAGACATACTGTTCCTAGCCTCCAAGAGAGCTCAAAAGCTTCTGGTAACTCCGTGCCATCCCTCATTCTTCTCTGACACCCCCATAAAACAAAACAAAGACCTGTACTAAATGACTGTGAAGTTGTATTTTACTTCCTCTTATTTTCATCGGGTATAGGGAACATAGGTCAAAAACGTGCAGCGGTCTTGCTCTCTCCATAAAGATTAATGATGGACCTCGGGGAGTGATACCTGCTGCACTTCTGAAGTGACCACGAGGCTTTAGATCCCTTAACACAGTTCTGATAAGTTCAAAATGTTTAAGTTAAGGTTTGACTAGGTCTAGCCATCTCATTTCCAGCATTTGCCAACTGAGGGTTAACACTGAGCTTAAAAAGCATGAGGAGGCATAAGAAAGGCTAAAAACCCAGGGACATCAGGAAAGCCTCAGCAGCTTTCCCCCCTTCTTCTGACACAGTGGTCAGCAAAATGGCAAATAAAATGAGAAGCCAGATGAGAGGATTTGTAATGTGAAATCACCAGGCACAATACTGAAAATTTTCCTGTCTGCTGAGAGTGGGGGGAAAAAACCCAGCTCAACTGGAAATGTCATTAAAGACGGATGGCTCATGCAGAGGTCTGGTAGGAGCGTGCTCCTCTGAAACCCAGGAACCAGCATCAATCACCCAGGTATCTGCTGGTAGAAGTGGATCCCCATCAACAGAAAGCAGGGCTGTGACCAGAAACTTGCTGGGACATAAACCCCAGCTCCCACCAACCTCTGCCAAGAGTCTATCCATGGCAGCTGCCACAATGAACACGTCTGGACACAAGGAGACAGAGAAAGGACAACAGTGCAGCCATGAATGATTTCTGCATCTAGGTTTCCTGGATGAATATCAGCAATCTGTCAAACAAGGAAAGAAAAGCCCTAACCATCAGCTACGCTCATTAAAATCCTTAAGATGTCTGGAGAACTGCCCTTTCTGCAGCATTAAGTCACTGGCAACTTCATCTTAACTCAGACAGAGATTTCCCCATCCTCCTTTCCCGCTGCCCGGTGCCAAATGTAACTGCAGAAAAGAGGACTGGATCACACTCCACAAAAAACAGCCAAGGGCCCATGGCAGGGTGAGGTGAGGGTGGGGAAGATGGGGCAGGGGTTCTGCAAAGAAAAGTAAATCCTTTGCACATGTCTTGCCATTATTTATCCCTTCACTGCCGTCACGTGAGCTGAGCCGGAGCCTGCACAGCAAACAAAGGGCCTTTGCTGAGCTGTCCACAAGGAGCCCTTTAAGGATTTCTGTACTGCCTACAAGTATCCTTCCAATTAGCCTTTAAACTGTGACACCAAAATAAAAAACCCCTTTTATGCAACAATGTCACCCCTTCGCTATGCCACAAAAAGGGACATGTCTGGAGCACATGCTCCCCCCTCCACCAGGAGAGAATATTCCTAAATGCAGGCATGTTGTCTGACTCCCTGTATCAATCCACAAATAAAGCTCTTTATTAATGGCATTCGGTTAACTTGCTAATTTAAGGGACGAAATGTCTCCTCCATAGCACCTTGAAGAGGACAGTCAGTTATTTTAGATCGCCATTACAGAGAAAACAATAGCAATTAAAAAAACACCAATTTATCCTCCTTAGTCCAATGTTAATGAGACACACTGCTTGAAAAAGCAAACACAACTTCAGCCCAGAGTTCAGAGCTGAAAGGTGCACGGAGGATTTTTGCACAAGGATCAATACAAGGCCTGGACCCTTCTGGCTCAAACTGCAACACCCTGACATTGAGTGTGTGCATGCCTGTCCATGCGTCCGCGTGTCCGCGCATGCATGTGTGACAGCCCGGCACCACCACAGGAGAGTCTGCATAGAAGTTGACCTGGTCCTGAGGAGCATCAATCCTGCAAGACGCCCAACTAACCCCTGCCTCACCTTAGCCCAGTCACTTGACTTCAGAACTATAGAGCGAGTCAAAATGTGCAGAATCAGGCTCTAAAGCCGAAAACCAGCTCCTCTGCTTAAACCACACCAATGCTTGCCTGCCAGTTCTTGTTAATCGCTAGACTGACAGCCATGTGGTAAAGCTGACATCGCCAAGTACTTGTCATTTCATCAGTGCTGCCAATTCTCATCTTGCTGAGACAATGACACATCAAAAATAGCTTTCATCTGTTTACATACTGCATGCTCGGCAAACTATGTCACCAACTGCTGGTGTGGAAAAATAAAGCCTTTTTTCAATAATATCCACTCTCAGGAGAAAAAAAAAAAAGTAAGATTATGTACTCTCCGAAAAACACGAAAAATGTATTCCATATTTTGGGAAACCTCCAATGCATACCATATTTCATTTCAGATTATCATATTCTGCAAATATTACAGGAAACCATAATAATTCTTACTCTTTATTAACAAAGAGCAAAGGAATCATAACCCAATTTTTTTTTTCAGCAAAATGATGGTTTCTGAAGCTGCTGAAAATATTTAGAAACAGATATCCGAAATCATTTTTCCTTATAAAAATGGGAGGGTTTTGCGGGTCCAAACAGATGCCAAAACCAACATACACAAAATTTCCCAGTCTTTCTTCACATTTTCATTGGTCTCCCTGGAAGGCATACGCTGCATGAGTCACATCCTTTTGTTCCTGTCTTCCTGGGCTACTCAAATTTGCTGAGCTATTTCTTGGTGGACACCATAATTGGAAAAAGTCCTGCTTCCTACTGATCTGATGAACATGCGAGTTTGCGTACAGAAGAATATACTGTGAAATGTTTATTTACAGAAATGTTGCTTTGTTCTTCCGTCACCAAACTCCATACATGAAATTTTGAATGTAGACTTACACGCAAATCCACAAACTCAGAATAAAGGCTGAAAAGTCAAACTAGGAAAGTACAGCAGATAAAGCCTACAGCTAAGAAACTATCAAACACTATGTGGCAAGCAATGCCTAAAACTTGCTTTGATTCATTATAAAACTCATCGTATCCTTCATTCAGAAGTGTAAAAAGAACTGCAGAAATTCAGGAACAAGATTTCTTTCACAGCTAAAAGAACATTTCTAACCCTGAAAGAATTTATTTACTTAAGCCCCAAATTCACTGTTAATGTACAAATTCTCATCCAAAGTACTCTTCTTCTAATTGCAGAAGACGTAGAAGTGTTTCAGCAAAAAAGGCATTCGTAGCAGTTCTGGGAAGGGAGTCCCAGCTGAGATTATAGGAGACTGCAAGCTTCAGACCTGACTTACGGAGCCCTCATTGCAGACCAATAAATCAGAAAAACATTTTTCCAACTCATAGATTAAAACAAATACCGATTTGGTGATAGCATGCTTTCGAGCAGTCGTGTTTCCAAAGGAAAAAGGACTGTTTACACTACTCTGATACTCTAATAGACAGACACACACGTATCATTAATTACACCTGGCAGATAGAAGCAGGCTGCAAGTGCCTGCCATACAAGCCAAGCTGCCGAGGTCGACGGATAACTTTGCTACCTTCAAGTAGGGGGGGAGATGAACAGTAGGAAAGATGACGCTGTGCCAGCTGCTGACAGCTCTCGGGTGCTCCTCCCCAGGTGGAGAAATCCACTCAGAGGAGCCACAGCACTGTGCTTCTGCTGCTGTTTACCGAGCAGAAAGTTCAACCGGTATGTTTTCACACAGCCAGACCCGTTACCACAGGATGCCACCAAAGCCAAAGGTAGAAACGTAGTTTATACTATAACAACTGTTCACAGAATCACAAGGTTGGAAAGGACCCATTGGATCATCGAGTCCAAAGGGTCGAGCAAGGATGAACTGGGTGCAACCTTGATCTAAAAAAAAAAAAAAAATTTGAAATAAAAAAAGAAAGCACCCACCCCACACCTGCACCATCAGCTCCAAAGATTGGTATATTCCATGGGAGTTCTCTCTCTTTCTCTGTATATACATATTTAATCCTTTTCTACATCACTGCCAAGTATTAAAGACAGAAGCCTAGGCATTAAAGATCCGTAGTCTGATCCCACATGGAAGTTCTTAGGCTAGTCCAAATATACTTAGACTTTTTTGTGTAGAAAAAGCTTAAGTCCTTGGAAACAGGCTTTCACATCAAGGAGGGCAGCTCATTAGCATCTAAAAAGTAGGACCCAGCACTAAATAGAGCTGAGAGGATAAAATGCTGACATGAAACACCTAAGCAAAGGAGAAAGTTTCTGTTTTCTCTTTATCAGGATTTAATATCGAGTTGGCTAAGTGGTGTTGTATAGTTCAATGGGAAAAGCAGATTTTTTTTTTTTTTTTTTTTCCTCTACTCCCCTCCCCTTCTCTGATGTCTTCTTTCTGGAAGATGCAGTAGGTAAATTAAAACAGTCCTCCACTCCCCTCAGGAGAACCCAGCCCGCCAGCTTCTGGGAGGAGAGCTCAGCTCTCAGCTTAGAAAAGTTCTTTTGAAACTATCCTCTGAAAGCAAAAGCTCTCCCCCAAGGAGCTGGCAATGTGGAAGTGGGTATTCAGAAACAGAGATACTAACTGCTGGTCTGTTCTTGCAGTCCAAAACAAACAAGTGGAAATAGGAGAGAACTATGTATGTGTTAAGATTAAATTTAAAATACTATTAGCAAAAGATTGGTAAGTGATCAAATGCAATGCACTGTGTGTAATTGCTGGACTCCTCTGGAGTTTGTTTTTTTTGTTTGTTTTTTTTTTTAAGTAAACGTATTCCGTAAAAGGAAAGATATTCACATATGGTTAAATTTTAATTTGGTTAGTTATATAAACTACATGCCACTATAAAAATTCTCACCAGTAGTTTCAATTCCATAATCACAAGCTGTTATTCACTTTCCATGATTACACGTTCTGCCCCGCTGAGAAGTTTCTCCTTCCACTTCAAACATGGGTTAAGCAACTCACAGACGCATTTAAATCAGACTGTAAGAGAACTTAGTGAGCTTTCCAAGTATAAAATTTACTAAAATTAAGCCTGACTTTGTCATCATACTTCATCAACCTGTCATTCACTTCACCATCTACCCAATGTTAACGTTGTTCAAAATCGAGACAGGGCATAAGAACACCGCATAAGAAAGACAAGGCAAATTACCTCTCAGTTTAATACTTCTTAGGTTAGTGACACAAATAGAAAAAGACTTTCAATTTTATTTAATAAAAATACACATCAAAGCTTCTATAGAACAAAAACCCTCATTAAAAACTACCTTGCAAATACCATGCAGCAATCACCCAAAATGCAATCTTACTATAAAAATACAAAACATGTTCTTAGTGTAAAATTAAAGGTAAGATGAGCTTTTATTCCAAATTTAAAAATAATTGAAATGTATTGTATGCAAGTGTTGGATGGGGCAGTCCATGACTCAGTTGTCATGTCACATTCAATCACAGTGACAAACCTGCACTGCAAGACAAAGTCTGTGAGCTGTGTGTAAAATGACTTACTACTGCTAGCTCTAATTAATCCAAATTCAATCACTTCTAGTTCTTCAGTACATAAACTAGATACAGGTTTCTGCCATTTGTGATGCGTCTAATTCAAACAGGATACTCTTCAAATCTAGTATTGCAAAAATGCAACGAATAAATTGAAGTAATTTGTCCCTTTAGGGGGCAATCGATAAAATGATTTGTGAACGTAAACTTGAGAGCATGCCTGTATTTTCCTCAGTATCAACGCCCTAGCACATCTATCCAAAACTACAGATAACTCTTCCTACAGCAGCCTTCTACATATCAGTCTAAAGGCAAGCTTGCAAGCAATCAAGCTGAACAAACACCAGGAGGAGAAATATAAGGGAGAAGGAATAAGAGAATAAAATTGCCACTTTGTAACAGATTATAGCATTTACTCAGTAGTGCCTGCCACAAGAAGGTGTTTCCAAGGACTAGGTAATGTGTGCATGCAGTTCCCAAGAACACAGGCTAGGATAAAAATATTTACTTTTCTTTCTTTTCAAGCTAAAAGGGCACTCCAAATAATACATTTCACTGACAGCTTCAACTTGTGGCAATCAGCATTGTAAATAATCTTCAAGGAGAACAATAACATACAGTCATCCCCGAAACAGTGAACAAGGATCAAGGGCAAAGAGCTTACCAATGCTAAGCACAGGCATCTCAAAAAGAGCAGCTTCCAGCCAATCCAATATATGGCACGTCCACAAGTGACCTGTAACCCACTGCTGAATCCCAGGGCTGGGATTCTGATCTCAATAATCAGGGAATTATTTGGGATTTGGCCAGTACAGTCCAGAACACAGTTGTACAGTAAATGCATACCTACCCTTCAGAGCAAGATTAGCCTAAAGAATTATTATTTCTAAAAGACCAGAATAAAATAGAAGTGTATGACAGCTATGCTGTGAAAGAATACTACTTTTTTGAGGAGTGTCAAACCAGACAGATTTATAATTGCTGAAAAATGAGAAAACCTCACCATCCCCTACCCTAAACCCACATCAGAAACCTTTTTCTTTGTGCTGGAGCTATCCAATATGCAGACCAAAATTTTGGCCCCGCTGAGACCATTCTTTTATCACCACAAGCTTTCATGCAGTCTCCCTGCAAATTTGCATTATGATTAAGTACCGTCATGCTCCACTTGCCTGTGTGTTAGACTACAGAAAAGAAGGATGCAAAAAAGAAGCTGTTGCAAGAGTGACTGTGCATCTACAGATTCATATGAAACTTCTGAGCAAAGAAGCCCAAAACACTAACGTAGGTCTTCTGTATTTTTGTGGGGTAGAGGACAATTTCTCATTTTTGTCAACATTACCCAAACACACTTACTAACGGAGCCAAGACAGATGAGCTCTGGTTGGTTGTACTGTAGTAGCTAAAGGTCTCTCTCATTCCAGGTGACCACCATCCATCCCTGCATCTGCAGGAATATTCACCCACTGAAACCCATCTACATGCATACTTGCCTGCTCCACATCAGAGCAGCATCTAAGCTTCAGCTGCCTCCTTCCACAGCTGTGTGATCATAATACCAGAGCACTGTGGGGCAGGCACTCCTCCCGCTCTTCCCAGCTGCCACCAAAATGTATGTCTAGCAGCACAGCAACATCCCTCAAGGCTCATCTGCAAGCATTCAGCGAGGTGCCTGGCTGTCCCCTCTTATTTCAGTTTGCTTGTGCATTTTAAGTGGATTAAAAAGGCTGCAAATGCTAGCTCAGTTAGTTGCTTTGCCAACGAGTTGAGTGCAGGAATTTAGTCAGGAGTCTGAAGGTCTTTATCCTGCAGCCCTGAACCATGCATCACAGCTGAGTACCAGCACCTCAACACACCAGCAACTGCAAGTTCAGTATAGGAAGCACATTAATTTTCCTACCAAAACAGAAGATACTGGCCACATGATCCCTCTTCATGCAATTAATTGGAAAGTGGTTTGAATTTAAATAAAACTATGGCAGAAATTACTTTGTATTGTTCAAATCTCACCAGAAAAGTAAATTCTCGTTTGCTGCAGCCAAAGGATGCAAAAAGCCTTGAAGGACCATAACAGGCAAGCAAAGAAAAGGTTGGTCAAAAAGGGCCAATGCCATCTGCATTCCTTCATATACTTGGACAAAACTAAAAGAGCTTGAGGGCAACAGTTATGCTGGACTTGCTTTTCTATCGTCTTTTAAATCAACCTTCCTCACAGAAAAATAACCTTATGCTAGCAGGTTTGGGGTTTTTTTTTCTGTTTTTCAACCTCTAATATGGCTACAGCAGTTCTTCATCTACAAGACTTCTAATCATTTGTTCTCCTTCTGAATTTTGTGAGCCAGGAGACCTTGACAGAGATCTATTAACACCCACATGATTCATGGCACCAGTCAGAAAGCAGAGCGTAACCATCATTAAAAAGATAAAGGAGAGAAGCCAAGGGGATAGTTCTCCTAAATAAAAAGATTTATCTAGGAAGTACTTTATTATTACGATATATAAGGCAGTACACCATACTAGAGAACCCCTTGCATTGTAGACAGTCACATAGCAGTGTACAAAAAAGGCAAAAAAAAAAAGAAAAATAAACTCCATAACCTGGGGGTAAATCAATTGTTAAGACTCACTGCTGGCTAGTATAAATGATCCTGCTTCACAGCCATTGTTTTACTGTTGTTTTTTGTTAGCAACTCAAGACTTGTGTTAGCACTTTTTTTTTTTTTCCCAGAGAAACCCATGATGCACCCAGTCAAACCCCAAAAAAAAACAAGTTTCTCTATGCATAGGGATGCCTGGTACTTTGCAGAGGGCTGCACAGAAACAAGCATCCCAGTGTATGCACGGCAATTGGCACCGGCTGACTCGGGGCGGAGAGGGGGAGGGTTCCCTGCGGGTGTACTTGGAAAGCAGCAGGGAAAAAGGGTACCAAAGGGAAGAAGGACTAAGCAGCCAGGCCTTTGCATCCTGCAGCTGGATTCTGGGAGAGGCAGCAGCCTGCTGCCGTCCTCGGCTCTGCTTCTAAGTGTAAACCCAAGCAGCACTGACAGCAGCAGGCCACTATTTGTAATCACACAGCTGGGATCATCTGTTCCCTGAAGAACTCTTTAATTGTTCTTTGCTTGACAACCCAATTCCCTTCTCACAGCAACCAGGTCTCAAGCATCTCACCACAACAGGCCTGAGGTCCCTGAAACACAAGCACATAAATTCTAGAGTCTTCTTCTGGTTTTTTTTCCCCAGCATCAAGAGTCTAGACACATAAGTACTGAACAAGCCATCAGAGACATTGAAATAAAACAAATCAGACCATCAAACACACACACACACACCCCCCTTCCACTCCAAAGTCTGTCTTATTTTAATCCTAATCTGCATTAGTATTGCAAGGAGGGGCAGCGAAGCCACGTAAGCGCCAGCACAGCCTGCACACTGTGCTTCGGTCGCAAAGCATCAGAGTCCCATCGTTGCTTACCACATCGCACCCCATAGCTTGCAGGGAGCAAGAGGAAACAGCTAAACAAGGGACCTCTGGGGTTTCAGGCAGCAGCAGAAACAGAAGCCAGGTCAACTATTCCTGTCTACTCACAGGAAAAGATAAACACGCTACAGAAAGTACAGAAACTTTTAAAATTATAGAATCATAGTATGTTGGGTCAGAAGGGACCTCGAAGATCATTCACTTCCACCAATACTTTAGCCTTAGCATTCTCCATATGAAAACCACAAGTGCAGATGCCTCCACAGGGAAAGATATTTCAAAGCGGACTGCTCCTGGGCAGTCGCACAAACAGGAGGCTGCCCATCCCATGGGGTAACCCTGCATCAGAGAGGTGACAGGGTGGGCATCACCCAGCCCTGCATCCTCGCACCACCAGCCATCCAGTCGGGACTTTTATGGCAGGTTACAAAACTCGCTGCCTTCCCACCACCACCGCCTCCTGCAGCGAATGGCTGTTCCTCCAAAGCCTATGAAACAGGGGTCACAACTGCCGAGTTAATTCTCCATGAGTGAGAGGTAGTGTTGGTAAAGTACTTGAAGGAAAATAAAGTGGCGAGGAGGAAGAAAATAAATATTTGGCAAACACCACTTCAGTTTATAGCAGAGTTGGTTTATAAATCCTGTGAAATTAACTTTTTTGTTTGGGTTTTTTTCCATTAAAACACTCACTCACACACTTATGGAACAATTCATGAATATCATTCTTCGCTCTCCCCATACCCCAGCCTTTTACAACCAGCTCTGGAGGTAGTAAATTAAATCTATGAATAAAGCTTCCACTGTAAGTTTCGGTTTCTGACTTCACTTAAAATTTCATCATGCTCCAGCTATTTCGAACATCTCAAGCCAGTCCAGAGCTGCAAATGATACCTGCCCATAATGGGAAAATTAAGTGTTTAATATTAAGTCACTCTCGCTTAGGTCAATGAAAATAAAAAGTCTGTATACAAAATGTTTGGCGTGTTCTTTCTCACTCTGTGCTTCCATAGCTTCCTGCTTTCAGCAAACCTTAGGGAGAGATGATGCTTATCAGCGACCTTAGTCTTAACATTAATTATTCTTAAACCATCTCCTATTACGCACCTGCTTCAGTGCAAGTGCTTTCCTTTGTTTTATGAAGACTGTGAAGATGATTAGCTACCCCTTGGTCCAGACTGCTGTCTTTTATATTAGCAAGGATCTGGGGACAACCGAAGAGTCCCAACTTTGATCTCCCTTACTATTTGGAAGAGCTGCCAAGCCTCCTTCAAAAAGGTGGCCACACACAAGCCGGAGGCAGAATATTCCCGCTTGGAAAATCACTTACAGCTGCACCTCCAGGGGACACAGTTTCACACCAGTATCAAAATAAAAGTTTGCACCTCAGTCAAGCAAGAACTCCGGGAATATATACAGTCTATATGGACAAGCACATGTGCTCACCATGTACTGGGTGAAAAGGGAAAGATATCCTGTCTCATTGCTGCAAGCAGAAAGCAATGCAGGTTTACACAATCCTGTTTTCACCAACCTACCACAAGAATATAAATACGTAAGTACCAAGACCAAAAATACTGAGTACAAAAGCCGTGTAATCATTTTCCCAGATTAAATCCATCTGTCCAACAGAATCCATCTGTCCAAGGAGCTTATTAAGGCTGGAATAAGTCTTTTATTAGTCAGGTTATTAGGATTCAAGCCTTATCTCTGTCACCTTCAAGTCTTCCTAGGCGCATCAGCCGGCTGGCACACAGAGCCGGCCGCCCCCCACACAGCAAGGTTTTGCCACAGCTCCTGCATCACCATGTCCCTACACCTCCCAACTCCATGGAGAAAAACTGTGAAGGCACAGGGTCCCTTTTTCTTACCCTGCTTACTCGTGTTCGGGCATTTGATGCTCAAAGGGGTAAAACGATGCTCTGAATGACTCTTCTCACCCATAAAAAACAGGAAAGACCCCAACGCAAGCACTTCAACATTGGTAGAGCCCAAGGTTTCAGCTGCAGCACAATCCCACCTCTGTGCAACGAAGGGAGCCACTCAAACCCAAACCCAGGCTAAAAGGAGGTGAGTAATGTCTTCATAAGTCTGCAAGGGCACAGTCCCAGTGACCAACCTTGCTTTGCCAAAGAGCAGCAAAGGGAGAGGTGAACAGTGCCTCGTCAGTCTCTCCGGCTGCAATTCAGAAGCTGGCAGGCAACTGGAAAACCAAGAGACTGCTAAAGTTCAGCTTTGTTCACTGCTTGGCACGGCTGGGAGCAGCAGCCCAGAGAGGCCCACACTCGGAACATTTATAGAAGGGTCTCCCAAAAATGGAAAGGAAGGGAGGAGTGGCTAAAATGAGATATATTCCCACCATGGATGCCAGAAAAGAAAGGAAATGACCAGACAGAGAAAAAAAAAATTGCTCAAAGCAATTTAAGCAAGGTTACACCAGGCAAGAAAAAAAGGGCAGAGATCAGTTTAGTTTGGAAGGGAAATTGCAAGAAGAGCACCTAACAGGTTGCAATTTTTTTTTAGCCTGTTTAAATAAAAGACATCCATCAATGATGTTACAATTACAAGGTACAACTCCTGCTCCATTTCATAGATTGGTTCAGGGTTTATTTACTCTCCCCAAACCCTACAGGAACTTTTTCCTATGTTTTGTAAACTCTCTATAACATCAAGAAATACATGTTTACAGGCTGACAAACCATTGGCTGATATACTGCAGCGGACAAGAAACAGCGATAGGAAGAATTAAGTCAAAACACCCCGAAGCAATGGCATAACTACGTTAACTGCCTATGATCTCTGCTACAGTGCCCATGATCTCTGCTACGGGACGCTAAAGCATGTTTCAGAAACTCACCACTGCATTGGCCAAGACATTGAGCAAAAGCCACCACAATAATTTCTGTGCTTTAAAGACAAACTACATCAATGGCAACACACATACACTGTTGAAAAGAGAAGGATGCTCTGATTTTAAGCACTGCTTGAACAGGGATGGGGAAGATGAGCAACACAAATCCCCCATCTCCTGCGACAGTGCCTCTAAGCCCTTCAACGGTGGACCATTAAGATAGCATAGACAGGGACTCTGGGGAGGATCTGTAACACGTCCAAGCACTGAACACAGCCTATGCTTTCTATAGTTCTGCAAGTGTTTGTGTGCATCCTTAAAACAAGATCTCTATAACAAGACGGTCCTGGCGTTACTTTCACCTCCAAATTGCTCATCTTCCTCCACATTTGGAAACAGCAGATGAAATGGACTGCATCCAGAATAACCACATGCACACAAACTGTATGCAAGCACACATGTACTGGAGAGAGAAAAGAGGGAAGAGCCTCTATATCTCCCTCCTCATCACGGCTGGGGCAGGCAATTTGACAAAGCTTCTGTGAAACTCCACCCTGAACCAAGATACAGCCAGCATTCAGTCCGAAGAGCCAGCAAGAGCCAGCATTCTGTAATGCTGTACCTGACCCATTTCACCAGGCTTATTTTAGCACAGTGAGATGGGCTGAAAAAGAGCTGTTCGTTTTCACACACGTACGTAATCATGTCTTCTCACCCACCCATTTAAGAGGAAGAAACGCAAATTTTTGTTCCAGCACTTAAGTCACAAGAACTGCCTATTTCTCCAAAATCTAGATCAAAAAATGAGTAAGTTACAGACAAAATTGCACATGCTAGACCAAACCTAAAACCAAAATGACTAAGGGCTCCATATTTTGTACCAGATCATAGAATTTTCCTTCTCACATTTCCTACCTCCCAAGAGGAAAAAACAGACATAACAGGCAGTGAGATGTAATGAAGGAAATAACCATCAGTAAGCACAAGCTATAAAAAAATTAATTTGTTTCCATAATTTCCACAACACTAATCTACCTCGGTATCTCAGGAATCACAAAGAGAACTATTCCCTCTACTTGTTCAAGATTTTTTTTTTATGGAGTCCCTAACTGTTGAAGATTAAACATATTTAATAATACTTCCACAAACCCTACAGTTTCACTTGTAAATATCTCCTCACCTTCTAAGCAAGAAGAAATACAATCCGTCAAACCACAGCACTCTTCTAGTCTTTGATTATGCTGTGTAGGCTGAGTTAAACCCACCTTATGCTTTGGACGACGTGCCCCTTTCTGCATCCGGTTCAGAAACATTTTACACTTGCATACAATACACCTTCAGGCCTCTCTCTGAAGTCATTCCCCATGTTCCCCCAAAATTTAAATGTACAGAGAGTCTTCAAGAGGATGACAAAACCCCAGTAATATTTAATCTGCACTGAAGAGAGAAAGAAGAGAAGAGGGAAAAAAGAAAGGGAGAATAAGGAAGAGACAGAACGATTTTAAGCCAGGTTTATGAACAAGAACTTTGTCTCCTAGACTTACTAAGGGCTTGTCTACATGGGGAAAGTCAGGGTGAAGGAAGTGACAGTGTGAATTTTCAGCACGCTTTCTTTCAGTGGACTAAATTAACCTGCACAACAGGCGCTCTTAGTGCACACTCAGCATCCACAGGGGGAGTTAGTGCAGAGCAGCTAGCGTGCTGTAAATTCACACCCTAGCTTACTGCGCACTAACTTCCCCATGTAGACAAGCACTAAGCTGCTGAAGCCTTCATTTGCCTAAACGCATCCTTTATTTATTTATTTGTTTTCCTCTCAGCAGAACAGTTCTGGAAAACCTGGGCCACCGCTATACTAAAGGAAAAAAATTAGCAGGCTAAAAAGGACAAACACTTATTCTTGTGGTAAAGCAAATTATAATCATGCATAAAACTGCTTAAAGAGGCACACAGGCCTACTCAGTTCATCTTCCCCAGGTCTAATTAGAGCCCCAAAACCCGTGCGGATGAAAACTGCTAGTGCAAATGGCACCAGTGAGTTCACACAGTCCAACAACTGGCTTTCGACTTCTCTCAGATCCTGCCTGTTACACTGAAGTAGAAAAACCCTGAGAGCAGCAAGAAGACAGACTGCGCCATCCTGCTTTAGACTTGCTATCTGGTGATCCATGCGAACTCTCTGCATCCAGTCTGCAGTCCCACTGGGAGACATCCAGGCACCCCACAGCAGTGAGAGATTAACCAGGCATCGCCCTCCAGGAAAGCAAAGCAGCTTAGCAAGCCCCAGCTCCATCCTCTTGTCTGTCATTGTTTCCAACCATGGATTTGGCTAAAGTGATCAGACTTCAGACTCTTGAACCATTCCCAGTACTTGTTTGCCCAAAAGACCATTACAAGGTTAATATTGTACTAGAAGGAACAGAGAACCTTTCCTGAATCACAACTCTAACTTTACCCAATGCCTACTTTTTGTGCCTTCTACCTCGACAGGGAGAAGAAAAAGAAAAAAGACAAGATGTGAGTTTAAGGAGCTCTCTTTTAGAAGGTGTATATGCTTCAGAAGCCAGGTGATCTGTACAGAAAGTAGCTGGTACCCTCTTTGGCATCCCACACCATCAAGAATCACCTCTGTCATTTACTATTGACAGAGCAGAGCTACAGCACAGACCATAAAAGCTACAGGACAGAAGTAGAATAGAACAAACTATTTCAGTTGGAAGGGACCTAGAACAATCATCTAACCCAACTGGCTGACCAAAACTTAAAGCACACTATTAAGGGCATTGGCCAAATGCCTCAAGCACTGACAGGCTTGGGGCATCAACCACCTCTCTAGGAAGCCTGTTCCACTATTTGACCACCATCCTGGTAAAGACATGTTTCCCAATGTCCAGCCTAAACCTCTCTAGGTACAACTTTGAACCATTCCCACGCGTCCTGTCACTGGATTCCAGGGAGACTAGCTAAGCACCTCCATCTCCACTTCCCCTCCTCAGGAAGCTGTAGAGAGTCATGAGGTCACACCTCAGCCTCCTTTTCCCCAAACTAGACAAACTGGAACTCCTTAGCCACTCATTAGAGGACAGCTCTACCCAGAGTTTCCTTAATATTAAGGACAACCACCAAGGTCTCAGTCCCATCAGGGCACCACCTCCAGGTAGGACATCACTAAGCAAAAGGCATCCATGAGGAGCTAGAAGTACCATTGGCGAGGGCTGGTTACACTCCCATCTCTTAAAGCTGAAAAACTTTAAACATTCTTTCAAACAAACAAACAAACACAAACAAGAGAGCCAATCTGTTGATTTCAAGTTTACCTCTTCAATGATAATTCAGTGATTTTTAAGGCATGAAGTGTAAATCCAGCAAAGGCAGGAAAACTAATTTCTCCAGATAAGCTTAAAAAAAAAAAGGCAAGGGATAAACCCTATGTTTTTTCACACAGCTCTGTTGTCTTCTCTCTGCAATACCCTTAGTTCTAAATGACCTGCAAATTAACCAAAACATGAAATCTGACTCCATGCCTCTGCTCTGCAGAATATAATCAGCCTGCCAGGAAATCCAATGATGACAAAGAGGTTTCAAGGAAAGTTGTTTAAATATATTACTGCCCGTGAACATTAGATTTTCTACAAATACTGCACCAAACCCAGCAGTCTCTTTTAAATGGGGTAGGAAAGGATGCCCAATATGGAGAAAAATGCCAAGAAAAAGCAACAGTATTTTGAGGCAGACAGGGAAAACAAAGGATGGCAAAGTGGCTTCTGGGCAGTTTTCAGCTCTTCTACCTCAAGCTATAATCAAGCTAATCAGATTAAAATCAGATCTGGTCATCGCTTGCATCACAGACTATCAGACAACTCTCGGTGCAAAAATGCGTATCAAGCTCTTCTACGGTCTTGTCTGGAGAAGAAAATTTTGATGGTCTGCGATAGGGCTAGCAGGCACAATACCGGAACTACCTCCAAAATAAATGAAAACATACTACAGATTGCTACCAATTTCACCTTGGCTTTAGAAATATAAAATCACAGCAAGCAAGAGAACAATAATCTCAGCATTTGACCCAATGCCAAATGTTTCCAGTCGCCTTTAGCCTTTAAGGCAAAACTCAAGAAGAAATTTTGCAACTTTAGTTAGAGAGTTTTAGGAAGCACTGTCACATCTCTAACAGCAGGAGCCCATCCTATAGGCACACCTCTCCCAGGACACATGGGAGACACTGCATTTCGGTAATATGGACATCCTCGCCTTGTGAAAGCTGCACTTTGGGGAAATTAGAACCACCCTCAAAGGAATAATTATCTTTACAAGAGCTTAAAGTACACAATTCTTGGGACCAAGGTTTGGAGCGCAAACTACACCTGGCTCAATCCACATTCAACACATCACTCCTTACTTTCTTATGTAGTCCTAATGGATGGGGAATGGCACAAGGAAAGGACTTATACTCTTTCAACAACACAGAGAAAGAAAGGAGACGAAGGCTGAACCACACCTAGGATCATGCAAGAACAAAGCTACTAAGCAGGCATCCTTGGATCTTAAAATTTTCCTCATATTAAAGTTTCCTGAGAGAGATGCACAAACATGGAATTTAAAGTACATATTTGGGCTTTTATTCCTTTCATGCCACTACAAGCCCTGCTCTGGGAAGTAGTGTTCCCATGGTCCACCCGTACACAGAGGTACAAGCCTGCTCCTCCATCTACCAGCAAAAAGGAAGGCATGCAGACAAATACACCAGGTCACAGAAACAAATCTGCCTTTTATTTCCACAGCTAAAAAGGAAGGTGGGAGCTCCAACATGAAGCAAGCCTTGCAACTTTTCTTTAGCAACCTACAGAAATTCTCAAATTTTATTTCAAATTAACGCTTCCAAAGAAAGTAAGGGCTGAGGCATGGGTCTGAGCTACTGAGTGGGTAGCAAACATCCCATTCACTGTGAGAATGTACAAAAACATATAAGGAAAAAATGGAGAAGGAGGAGAGGAGTATAAGTAACAACAGGAGTGCATGAGTTTCGCTTCTCCTTTGTTTTCTGGTTTTAACTTTCAATTTAAAATGCCTCCCATTAAAGCCTTTTGGATTATATAGGTTAGTATTGCAAAGGCTACAATACAGACCCTTAAAATGCAAACAAGAGAAGGATTTTGTTTATGCTGGCAGAGCAAACTGAGTAGACCAAAACCTATCTTCAAATATTTATTTTCACATTGTGAATGTCGACATTCTTTTCTGTCTTCACAACAAGTGGGTAAGGTACAGTCACTGCACAAGCCAAGGTCAAACACATCCCTCCAAGGTTTCATTTGGCTAGATACCACTGGAGGACTTATTTGTGCAAGCTCAGAGATATGTAATCAAGGAGGAGACTGCAAAGATTCCTGAGAATTTGGGGAGAAAGAAGGGTGTATTTATTAGTGTTTTAAATTATAAACGGGTGAAAGATTAATTGTTAAAACAATAAGGGGGCCAGAGCCCAGAGGAGGTCCAGAAGTGCCTGTGCAGAAGGGTCCCCCCCTAGAGCACAGGCCCACACAGATACGCCCTGACCTCCCAGCCTAAGGAAAGAGGGGAGGTTTGTGTAATGAAAGGGCAAAATAAATATCTGAGGCATTTAAGCTGTATTTTTTCTACACTTGGATTTCCTTTATGACAGCGGGACTGTAAAACAAGACCTTCCTGGCTTGAGCCCACCACTCTTCAGAAGGCTTTCAAGGAGCATAACTTCAGAAAGGGTTCTGCAGTAGACCCTCTGCAAGGCAAATAAATAGCCATCAAAAGTACATGCAGGTCTATACTTTTCCAAGGTGGGGGTTATCAAATGATTTTTCAGCAAAGAGCCCATGTGCATGCTTTCCTGCCACAGGGATTTCTGCACACCAAAGGATCCCAACAGCTAAACTGCAAATGCTGCCAAAATGTAAAGAATTCAAGTGCCATAGCTGGAATGCAGCTATCCTGTCTGGAAGCACAGGAGCAATCTGCCAGCATCCTAACAGCAGCAGTTAATTTTCTCTAGCACTGATGCCCCCTCAAAAAAAAAAAAAAAAAAAAGAGACAGAGATAGATACGTAGCACTTGCTCCTGTTTAAAATCTTCCTATCCAAAAAAGAAAGAATTTGGTTTCTGGAGGAGCTCAACATTAAAAGCCACATTCAGTATCAGTCTTCTGTAATTAGATGCTTCTGTTGATAATCAGAGCTTAAGTAGAGTATAAACAGGCAGAAGAGTGAAAACACAAAAGACAGAATTGCCCATTTTGGATGTTTTTGTAGTTGTTTTAAGTGAGTCAATCTGTAGACTGCACAGGTCCCACATATCCCAGCTGGCCCCTCACATACCCACTGATCACCCTTTGAGGTGTACCATTCCAAGATACATATAATCGCAGATTATCCCAATATTTAGCAACACAGAACATTTCTTTAAAAAAATGTTCTCTTCCAATGTTACACTGGGAAGAGGTATTACCAAACACAGTAAAGCAAACCCCTAGCCGTTTATTCTAGCCAACACTCATTTCAACCAGCCATGGGTCAGACCCTTTCACCTTTAGATGATCTTGCAGCAAAACCTTCCCCATATTACCTCTGTGAGAGGCTCCAGTCCCTTTTCCACTTCTCTTTCTTCTTCATGAAAGTTCAAAGAGGGCTTCTTTGGGAAACAAAAATTTTGTTTACAGCATGTTGTTCATTTTGAGGGTAACTTCAGAGCATCTTATTAGCACAGATACACACAAGCATCACAGCTATCATCTCCAGCCGCCGGATGGCTAACCAGGCAGGGCACAAGCAAGAAGCAGCCGGGATGCTCATCTGGTAACCAGAAACTCCACGCAGGTGTTTTGTCTTCAGTTCTCCTTCTGAGTCACCCGTCTGAGACTCGCAGCATAGGGTCACTGCCCCAGACAAGTCAGGAGTGATGCGTAAAGGAAAAACAGACCATTTCAAGACATTTTTTGTTGCTGGGGCTTTTTTTCTGGCATGTGCATGTGTCTTAATCATCTTACTTACGAGTGGTAGTCACTCCACCTACAGACAAGATCAGCACTGACTTTTCTTCTGCTATTGCTACCAAGCACATCTTTCAACAGTACTTGCTGATCCACCATATGAAACAGCAATTACTAAGTCAGATAGGGGAGTGTAGCACTAACCAAATCCCGATCTGCACAACTGGGAGCAGAAACTGCACAATAACCTGCACAAAAGGTTGGCTGTACAAGAGGCGCAGTACAACATGTGGGCACGAATCAAGACACGCTGTGACAGAAACTCAACATACAAGAAAACACATTCATGGATGACACGCACAGGAGAAACCCAGCTCACAGGGTGATATTTGAGATCGTTCTTCTGCTCCTATTGCCATAACGTCACTGCCTGCAGTTACTGCATTGAGAAACAATCCCCTCTCAAAGGTCTTTTTGAGCGATGCCAAGGATGCCTTAAGCTAAGTACAAGAGATCAGAAACCTAGACTTTAAGGAAAACAGGAAGGCTGTGTTTCTAGGAATGTAAATGAGACACCTGAGCATGAGACACCATGAAACATGCTAAGCATTGTTTTATTTCACAAAAATATGAAGAAGTATGAAGCTCCCCCACTGGATTTCTTTAATGAATATGCAATGCAATACTGAGTGAAATAGTAACCGTTTGATGAGAAGCAAGATTCTCTGTTTGCTGCAAGATTTCTATTCAGAGCACTCTACGGTCACCTTTTCAAAGAGAGCACTGAGGACCACATGCAGTCTAAAACTCAGCAAGCACAGTCAGGCTGTACTACAAAGCCCTGTTAGGTCCAAACAGATGCTGTACTGATCCAGGCAAGAAACTAAAGCATCCAAGATCATAGCCTGAGGCTCCATGCAGTGTTGAGCCTGCAGCACTCATGCTGCTCTGGGTGAGCTATGCAAGACCTCATAGGGATCACTCTGGAGGGCTGCCTGCTCAGTCACTTTTGCCTTGATTCGGACAGCAAAATGGGCACAATTTCACGTACCCACAGAATTAAGCCTGCAGGGGGGCCGTTATTTTCACTTGGTGAACACCTTACACTGGGTGAGAATCCCCATGCTTCAATCTCTGTGCAAGGTTAAAAGCCGAGTTAAATTGCACAGTATTTATGAAACACTACGAGGAAGAAAATCAATGGCATCACATTTAGAGCCATTGTTCATGGTCTTGTAAACAAAACCTTTACCACTGCCAGGCTAAGTGATCGTGCCAGTAGGCTCCAATTCTGTTTTGTGTTCCCCAAAGCACTAGGGGGTCAAACTTAGCCTTACAAAAATTATGATTTTTTTTTTTTAATATACTCACACCCAGACAGTACACAAGTACCCTCATCTCCTGTGTAATGATCATACAATCCCTTTCATAGATATTTCAGTATTTCGCATTTGGCTATACATTATCTTCTCAAAGTTTGCAGTAAAAAGAGAAAAATAATAAGATCACTTGCAAGGGTTTTCCAATACCATCAAAAAAAAACACACTCCACATCTTTTTCTGCAACTTTAGGCTCAGCTATTTAGACTTTAATCACAAAAGGTACGTAGCTCTCGGGTGGGGAAAATGCGCTATAAGGAAAAGGACAAAACTTTATCTGTAATTCTCCTGTTTGCTTTAAACTTCAGTGATTACTCATCTCCACAACAGGAATCCAGAATATGTCTTTTCCTGCATATGCTTGTCCTTCTCCTGCCTTCCATCCCACCCACCTGAGGCTGGCTCAGCAGCGCACCTGAGGGATGTTTGGCTTGCAAAGTAAACACAAGGAGGGAGCATCCCTGGTTCAAACATGTATAAGGGCTGCATAACCAAAACACAATGTCAGGGAAAGACCCATCAAAAAACATTGCACACCCTTACTACAGCCTCAAGGTTAAACTAATCGATATACCAGTTTTCTGATGTGAGATTTGCATTTTGTCTTAATCTGCCATCAAGAAAGAACAACAATAACAAAAAAAGGTTTTTTGGCATTGCACTAGTTGGCAAATCTGCTATTCCATGGACACAGGGACTAGGAAGAAGTGGGAAGAGAATGGGTGTAGATCTTCCTACCACTCGTTGGGGCAGTGGCTAGAGAAGGTATTAACTAAATAGGATTTTCGTTTTGCCTTACTCTGACACAGCCTATGTGACGTGTCTTCAGAAGCAGTAGCATAGAACTGAAACTTTTCAAGACAAAGCTGAAAGCGTTGGTGAGCACAGCCCCAGGAGAACATTAGAGAGAGAGGAGATGGTGCTCCTGATCATCAATAATAAAAACCATTTGTTCAGGCTGACCCGTTACTCCAAGGAAAGACACCTAGATGTTTATCTTTACAGCATAGGTGAGACTTGAGGGACCTTCCTTCAACACTCCAGCCTGATATTTTTAAGCCAGGTTTTGAGTACTTGTATGCACTGACTCCAAAGCTAACAGTTTCTAGCTGATCCAGAGCTCCAGCGAAGACTTTGGGAAACACATCCACACCAACAGTATCTTGCCAGGGCATCTGGTCCAACACACCACACCCCCAATACACTCTTGGAGGCGGGCAAAACCTTCTTTTGTCCAGGTATGTGCCACCACAGCTGTTCTCAGGCGAGGCGAGCTGTGCCAGCAGTGCAGCAGAGACTGTACCTTTCCACACACACCTGCCAGTGCAAAACTGACATCAGGCACCTGTGGGTCAGGCAAAGCCCACCACCTCCTCACCTTAAAATGCTAGCAAGAACCCAGTGGCCATCTGGCCACGTTTCCCTTGCACTAACAATAGCTCGGATGATAACTGCAGGAGGAGAGGGGTACCCAAATCAGAATAAACCTCCATTAGAGGGAAGATAACCCTGTTTAAAAAAAAAACACAATAAATGTGAACAGATTTGAATCAGCAGAGTGAGTTTGAATTGCAAGGATTCAGCACTTCTGATCCAGCATTAAAAGGCCCTAACCAGCTTTTGCAAATTGTCAATCTCTAGCCTCAATTTCTCAAGCACTCATTTTGAAAGCAGGGCCAAGCCCAACATTCCTCCTCTCTCCTTGCTGCTCTGGCTGGTGCTGCTTTGCGCAGCTGCACAGGGACTGCAATTCAGTTCACTGCCAGGGCTGTTATACCAGCGAGGAAGGGCCAAGGCCTCCCAGCCGATGCTTCTGCTGAAAGCAATGCCTGAGAAACAGCCACATTTGAATTCTGGGGCTTAAATGTCAAGATTACCCTCTGAAGAAGAGCATAGAATCGCAGTGTCCCCTTACTTTGTGACTTGAACCCCGCAAGAGTAACATCGTAGAAGAAAAACTAAATGTGAACTTAAGGGAAGCCGACCTCGTACAATAAATCTCTCCCAAATTGATTTTTTCCTTGCACTCCACCTCTTTTCTAAGCTTGCTTAGACTGTAATTATTTGCAAGCTAAGTGCCAGCTTTGCTCCACAGACGCACCTAGCACGTCACAGGGACTGTGTCACTCACTGCTCCCAGCCTGCACAAAAATAAGGCAAAAGAGTGCTGCTTCTTATGAATGCATTGAGAATTTGCTCCTTACTAGATCATGTTCTTAATATTTTTTTTTTCTTTATGTTAGAAAACTTCTGCTGTGTTCAAGGAGGGGAAAAGCTGGAACAGCTGGAATAAAAAGATGGCAAGAGGGCAAGAAGCTGTGGGTGGGCACATAGGCTCTCGAACTCAGCAGCTGATCACAGCAGAGGGCACACTGCGAGAAAAACATGCCATCTATTATTATAATTAGACTCAGAATTTATAATGTTGAAAACCCCATGCAGATAAACAAACGAACAATCTCGTCATGGAGAGATTCAGACACCCATTTCTCCCTGCCAAATCACAGGGAGCAGATTTGCACATCTAAGAAAACAGCCGAATACTTGAAAGCCAGTGTTGTACCCTACTTCCAAAAGTCTGAACCATTACCTCCTAAGTATAGTTCCTCTCTGAATAGCTGTGGACTTGATTTGGGAATTACTGTGGGTAGACCAAAGTCACTGTCCTCGTCCTCTTCACAAAGCAGTCTGAGCTGGGGCAGTTTTTGGGGTGAAAAGGAGGGAAAACATCTGTCCTAATTTAGGGCATCCAACTGCTAGTTTCAGCTATGAACCTTTTTATCAGGGTCTAAGGTCAGATGAATCATCTGGAATCACCTAGTCCTCTCTCAACCACAGATGCAACCAAGTCTAAGTAAATAGGTAAGCCTTAGAAATTAATTGCAGGTATCTGACATTCAAAAGTAAAGAAGCTCTGTGCACAAGGTGCAAAAATTACACCACCATTTAGCAACATAAAAAACATAAAGCAGCCAAAGAAAGAAAGGAAGGCGGAAATAACCGATTGGCTCTTCATAGGATGAAAAGGCATACAAACACACCAGGCAGATCAGGGTTTTTTTTTTAACATTAATTATTTTTCCACTTTTCTTTCTGCCCTAAGTGTAACACACTGAAAAATTGCCAAATTTCATTGTACCTCCCATAAACATTTTACCCCTATATTGAACTGTGTTTCAGTGGGTCAACACTCTTTATCCATTACCTGCATTAAGGCACACTGCATATTACAAAACTAGTCACACTTAAATAAGCACGGTTGTGTAATATTATTCAGTAAAGTTCTAATATAACCTGATTTAGTCTTGCTAGCCTGGATAGAAGAGACAGGTTATAATTACATTAAGAAACCTCTTCTTTAACCCTGATAGAGACCTAAAGAAGATAAGCCTTGTCAACATTTGAGCTTTCTGTTCTGGTTTTCTGTTTTGCTTCTACCGGCAATATAAGGCAGAAATGTGTATTGCAGCACTTAAGCCAACCCATAATTCATGGCAACATCCAGAGCTGATTAGTCCTGTTGTATAATCAGGTCTCCTTGATACATCAGGGGACGGCTGTTGTGCAGGAGGAACTTACTGTGCCACTTTCACCATAAGCTGCATTAAACAGGATCCTTTTTTGCCTTTTATCAACCTGATCAGGCCTTGCATTAAAGCTACTGATTCACATAGGAAATAAAAATGAAAACACATACACATATGTCCAAGGGACAGCTGTCACAGTTCCATTCGCTGAGGGGAGGGCATCAATTTAGAAGTCTGATTTTAGAGAAGCTAGCAGCCTGCCAGAGCAGTTAGCATTGTCTCTTTAGAACGTTAACATGCATGATTTATATTATTCTGATGTGCAGAACACACACAGTTCTCTCATTCACTGAAAAATTCATGGTAATGACACAGAGGAGACCAACCAACAACACTGCAGTGAGAGCTATTAGTCAGAAGCTGCATGAAGTGCTTGAATAGGAATATTCCACACATAGCTTTAATTCAACACAATAATTCAACCTCTTTGCATTATGATCATCTTTATACTTTTTTTTGTTAACCTTTTGTTGTCTTACCTTTTGTGGAGAGACAAAGTTTGAGTCAAAATTAGCACTTCATGTGATTTCCCCATTCAAACACTGGCAAAAATTTTGCTCAACATTTGCAGCAAAGAAAAGAGCTGAAGGCACAGCACAAGCACCAGACCATTCCAGCAAATTTTTATTTAGTTTTTGCTACCTTCTAGCCCACATGAATATTTCAGTCCAAGACTTAGAAACAGTTTTGAGTTCAATTGACTGTAATTTTTTAAAAGGAAAGCTAAACACAGGTAACTGTTTTCTAAAGACAAAGCAAGCACTGAAGTGTACAGCAACCAAGCATCACCCTGCTGAAAAACCCTACTCCACACACTGTAGTACTTTGATACCTGCATGTGAATTACTTTGGGCCCGATCTTATAAGCACACCCACATGCCATTCTCTGTTACAACCCTCAACCTCTGCAAACCAGACGTTCAAGCATAAAGTCAAGGTTCAGCACCAGCAGAAGGTCATTCTGGTTTAACCCTGGGCTCAGTACAGCAAAACTTCAGAATCGCTGAAATAAAAAGAATGAGAGTAAACTGAAACAATTTTTGGTACTAATTCAGTCCATCTTCCTGACTTAATGATTTGGGGCAAAGCACAGCTAACAGAGTTTTCTGCTTCCAATACATCACTAAAAGACTAAGCCCAGGCAAGCACCAGCGTCCTTAGGAAAACAGCTACAAAGCCTTCTCCCAGCTTAGCAGTTTTAACTTCTGTTTAAGTTGATTAGATTTGTGATTTGGGAGTGAAAGAATCTGAGAGGAAACGGCAAACACTACGCTCCACGCTCAACCCCAATGCCAGCATGGCAAGGTGAAGGAGTTACTCTCCAAAGTAGCAACCTCCCTTGGTTCAGGCAGTTTTAAGGCCACTGCCTGGTACTTCTGTATTCTCACTATCAAGGAAAAAAGAAACAAATCAACACTTCATCATGGGAAAGCAGAGAAATATTATTAATAGTTAACACAGTGTTCCTTGATTTCTTCCTCTAGTCTGTGAAAGGAAATGGTTTGGACTTACAAAACAACGTCGGACATACAGGCCTGATAAAGGAGAGAGCTTTCTGTCCCCATCAAGCACAGTATCTACAGAAGCATGCGACTCCCTCTGTTCCTCAGTCCCTCGCTGAGGGTAAAACTGGTACCTATCCATCAGCAATGCCTCTGTTCAGCCTCCCCTCTCACCCCTTGGCAGTGCTGAGGCACTCTTTTTTCCCTGAAAGCACACTGTTAGGAGGGGGCTGAAGTAGGTACTAGCATCGCCATCTCTCCTCTTCCAGGCGGAAGAGTTGCCATTAACAACCAACTCTTCATTCCCTCTTTCACCCAAATAGTATTTCAGTATTCTTAGATGTGCAGATTTGGGATTTCTTAGGCCACACTGTCTGTGATGTCATATCACACAAAGCCATATGTATCATGCAACCTCCTTCCCAAACCAATCCAACGTTTATTCGTGCCAAGTATTACAATTCTAAGAAAGCAGGATCAATTCTATTATGGCTTTCCTATAGCACAGTGGCTGGAGTAGCAATTGGGGTGCAGAAGATAAGGGATCACATCCCAGAGGAAGAGCTTGTACCCCAATTCCCAGTTAGCCAAATGTTCTTCCTAACACACTACAGAAACACCACTGGCATTCGCTTTGTTCTGGGACTGCTCATATCACTGCGCTGAGGGCTGCACAGTCCTCACACAGAGAGTGATTTTCCATAGCCTTACAGTAAATCTTAAACTCCAGTTACAACCCTGTCAGACACAATTCTCACCGGCACTTTACTTGCCCGCATACGTGACTCTCCGGCCAGCAGGTCGGTTTTGTTAGATCCATCTTCAAGGCATCTGCTTCCCCAGAGCCTTGTAAGGGGTGCACAATACATACACAACTTGTGCTGACGAATTTGAGTGGTAGCAAGGCACTGCCCGCAACTTTGCCTAGAGTCTACTTAGGGTATAACACAAAACCAGAGAAGATATTACGATATAATATTAGGGAAAGAGTGGTGAAAGAGTTATGAGGGCTCATGTTGCCCAACCATCCCTCCCTCAAAAACATAACGTGCTTTCTGCAGTATAATGAGTAGAAAACTGCCTCCTCTCCTATCGTTAGAGGTACTGTTCTTCTACTGCCAATCCACGTTAGCATGTGGTCAAGTGGGGAACGCACTCATTGGACACTAAACCCTATTTCACTCCATTTGCCTCATAACTGGAAATTCCACCTAGACTTCCCAATTTATCACATCACTGCCTACTGTGCTTTCCACGTCCACAGCAAAGTCAATAACACACAGAGAGGTGGACTCCTATGAGCAAGAACAACAAACACGCTACTTTCCAATTCCCCTTTTTCTATTCCCCTTTTTCAAATCATTCCTGCCCCACTCCCATTGACAGTAACCCTCTTCAGAGTAGAAGAAATCCCCTGGACAAACAGAAAAAAACCATCAAACATCACGTTTTGCAGCCTGGACCCAGGAAGTCCATAAGACTTTGGCAGAAGGCCACATGGTGCACGTCCTATAAACTCAGGATCACAGTCCACAGAGGCCCAGCTGTGACCTTAGAAATGGATTTCACAAGTAATTCAACCCTTACCAGTTGCCCAGTCATATGTAGGCTTGGCACAGTGTATTCAAAGCAGTTACCAGATGACTATTATCAAGATGAAAGTGGCACCACCAAACCCTAGGTATAAGTAAGGGTAACAATCAACTTCTACACATATATATCATGGCTTTTACAGATGAAAATTTAACGTGCAAATCACACCTGCAGGCACCAAAGTGCAAATAAAGAGAATATTTGCAGAGATCACCTCAAAAAAAACCAGTTCATATATTAATGCAGATATATGTGTTAATAACTAAAAAAACCCCACTCCCTCAGGCACAGGACAAATATCATGCAAACAGCTGGATGTTGCATTTTAAAAGCATATTAGACGAGTGTCACTAAATTGACAGGACCTCTGCAGAAGGATGATGTGCTTGTTAGGGGTATCCCTATGAGGTTGGGTTGACATTGCCTTCTTAGAGAAAAGGAGAGCTTGCTTGAGCAATTTGCTTAATGCCGAATCTATTTTAAGAGCAGTGACCCAGATCTTTGTTTTGTCAGCAGATGACTTGTATAACAGAGATGAATTGACAAGGAGTTAAACAGGCATTGGGCAACGCCAAGGTGCTGACAAGCAGAGGCAGAGGCAGGTGATGGAGGAAGATGGCACCACCAGGCTCCAACCTGAGCTGAAGCTTTCAAACCTACAGTCGGCCAAAGGGTCATCTCTGACTAACATAAGCCCTGACACAGATATAGCCTAATCAGCTACGTGAGCATCTTTACCATGGTTATCTATAGTAGCAGAATCCTCTCAAAACATATGTGGTCTCAGACTAAGGACGTGGGTGATCTAGAGTCCTCCAGTACGAGTTCCACCAGTGTTCTGCACAGAGCAAGCACATCTTTTACCTAATAACACATAACCTTCTTGATGTTTACCGGGAAATGAAGATCTGCCCCGTATCTGTCTCTGCCCAAGGCAGGAGGTAAGAGGGAAATGGCCAAGCCAGTGCCCACAGGTGAGCCATCTGCGTGGTGGCAGCTGATGGGTATGAATCACTGTCGAAAGAGCTGCAAAGACCGAGGAGATGTTTAGCCTTGACAGGTATCTTTAGACACTTGCCTGATCTTAAGCGTGCTTTTTATTACTGGTGATTAGCATGCTGCTGAGTGCTTGGCAAATCCAGAGGGGAGAGACTTCATTGAGGCCCTGGGGCTGAGGGAAAAGGAGGCTTGCTAGAAGGTGGATGGCGAAGACCAAGCTACTCAGGTGGCTTGTATTACATCGTTTGCCTGCGAAGGTCTTTGTTTTAGTTGTCTTCTGCATTTCTCACATGCCAACAACCTTATGGAAAACAGACTGAAGAAAGATTAATTTCCAAGTGCTGAATATTCTAAAGGACTCAGGCCAAGAAAATACCACTAGGGGAGGGGGAAAAAAAATAAAATCACAGAAAAGATCTCGAGGAAGGGTCCCTCAAGAAGCAAAGAACTGCAGACGTGGTTAAAAAAAAAAGGGAAAAAAAAAAAAAGGAGAAACGAGAAATGAGGAAAAACTGTCAACCACCAGCCTGTGCCTCTATCCAGGTGAAAGTATTTTTAGCTACCTTGCTTTGTATAGGAACATGTTGATACCTCACAACAAAATATTGCAATTGCTCAAGTACGATCACTTTTTCCCTTAAAAGCATGCATTCTTGCTAGAAAAGATAGCCACAATATGAATAAGCAAACCAAGTTCTCTCTGGAGTGGATTTTCCCCTCTCCCATCCTCTGTAGTCCAGAATCTGCAGGCTGAAAGCACGTGAGTGATACAGCAGCATCAAGAATAGACTGTCCGAAACAACTACTGGGATTTTTTTCCTCTTGACCCCCCTCTCCAGTTGGTGTTCTGGGAACACCACCACACTGCCTAACATAAAACACGCAGGGAGATAAAGCTGGTGCATCTGCTCAGCAGAAATTGCCTGTGTCCAAGACTCGCTGGAAAGACAGGTTTATCCAAACACTGGAAATGCAAAGCAGGGAGCAGGTGAAAGGTCTGATCTTTGCTTAGCTGGGAGCTGGGGGGTAGAAAGCAAACAGGCATGGCAGCCAGTGGCACCTACATGCTCATGGCCCACAGAAAAGCAAATACCCTCCAAATAACTCAAGGGGAGAGGAAACCTGCTTTAAGTACACAGGGATAATCAGCCTCTCTCCAGCCCTCATGACCCCCCTAAAAAAACAAATATTTTCTGATATTAATCAAAATATCTAAAGGAAAATAGGAGAGATAAGTGCCCTCCTACCACTCCTCCCTTCCCACTCTACAGTTCCCGAATGCACTGGCTGCTAGGAACAATACAGAAAATTGCTATTAACAGCAGAGAAAGAAAGGAGTCATTAGAAGCAAATGCACATGGCTTGCACTTCTAATAACAAATTAATAAAATATAGGAAGTAACAATAAAATCAACCTCATACTAATACAATAAAGTAAATCAAATACTTCTGAAGAAACAAATTTCAGGACCAGAGCTTTCTAGACCTCCCAGAGCTGGAAATGGCCTTATTGCCAGCTCCACAGGGATTGCTCTGTCCATCACTAGGACATGACTATGGCTGATTATACCGAAGTGCACAATGAAACAGGATCATCACGGGGATGGGGCAGAAAAAAGGGAAGATGAAAAAAAGTGTCAGAATCCTGCAGGCTTAAAAAAACCAAAAGTAATTAAAACCACACAGAATTCAAGTCTACTACAGATTTATCAAATATTTAATACAAAAAACCCTTAAGCATGCTCCTGTCAACTGAGCTTGAGAGAAATGTGCTCCTTTCCTAGCATATGGCTTAATCTGTTCCCAGGATGCATTTCTTTACCCAGTAATTTCAGTTTAAACAAAAATGAACTGTGGATGTATATTTTAGCTAAACGACTGCCTTTCTTTAAACAGACTCTGGGTAAAAAGGGCATTAACCTCCTCTCCCTCCGCCTGCTCAGCACCGCTTATCAGTGAGATGAAGGAGTATCTTCTCAAAGCATGCCCTTTAATCCTTCTGGTGCCTAAATGTGAAGCTCCAGCAGTGCAATGCCCCACAAAGTGGGATGTGATGTCTCCCCAGCTCTAATCTTCAGTCAATCCCAGCACAGAGAGCATGAAACACAGCAGGTTAAATTCAGCAGAGCAGGACAAACAGGATCTGCATCCGAGGGCAAGAGCATCTCTCTCCAGAGTTTGTTAAAGCAATACAAGCATTTCAAGAGGTCAAGGTGGAAACACGCTGCATTTGAAACTCTTCCCAAGAATATAACCCACTTTCAGCAATTCCTGCATGGGACCAGTCCAGACCAATGGAGGGAAGTGAGTGACTCCCAAGCAGTTAAGGCACTTTCTAAGTACTCATGCACCTATATTATTATTGAATTTGCCATATAGAAGCAATTAACAATAACTACAGTCTTTGGCTCTTCAGTGGTCAACACCAATCCAAGAAACAGATCTGTCCATTTGCTTGAACTCCCTGCTGTTTTTCATCCAGCTAAATCTTGAAGAAATACATAGTCCTAACCCTACAGAAGTCCATACCTTCCCTTATTGCCTCGTCAGCCTGCTAGTACTGTACATGTACACGCCACATCTGAACAGTTTTCCCTTGAAATCAGGATAGCTCCCCAGCAAATGAATCTATCCAGATGGTGGTCTCAGCAGAAACTCCTCTAAGTACTTCCTAATACCTAAAAACCAGACTTGGCTCAGTCCTCCCACAACTGTCACCTCCTTGCAGATCAAGGGAGTGGCAAGGGGAGGAGGGAATCTTAAAAAACAGCTTGAGCAATAGATGCGATCACGGTTTTCCTGTGGAAAAGGCTATGCGAGTACATTCAAAGTTGCAGATATATGGGTGGGAGTGTTTTGATCTTTCTAATTTGTTGTCTGCCACTACCAGAGCGGCCACTGCATTATTATCTAGCACCTGAAAGACTGAATAAAGACACAGCAGCAACTAGTGTGCATAACGCTGGAGAGGAGGTTTATATCAGGTTCTACTTCATCCCCCACTGCTCACAACATGCCATAAGGCCATGGACACCCTTACGCATGCCTCAGTTCATCCAGAAGATGAGAAAAATCTGAATAGAAAACTGTTTTTACTTCACCTGGTAAACCTGGCAGGCTGGAAATCTGTGAGTATAACAAGCCTGGCGTGTCCCACAGCTCTTCCACCCACTCCACTCCTGGGGAGGGCAGGAAAAGCAGATCCTGGGCAGTATGGTCCAAATCAAAGCAGAGGGGCAAGCAGCTCCCAAGGGGAAAGAATCACTCTTGCGCGGGGAGTGGATGGCCCTGGCCAGATTTGCCAGGGGGGAGGTGAAGCACAACAGGCAAGGAAAACAGTGACTAAGCTCCAGGCTCAAAGGGCCGCCAGCCACTCCACATTTCAAGCTCCCCCGCTGAATGTTATTATCATCCCGAGGAATTAAATGAACCATTTTCTAAGGCTGTGATGCCCACACAGTCTCTGGGGAACGATCGCAGAGGCTAACCCACAGACCCAGAGACAGGATGCGGTGATGGTCCGCGTGCAAGCTGCAAGCCAACAAGCTGAAGTCAGACCCATGGGGACGACCTGCTCTTCTCCCTCGATTCCCTTGCGATATATCTTTCCACCAGCTGCCTACCACTTGCAGTCTTACAGACTGCCATTCGGAGTTTGCAGAACCACTAGGCACCTCGTACACCAAAAGGAGCCAAAACCAAAATTCATATATACTGGGAGTCCTACAGTGAACTGCACTGAACTTCAAAAAATCACATCAAATTTCAGAAACCAGAAGCATTACAACAGTTTAAAAAAGAGCACTTGAAATAGGGTGGTGGGGCTCTCCTGGATGCCAGTGCTGGTAAAATATGTTGCAGAAGGAGAATGTTTTAGAAAAGCTTGTGAAAAATTGGTTGCATTAAAATTTAAATCTTTCTGACACAACGCCTTTTTTACCTGCCACACCCAATCTCAAAATACATATCAGCTAAACTACAGTTTATTCAGCTCAACACCGCATTTTCCTCTCCTGAATATAATTATCAGCCACCTCCAGTTCAAAAAGAGATTCCTTAAACTAACAGCTGCGTCAGAATCAGCACTGAAATGCCTTGAGAGCTTTTGCTTAAACCCACACTGAAAAGTCATGACGAAGTTCATTTTCATAAGTCAGAAGAAAGTGAAATATTTTGCTAAAATTTGTTCTGCATATGTGTAAGAAAGCTCCCCTCTGGAAATGCATCTTGCAAAATCGTGCAGAGAAATAGCAGGAAGCCATTCTCCTTGTAAAAGAACAAACTGATTTGCAGAGGCTGGGTTTGAGGCTTAAAGGGGCAATTCAAAGATAAGAAGGCACTTGAATTTTGTTTTAACATGAAGAGTTTCCCAGAACTCTTTAAGATACCTGCCCTAAACACCTATCCACAAATTGATTAAAGTCTTTGCTTTGTTTCTACCAACATTTCTACCAAGTAGCTTTGTAAGAAAATCCAGCCCCAAACAGCAAAAAAAAAAAAAACAAAACCCACCAAAATCTTTTTGGTAAATCAGTAAAAGGTTGTATTTCAGCAATGGAAGCAAACACTGCAGAACTGAATCATCCCACAGCTGGGCTACACCTGTATTAGAAGTCAGAAAACTACAGCAAGCTTGGCAGTCAACAACAGGTACCAGCTTTGCTTAAGAGGATGAGTGAGACACAATGCTTCATCCAGAGCAACCATAAAGAGCTGCAATCCCTATTTTTTTTTTTTTTTTTAAACAAATTTTCAGTAGACTCCACAATGGTTTGCCATTGCGGGCACAGAGCAAATGCTACGGTTCAATCCTGCACTTTCTGGGAAGAATGGCAATGCCGGTCATGGGAGCTCTATACCGTTGTACTCCTGTCCTGCCACCCTTTTGTCCTCCCCACACCAAACATGTTGGTTGTACCCCATTTCTTCCCTCCTCCTTCCAAAGAGAGGAACAAAGGGCCATAGTCTTTAATGGCTCAAGACTGTGGGATCTGGGCCTTCGTTTATTACATGCTTAACTGAGCACTGAATTACTGGTGGTTATTGCCTAGTTTAACTGCTTTCCTTAAAAGAGAAACATGAGCAAACAAGCATGTGTCATGAAAAAGCCCCTATTCAGACAGGAGCTGACAAGAGAAATAGCATCCAGGGTTTACAACCGTTTATTAGCAGTTTTGCATTCAGGCACCAGCTAAGGCTGCAGAGAAGACTAATGCAAAGAAATCCCCACCTTGTCCACCACCTCCTCAGGGGGCTTGTCTGGCCCTGGATTTACCTCCCGAGGTTAGCACAGACTAAGTACCCGAGGCTTTAAGTATATGGACTTAGCATGTGTCAAGGGCAGCCGTGCCTTGTCTAGACAAAGCCTTTCAAGGCACTTTAGTTAGCATATACAAACTTCACACCTTCAATCCCGCAAAGAGAAGTCCAGAGAGAGACCATCCCCACAGAGCTCCTCCAACCTCCCAACTTCAGGCGATGGCACCACAGTTTTGTCCAAAATACAGGGGAAAAAAAAAATAATAAATTACCCCAAGCGGAGCAAAAGACAGACTTGAGGTCATTTTCCTTCTCTTTTTTGTTCAGCTGAGAGGTAACAACCATGATCCCCCTGCCCCCACCTCGCAGGCAAACAGCACTGCAAGGGGAGGTAAACCTTAAGCCTTCCTCTTGAGCACAGATTTTCCCCATACCCAATGAAGATGGACTTCAATAGGCTTTCTCCACAGGAAAGCCGGGGTTAGGAGAAGAGCAAACAGGCTTTCTCACTCCTAACCACCTAGTCATCTATTTTTCATTAAACTTCCAAGGACCCCTACCCCAAACCAAAAAAAAAACAGCTGACGTCAGCCCTGAAGTTGAGTGCTGAGGACACAGTAAAATGGACAGAGCCTCAATTCTTCAGAAAGCCAGGGTAAAAAGAGACCACAAAAAAAGATCAAAAGAGGGTAGAGAATGTGTGTGGAGAAAACACATTAATGAAAAAACAAACAAACCTCACTCATCTTGGCAGAACTACAGCCAATATCAAAGGTCACACGGATTTAACCATATCCCTTCTATTTGTTAGTTACTTTTATACCAAAAAAAAAAAAAAAAAAAAAAAGAAAAAAAGCCACAGACAAGCCTAGAGGAAGAAATGCAAAGGATGATGAGTGTAGAATTTGAAGGAAGGGGCAGGAGCAATTCACCTACATCAGATGAGTTTGAGGGAAGAGAGCCAGAAGGACAAAACAAAGCACAGAAAAGGAGAGATACCTGCCACTCTTAAAAAAAAAAAAAAAAAAAAAAAAAAGGGGGGGGCCAAAATTAGAAAAATCTTTCTATGAGAAAAGATTATTAAAGAATAAGGCAAAGAAGTTTAAGACATGAGGCACTTCCAAAAAGTGGTATTTCTAGAAAGAATACTTTTTTCTCTTAAGTCTGACAAAGGATCATTGGCACAAACCAAAAATGTGCAAGCCTTTGCTCACGGCTCTAGCCTCAAGTTGCACAGCCAGGCTGATATCCAGTTTACTTCCACTGGCTTCAGCACATGGGGCCTGATCCTGAACAGGCAAAGTACTTCTAGCTTTCGAAAAATAATGTAAACCAAACCAATATACACTCCAACACCGCAATAAGAAGGACGATGTGTATCACGCTCTTATTCCACTGCACTTCTTTTTCTCTCAAATGACATTTACACCTCTTAAATTATAAACACACAGGAGGTCTGCATAATCTGTTAAGGATATTATTCCTGCCAGCCTAAGAAAGCAAAGACATTCAAAACATTTCCCTCGAAACATTCAAATAATGAAATCACATACTTGTTGGAAGAGAAATTTGGCTCAGGCACCCACAAGACTTTTTCCGCTGTCACACAGAACGGTTCCCGAAACTAGGTGGTTTTGCTGACAGTTGTGATTCAGACTCAAGTCCCTAGTCATTTCAGCGTGTTGTTTTTATCATCTTTCAAAGCCTATCATAGTCACTATTAAAAGAAACCCACAGAATTCAGCACAGCAGAAGCAAACCCAATTCGTGCCTTGCAAAGAAAGTCAGGACTAAGCATCCTTAGAACAGCCCCATCGGTCTCTCAGGAAAAGTAGCATCTCAAGGTCAGGTTGGATCTCTGGGAAACACTGCACTACTGCTGGGTGTACAATCTGCACTGGAAAAAAAGGAATGGTCTTTTAGGGCGGACAAGCTATTAAAGTTTTACTAGGTGACATGTTTACCGAAATAAATCTAGTCCTTTCCACTCTTGGTTATTATCATAACACATATGGTAACTGACATACAATTAATGGAGCTTTAAACCAAGAGTTCTTGGAAGGAAAACGAACTCCCAGCTTTTCAGCTAACCTTGACAAAAAGCCAGGTTTTGGTAAAGTTCAGCAACACAAGTGGCTTTATGAGACTTCCCATTTATTGGGCACCTCTTACTCTTACAACAAGCACCGGCTTCGAGCAGAGGAGGTAAAAGAAGAGGCTCTGCTTAGTCAGCACTATCCACCACCACTAATACAGATCAAACTACTACCTCAGTGGCAGTGTACCACCCACACTCTCTTCAGTGGATTTTCAAGTACATGTGTCATTTCACACCAGTCAAGAGTTCAGACAATGGCGCGCACAAAAAGAACTAAATCTGCCTTTTCTCCTAAGTATACTGTTCCTACTAATATCCTGGATGTGTATTAACAGCAACGCAATGAACTCCCAAGAATCTACAAACTAAGTTGATGCCATCTTTACAGATTTGAAATGCTGTTCACATTCCCCTTTCCCATCATTTCCTATCTGAATTACAAGGAAAGATTAAAATCCACATGGTGTTGTTACTGCGTCAGTAGACTCTCCAGCAAGTCAAAGTATCTCCAAGACCTGGTGCTTTCAGCACAACACTGTACCATGAAAGCAAGCAGGATCCCTCTCCCTGATAGAATAAAGTAACCAGATAGCACCCAGGGCATTTCAGCTGTCTGCTTTACCTTCCCATCTCTTTTCTGCAACAGGAAATCCTACTGGTGGGGAACAAAAAATAAAACCTTTCCATACAGCTGAGTGCAACCACACTGCTTGTATACAAAACATATTTCGTAACAACAACAGCACACCCCGCCTACATGCTTTGTTATCAAAAAGCTAAGAGGTGCAGAGCAGCACAAGGAAAGGATGCTCCAAAATCATACCCAGATCACAGCAAGGATTTGGTCTGTGACCAAAGTGGTATTGTCAATGACAGCAGTTTCATTGCCTTTTATCTCTTCTCTTCCCAAAACCTAAAACAAGCGCTGCCACTACACTCGGTCCATGAGGAGGCACCTCCAAAATCAGCAGCTTAGTTGGAAAGAAGTCTGCTCAATAGCCAATATATTTTCATTCCTGAAGAGGAAACCAGAGCACTCTTCCATTACCTCAGAGGAAACCTAAGGAAAGGTAGCATTACTCAGGACTGATTTACTGCCTCAAGCCATTCAGAAAAACATGAAGCCAGTGACATAGAAGACAAGTAACTCATTCACAAGAGCTCTTTGATCTTAAATACAAATAAAATTAGGTCAATATTAAAGATTTTCATTTCTTGCCATATAAGACTTCCAAAAGGCTAAGAAAAGCTTTTCTCCTCCCTTCTTTTAACACTCAAATTATTTAGCAAGTAACATTTCTTTCACATGACTTGAAACATTTTCTTGTCATCACTCCAGAATTTAACTCTTAGTGAGCATCTAAAACACACAGAGCGAGCTGCATAAAGCATTCTCCATAGCCCCTAGGGACAAGACGGAATTTTGTTCTGTTTCACATGGGGTAAAAAAGCAGCCAAGTACACTCTTCCCAACACCGAGATTAATAAAAAGATTTTTTTGGTAATTTGTTATTCAAAGCATTCCAGTGATTTTTAACAGATGAAGAGGAGAAAGCCTGTACTGTCACTATTAATAGGCTGACATTCTTTCTTCCCCCATAAGACCACACTAGAAACACAGACAAGGGTGACAATCTAAAGGAGCTTGGAGATTTGCCAGCTCTGCCAAAGCTCCAACCCCTGTGGCACAGACTCCTTCGAGCATGCCCTAGGATGAGTGCATTGGACACGAAGTACAGCACTGGTATACAAAACCTCTGCCACAAAATCAGTGAGGCCCTTTGCATCCAGGACTTCCCTATAGTTCTCGGCGCTGCACCTTTTGTTTCTTCTCCTGCAACAGTTCATCATTAACTTAATCTCCCAAAATAACAGTGGATTGCAGGATAAGCTAAAGATACATCACCTTGCATTTTCGGTTTAACATGCTTGATTGTGTTAAGGTGGCTTAAAGATGCTATTTATTTGCTTTCTAAATCAACCAAGAGCTCTCATACATAGCAGAAGGCCCCTGAAGCTATCACTGTAATGCAATATCTGCTCATAAACGTCAATATACCAATTTTAAAGGTATTAACATTGCTGTTTAGTCATGGTAAAATATCCTAATACCTGCCACACCTCCATTACAGACAACAATACAGTTTAATGTGAGCAATTCAGTTCAGGGCTTTCTGCAAATCCATTTAAACACAAAAACCTCACCAACCGCAAAAGAGCACATAACAATGCCACAGCAAACACAAGTCAAACAAGCATGCCCTAGGCCAAGAGACTACCTTTAAGAGACCCACCTGCCCCATCATGCAAGAACCATTAGCCCCTTCCTCCAGATGGATCTTAAGAAACCACGGGGACAACATGCAAAGTCTACCCTCGTTTTGGCTCAGATAAACATGAAAGCTGACCCCAGCTATCACCAAGGCAAAGAAGGATTTCTTTTGATTAAAGCGCAGAATTTTGCATCCAGACATTTGGATTATACCTCTGTCACAAATTTCCTGGGCATTTTCAAATAAATTACACCAGTTCCCCGCTGCACTTCCCTCATCCTCATCCCAAAGTAAAGCACAGTGGATATCTTGAGTATAACAGGAGAAGCACAAGAGAGCTCCACTTCCTTCTGTGTTTATACCAGAGACTACCATACAATTGATACTTCAGTTGAACAAATGGTGCAGAATATGAAACTTCAAGTATTTAGCAATGTCTGCTATAGTTGCTGAAGGAACATGAAGTTTTTTTTAGGCAATATACTGAAGTGTTGACTAGAGAAAAGACATTCGGATTTATAACAGATTGAGATTTAAAAATAAGATTCACAACCAGACTGAATTCTACTGGCTGAGCTTACAGCTACAGAGAAGCAATACAATGAGATGAGTGGAGGAAAACAAACAAACAAAACAAAACAAAACAGGTTTGATGCAAAAGAACACTTTGCAGAGAAGCACACTTTTTTAAAAGTAGCCTCAATGTCAGGCTCTTAATTGCAACCCTTATCAACATCATAAAAAGAATTAAAGTATTTCTATAAATCTCTCATGAAAATCAGTAACATAGAATCTACGCATTCTCTGTAGATGCGTAATTTATCTGAACAGGAAAGAACCCAGTGCCTACTGTTGAGAGCACAGAGAAGAGGCACAAGGCATTGACTGCTTTTTGCACTAATAGTTCTTCACAACCAGATCCCTCAGAAACTCTGCAGAAATAAACCTATCTATAACTTGAAGTTCCCAGCCTTCATACAGGAGTGCCGAGATACTAGCTGAAGGCAAACACATTCAGCTCTTGCTAAATGCATGCAAAAATAGGTCACTTATTTAGGAGTCTTTTGGGAAATGGGATGCTTCTCTTCTAATGATGGGCAAGATGGGTTTCACACATCAGTCACCTTCATACATCCACTTACAAAGGCCTCTTCACTCCAACTATATACCCCACAAAGACAACGAACTGTAGGAGCTACTACACGCATGGCACAGAGCGGTGTTAATCTGTCTAACCTTCGACATCTAGAAGACATACAACTGAGACATTCATCCCAAGTTCCCGTAATAACTAAGAGACAAGGACTCAGGTAAAGAGCAGTTTATCTCATCCTAGGGTAGGTAGCTCCAGAGGTCACAGCCCTGCTCAGTTTCTCTCCACTGTGAACCCTAGAGCACACACCTCAGATTTAGACATCAAAAGGACAGTTAGTAGCCCACCTACTTAAGCACCTTTCAAAAGTACCATCCAAGCCCACTAGACAGAAATAAGCTGCAAATTACTGACCAGACATACGTATCTGCAGCTCTTGCTACAAAATGCATTTTTCACCTATCAGGACACCATAAAATAACTGGAGATACACAACATTATCAGGTTTTTGGAGAAGCAAAACAGAAACTCAATTAGGGCTTCCATTCAGCAAATACCTCACCATTATATGCAAACACTGCTGCAGCAGCTCCCCCAAGAATTATCTTGATTATTGCTCTAGCACATGCTAGTGAACTACAGTTAAGGGTCCATGAGCATTTCAATTTTCCTTGTGTATCGCTAAGTGCAAGCATTTATAAATCAGCTACAAGTATTCCCTCTTGATGACAGCCTTGTAAGATGGGTACAGTTGTGCTTCCGTTTAGGTATTCTACTGAATTTTCCTAGTGAAGCAAAAAAAAAATGAAGAAAAATAATAAATTGCAATAATATCTGGGTTCCCAGATTTTAAGATACATAAACCCAAGTACAGTGTGGTATACTTTAGTATAAGACATTAAGGCCTGTGGACTTGACGCTTTTCTTTCCTGCATTTGAAAACAGAACCACACAATACCATTAGATAGCTGAAACTGTAGGGGGCAGGTTTTGAGACAAGTTTACTTTTGTTTGAGCTTACTGTTTAAATTAGAATCAAACTCTTGCACACTGTCATCCCCTACAGCTACTCTCACAAAATCCTAGGAAAAAGCAATTGAAACTACCAGACCTTAAAAATGCAACAGCCAATTCCAGTTAAGACATCTAATCATTTTTAACAGTTCCAAATGCAAAAATCCCAAAGAACGTACATCAGCTCTTAGGTAAACCAGCAGGAATAGACACCTTGGTAGTCCTTGGGAAGTTAATAAAACTCAGATTTGATGCAATCAATTATTTCAATCTCCTGTAATTCTTCTACCTACCTAAGTAATGCCCTCTCACTTCATCACCGTCCTCTGGAGAAGCTGCCAGGTGCAGCAACCAGAGCCAACAAGACCATACCATACTAAAGGTAATTAACGTTGCCAGGAAATAGAAATGTCTGCAACGAGCTAGTCTTCTTATGCCCATATTCAATATGTCCCTTCCCTTCTTTGAAGGGCATTTCATCAACTTAAAAAAAAAACAAACACCAAACACCGCCCCCAACAGATTGAGCAAATGAAAGATATTCACAGCAACTAACTCAACTTTCCCCCTAAAAATCCTACTGACGATATCAAAAGTGGGGAATCAAACTCCTTTATTAGCGAAGCCCAATTTTCAGAGTGCTAGAATTTCCAGGGAAGGTAAGGGGAACTCCACAGGCACGTCAAAAGAAAAGCCACTTTTCTGGATAATACAACACAGAGTGACGAGCCAAAGCCCATGTGGACAGGTGTTATGGATGGATGTGATGACCAGCATTTCCATGTGGAAAGCAGAATCAGAAGGAAAGCCTTCAGAGGCAGGTAAGGAGCAGGACAGCACCTGCACCTCCAAAGCTGCAAATACAAGGTGCCCAAAGGGATCTTTTAGGACTTCCTGGACCAGGACAGTGGGAAGAGAATTAAGTAAGTGGACATCGTCAGCAGCCCCAGAGCCAAGGAGTTAACGGAGTACGAGATGTACAGAAGCAGGGGTGGAAGCAGATGAGCAGCTATGGTGCACCATCAACAGTCCCAGCAGCCACGTGGCTGATCCCAGCCCACAGAAGACCAGCTTGAGGAGCAGTGCTACCTTGCTCCAGGAAGTACGTACCTAGAGCCCATACGAGTCCTTCAGCCACAGGTACAAATCCATGAGTCACTGTGATCCCTGCACAGAGCAGCTCTTATCAACATAAAATGGGACAGTTCCAAAGGGAGGCAACGGAGACATACCAGATAAGCACTACAACACCAGTATAACTGCATCCACGTTAGAAGTTTTACCACATTAGCTGGTTTATTACTAGACAGGCTGATCAGGACCTGTTGGCACTTGCAGTGTCCTGTTCATATAGCAATAATGACAGCTACAGTGGCAGAGCAACCCAGGGAGTTGCTGCTTTGGTGGGAAAAAAGCATTTTGCCAGTAATGTTAAACAATTTTCCAACAAACGACATCAGTTATCCTGGCACATGGTCACAACCCAGCTATGTGGGCTGAGGGAGGGAGGTCTCATCAGCCCAGGCTGCACCAAAATCAGTACAAAAACCTGTGTAAATAAACCTTCCCCCAGAGAGCAGAAGCTCAAAGCTTGGCTAGCTAGCGAAAGCACACTTTTACCCATGGCAGTTCACTAAACTCTTTCATAATATATAAATACATATATGTATATTTAATATAAATTATATAGGCTAATGTATTTCTACTGACAATTAAGCTGTCCCTTACTTTTTCTCATATTAAGCACTTCCCTAATTTCAAATTCCTTTTTGTTTTCCATAACTATGAATCACACACTAACTCATTCTCAACATTTAAGGCAGCTTCTCCTTCATCCCCTGATCCCCTCTGTAAATTCACCTTCCCTAGGCTGCTTCTGCCTGAGCTGTCCCATTATCTCTTCCCAACTCCACATCTTCCCAGAGATTTAGTCCTTCACTTGTCAGTATGATGCAAGATCAAGCAGGAGGAGGGCATGGGAAAAGCCCAGGGAGAAGTCAACACCCTTCACGCCTGCTACTGAGAGTTGCACAGGGCACTTGAGATAGGAGTTAGTAGCACCAATTTCTAAATAAAGTGGAGAGACATCCACTCCGTTCATACATCCACCTGATCCCTACGTGCTCCAGCAGGGCCAGTCCTCTGTAAGGGTGGGCATCTCCAGTCTCTGTGATTTCACCCTTCTTCAGTGGTACTTCTCACACCTTTCCCAATCAGCAGCAAACTAAATCGACACCACTAAAGTCAAATTCTGGTTACTTATTATAATTGAGAACAGCAGAATTCTCTGTCCTGCAGGATGGCAAAGTCCAGCAAAGCAAGGGACTGCTCTGCCTGGAGAACTATTGTGTCTCCAGTCTGTACTCGCTCCTCTTGCAGAACGCTGCTCTGTCCTTTTTCAAATACTGAAATGGATACCTCAGAAGTTAGGACTGCTTGCCTCATCATCGCCCAGGGGAGATACATCAAGCCTTGCCAGGGACAGGACAGAGGACCAGGAATGAGGATTAGATGGAAGGAATGAGGGTTAGATGGAAGCATCGCAAATGCAGCAGCATTTTGCCCATTTGATAGTACTGCAGTTTGTAATCAGTGTCATATTTTGTGCCTCTGTGCAACTGTTTCACACTACATCCAAGGCAGGAAACACACCTCAGAAGTACTGCTGCAATTCAATGCCAAAATCTCTGAGTTTTCTACATTCAAAGCTACCTCAACGTTCCCAAAGACTATGCACAGTCGTAGGTTTTTTTCCTCTCCCTTCCCATGGTAGCCTGCTTTTAGAGCCAACAGTATCTTTATTTTAGCCTGTGTCGACCTGAGAAACAATCAGGGACCCATAATGCTACAAACATAAGGTATTTGATAAGAAAACCCTTGTGCAAAGCTATGCAATCCCCTCCCAAATCCACCACTCCTTCAAGCAAGTTGAATTCTTTCCACTAGCTCCAGTGGGTGTTGGACTGGGACCTAAAATAATGCCACAGATAAGGATCTTACTGTAACTTTCAACTACAGTTGAGCTCACAATGTGCAAGTCAATGTTATTGAGCTTAAATATCAACGTCATCCAAAGGCAAGAGAAACACTCCTGGTGGAGCCAGAGTGTACAGTCAAGAATGTAAATCGGGAAAAAACAAAAATACCACTTTCCTCCAAAGAAAACAGATCTAGAGATGTTAGGTACACAACGTAGCTGGCTGAAATCACACTTGCAACAGAAAGGACTCCTTGAAAAGAAGATGACTAGAACTTAACGTGTATACCCAAACACACACTAGACCACATGAGAAAAGTCAGCTAGCATTCTAGCCCAAAAAGTTATACTAAACAATGTATACGCTGAAAGCAGGGAAATTCAAAGGGCTCTTGTGATGCTGAATGTCCCCAAAGGAAATCTGCCTACATCATCTCACAGGGCGAGAGGTGCAGACCTGCCATCATCACAGAGGCCAAAAAAAAAAACTATTTCTGCACACCACCACAAAGGCTCTGGTGTCTAGAAGCTGATAATATGTCACCAAAATTTTCATTAATCACAAAAATAAAGCAAGGAAAGGGAAAGTCTATGTTTCTGGGTTTTCTCCCCTTTTTTCCTTAGTATCCCAAAACTAACAAAAATCCCTATACTAGGCCTTAAAAGTAAATCTCACCTTCCCATCCCCGGAGCAAGATGCAAAGACTTTCATGGGGAAAACCATCTATCTATGTAAACCTGAGGAAATGCCCCCAACCACTGCCATCAGGGAGAGAGCACACAAAAAAGCAAGGAAAGCATGAGATGATTTCAACTGAAATTTTATCCACATCACTTAAAAAGTCTTCCTACAGAAAGATGAAAAAATTTTCAAGGGGTCAGCATAAGACTCTGAGCTGTATTTATCACCTCCAAGCCCTGCACACACCCAGGTCCCAGAGTACCACGCCCTCTTCTGATTACTCCAGGAATAAGGAGTCCCTGCCCAAGGAGCTTGCAACTCAAGACGAGATACTAAAAAAAATAAAAAAAAAAAAGACGTTTTGACAGACAGATGGATTGGGGGAGGAAGAATGAGAGGGACATGTGGTTACCCACAACTGGCAGGTTGCTTTCTTTTCTCTTTTTCTTTTTTAATAAAAATAAATATCAGTAATCCCCACTGGCCACCTGCCTAGTTTTTGTATATTTAATTAAGAGGGATTTGGGTGATGGAGAACTGGTCGAAAGTTCAGCCAATTTGGAGAAGCGAGGGGCGGGGGGGAGCACAAATAACACTAAGGGCTACATCTAGCCAAAGGACCCAGAGATATGCCAATATTCCAGCTGCTGCCTGGTCCCTCCTGATTTCTCCCAACTGCAAGCTCTCCCTTTGCCACACAATCCATGAAAAATCAGAGGAGGAAAGGAAGAAGTGCAGTTCATACTTAAGAGAGCTGGTCTGGACCAGTTCCTGAAAGCCAGTGACCTCACGGATCCTCAGTACAGTTTGCCTTTATAGTGATAAGACTGGAATTGTATTCATGCTTAACAAAATCCTTTGAATCCACAATGATGTCCCTTTAGCAGTGAGAGAAAGAAGGGAGGGCTGTGAATTCAACTGAGTTATAGAGAATACTAAGCACAGTCCTCTCTTCCTACCCCCCCCAACACAGTCACCTTGTAAGATAGAAAGTCCATTAAGACAAAAATAGAGTATCCTTAGCGTGGGAAAACATTTACCCAAGTTCTAATTTATTTTCAAATCAGCATTTAAACGATCACATCTTACATCATTTCCTTTTATGAGCCAGCAGTTAGACAATACACATCATTTACATGCAGTTTTGGAAGGCTGCAACATAAATCAACAAAAGAAGCCTTCACGATGAATTAACTATTACAAGGCTCTTAGAAAGCCACACCAGCCCGCGTTGAGGGCAATTAGGAGTATCGTCCCTAATTCTCATCTTTCTGGTGCACTCCTGCTATGCCTCAGAACTCACACAAGAACATCCTTCCCCCTCAGACACTGCTGCTACAAGAGAATTACAATGTTTATCTGTGAGACCTAACAGTGTGCTCACAACAGCTATTTTAAAGTGTCAGCTGCCTCTAAAAACACATGCTCACACACACCCCCCAAAAAAAAACACAACAAAGAGAAAGTGACTGAGCAAGTTCACGCAGTTCAGTCTTAGAAACAAAATTAATAAGCCTTATGCCTCTATGAACTATCAGATGGTAGCAATTTTAAATTTTGCAAAATATTAACCAATGTCTTTAGCTCACAGGTCATTTTTGCATTACAAAAAAAAAAAAAAAGAAAGGAAGCAAACACATGGTTTCAATCTTATCTCAGGCAAATTTCAGGAGTGTTTTCATTTTGTGCGAACCAAACTTCAAATTAAGCTTACTACTGGATGCGAAAAAGTAAAATGTAACCGCAGCAATGTTAAAAATGCTTTTCCACTATTTGCAAGAGATCAAAAAAAAAAAAAGAAGTCTTAAGGTAGCTAATCATTTGGTAAGCGGGCTATAAGCTCCAGTTAGACCAAAGGGCTCTGATAAAGCAGGACTGAGTTCAGCAGGAAAGGAGACTGGAGGCACAGCCACCCCACAAGACAAAAGCATGCAAAAAAAATTACAGGTTAACACTGTTTTTTGTGCTGCATTCTGTGCCATTCACCCCATCCCTTGCTTGCACTTCGCTAGTCAAAGGTGGTACATCACTACTCTGTTGCTCCAAAGAGGGTCAGGCGGGGTGCTCTGCTGCCAGCTCTGCAGCAGGCACAGGGCTGGGCGCCCCGCAAGTCCGCACATGCCTCTCTTCGCTCTCATCAGCTGAGACCAGCCCGCGGAAAGGAAATTTCTCAACCCCAGCAGAGGAGAGGGGCTCCTTAAAAGCGTTAAACTACAGACTCAGAGGGTTCTGCATCAGCTCTGAGGAAACTCTGCTCGCTCTACTTTAACCCTTTGCTTCCTAACTCAGAAGCAACGTAACTTGCAAAAGCATCTCTCTTTACGTGCCATCACCCCCGGATTTTTGAACTAACTACTAAAGGGCAAACAACTTCCACGCCAGACTTTCATTCCTGAGGATTTCAGATGATCAGCAGAGGAGCTCTGCTTTGCCCCATGATGAATAAGACACCCCTGCTGCTACCCCTTACCCTGGGCTGGGCAAAGGCTTCCCAAAACTATACCATTTCTTTTACCTACCCAGGGCTGGGGAACCCCGGGCTCTTTTTTATCCCTGATTCACTGCTGTGTAACGTCTTGAAACACAAGGCTCCTTCACGCAGCAGAGATGTAAGCGAGGTTATGAAGATTAGAAGAGTGTAAACTCTATGGACTTTAAACAGAGCAGCTGAAAACTTCGTATTTTTTAATATCTCGTTGCCAACGTCTCAGACCCACCATACACTCCACACACACCAACCCACTTAGTGGCATAAAATCGCAGGAGCATCCACAGTGCTCTGTGACATGGAGTAACTCCACTTGCATTTAGGTGCCAAACAACTTAAGACTGCCCTCATATTTCATGCATGTATATACATCTGACTCACCTATGTACAGCTAAATAAATAGCTAAAATAGAACTATCTATAAAAACACTGGTAGCTAGATAGATCTGAGCTATATCCAGCAAGCTCAGTTAAGGGAAAGAGGAGAAAATCAGGGCTACTTTCGACTTTTCAACAGGTCGGTACAGTATCCCTCCCACGGCTGGCGAGGAGACTCCCCAGCAAGGCAAACGACCTTCAGTATCATCGCTGGGGTGTATGAGCTAGACAAAGAGATAACGTCATGCCCTCTCCCGCTCCCTCATCCTCCCCGCAGTGGCAGGTAGCCAGCCAATCCCGCTCCCTGCGCCCGGGTGACATCACTGCTGATGCCGCCACACAAATGTGGAAGTACACGAAACTAGAGATCTCAGGGCATCATCACTCCTCAAAGACAACCTACCTGCCGTCAGTCCCCTGGAATGACAGGCTGGTTAAAAGGGAAATAAAACCATTTGGGAAGAGGGATTTCAAGGAGAGGTTGCTGGGTAGAAGGAAAGCGGAAGGCAATAAGCAAAGGCAGTGTAACCACGTTTTTCCCTCGGTTAAGCACTTCCTCTAAAAGCCCTCAAAACATACACACACAGTTTTATCTCTGGGTACCCTGGAGCATTCTTCCTAATAAAAAAGTGGCTGAGAAAAGTTAAACACTATTGCACTGCTACTGCTCTGACTTTGTTTTACGTAACTGCATTCTTTAAAGAAGAAAGCCAAGGTTTAATCACAGCAAAGAAGGGGGGGTAGGGTGCTATTTTCTGTTTATGTACAACCCTGTTAGGTGTCCACATTTTAAAACTATGTACATAAATGTGGACAAATGTCTAAGAAGTAGCAGTGTCAATCCAAACTTACACACCTGTCCATCCACTGCTGTCTGACAGGCTCCATACCAAACCAGTGTTTACCTATTTCTTTTATTCCTGGCATCCAAACCATCATGCCCTCAGTTACCAAGCAAAAAGAAACGGCCAGCATTGTCTAACCAGCAACCAAGGGCAGGGAAATCTCCTTAGACACACACCAAAACTAGTGCTCTAACAGAAACAGCCTGCCACTCCTCCTGTTATCAAAGTGACACCAATGCCCTTAGACTTCAGGTGTTCATTCACTTTCCAAGTCGATAAACGCGTCTGCTAACTTTTATTTCTAATGTTAACTATTCCACTTCTAGCATGCTCAAGAAAAATTAAATTAAACATTTCTATTCTCAAGACTGTTAAACCAATGAGGACTTTGCTCTTTAAGTCAAAGCACAAACAAGAAAGCCGAGAAACAATGCACCAAATTGCAATAATTAACAGGAGAGTTTCAAGTCACATATTTCACGCCCTATTTTTTTTTTTTTTTAAGAAGTGTTCAAGTGATGCAAGCTCTGGGAGCAGGATCACAGAAAAAAAAATAAATGGTGTCATTTAATTTGTCAGAAACAAATAAAATGGTCAAGGTAGTGTCAAAGTGCAGCTTCTTATGCATCTCCCCCCTCTCCTCTGGCCTTTTGAGTTACATCCCTTCTTCCAGCTTTCAGCCAACAGCAACAGCCTAGTTATTCCATTTCTAGTCTTCAAATGCAATTCGCACACTGCACAGACTACTAGGAAGGCTGAGGTTCACGCCCTCAAAACAAACTGACATGTGTTTCATTTGCAGAAGAGGCACCAAAGTGCTTAATTTAGTTACTGGAGCTGCAAGCAACAGTATCTTGCCATCAGGGCAACTCACCAATTACACTGCCTTGTTTATAAGCACCACCAAACCCAAGCAGCTGGACATACTCAGTTACTTTCAGTTCTCTCTCCTTCCCTTTGCAAATATGCCTTGCATTTCTACACAATAAGAGACTAGAGCCTTCCCTCTACAGCCAAGTATTAAGACTGTGTGAATAATTAGTCATCCTGGTAGCTAGCACTCATTGCAAAGTCATGCAGTCTCGAGATTTATTTGTTCCACTGACTGCACGCTGGAGGGGGGGGGGGGGTAGAAAAAAAGCAGGCTAGTTTCACACCCACATGGGCACTCTCCGATTTCTATTTTTTAAAGTCATACACTTGTCAAACAGGTTATTCTGGGAATTCTGATTTTCACAAAGTAAGCTTCCCTTCTTCGATCGCTTTATTATTGTCACTCTGCCCACCCAATTATTGCACGGCACAGCGGGATCAGATACAGCACCATTCACCCCCGACTCGACAGCTCCAGTCCTTGGAAAGTTTTCCAACAAGGAAACACGGTGACAGTTTTGATGAAGGCCAATGCCTTTGTCTAAAGTCACTGCAGCAGCAGCAACTTCCAAGAGGACTTCCAGCAGCAATTTTCAATGAGCCCGTGGACCTATCTGTATAGTGTGGACACACTTTGACAGTGTCCACTCGGTTTAGTCATTTATTGAGGCGGGGGAGGGAAGAGAAAGGACAATAAAGGACCATTTCATCATTACAGGATGGATACATGGGAGAATGATTTATGCTCCATTGGAAAAGCAGGAGCCAAGAGGCTGACAAACTTGTCACGGGCAGCAACAATGACAAGGACAACAATTTTATCCTCCCTAACTGTTTCGCTTGGCAGAGACACCGGGTTACCCTCTAGAAAAACGACAGTAATAAAAGGAGAAGAAATTCAGCCACAAACCTTGTAGACTTGCCCGTACGTGCCATTGCCAACCACTTCCACCAGCTCAAAAATCCCAGCGGGGTCCTAGGGGAGGGAGAAAGGGCGAGAGGGGGGGAAAAGAAGAGAAGCGGGGTTACATTTCTTTTTTTTTTGCCAGGCGATGGCTGCTGGCAGAACCCGAGCGAAGCCAGCGAGCGAGCGAGCCGGGCTGCTGGCGGCGTGCAGCTGTTGCGCCCTGTTTTTCCACGCACATGCCAATACATGCAAACAAAGGAAAAGCAGCCCAGGGCCTCGCTCCCCCCCATCGGGGTCCCCCCACGCCCCGGCATCGCTCCCGGCTCCGCGGCGGCTGCTCCCACCCCGGCATCCCCGGCCAAGGGGACTCACCCGCAGGGAGGAAAGGTCGATATCCACCAGACTTTTTGCAGGAGAATCGTTCGCCATTTTTCCCGTCTTTTTTTTTTTTCCTTTTTATTATTTTTTTTTCTTCTCTGTTAAATAACAGCGAGGCGGCCGCCTCTCTTCTCCCTCCCCCCCCTCCCCTTCCTCCTCCTCCTCCTCCTCCTCCTCCTCCCCGAAGCAGCTGTGAATTGCGCGGAGCTCCTCTCCTCCCTTCCGCCCTTTCCCTTCTTCACTCCAGCCCCGCCGGGTTGAAACTCTTCAGCATTGGGAGGGGTTGGCGGGGGGGGGGAATGATGGATAGATAGATGGATGGTGGGAGGAGGAGGGAGAGGGAGGTGAAGGAAGGGAAGGAGGGAGGAAGGAAGGAAGGAAGGAAGGAAGGAAGGAAGGAGAAGGGGTGCTGCGATGCGCTGTCTCCCCGCGGCGCGAGGCTGGATGCCCCGATGGGTGGGAGGGTCGGTGGGTCCCCAGCGGGTTCACAGCATGTCGCGGCGACGGCGGCAGGAGCGTCGCCGGCAGCCTCCGGCAGCCTCGCGGTGCCCCCGGCGCCCGGGCATGGCACGGACACGGCCCCGCCGGGCGCTCCTCACGCCGGGAACCGGCCCCGCTTTGGCATGGAGCGAAGGGGGCAGCTCACGCCCCCTCCGAGCCCTGCCCGCCGCGCTGCCCTCGCATCAAACGCCGCCGGGGCTGGAGCAGGGGTGCTGCGAGCCAGACAAAGATAGCCGGGGAGGAGGAGGAGGAGGAGGTGGAGGAGGAGAAGGAGGAGGAGAAAAGGGATACAAAATATACTGTGAGTGGGGGAAGAGAGAAAACAGCTCCCCCTTCCCTTCTCCAACAGGAAAAACCGGCGGAAACGCGCCCGCACCAAAGCACTGCTGGGTAAACTCGCGGGGAGAGAAAGAGAAAGGGAGGACGGGGAGGGACGGGCCGCGGGAGCTCTGCCCGCCCCGCCGCCTGCCCCCAGCCGGAGCCCCGGGGAGCCCACGCGGGGCTGCGCCACCGCGCCGGGCATCGAGGGGGGCGTGTGCTGTCACCCACCGCGCCGCTGGGGACGAGGCGAGGTCGGGGGCAGGTGGAAACAATCCTAGAAAAGGCATAAGGGGAGTTGGAGCTACGCCGCACCCCGTGGGGTGTTGGTGTTTTTTTCCTTCCCATCTCCAGATCACGGTCAAGATCTCTCCTCTGGTGTTTTCCACGTCAGAGCCAGCAGGAAAAACATTCCTGCCCCGTTGGAGACCTGTGCAGAAAGAGAAACAGTGGCCTCCAGAAGCAACGAACGGGCGAGATGGCATTTTAACACATTATTTACTGACAGCCCGAGTGTCTCAGGGCCCCGTTCCCACCCAGAAGCATCCTCCAGCAGAATCTGAACTGTATGGAAAAAATCTCATTCACCTCTCTTGAGCTAGTGGCATCAGGCAGTTGCACGCAGGTGTAAATCTTGGCAGGATTTGTCTCTCATTGAAGTTCTTCATCACACTGATACGGCAAAAATCTTACCTGCTTGCAAGAGGTCGAGTTACATTTCCTGTGGGAACCAAGGTTTTCCTGTCTCTTCTGCTTTAACCACAAAATTGCATATACATAGCTATAAGTATCACAGAAACATACTTCTAAAAGAAAGCAAACCTGTTAAGCAGAAAGTGTAAGAGTAAATTACCGTAACAGTTGAATGGCATACTTCATTTTCACTTAAAGAGATGTAGTTACAATAAAGGCAACTTAGGTCTTGACTGGGCAACTGTTTTTTTCTCTGTACAGGAACCTGTAGTTATAAGAAGGCAAATTATTTCACATTAAGGCGATACTGGGTCCATCTGAGTGTCTGCACACAGCAGTAGGATCAGCTCTAGAGAGCAGCCGTTATCAGTCAAATGCATTCCCCTTTTAGACCAATATCCTGTGTCCAGATGTACCCAGTAGTGAATGTTGAGACAAGAGCACAGGGATACTTAAACCATCCATTAATTCTTCCTGGGGCATCCTCTCAGCTCTTGGCATCTCAGGGAGTTTTTTAGCAGTGCTTTTGTCACGAGATGTCATATCCTGTGTCTGGTGGGTTTTTTTTTCCTTCTGATAGATTGCTCATTTACTTTGTGGATTCATACATGGTTCTGGCTCTTACAGTACCCTCTGCTTGGGAGTTCCAAAGATGAACTAAGCTGCTTCTTATGTGAAGACCACCTTTGTTGGCTTTGAACCTGCATCTGTTAGCGTGCAACAACCTCTGCTTGTTCTTGTGCTGGAAGAGACAACAATCATTTCCTATTTATTCATTTTCTCCATTACATTCCTTTTTTTATAGACTTCTTTTGTGTTACCCTTGAATTTTTTGACAGCTAGGAAGTTCTGATCTTTTTAGTGATACCAGGAATGGAAGCCGTTCCATACTTGCCCTTTATTGAACTGTTTCTCCTTTTGACACCTTCTGTTTAAGACAGGGGAGTGGATCTCCATACTGTGTTCACAATTTTTGAGTTTCCCATGCAGTGTCATGGTGGTGTTCTAGTTTCCAGTCCTTTCCTGATACTCCCTTTTTCACTTTTGTGAAACATATGAAAATAACATTTTTGTGGAACACGTATATTATAACTCCAGAATCTCTTTCCCTGGTGGTAATACTACCTCGGAGATTGTCGCTGTGTACTTCTGGGTGCTGCAAAGATTTTCGAGTCCAAACTACAAACCCCATATGTAGCACCTTTCTTCTGCCTCTGAAAAATACGGTCCCAGTTCTGTAGAGTTGAGGCTTTGAGCCCAAATACACGTTTTCACCATCATAGCACTGATGATGTGGCTCCACCGTAGTGTCCCCTCTCTGCTTTGAACCTATCTTTTGTTACAGTGAATGTTCTTTGGTTTGTCTCAGTATTATACCAGAAGACTAATAATGAAGCAGAAGTGCTATCAGCAAGACTGTGAACCCTTGAAAACTGGCACAACCCCTAACTTTAGAAAAATAGTTTTTATAAAGCAGTAAATGCCACAGGAGAGCTTCCTGCTAGTTCCTGGGTTGAAGCCCTGCACCGCCTTCACCTTCCTTTTCCTTCCTACACAAGCAGAGGGATGAAAGGGTTGCTTTCTTGAGGAAGAAGTCTCTCTGGCTGTGGCCAAAACCGCACTGTTCACATGTTTCTCATGCTCTTCACCAGCACAGTGTACTTACTCAGTTTGGAAATCTAAAAGATTAAAAGACCAAACCTAAAGCCACTGGAAAGGAGACGAGGAGTTTTAACTGTTCCTCACACAGTGAAACCAGCACACCTGAAGGAGACACAGCAAAATGACCATCAAAAACTCATAATGCAGATGAAATGCAAGGAAAGGCAATTTCAGCCTTGTGGGTAGTCACAACACATACAGGACAGTAAATGACTCTGTCTTCTAATGACAAACTAAGTAGAAGCATCAAAAAGTCTGAGTCAGCTCCATCTGTTTGGGAAGAAAGCAAGGAGAAATCTGCAGGGCCAATGTGCTACTTTCTCTCACCCTCAGACACAGTTGCAGCCGTTCCTCCTCGCTTTGCTCACAGCAGTGAAGGGGGGAACAGAGGAGCTGTTTCAGCAGCCCTGAAAGAGGGAGGCTGAGCCTCCCTTTCTCCAGCCTTTTGTTCTTACCCTCTGGCACCACGTCCCTTGTGTCAGTGTAAGCATTCATACAGCTGTGCACTCAGCCAGGACTTACTCATAGCAAAGCTAGCCCGGGAAAGGAAAAGGATTTATAGTGTTCCTAGTGATCAGTTCTCCAGGCTGGTTCGTCATGTGCCTACTTGAGCAGTTGTGCAGACAGGAGGGAGGGGGGACAGAAGCTGTGTGCAGGGTAGGAAGTGTAACCATAGCATTGCCTCTTGGTGGTAGCTGTGGCTTAAGCAAATTTCAACTCTCGGTGGACCCACAGGGGTAGAACTAGAGAAACTTCCTTCCTTACTGGAAGAGGCACTGTGGGAGTAATGGGAACCCAACATTTATGTTCTGACCACAAAAGAAATTCCTTGCCCTCTATTTTTTCCCTGTCCTTTGAAATTGTCTTTGTTTTTTTATCCTTTTCCGCATTTAATACACAAGGGCCCTAATCACTGACCAGAGATGTAGAGGTCATCAACTACACTAACTTTTTAAGAGCTTAATCATCAACAATATTCAAAGAGATGAGTAAAGAGAGAGGAAGTTCTGAATTTTCATTTTATTTCTCCTACTGATTCATCCCGTAGCCTTGGGGCATCTCATTTCCTGCCTCCACTCCTGTTCCCTGTGTGTAAAATGGGAGTCATTTTGACCTACTTCACAGTGTGAAGTGTTAGACATGTGCCCCATTGTACTGTCTAGGGAAAGGGTTCTTGCCTTGGCCAGGGAAGTCCATGAGAGAGGTTCAAGCTAGTGACAAATATCAGAGCACAGAGTAGCAAGCGAGGCTGAGTAAGGCTTTGCACAGTCCAGCTCTCCTGCTGCACATGAGCTCTGAAGAACAGAGGGAGGCTGGGAGGCTGGGAAGACTGCCTGTTTTCCTTGTGCTGATGAGTTCTTCTCGTGATGGTGATTACAACACATGCTGGGATCAAATTGTATACAGAAGGATGCCACACAGTCAACCTTCCTTCAGCTTATGCTCTTCTCCTCCGCTGTTTCACCACCACTATCTCATACCACCATGTGAGATCCAGGACCTTATATGCTGTATCTGAATGTCATGTAGCTGAACAGGTTCCCTCAGTTCTGATCACCCAGTTGTTCATGAACTGCTGCTGGTGACATCCTGCTGCTTCCCTCCTCTTCAAGATGTAACACTGTCTCCTGGGCCAATGGGTTACCCTCATCCTGACATGCAGGCAAGACTCAGGTACAGAGATGGACCCAAGTGCAAGGAAGCATGTATAGATGTCACTGTAGGTGACACCAACTTCTGCAGGGGCAAAAGGAGCAGCTTTTCACCAGAGATACACTTCGAGGTCGTCATTGTCTACCCCGTGGCTTCTTCTGTTGGCAGAGAGTAGATTGAAAGGAATCCTGAAACATAGGGGCTGCCTAAGTAGAGCGACCCCACTAGCTCAGGAAGAATGGCAAAGAGGGGCAGTGATTCCATGGCTGCTCGGTACCGGGCAAGGAGGCACAGTAAAATCAGCACTATCAGCATTTTAGAGGTGCCCACCTTTCCCCATCCCCTGCCAGCTTCACAGCTATGCTGTTCTTGAAGTTATGCCATCTCCCTGTATTATGATCAGGTAGCTGGGTTGATCTTAACAAAAAAGAAAACACCATTTTTTTTTTTCTTTCCTGGCAGGCTTTGCTTTACTTCTTATTAACACCTTGCTTTGAAGGAGTGGTGGGGCAGTAAAGTAAGAGCAGGAATTCCTCAAGTTGTTATTGCACAGAGATCTGGTACCACGAAACTATGTTCTAAAAGTCATTTTGGGGTGAAAAAAATGCAGTCTAGCCTGGGGACACAAGTTAACCTCAATGCTGTAATTATTAATATCACACCTGTGCAGCACTGAATCACCCAGCAGTTCTAACTTGATCTGGATCACAAAGGAACACATGACAATGTTTTAATGACAATAACCAGAGCACATAATACAGTGTTCTGATCACCTTTATGCTGGCTTTGGTGAAGAAAAAGAGTATCTGGTCCATCTAAAGCCATGGACATGAGAAGCTGATAACTGAAATGGTATGAGGTTTGCCAGGACAGTGAAATCCTTGCTCCCAGAGAAATCAGTGAACAAATCTGAACCAGCAGTGTAAACTTCAGCGATTTGTTTCACCTCGCTGGGGCATTTTGAATCTGATTCTGAACATGCCCACACAGGATTCACATCCATGGAGCCACAGCTTCTGTGAGGCCTCTGTGAGGAGGCTGTTCCCAACCCTGGAACATAACAGGACAAGGAGGAGTGATTTCACATTGCCACAGTCTTTCAGTGACTCCACATCCCTAATTGATCTTCCCAGACTGAATTTGCAGCGCAGCCCAAGATCTTGCATTTCACATCAGACTGGGAATTGTTAGTCCTCTTACCAGGCTTAAAGCTGTCACAAAAAGCATAAACCTGGCATAAAAGTACTGTTGCATGCTTGGGCTAATCGAGTTGATCCTGGGTATATTTTAAGACACCGCCTGTGCTCCAAGTTTTAACAAGCTAGCTGTTTCTGGTCCTGCTATCTATCACACAAAGCCTGCAATTACTGAGTGTGGCTGGCTGTCACAGGCTATCTCTGCTTTCAGCTAAGCTGGCTTGTAGTTATCTTCCCATGACCCAGCTCTGACACTTATTTCACATCTTATACAGGGCCCTGCGCCATATCTGTAGTGGCTATGAGCAAACTTTTTTCCTCCCTGTCTGAGTCAGAACTCCTCAGGGAGTATTGTCCCTCACTCATGTTTGTCTCACCCAGCCGGATCCAGGTGCACCCAGAGTTTCTGAGATACACGCTTCGGGATGGTAGGCAAGGCAGACAGACAACTCATTCATGCTGCATTTGAACCCTGGAAGGAGAAAGCTGCTCTACGAATGTGATGGTGGCTGTGGCTCTGCAGGTGTTTCTCTGAAGGGACTGCCCAAATCTCCTCCACTGAGCACACGAGCACGTCCTATGCTTTTCCACCTGGTCTTCAGTTCCTGTCACTGTGCTGTCTTTCTGGTTGTACTGGTGTGTTTACTGGCAGAGCCATGTGATCAAACAGATCAGGATTGGAAAAAGCCTTGTTTTCAGATTTTGGGTTGGTTTATCCAGCTCAGTTATGGTCATAGTGTGGGGAAAGAGCAGAAAAAAAACAAAGCACAGTGGTGGCTGGGTTGCTCATTCATAAGCCTCTAGCTTATGCAAACATGGTTCAAGTTGAGTCTGCAAGCTACCAGGCTTTTGAGGAGATAAGTGGGGATTACTTCTCAAGAACATAGGCCTTGTTTTGGAATGGCCCTGAACATAGCCCTGATGTGCCATGTACTAAGTCAGAAATGCAATAGTGGCAGGATGAAAAGCACTGAACCTGTATGAATTTACTTTGTCAATTCAAATGTATTTAAAAAAATCTGAAGGAGTCATTTGTACCAGAACATCTTTGAAGGCGCAGGTACTGTCAGTCCCCCTGTAGCCAGCTTAAACCTGGTAAAAAAAAGCATATAGCTGGCACAGAAATATTTCTGTGCACTTGGGCTATCTGAACAGAAATATTATGCGCTTGCATGTGATCCAGATGATCCAAAGAGTCCACAGGTCTGGTAATAACCAGTCTGTAACTCTGACCTAAGTTGGTACAGAAGCCATCACATTACCACAGTGAGGCCAATGTACTTCCACCAACAGTGGGCTTCTGCAAGAAAGCTGTGAGGGCATGAATTCCCATAGTCTCTGGTCTGAGTACAGCTGCCTTTAATCCTATGAATTTATCCCTCTGTTGAACTTCATGCATTGTGCAAACTCCCTGTGAACTCATAAATCTTTGAAGCCTGTGGCTTAAGTGAGGTAAATTATAGAAATCAAAATTAAAGTGTAAAGCATATATTTTAAACAAACATTAAGGCTACTGAAGCCTGCCCTTTGAAAGCTTTCTTCTTCAGTTTCCAAGTGACTTTTATTTGAACGTTGAAGGGATTTTCATTTTGTGTTATATTTTACAGCGACCAGGGAGTTGTTTCGAAAGTAACTCAGAATATGAAGAGTGAATTACCACCAAAATGCAAAAGAAAGAAAGAAAAAAATAAAGCACAGGTGAGAATTAACTGTCCTTTCAAACAAAAAATTAAAAATGCCAATGCTGTGAAGGAAGTATAGAACCAGTTAAGGATTTTGACAATCAATACACAGGCTTAATTGGTATAGGTTTCCCTTTTATTTCATACAGTATGATGTTCACAGAGACTATAATTTCAGGAAACTCTGGCTTTTTCAGTGACGCTAACTTAAAATGTTCCCTCTCCTCCTTTCCCTGGCACCTCATAACTGGCTTCACACTGCAGAGCACTACCCACTCCGTGGGTAGCTCCTATTGACAGAACAAGGGTTTGCAGGGCTGAGCCACACATCGGTTTAAAAGTCACACTCCTCCTGAAAAAGTGAATCAGTTCTGGTTTCTGGCAGTAGCATCACCAAGGAGGCTGTGACAGCAAAGAGGACCACATGAGCGACTGAAATGATGAAATGGCGTTGGCAACTTCTTAAGTTAGCTCCGACGGCAAAGCCAAGATCTCACGGAGTTGCTGCTGACATGTCAAGAGAAATGCCAGGGAAAGGTCCGTGGGAAGAGGCATCACAATGCAGCATATAATTTAAGAAAAGACACCCGCTGGTCAAAATAGATGATTGAAATGAAAAGTACTAGTCACCCTTGGGCTGGTGATTAATAAAATATCGCCCTTCAGGTATTGTTTTTTTAAACAAAATGTGGTCATCAAAATATAGCAAAAGGTTGAATGTTATGGGGCATCGCTGGGTTTTGATGTGAGGCAAAGCATTTTAGCTACTGTTTTGCTTGAAAGGTCATTTTCTGTCCTTTTCTTCTAGATCTTGTTGATTCATCAGGTGGCTCTTCCATATGATGCATTTACTCTCTGTGATCTGGTTTTAAGTAAGCTGAGCATCAGGAATGCTGTGACATGTCAGTTTGGTAAAGCTCCTCAGAGTAACTGTTAGTGACGAAATTTGTGATCAATATAATTATTTTATCTTCTGAAATGTGGAGGCTTTTAGGGGACTTCTGGTCATAACGGAAATACTGAATAAACACTGTCTACAGAGAATGATCACCTCTAGATAAAACACATGGGATTCACTTGTCGGTTTTGCCTGTCTATGTCTAAGCTGATCACTTAAGCTTCTTTTAACAGCTGACTGAAAGAAGTAACCACCTCCAGGGTACAGCTCATCTCATCCCGAAGCTGGAAAGTGACTCAGGGAAATGGTATCTTAGCACTAACTGCAAAGAAGGCATGGTAAGTTCACATGCTGAAGCCTGCACTGAAGACATCCCAGGCTGGTGTGATGAATCCCATGCAGCCAGTCAATGTTTTTTTAAGCAATGCCAGTTTTAAAGATTTTCAGCTGTGCAGTCCTGTATTCTTTGGAAGTTTTTTACTTATTTGACCAACAAAGTGAAGTCAAGGGGACGGATATTCACCTACTGTGAATTAATGTAGCTCTTCTTGTGAAATTGCATGGAAGCTTTGTTGACCAACATCTCCCCCTTAAGACTGGTGTATTTACTATAAGCAGTCATCATCAGGAACAAGTATGCTATTAAGGAATGATGCATAGGCACTTTGCCTTTAGATCAGTTAGCCCTGAAATAGAAAAAGAAGGAAAATTTATACAAAGAACAGAAAAACAGCACATTATTTTCCAACAGCGCTTGAAAACTTTTTCTGCTGCTTTGTTCATTATTATTCCCTCCTAAGCCCAGACTGGAGTTGTTACTAGCTGTAAGTACATAGGGAGAAATGATGAGATGAAGGCATGCACCATAGGATAAAGTCCCAGTTCAGAAGACAGTTACATACTGAAGGCAGTGGGATGCTAACGGCACACAAATGCGTGCTTCTGAATAAGGGCGTTCCCCCAGATCAGATCCTAAGTACTTGGCAAGAGCGCTTTGCAGAGCTCCCCAGAACACTGCCAGATGTATTCAAATCCTGCCATAGTTCCTTACTGATCGTGTCCTTTATATACTTCAGGAGAGAAAGGAGAGCTTTACACTAACTTTGGGATCTGAAATTCTGCTCATTGAGGATGAACATCAGCTCACCAAACTATTTTTTTCCTTGCACTTGAATCTTGACAAGGTTGGGGGTAAAAACCTCTGCAGATGGGAAGTTCTTGACCTCCATGGAACATAAGGAGGAAAATAAGGGCTGGTTATGTTAGAGTCAGGCGTTCCGGGCATTTTGTAACAGTTAGTCACTTTCCTCTTACCACCAACATAATGTAGGATGGAAACACCTAATGATTTTTTTATGTTGAAATTTTATACTAGTAAGGTGTAAAATTGTATTTAAATATCAAATTTCTTCCTGCATCATACAGCACTTTCCAACATGTTTGCATACTACACTTCATAGAACAACAGCTAATATCTGCACTTAATATCATTAAAACTTGAATATTATCTGACACCTCTGAGCACTTCATAGAAAAGAAGAGATTATCATCTTTGTAAAAATGCTGAGAAATTGGAGGTCACGAGTTCTTTTATAACAGGAACTAATTTGGGATTTGGGGTAACTAACTTGAGACAAACTATTTTCATTCATACTTTGCATATAATTTTCTTGGCAGTTGACTTTATATACTCTTTCTCTATCCTTTCTTCTTCTAAAATTCTAACATCCTCAAATGTGTGCAGATCTCTAAAAGTTGTGGGTTCCCTTGAAAAATACCAGGGCTAAGTATCTTGCCCAACGATGTCTTGCCTGATGAAATCTGCAGCTATACTGCCTTTTCACAGAACCCTCGCAGCAACATTAAGGTCAGGCTCCTAGACTGACTGTCTAAGGCACCCAGGACTGCTTTGCACCCCAGTGCTTATACCACCATAGTGTGTTTATGCAATCTGGCTTCTAATAGCATATGCAGATATAATGCTGAATAGCCTAACTACCTATGCCAAGTTTGATCAGAGTCTTCTGTCCAGATGCTGCCCAGATGCATGCCAACCAGTGCAAAAAGGGACAACAGTTTTATGCTATGCTGCCTCATCATATTTCGTAAGACAAAACAAGACAGGTTGTGTCATCTTGCAGTGCCCTTCAAGCATTTGACACTCCAGCACAGGGCCTATCACTGCCAAGGATGTACATTACCTCCTTGCCGCTTGTTATTGCTGGCCAAGGATAATTTATGAGTAAGAAAGATAAATCAACAGCATGATGAGGTGAAGATCTTCTGCCCCGTTAAGTTCCTGTTGATGGATATAAGCAAAGGAATTTGGACTAACAGTTGCAAAGGAGGATCTAAGGTGTTTCCTCACTGAGCTCTTCTCCATTCACCCCAGCTCTCCCGTTCACCTGAGCTCTCCTCTGTCCACAGCTCTCCTCTATTCACCCCAGATACGGTAGCATGCACTGATCAAGAAACCAGTTCCCTAGACTCACTTGGACTCTGGGCTGAGGAACCCAGCCACACAAGGAATCTTTCGGGTTGGGTTTGAGGCCCTTGACTTTAGACCAACGTGGTAGATAAGGCTCCATTACTCAAAGTGGTCTTGAGCTGTACCCCTAAAATAACTCACTCTTAGAATAATAAAGCAGAGTTCCAAACTGCCCCTAGATTGCTTGTATGAATTTTCAGCCTGCAGTGCTCTGGAGGTTGCCTGTATTTTTCAGTTGTCTGGTTAGTCCTATTTGTAGGCAAAGAGATGTTCATCAAATTTGACTGCATTTTATGGTGTGTAAAAATTTACCCTAGGCAATAACGGATAAGACTTCTGCACAAGTATCAGAGGTGGGAACCATCCTAAATGCCGTAAGATGTCTACAGTGTAGAAGTCTAAACTTGACCTCTTCACATTTCTCTCTCTTCATAACAGCAGAGAAAGAAAGACAGTTCTTTGGCATGATTCATCTCATGTAAAAGAGCTCACATGAATCACTTTCTAGAAATGCCTATTTCTCTGTATTGATTCAAAAGGGGAGTCTAGATACCGAAGTCAGGCATAAATGGTTATACTGCAAATGTACAGAGTTATATGGGATGAATCCCACATGCCTAGTCTAGACTTAACACCATACGGAAAGACTTTTTTCCTCATCTACTTCCAACCGCTCATTTATCAAGCTGCTTGGTTGTCTCTGAGTATCTGGTGCAGAAGAGCTAATTTGTCCCTTCACCCAAGAATGGCAAAAAACACTCCAATAAGATGTTTGAAGGAAAATACAGGTAAGGGTAGTGGAACTTGACCACAGGACATGAGCATCAGCAAGCAGAATCACAGAATTGTTAAGGCTGGGAGGTGCCTATGGGAATTGCCTCATCCAACCCCTGCTCAGAGCAGGGTCAGCTACTGCAGGTTGCTCAGGACTGCATTCAGTTCTGTTTTTAGTATCTTCAGGGACAGACACTCCACAACGTGTCTGGGTGGTCACCATTTTAGTAAAGAAGTGTGAGGGTTTTCATGTTGAGATGGTGTTTCTTGTATTTCTGTTTATGCCAATTCCCTCTTAACTTTTTACTGGGCACCACTTAGAGTCTGACTTCATCTTCTTTAGTCGCCCCGTTGGTTATTCATGCACATGAATCAGATCCTTTTGGAGCATTCTGTTGTTTCAAGCTGAACAATCCCAGCTCCCTCAGCCTCTCCTCATATGTCAGACACTCCAGTCCCTTCATCATCTTCATGGCTTTTCACTGACTGGATGCAATAAGTTCCTGTCTCTGTTGCATTGGGGAGCCCATAACTGGATCCAGAACTCCTATGTGTCTACTAGTGCTGGACAGATGGGAATAATCACCTCCCTTGACCTGCTGGTGACCCTCTTCCTAAGGCAGCCCAGGGGCTGCTGGCATCATCTTGAGCTATTGCAATAGACAAGGGCAGAGGGCAGCTGCCAGCATGACTGTAATTTGCTTCCCAGGAATGCCAGAAGCATGTCTTCTAGTTAAAAGAGCTACAGCCTTTAGGCCAGCCAAGTACAGCATGCTAGAGAGGATGTGTCACAGGGATGTGGGATGGCAGGCAGGGAGTTCATGAGGAGGACCACTGTTCTGGTAGTAGCCTTCAGTTTCTAGTGAAAGAAGACCTATATGTGTCATTGTCTTATGGTCAATGGGTCGGTGGTAAGGAAGGGGCAGCTGCTTTCCATACAAAAGCAGACTTGTCCTGTTAGTGGTAGATGGGGTTGAAAGGAGAAGAGAGGTAGAGTGTGAAGAGAGGAGAAGGTGGATGCCAAGCATAAGCAGATGTGTCCACAGGTACAGAGTCTCCAACGAAATGAAGCCTCTGACATTTATGCAGCAGCATTTCATGTGGTCCTTCTTGCCTCAGAGCCACATTTATCAAGGCTGCTGCCGTGGTTGTTTGCAGGTGGCTGGAGAGTCCTTTCAAGAGTAGGATCCTGCTGGAGCCGTTTGGGTTGGAAAGGGCACCCACCACCCTTGCCTGGATCATGAAGGACACATTTACCATACTGATCTGGAAGTTGTCTCCATTCTGGTTTTGAAGCGATATTGTGCATGGTACTGGCAAGCCTTCAGCCTCTCTTAGAGATCTTCAGGACAGATGAAGATGGAGCACTTATTGCTGGGGAGATCCTCAGGTGAAAGCTGCAGAATACAAAGAATCAATGGGCATGACAGAAAATAATTTCTGCTCTCTGAAACACATCCCTTTGCCCTAAGAGCTGTCCGTAGGGGCTAAGCAGTCCACTATCTAAAGCATAAGATTATCTAAACAAATATAGCATACAATTCAGCAATTTGGGGATATTTTGGTACAATAATCTAGCGAAATTTGCAAGAGAAGGTAGGTTTCTTGAACTGCGACCTTCAGTGAGTCATTTCATCTCCCCTGGGCCTTTATTTCTCATCTCTCTCTGGAAAGTGGTGTAAGAAAGAATATATGGCTGTTGAGCAGTGGTAGTAGATGAACCGAGGCTGCTGCTCCACAGTAATCTAACGTCTTCCCAGCCAGGTGGTCCCATCTCCTCCCTGACGGCCTTGTAGATGTTGGGCCAAAGCACTAACAAAAAACAGCTTGGTATTTTCATCCAGTTAGGGTGATGAGAAAGCTGTGGCGAGGACCCAGAGAGCACCAACGCTGACACCAAGACAGAGCTGAGCACCTGGGCAGGGAAGGGCTGGGTGGTGGCAATTCACAGAGAGAGTGGCTGCGCTCTTACGGGAAGGGAGCCAGCAAAACACCATCTTAATTCTTCTGCACACAAGCTATTTGCCTGTGTCCTGTTAGCTACGAGGGAACATTTGTAAAAGCTTTATCCACCTGAATGAGTCACTGAAGAGCATTGTCTGGAACCATTTTTTTTTTCCTCTGGTTTGCCCAGTCTGCAGAAATGAGTCAGTTACTAGTGGAGATATCACCAAAATAAAAAATGCCAGCGTTCAGCGGAGTGGCAGCCCTGCTCAGTGCTCGTGCTGTAAAATTCCAGCAGGCAAGGAAGGCCTCTTGGCTCTTGTTCAGGAACCAGCAGGAAACAACCCCCACTAAGCTGTGATTCAACACCAACAGAAAAAAAAAGAAGTCCCTTCCTCTGTAACAGTGAGCATGGATGAACATGGCTGGGTTAATAACGCAGTTCTGCCCTGTCACATCTGGAAATCCAGGTTGGGGTTGAAAAATATCCAATTAGTTCTAACTGTTCTTACTGTAGTGGTCCTAAATCAGTCCCTAGAGAGCCGTTGCATCAGATAACTGCATCCCTCAGTGACCGATTACATGCCTTACCACATTTGCCACAAATGGCAGCCACCAGCCAGGAGAGAGGGCTGCCCATTAGCAGAGAGGTAGAACTCAACTAGAAGTGCTTTCCCCAGACTCAGAAAGGTGGTAATGGCACGAAACACAGCTGCTTGATAGCAGATGCTGCTTCCATGCAGAAAAGGTTCCTGATCTAAATTAAAAAAAAAAAAAAAAAGGAAGAAAACAGACCCTACAAAATATTATCATCTTTTTGGGGTTTTTTTTTTACCTTTTCCCTTCATTACAAACCAGCCAGGCAAAGCCAGAGCTTGTAACTTTCTGTCATTCCAGGTGCTAATGCTTGGGGTGTGCAAAAAAAAAAAAAAAAAAACCAAAAAAAAAAAAACCACCGTGAGAGACTGGCTGGATTCTCTCAGTTAGCAGGTGTTGGAAGCCTGCAGGGATCTGCAGGTTAATTAATCCTGACTTACTAGGGCTGGGGAGGCTTATTAGCCTCCACCCAAAAAATGAGGAAGACAGCAGGAGCCCTCTGGGAGGGAGGTGGGTAGTGTTTGTGGGCAGAGAAGCTGAGGCAAAGCCAGCTCTGTGGAAGAGGCTTTAGGTGGGGCTTATGAATTAATTTTTCATCTCTTTTCTCTCAATAAAAGCAAAGTTCAGAAGAAGTATATTTTTACACTTTAAAAAAAGCATCTAATTTGTCGATGGTTAGTGGGAATCTCCAGCAGAAACCAAATGAAATCTCCCCATGCTCTACCACAGAGCTGAGCAAGCCCTACCTTTGGTGTTACCTTTGCTGTCTCAGGCCCTAAATGAGGAATTTTTAAGGCACATAAGGGGGCCGTGAGGATATTTGACTCGCTGTCAGGGCTTGTGAGACCACACGCTTGACTTGATAGCGTTGCTGTGCTCTCCTGCCTGCGTGTCAGAGGATGTGTGTTGCTTTCTAATCAAATCCAAAATGTCAGGGAAGGTATCGCTGGCTAAACCCGTGTTGACTGTGGGGGAAGGAAAGGGGAATGGAAACACCAGAGAAGGGGGATGGGCCAGCTGTTTAGCATAGCTACAGCTTCAAGCACCTCTGCAATTGTTTGTAGTTCAAACAACTGGCTGATGGCACCCACTTGCACCTTCTTGCTCAACAATGCCTCTATCTCTTCTCTCCCCTTCCTCCTTCTTGCCTTCGAGGTGTTGACACCCTGACAAACTCAGTCTTGGCCTCCCCAGGGAGCAGGGCGAGGTTTTCCAGAGAGGGCTGAGCTATGCATCCCACCTTCCCTGCCCCTCCCAGGTCTTGCCATGCCCCGAAGCAGCTGGAGCAGCTCAGGATGGAGGGCAGGACAGAGTGGCAGGAGGTGCTTGGGCTGCCACCACCACCTCAGGGGGATGTGCCAAACTGCAGGTTTCATGCCTAGACAAATATCAGAGAGGGAAAGAGAAGAGGGACCACAGCCCTCCTGGGATGTGGAATTCCACTGTATGGGAGAGGAGGAAAAGAGATGCCTGCAGAGCTCCTGCTATGAGAAAACATGTAAAGCCCTGCACACGGAAGAAAGGGCAACACAAGGAGCGCTCTGGAATAAGATTAAACAGGAATGGAAGGAAAGCACAGAGGTTTGGTGTGGAGGGAAGCAAGAAACGGGGAGTAATTAATTCCTTCAGGACACCTACGGAAAAGAGGTCAGAGGAGTGGCAAGCATAAACCCGATCCTGTTGGGGATCACCCTTGTCATGTGCTGGACCTTTGTGTGAAAATTCTTCTTTCCCCTAGTACATTGGACTCAAACTTCCCGTCCATAGTGTCTTACCAAGGCAAACTCAAGAAAAAATGAGACTTAGATAATGGTAACAATTGCCTTTGATAGAGCTTAAAAGAGAAGAATAACACACTTTTTTTTTCCTTTAATAGAAATAAATCATGACTCGTATTCAAGGGAGGATTACTAGGCTCCAGGCTATCCCTTGTCCCTAATTCTCAAGGAATAAATAAAGAGTAAACTCCCAGTGTTTCATTTCACGTGAGAAATTAGGATAAGCTCATTCACATTTCTGATGGTTTGCTGGGATGCCCCCTTCCCTCCTCCAGCATCTGCAACCAAGATCTGAAAATTACAGAAGCGATGAGGGTGGTGCTCACCGCCCAAGGGTAATTCCCAAATTCCTGCCCCCCACACAGGCACATCCCACCTAAAGCTGTTGCCAGTAGTGGATTCAATCTTGAGCCACCTAGTGGCATTGCTAGAAATAGATACTACAGGCTACAAGCCTCACAAAAAAAATGGGAAAGGTTGAGAAAGAGGTTTCATGGCAGCTCTGTTGTCTGTCCATGACTCGCCAAATTGCACTGAAAGCCCTTTTTGTTGCTGGATGGGCCACCATGTTCCTAGAGCATTCTTTGGGGCATGGACCAAATGCTGAGCATCTCAATGGGAGGCCGCAGGGAGTGCAAAGGTGGGCTTTTTCTGAAGACCCGGCTTGTTTTGATTTCCTTTACATTGGTTTCCTTTGCTTGGAGCTGAAAGCATTCACATGTTGCAAATGACTAAATTGAACAGAAAGCCCTCTCTCCTGTATGGAGGACGTATGAGGGACTGCATGGAGGCTTTCATGAAGCTCAGGGCAAAGAAATGGGAAGGTGGGGAAGGCTTATTGTCCAGACACAGGAGAAGAGTAGGTCTGCCTGGTGCCATAATCCTCCAGGCACTGCTGTGGGGAGAAGGGCAAACCAGCAGAAAGGAAGCCCAGGCAGGCCCAGGGTATTTCTTAGGGTGACAAACTGCTGTGGAATGAACATCCGAGTCTGGAAGTAGACAGTCTGCATTACTAAGTTTTTAAACATGTGAAGCAAAATTAAATTGGTCCATTTGACCACTAATTATTATGTTACGTCAAAGAATATTTTGAGTAGGTATTTTTCTCTCCTGCTTTCTTGAGAGGGAAACCCAAATCTGCAAAAATCTTAATTCCTTCTCTTTAAAATCAGTGCACACACAAAAAAGTCACTTCTTTAAATCTGCTTTTGACTTTTCAAGTTCCATGGCTAGGAAGCTTTAAACAATGCAATACTTGTTTTGCATAAGGAGATGCTAAGATTCTCACAAAGTCATTACTTGCCAGAGTTAGGAGTTAAGAAAAGTACCAAATGTCACAAGAGTTACAATAAAATCATGGAGATTCACAGGATTAATACATATGGCTTTGTCTTTTGCTTTAGTTTCAGCCTTCTGAAAGCCAGTTTCCTTCCTTCCTTTCTTTTTTCTTCTTTTTTTTTTTTTTTTGTCTGCACAATTTAACCCAAAATATCAAAAAGCCAAGTGAGGGTCTGGTTTAAAGAACAAGATACGTAATATGTGGAGGCAAGCGTATGACAAGAATGCTGTGATTGGATATATCAATCATTTCTATGGCAACAGAGGAGGATATAACAATACCATAGAACTGAGAAGAGGAGGCTGGGCAAAAAGAGGTCATAATTATATACTACCAATATTTTCATTTACTCGTTGTAAAGATATAATCACCAAATGCAGAAAACCATATGCAAAATATCTGACATTATTATTTATAATTCCACATTTATAGTTTACAGAATGAAAAAATATCTTGTATACAATAACTGTATCCTCGTTCTTCCAGGGAGTGCTTATAAATCCATATGACTATAAACAAAGGATATGCTCTGTAAGAGTGTATATAATACAGTATAATATAATATACTGGGAGTGTGTGATTTCTTGTACAGACACAGAGTCTGAACCGTAAATGTCCACAAAGGTTTTGCCTTTCTTTACTTCTTGGATGAAAATCATAATGTTTAGTACAAAGAGTTATCATTTTCATATTTTTCTCATAGATGTATTTATTTCTTCTCTTTTCAGTCAACATGGGTGGGATTTAGCTAGCCTCAATTATGGTGCTTGGATGTGAGATACAACATAAACTCCCAGAATAGCCAAGAAATACTGAGCCCATACTATGAGTGGGGCCTAGCAAGCTACTCTCATCCTCCTGAAGTATACCCCAACACTTGGTCAGCCAAATTCCTCTCCAGACTCTGCTAACTATACGGTTTAGATCTTTACTGACAGTACGAAGAGCTTAGACACCTTGCTCCCATGCAGACCCTTATGCTTTAGACACTTGAGGCACAATCCGGTTGCCTGCCTATCAGTGTCTGGCACGGCTTCAGACCCGTTTGGTTAGCTGTGGCATCCCGCATAGAGCTAGTGGAGGACCCATGGAAGACTACTGGAATAGGTCAAGACTAAGAAGGATATCCAATATCAAATGACAGCAGAGCTGAGGCGACTGAATTATGCCCTTCAGAGGGAAGGAGCAGGCGAGGAGTCAGGTGTGAAGCCAGTATGGGGAGTTCAGGGAGCAAGCCAGGATGATTGGGGGATGAGGAGGAGGGCAGAGAGACACCTTACAACATAGCTGGGGCAAGAACTGGGCACCAGGCTCACACACAGTCCCTGGCACAAAGGGTATGGGTTGCATGTCTGGGGGTCCTGTGTGAGGCTGACCAGGGCAATTGAAACTTCCTTTAGTGCACACAGGACCCTAGCACCCTAAAATCACTTTGAGCTGGATTCTCACCCTTGATGTTTACAGTACGGATATCTGCATTTGAGCTCATTACCCGCACTCCCTCTGCGGTAACTGGAAAGAAGCAGGTACTGCCAGGAAGCTGTATCATCTGTTCTGAAGATCAAAAGAGAGAAATGATGCCCTGCAAATACCTATATCTGTCCTCTGACCACAAATGGAATCTCAGTGTAGATGGGTTTGCTGTAAAATGGATCAGAGGAGCCCTGCCTGGTGTACCTTTAAAAAGACCCAGAGTGAGCACAGGTGGCAATAAGTATAGAAGGATGTAGCCTCATAATGTGAAGCCTTCCTATCCATTCACAGACATTATCTTTAACACAATATTGGAGGCAATATTAACATAAATTTCTCAGATTAAACACTGCCGATGTCATGAAAATATTTACTGTTGGTTGAGTCAAAGGTTATTCGGTTTCCTAAACAGAGGACAGAGAAGGTATATATTGCCCCTCACTGCTGTTCCCCGTGGGTCTTTCCTTACTGGTATTCCTCTCCATCTGCCACTGCTTGGCAAAGCTGTTGAAGAATTGTTATAGATTTCTAATATCTTTAATTTTAGGACAGGGATGGGAGGGAACAACACATACACAAAATGGAGATGGGTGTTGAGGGTAAAGACTGCAGCAGAAGACTGCCAGCTCTGTCCTGGAGTCATTCCTCTGTTGGATGGCACAGGCCTCCCCCCACTGCCCAGACAGCTTCTACATCTGACCTTGTAAGAAGGCAATACAGCCCCATATTCCTTTTCTCAAATAGGCAGAAATTAGTCCTGCACACAGTGGTAGCTTTGGTGATCTTGACAACTCCATAACATCACCTCTCAGAAGGCTCTCTCTTCTTTCAGAGAAAGCTAGACATGACTGTTTTGAATTAAGGTACAAAACAGCCTCCCACACAAGGCCAGAGATGGTGCTGAAAGTCTCCTACACACCTACGTATAAACACATACACCACATAACGTATCATAGAATAATTGAATTTGGAAGGGGCTTGTTTGGGTGCCTCTTCCATCCTCTATCCATCTGGTCCATCCCTTCACTAGAACTGAGCTCTCTCAGACAGGGTTTCGCAGGGTCTTGTTAGCTATGTTGTGAGCGTCTCCAAGGGCAGAGGTTCCAGAGCCTTGCTAGGCTACCAACCCCTCTGTGAGGTTTGGCTTCTCTTCTATCTGATTGGGATTGCCTTTCTTGCAACCTGTGCCAGTTGCCTTTTGACTTGAGCTTGGCCTTCACTGTAGTCTCTCAGAGCCAAACTGCTGAAACGGGTGAGTGGGTGAAAGCTGGCTGGATCACTGGCCTTAAAGGTTTGAGGTCAGAGGTACGAAATCCAGCTGGCAACTGGTTGCTAGTGGCTTCCCTCAGAGGTTGGTACTGGGGCCAGTGCCATTTGACATCTTTGTTAACGAGCGTTGCTCTCCCCTTGTTCACAGAGCCAGTCATCTCAGCACACAAGGCAGGTAGGGTGATCAGGCATGATTTGTCCTTGCTAAGTGTGTGCTGGTCCCCTCAGTTACCTGCCTGTTCTTCGTGTGTCTTAGTCACAGCTTCCAGAAGATATGCTGATAATCTTTCCAGGGACTGAGATTAGGCCAAGCAGCCTGCAGTTCGCTGGATTCGTTCTCACCCTTCAGGTGTGGCATCTGCTTTTTTCCAGTTATTGGGGACCTTCTCTGGTGACCACAGCCTTTCAAAGATGGCAGAAAGCCATAGCTGTCTCCCTCAGGACCCTCAGATGAATGCCAAGTCTCATGGACTTATGTCCTGCCTGCAGGCCACATACACTTTACGATATCAAAACACCACATCCACCTACGACTGGATGTTACACAGCCAGTGCCTGGAAGTGCAAACTTCTGTCATTGTTTTTCTAGAGAATCTTTCCTGTCTTTGTAGTTTTGGCTGGGAGATTAAACAGAAAATCTTTCTGATCTCCATATTGCTGCTTTGCAACTAAAAGTGGCAATGTCTACAGAAAACAAATGTTGGTCTTTTCTTTCCTAAAAAGGCATGCAACCACCATCCACCCTGCTCTTAGAAACTTCACAGTCCTTAATGGAAAAAATAAACCCTCCCACCTCTTAAGTGTCTCCAAAAGCAACACTACACTCCCTGGAGAATCAGGAACTGGAAAGCAGGTCTGGAAGGTCTGCTCGTTTTTCTTTCTTCACATATTCTGCCACTTTAAACAAGTCACCTCTTGTACCAAATCCTGCTTCTTTCTTGGCCACAAGGGGTGGGATGTTCCATGGCCAAACTAACTGCAGACTGCTACATCTGAGCACATTGCGTGGATCCCTTCACAGTCGATCAAGGGAAGCAGGCTTTCCTACCTTTCCTCAATAAGTTGGATATCAAAAGCAGGTCAGCTATTTCTCACAGTTACTGGAATGGGACATAGAGAACCAGCCCAGTTCTAGATGTCTGCGCTGAAGGTGTTCAGTGTTAGTTGAGATGGATGCTGCCTGAAATGCACATTAAAAAGTGGCATAGATCTCTAAAAGTACATTCCTGGCTCCTGTACTGGCCCTCCAACTGAACTCTGAATCACCAGAAGAGTCCTGGTAGAACAACTAAATCTGATGTATGAGAGCAGATCTGGAGGGAAGCAAATTCTAATTTTTCCCTGAAAGTGCCTAGCCATTAATACCAAACCCAAGCTGTTAGCTTGACTACCTTAGATGATTTTGAAGACAAAGGTGATGCCTAAGAAACTGATAATTTGTATGTTTTGAGCATGAGAATATATTTCTTGTGCTAGCTATGTCCTTATGCCAACTGTCAGAATATGTCCACTCTATGCTAAAAATTATCTCTTCCATTAGCTTGCACACGGTGGTTTCCAGTTAGAAATTAAGTGTGTGTGTGGCTCTGTGTGTGTGGCTATAGCTCCATAGGCTTACAGATGCACAGGACAGAAGACAGCAAGGAATCCAACCCCTTGCTCTCAACAAACATGTTGAGAAGTTGAATGCAGGGATTAGCCTAGATACTCCCTACAATATTGCATCAATGTCATGTTTGTATAGTTACTCCCAGAACAAACAGTAAGGAAATAGTGAATCAGATCACAGAGGTTTCCAGAAACCTGAGCAGACAGACTGACAGAGGTGCTTGTGCAATGAATAAAAGTACTGTCACTTCTTCTGAGCCAAACTCACTCCCGAGTAATTTACTCCGTGTTGCATGAAGCACCTGTAAAAGTTTCAACATGAGGACTTTTATCATTGTGCTAGAAGCTTAAAGCTGAAAAAGTATTCTGTCGTCTGAACACATTGGACATTTAAGAAGGATTTTTGCTTCAAGACAGACAATTCCATCATTAACAGAAACCTGTGCTTTCTCACCTGAGCCATGTTTGCATTCCTAGTTCATTGTAGGTCAAATTATGTTATCCTGATTTGCTTCGTCTATTAGACATAAGGAGGATTTCCCCAGAGAAGGTATTGATAAAAAATGCAGGTCTAGAACCAACTACACTAGACATTGAAGTGTTTCCATTAACAACATTCACCATTTAGAGGTGAATCAAAATTCCCTCAAATCATAATACACAAAAAAAAAAGATAAAAAGATATATGAGAATATTAAAAGCAAAAAAAAAAAAAAAATCTTTTTCATTCCATAAAATTACTTAACGTATCCCTATAATCCGTGCAGCTACAACTTTTTATTTACAGGTTTATTCTGTAGTAGATCAAGAGTAACAGATTTAGCACCTCCCATCCTGCCACCAGAGTTAAGTTTAGAGAAAGTAAAAGCAGCTGTAATCTGTACCTTTCAGGTATGAAACACTCTAAAAACATAAAGCAAGCAGAAAACAAGCAAAAAGAACCCCCTTTATTCCCAGATAAATCTATCTGTGAAGGTAACATACGCAATAAGAGAGGAAAAGGTGCCAGTAGACAGGTGTGACCTGGCTTTCATTAGCTATACCTTTATCTAACTGGGTGGAGACACAAAAGAAACAAAATATTTCCATTTAGCTGTGTCATTACAGGGTGAGGCACCCTGGTTTTGGTGCAATGAAACTCTGACAGTGGGTACAGTCATGTTCTCCCACTAGCTTCAGTTGCTACATATCTTTCCCAGCTTCTCAAATGTCCTTATTTTTCCCAGCTTTCCTCATCACTGGGAAGTGGTTATGTATCCAGAATGGCATAGGCCTCTAGATCCTTCTAGCATACCAGCACATGATGGTACCACACTTTATCACTCATGTCTTTCCCCTCATCCCCTTTGGACATCTGATGGTCTGGGCAACTTGATTTAAAAGATGAAATGCAGCTCTCATATGCACTTGCTGCACCCACTGGCTCAAGAATTTGCATGTGAGGTACTAAATGAAGTTCTGCTCAAAGGGCTTTAACAAGAAGGTTGTCTCATAATACATACTCAACACTAGCTGTGACAGGAAATATGCCCATTAATAGTTTCAGAAAGAAAAATTTAGCTTAAAGCTCTTTTAAAAGAGTAAATAAACCATAAAGGTGAATAAAACCATATAGTTTATTTACTGTAAGTTCTGCGATAACATAATGGTTTATCTATCGGTAATTAGAAGCCATTCTGCAAATGCTTCATGAATTTAACATAAATTACCTGCAAAAAAAGTAAAAAAAAATAGGGCAGTTGTGCACCAGTCACTGATTGTCAGCAGGGAAGCTTTAGTCCTACAGTTGTGAAGCGTGTTGCTTAGCTCTCAACATGAGCTGAGAGTCAAATCCAATAGCTTGCAGATATCAAATATTTTGCAAACATCAAATAAAATATTTCACAAACAAACCCCGGGTTGAATATTGTTCCAAAGTATTTGGGCAATACTTTGAAATGTATCTATGCAAAGACAACTGGGAATTTTCAGCATTTCACTAATGCCAATGAGCCATCCCCACTATAATATTATTTTTATCTGTTTCCACCAAGAAAGTACAAAAATTCTGACACTTAATATGTTTAGCAAAGCAATGCTGTAGCTGGAAGCCACACAAAGGACATAAGGCTACACTACCCTATCCGGGGATTAAAATTGGCAAACGCGTTTCACTAGCCTGGCTTTCCAAGAGAGTCAGAGAGCAGAAACAAGAGAAGCACTTACTGCATCGAGGTATCTCCCTCTCTCAATGAAGGCTTGCCCCTTACAGAGTCCTTCGTGGTGTCAGGATGAGACCACACATAATGGGATGTTCGCCACCTTCCTGGGAGACTGCTGGAGTGCCAAGGAGGTTCTGCACTCTGACAGAGACCTACCTCCTAAAATAAAACATGAATTGTGGGTTACTACAAGCAGTTCAGGACCGCTTTCTGCATTGCCTGGGGTACATTGTGGGGCTTAGCCTGCTTGTACAAAGATTTCTAACCACCTCTTCCTGCAGCCCCATTAGCACAGCAAACGTGTTGTAAACGCAGTTTTATGAATCACTCCCTGAAGCTTTTCAGATGTCACCGAAGGGTCACAGTAACAGAAAATAGGTACCATATGGCTTGCTTACAACGGCTCAGCCCAGAAGGGCAGAGCTGAGACCAATCCCAGTCCCTCCAGTGTTTCACAGCCCTCACAGAGCCCGGGGAGAGCCCCTGGGGGGAGGGAGGCTCAGGATGCAGTTCGTCGCCTATGTCGAAGCTGTCTACTGCAGCAGGAGCTCCTGGACTGACTTTAATGGTACCTACATATGGCTCTATATGAGATGTGGCCTCACTCCAAAACCCAGATTACAGCTCTGCAGCATAGCCTCTCATTTGCCCCATCTTGAAAATCTTCCCTGACAGCTGAAAGGTAAGGATCATTTCCAGTAATGGGATCTGGGCAGCTGCAGCAAAAAACTAACCCTCTCCTGGTACTTAGGAGGGATTTTCAATAATCTGGAATACAGGCTGAGTTTTATATGTATAAATGCTGGATGGAGCTCTGTGATTAACGACAAAGTTATCTCCTGTGTTGAAACAGAAAGTTTGGTCCAAAGCCAGCACTGGGAGGTGAGGGGAGCTAAAGCTTGGGCAAGGAGAAGGATGATTACAGCTCCTTCACTCCTGAGCTTGCAGGTGTGACCAAGCATCACTCAGCTCTCAGCCCTTTTTTAGGCTTTGCCAGTCAGGTTTAAGTCAAATCTCTGTTAGTCCAGCCCAATGTTAGTGATTGGAGGTGGTGATATGAGAGATGCTACAGAGAGGCACTATGGAGAGAAAATCTCGGGAAAAAACCAACCCCGAGTGAAGTGTTTCAGAAACTGCTGACTATTTTTCTAACACAGAGCAGGGTCTCCACAACTGTGATCCCATAGCAAAGAAAGAAGCATGTCACAACAATTGCTTCAAGACAGAGAGACTATCACATCAAGGATGGTCCTTATCAGAGTAGTGATATGCCCTCTGGTGAGAAACTGGTGGAACCAAACAGAAAATCCCCAAATTTCCAGCCCTCACAGATTTGCCAACCCGCTGGTAGGACTGGTGATCTTTTTCTGATTTGGTCGAAGGCTTAAAGCCAGCCTCTAGCTAGAGGGAGACCAGTTCTTCAGCTGAGATGATGTGGTACAATGCTATTTTATATGTTCATGCTATTCCTTCCCTGGGGCTCTGCATCCTCCTCTCTCACCCATCTTTCCCATGGGATCTGCTGAGCCACCAGCTTCTCTGCTGCCTGTGTACAAAGAGCTTTATACCAACCAGATTCTCCACTTCCTATGTATAAAGAGCTTTCCACCAGTCCCCATGTTTCCTTTGTAACAATTGAGCCTCCCTCCTCCTCCACGACAAATAACTCTTTTGTGGCTCTGCCACATGTGGACAACAGCCCCCAAGCCCCCAGAATAGCATAATGAGGCTCAAAGCTTCTTTCTTGACCATATTGCTTATCTGGTGGCATTGGGGAACCTGAAATACGACGTGATAAAACTTGTTTGCCAGAGTTGCTGAAGGTAAGTATGTTTTGCTTCCTTGTTTGCGGCACCTTGACAAGGTCAGGTCGAAGTATCTGGCAATGAATGACTAACTCAAGGCTGCTGCATGAGTCAGCAGCGAAGCCTGGCAGGGCTCAGGAATGCTGATTGCTGGGTCTTGCAGTCACCACTAGATCATGCTTTCCCCATGGTTACCCTAGCAAAGCTCTCATGGGTGAGTACAGCGCAGAAATATCTCATGTAATAAGGATTTCCCACTGCAATTCTTGGCAAAGCTGAATTGCTGCAGATTTATAAGCCTCTGTTCAGATCTTCTCTAATTCCTCTTTTGAAACCCCATTACCTCCATCTGTGTTGCCTTTTGCATCAATCAGCCATTCTGACTTGATGGGCTGTTTTTATGTTTGTTTTGTTTCTTGCAAACTCTGATAGAATTTCACCAACTGAATTTTGTAGACTCCTTCATTACTCTCATCTTGTGTGCAAACACATGCAGCCTGCACAAGGGAAAAACAAATCAGCACAATTTTGTTTTCCTAAGAAAGCAGAAAAGTTCTAAGTTCTACTCAAAGCAAATCAGTTTCATTGCTAAAAGCAGTATTAGCTAACAAAGATGGCAGTACGACATCAAAATTATTCAGAAACATTGCCCAGAAAATCTTTTTTTCCAGCACCAAAACTGATTATTTTGCAGCTTCCATTTCAACTGCATTCAATGGCTGAGAGTCAAATTCAGCCTGATGCTAAAGAGTGACCAAATATAATCCTATTAGGGCTGCCAATGGCCTCCATGTCCCCTTCAGAGCTGATCACGCTCCAGTGACAGCTTGTAGAGGCACAATGAATAATAATTTTGCCTTTATAAATCATGTGGTATGGGCACTAGATGGATGAACAAGTATGTAGGCAGACATCCTTGTAAATGAGCACCACTCAGGACCTTTCTCTGTCAGTAAGGCCAGCTGGGATGAAGTAGACCACTTCTAAAGCAAGGTATCAACGGAGAAGTAGACCTTGACTATGTTAGCTCCTGAATCCTTTGGAAGAGTGTTAGTAACCCTGGGCCAAACCCTCAGGCAAGGCACTGTTTAACAAATGAGCAGTGTTGATGACCAGAGGCCAGCAGCTAGCAGTGTCCTTGACACCATCTAATTAGTTAATACAGGAGTAGAGGGGAATTCCATGAAACACCAGCTTCAACTGTGCACCGGGCTAGCATGTTGTACAATCCTATAGACGTGCAGAGTTCTTGTTCTCATCCCATCCTTAGTGCCTTCTCCTCTGCACCAGCTCAATTGCTTACGCCACTTGGGAGCTAAATTGAGTCATTTCACTGATAGACGCTGATGACAATAAGCACGTGTGGTGGCACACCCGAGAGGGCAATGAGCTGAAGTTTAGTGTTACAGGTGAGGGCTGAAGTGGAAGGGGTGAATTTCACAGTGTCAATTTAATTTTGTTTGGTCTTTAAAAAAAATAAAAGTCTTTACTTTGATGTTTTACTGGCTATTTTTAGAACTCACGGGAATCAGTATGTTCATTCAGCAAGATACATATTTGTTTATTTATGAGAGATGTTGACATCTAGAATATAAGAAAAATAATGATGTGATCATTTTTGAATTAATTTTGTTTGGTGACATGACTTTTCTGAAGTGTTTCTGTCTCATCACCAGACATTATATTGTAAAAATATTCTTGGTAATTTTAGATTATGTGGAAGTTTTGACTTTTGATTGTGGTAACTTTAAACCCCCTTGACAAAGAAGACACTTCTTTTTATTTTATTTTATTTTATTTTATTTTATTTTATTTTATTTTATTTTATTTTATTTTATTTTTTTCCAATTTACAGCAAAACATCTGATCAAAAAAGCGCCATTCTGGAATCTTTTAGACAGATTTGATCATGAATTCTACAAATGCATTGCTTTCAAAACAGAACAAAAGTATAATAGAGTTTTTGTCATGTGTCTTAACAATAAATGTTATATATGATAACTGTCAGGAAAAAAAATCATCTAATGGTCACAGGAGATCACTCAGCATCCTGCAGTGCTGCTGTTAGCTGTCATCTTTTTTGGGCAGAAATAACAAGTTGAAACTGAGGTTGAAAACCCAGCCAAAAAAAGCTGTCTTTGAAGAAGGCTGTGTAGCAGTATCACCATTGTACTCCTTTGATAACACCCTCATGTTGTAGCCACATGATCATTTGATTTCTTCAGAAAGCACAGCTTGAATAATGCATTTTTCTGTATTCCACATGAGTTTTGGTTGCTTATCTGTGACATTTCTCATGTGTGGGGAAGGAAAGTTACATGTTTGGCAAGTAGTGTCACTTTACTTCATGGGTGCAGTCACAAATTCAGCTTGAAAACCTCCGCTATGATGTGTGAATGCATTTTTTTTCTCCAGGATGGCTTCCAGGCGCAACAAGCCTGCTGAACTTTCCTTTCACTCCATAGCAGCAGGCATTGTGCGGCTCGTGCTGATTTGCTGTCTTTGTGTGACTCCTTTTTAGGGCCTGCTTTTCTCTTCCCCTGCTCCTTGGGGTACTGGAGCTACAGGAACCAATTCTGGACAACTCCACGTACCACCAGCCCCACTGGAAGCAGTAGTGAAGCCTGGTAATTTGCAAAGCTTTGATCCTTCTCCCTGTCTCTTCTTCCCATGGATAAAGGAGAACTAGCATTACTGACAACCAAGACTGGCAACGCAGTATTAGAGAAGAAATCTTGCTTTTTGCTCTTCAAGCATATATTAGTGTAATCCTTTCTGGGAATATCCTTTCTAACCAGATAATAAAAAGCATCAAGATTTTCACACCTGAACAAATAAAAAAGTTATTCAGAAGCCATCTACAAGCGCATCTAATAGAAGTTGGATCCTAACTGTGTCCTAACCTGAATTCAGGACGGGACATAGGATGGAAACAGTTTAGATTTGAAGTCAGCATAACCTAAGAAGCCAGCTAGCAGCTTTCCCCTTGCAGCTGAGGAGTCAATTTCTCAGCAGCTTTATGTGGGCACAGCCTTGAGGTCTGTCATATAATATAGCCCAGTATGGGAATACTGACAGGCTGTTCCCAAGAATCACAGGCTGGCCACCTTGGCTTAGACAAATCAGTTTCCCTGAGTACCTTTTGAGAAGACATCCACCGTTCTTCTCTGGGGGTCTGTGCTGATACTGTCAGCAATGAGATATTGTTACTCTAATTTAGGGAAGTATGTTAAGAGCCTCTAATTTACCTTATTTGGTACAACCTAACTAAGAATCCTAGTTGCACCAAAGTAGTCTGAGCTCTTCCCTACAAGATGTACTGACTGTGTATTGGTGTGAAACCACATTTCTGTCACTCAGCCCTCAATTTTTTTGCGTTCCCCCAAAGATCAGTGTACTTTACAGCTTTATCCAGCTCCATATGTGTATACTACATACTACCAAACTGGACTTGTATGTTAGCAACTCATTTCGATAAAATAATCCTGTCTATAACAGTATCATTGCCGTCAGCTGATTCCCGAGTCTTGAGAAGAGCAGATGGAGACAGTTACAAGCAAGTCTTATGATAGAAAGACATTATGCTATTGTGTGATGGGAAGAACTCCAGCATCTTTCCTGTAGACTTTGGTTGTGGTTACCAACCCACAACTGGTACACTGGGTCAGCTGCCTGCAAGAGGTCCAGTGGCTCCTGACAGACGCCAAGCTCTTGCTTCTTACCATACCCTACCACTTACAGTTCCAGGACACTTACTCTGTTCTGACAGATGATGTTCTGTTTCACACTATACAAGTTTTTGCCAACTCTTGTCTAGACTAACGCAGTGCCATGTAGATAAGCAAGAAGTCATGAGCCCTTAGGAAATTCCAGCAAGTACAGAAGGCTGCAACACTCCTCCTCACGAGCACAGACTGGAACAAATACTCTCTTCTAGTGTTTTCTTACAATGCTAAATCCAGCATAAATCTCTTTTCCCCAAAGCACTCAGTGGCCTGGGTCCCAAATTCATGTAGAGTTTCTATGTGAAAACTCTGACAGCCAGCTTTGTTCTTCACTTGATATAGAACTTCTTTGCATAATGGCAACCCTCATCTGATGAGGAATGAACTGCCTTGAAAACTAGTAATAGGACAAGCCTACACCTTTTGTGCCAAGTTACAGATCTCTGCTTTAAGCCTCACTTTCTCTACTGTACACAAATAATAACACATGCATTTTAAACAAAACTTCTGCAAAAATAAAGCAGTACCCTGCAGGTGTAAATTTTGTCTTGGAGAAGGCACAGGAGAGAAAGCACATCACTCAGTATGGTTGTTAAGATGTTCAGTGCGTGGCTGCAAAGCAGCTGACTAGCAAACTGCTCTCAAAATAAAACCTTATAGAAAACACAGTGAGTGCCTATGTGGCCTATGGTTTGCCCTTCAAAAGAGCCTAGATTTTGTTATGTATAAGCATTCATGGTTATCGCATTGTCTCTTGTCAGATTGATATAAGAATGCATGAAGATCAAACAATTATTTTGGTAAGCCAAGTAGCTCCTTTCCCTCACCTTAACCTTAGCCGCAGTGGGTGTTCCAAGCAGGGATCCTGCAGTGAGAAGTCAGCAGAGCTCTGGTGTCTAGAAGCCTCTCCATGGATTAAAAGGAGGTAAGAGTCTGGTTTGAACTAAATGCCTTTGTTGACAAGTAGTAGTAATCATTCTGATTTAGACCCTAGATATTCTGATCCACATTCAAATAACTGTAATGTTAAAGCGTGGTTACAAAGCTTTTTTCACATGTGCTTCTGCATATGTCAATGCAGCTGTAACCAAATGGCACAAGCAAAGGCAGCCACTTACAATCCGCAAATAGTTTGCTGCAGGAAGGAGCACCCATTCAGGGCTGTTCATACAGATTTGCATTGTTACCCAAAATGGAAGTGTTATTTTCTCTTTCCAAAACTCTGGTTGAGTCCTATGGAGACTCTTCATAGTATCCCTGCTATTAAAGGGGAAGGGGGGGCAGCTCTGAGAACTGATAGAATCATCAGGACCTTGTGTTAGTTTCCCCTACTCAAAATTGCAGAATCATGTTTTATAGGTGGATGCGTTTTCAATATGTAGCAAAGGAAGAAAGTTCAGCATAATTTTTGATCAAAGCAAAAAACACTTTCTGCTCCTCGATTTTGTGTTTGCGTTCTGTATTTTTTCTTCAGTGTCAAAAGACAAATGTTGGCTGAAGCTATGAGTGCAACTAAACGTGTTGTTCTTAGGATGGGGATTCTTCCGTATTAATTACTTTAATCAGCCAGTTGGAGATATATATATATGAGTGTATGAGTGTGAGGGACAAAGGAGTCAAAACCCATAAGTCTTTGCATTTCAAGAAATTCAAAAACATGAGCAAGCAAAATGGCAGTCTAGTGTCGTTCCTTTTAAATGCAGAAAAATATATTTCATAATATAAAAGGTAAACAGTGATATAAAGGGCAGATAGGAACATGCAGAAGAGCAGCAGAAATGGCTTTTCCACGGGTAGTTCTGTCCACAGATTATTTCATTCAGACTCCTCCTGTACCTACAATGAAAAGGAAGCCTTGACAGACAGGAGTAAACATTATCCCACCACTAAAGCTGTTTAGTAAAGCTTGGATTTTGTTGATGAAGAAGGATTGGCAGGAAATGTCATTATGTGTCAGACTCAAGTTTGCCAGACCTATGCTACTGTCATTGAATGGGGACAATCTTCTCTGGCACAGCAGGGGTTACCAGGGTTCTTCACTACTTGTCACAGATTAGGAAAACAACCTAAGACTAAAGAAACCAGTTGACAAATAAATGCCCTGGTGGTAAGATAACTGAAGGTCAAATTCTGAGCCTAGTCTATAGCGCTGTTGTATTTGAATATCAAAGCAGATAGCTGAAGTATGCATGAGTATGCATTCACTCGTTAGTAAGGGGTTACTGTGGTACACTTTCTCCTGGTCCTTTTTTTTTCTCCTCAGGTCCATACTTTGATCCGCAGTGAGATCCCCAGAAAAGTTACGCTGATGTAGAACGGTAAAGTCACACGTACAAAGTTTTCCAAGGAGATCAGTTTCCACGTGGGCTCACACACAAAATGATCCAAATTTTGGTGAGACCTCATCCAGAAACACTAGCTAAATCCACTCCCTAAGAGATGCTGAGTTCAGTGTATTAAGAAAAGGAAAACTATAAAACTATAAGGGCCTGATTGAAAAAACATGGCAAATCCCTGTTGTTTAGGACTATCAGAAGTTAGTGTAAAAAGCTCTGATAATGAGCTACATAGGCTTTGCAGGATGAGTAGTAGCACCAGCAATGAGGCAAGCACTGAAACTGGCCACAGCATATGCATTTTATCCCTTGTGCTTTAGAGGCACATGAACCATCGCTTTTGGAGAAATGCACAAATAGCTTGTTTTTCTCCAAACTTCAAAGTCTGTGGTTAAATCACACCGAGTTGAAAACACCAAAATCTCACAAGCCTACAAAATGCCTTTCACTGTCACATGCTATATTAGCAATAGTATTTCTGAGGAGGGCAGAACAGACGAAATCTGATGTTGTGTGCTCTGACTATTTCTGCACTTGAACAAAACTTCCCAGGCCCTTATGCTTCAGGCATCTCTGCTAGAGTTGAGAGCATGATGTCTTTTACAGCTGTGTTAAGCTGTAGTCAAGTCTTTCTACTTTAGGAGATTAAGCTCCTGGTTTTAACCAAACTTGGATATTGCTCCTGATAGACAACACTGCCTCTCTATTTGTCCAGATATTTTTAATTACTAGAAGCAGTCATCCACAGTATTAGGTGTTTTATAATTAAAATACACAAAAGAACAGGATTAACTAGCAAAACTGGCAAAACATGAACAGCTACCTACCCAACAAAATCAGATAGGGCAAAATACTGCATTTTATAATATTACTAATAATGAAAAATTACTTTAAAATTAACCATGTACACCTTATTTACCAACCTTTTATCAAAGGTAAAAGGGTTTTTTACATGCACGAATAGTTAAAAAATCGGGCTTTGGAAGACTGAAAAAGCTTTGTCATACACACACTCTTCCTTTCTTTCAAACTAGCAGACAGTAAATACTAACCCCTCCATCATTAATATGTTCATCCATTCTTTATTTGAGGTTCTTCCTAATTCCTTTGATTTCCCCCTGAAGGTGGTAATCCACTCTTTAATTTAAGAGCTGTGTCTTATTACATTTGGTTTTGCATGAGCCAGAAGAAAACTGAATCAATCAAACCTGTGCAGAGCAGCACTAAGCACAGTAACTGTTGATTAAATCTCATTTTTGAAGTAGAAATTGGCCCAAAGAAACTTAGCATTTTATAGTTAAAATGTCATAGCTAAAGCAGCATATCTTGCAAAACAAGATCTTTGAGCATTCCCAACAATATGTTATTATTGCATCTCTTTCAAATATGAAAGCAATTAAAGATTCGATTTAAAAATAATTTTCCCTGTGGCCCCCAATCCTTCCAATAATGGAAAATATTACTGATTCTAACTTACTGTTGCACAGTTGAAAGGGAAATTATTTGTTGTCTACTTGATTATTTTCAAGACGGCAATGAAAATACTTTATAAACATCTGAAAATTTAAAGATATAGTAAAATTGTCCATTTGAGTTTGTAATATATAGCATAGTTTTTTAATTTTAATTCGAAGCCTATGCCACCGGATAATAGGAAACCCTAATGAATGAGTAATTACCCAGCTTACTGCATGACATTAAAAAGAACAGATAAATTATCATTTCATCTTGAAAGCTGTATAGCTAAGTTTTTTCAATTGATTTTCCTCATCTGTCAAAAGAACTTCAGAATTATAAGATTTTGTTTTATTTTATCTGAATGCACTGCATTTGTTAGGCATGTATCTGCAAGAGATTGCTTCTATTCCTTAAGAGTATAAAAGCAAGTGAGTGAAAAAAGAGTGAAAAATAACGTAAAAGTTGACTAGGTTTTCTTTTTTTTTCAGCACATTTGGGAAAAAAAAAGTTGCTTCTGTGCAGCAGATTAGGATTCCCCATTTGTAATTTTAAACTCATTAAAGTTGACGAATATAAAGATGATGAAGAGACGTGACTTATCTTGCACTGTATCCTGGAAGTTTGTTATAATCCCTTCTAAATGTTTCAACACTTAAAAAGTTTTTAATTTAGAACCAAATTTTTTTTTATGGATTGAAGTTCACAACATTGTAAACAAGTGTAGTTGTGTAAAAAATCATTTTGGCAAACCAGAAATTAATAATCACTAGTATGCATTTGCTCTTAAATATTGATGTCCACATTTTTATTTCAGCAAACATGATTCAGGGTTTTTTTTCAAAAGAAAAAGGTTGCCATTTGTGGAAACAGTAAGCATTACTGCAGGCTTGAAACATGCTGCAAGGCTGAGCCTCTGTTGCTTGCATGAGAAATTCTGAAAAGCCATCTCACATTCACAGAAAGATTTTATTAAGATCAGTCTGATGTGCCATCCTCACATCTTAGCATTCTGCCATTTTCACGTCTTCTGGAAGTTGTTAAGTCTGAACTGAAAAACAGCAGTAGAAAGTCTATTTTCTTTTATAAATAAATTTTGGTAAATTGCAGAAACTTCTTAGATTTTGTTTCAGTCAACATGGAACTTCAAAGGAAAAAGAATTTTCAAATACTGCAGGTTAATGATCCTATAATTTTTTATTTTAAAAAGTGATAATTTTTTATTAATAAAATAATCCAAGGATACATTGAAAATATTAAAATGTATAACAAAGCACTGTGCATTGTGTATCTGAGGGCAGTAAGAGTGCATTTGAGAGGAAAATGTATGAGATACATTCTTCAAAATGCCTCTTAAAATGAAGTTTTGTCTATTGTTCTTCCCATCTTTCTATCTTCCATGATGGAAGGATGATGGCACTACCATTGGCTGCAGCTGCAATGAGGCTGCCAGGGCAGAGTGGTTGTTTTTGTTAAAGTTGCCTGGCTCCGCCTTTCACATTTTAACATTCATCAGTAATATCATTCAAAAGTAAAAGGCAAAACCCGTCTCCATACTCTGAAGTGCAGCAGCACTCCAGGTGGACTCCAGTTTAGTAACTAAGCAACCACATCCTGCATCTCTAACTCACATACGCTGATCTTACCACAGCATTTTCTTTGGCAAATTTTACCTTGAATCACTTGTAGATCTGTAGTTCATGTTTGAAATTTGCTCGTTATAAAATTGTGAATGACTTACTTCTGTGAATAATTGCAGGTCTGCAGATCATCTCTTTAATGAATTCTGAAACCCAGATTGAAATTTTCAACCAGGAATGTACCTTCTGTAATAAATTTAGTGATGTTAATTTATGACCCGTGCATCTTTTGATCTATATTCATATTGTTTTTTAAATTAACAAGGAGAATGTAATGTTAATTGTCCCACTGACTGTAATATTGCCAAGCTTTGCTTTGTTTTATCTACAAGGTTTCTAACATTTAATTTGAATAAGTAATCAAAATAAAGACAATAGAAAATTCTGAACTGCCTTTTGGTGACCCACCATTTCAATTACATGTTTGCTTCCCATAAGTACATCACATGGGAATTCTCACAGACAAGTGTTATTCTAGTTAAACTCTCATGATCACATATTCATAGGAAATAAACATGAAAGGATTACAAACACAGTTAAATAGAAGTTCCCTTTTGAATTCAAATGAATATTTAGGGTATGAATTCACTCAGGTCTAGTCCTTGCTCAGGAAAAACTCCAACCGTACCAACCAGAGAGCCAGCCCTGTGTTACAAATAGCTCACAGTTGAAATAAGAAGTTGGCAGTGGTGGAAATAATTTATGTAAGCCCTCTGAGGAATGCTTAGCAGTAAGGAATGTATTTCTAAGTGTCAGGAATGATGGAGTGTAGTTCAAGATCAGGGTGGCAAATCAGGACAACAAATCAAGGATGTCAGAAACCCATCACGGCTGCTCATACACCAACGCCCCCAAGAGCTCCTTCATGTTAATGCAAAGCTATGAAATCAGTATAAACACTCAAGCTCCTCCAAGGGGGATTTCATATCAAATGTTTCACAAGGGTTTATTTTGTAATTTATTCCAATGGAAATAGCAAGTATATATTAATACAGAAGATATAATCTCATCCTAAACCATATCAGTCTAATCTAAATTGTCAAACTGGGAAAAAGAAACACACTCTTCATTCTACCAGACCAATTGTTCCCAACCTTAATTCAGCTTTGTGGTTGCTGCTTGCTTCAGATCCAAAACAATCTGTGTGGGCTCACAATATCTGTATCTATTCTATCTGCATCAACTGGCCTAAGAGGCTTCTTCTATTTATAAAATTTGTCTTGGCTACATCTTCACATTGCTGCAGCTACAGCGATGCTGCTGCTAGCAACATAAATGAGTGTTCTACTTATTTGAACAAAAGCCAAACATAGACAAATCACGAATACTTCAGATGCAATTAAGAAAGAGACTGTGCAGCAATCATGGAATAAATTAGGCTATGAGGGATGTCTGGAGGCTGTCCACCTCCCTCCTCAAAGCAGGGTCCTGGTGGATCTAAACAACTCAGATGTGTCCTGGGATTCAGGTTCTCCTGTTCCTGAAGTGGTTGTGTGGTAATGCTTATTAAGTCTTTTAGGGTGTTTTCTCTCTCTCTCTCTTGTATTTATTGGTAGTCTCAGATATAAGTATTAAATGAAAATATCATTTATCTAACTAGAAGGCAGGTAGAAATCATGCTATCTCCTGCTACATTTTGAGTCTGAAGGATAAAACAAGACTTGTAGAAGAATAGTAGGAATATCGGTCTTGCAAATATGAAATTTGGAGAACGGTTACATAACAGTATACAGTTTTAACCACATCACCTCTGAAAGTATAGGCACACAACATTTCTTTGTTGTGCCACTTTGGCCTAAGACATTAAAAAGCTGGGAAGATAAAACTACATCATTCGTATAATACGTGCTTTGCCTTCAAAGATCTATTGAGGCAGGATTTTTATTTGTTATAGTAAAAGTCATTCTCAGAGGAGATTAACTGTTAACTGCGTCTTCATCTAATTATGTCAAACTTATGCTGAAGCTTTCAACAAACACCTTCAAGAAAATTGTTTAATCTGCTGTTTATGTGAAACATTTTTACTTGTCTTTTTTAACTTAAAAAAAACCCCCACAAAACAGAAAGCATGTCTTTTCACAGTAAAGTACAGTCTGTATTTATTCTGATGGAGGACGGAGACATTGTCTCTCTTTTCAAAATTTTTGTAGCTGGACTTCACCTTGAGCATATTACCAATTTTTCCTTAATGCCATTCCTTCCTTCAAAACTAATTGATTCACTCTGTAAACGATTCCTGGTGCACAAATACAGTCAAGGGTCATCTGCATGTCGTCTGCAAATCAGGAGCTAATATCAGAGCTGCTGTTTGTTCCACGAGCCTTTGAGGTAGACTAAGCTTTCTGTATGAGTTGCTACTGCTTTTATTGTAAAGAAAAAAAAATATTTTTTTCTGTTTAAATTACTGTAACATGCAAATCCAGCATCACTATTTCAGAGTTTATAGCACAGCCATTAATAACAGATAGTCCTGTTAAACAGAAATTTAACTCCAGTGTACATCCAGGATGTAGAAACAAAACAAAAAGCACGAAATTAACGAATGGGGGAAGCAGGATCAAATCATACTTAGAGGTGAAGGAGCAAACAGAGCTTCTTCTGCCAAGTGTGATTCTTCCTGCAAGTATTACCTCAGTTTCTTCTGGACCCATAGGTTTTTATACATATTTCCATCTTCATGAGTTACTGTATCAATTGTTTGGCTACCCTGGGTGGGTCTAAAGAGGGAGAAATATAAAGAGCAGGTGTCATCAGCACATGATGGAAACCACAGTCCTGAGCTCCAAGGTCACCTTCCTAGAGGCACTGCAAGCACAGCGAGCATGAACGATAACCACCATAGCTCTGTGAGAAGCATTCACACCAGAGCATTCACACTCAAGACAAGAGACTATTGCAGCAGCTCAGATAGACTCTGCTGCCATGTGTGGCAGGGCCAAAAGCAGTGAAAGAACAGAGATATCTGCAAATGCTGTCATGATACCCTCTTTCTTGATCCTAGTCAAAAGGACATCAGTAGCCAACACCGCCCTACATTGCACCAACATAGACTTAAGTGTTTCAGACTCTGTGTGGAAGAGATTTCCACTCAGTCTCCCCGCCAGGCACTCCAAAACCCAGTGATCTGAGGTGTTGTAAGGACTGGAGCAGTTATCAGTGACTGTTCCCCATCTCAAGTCACCAGACCCTAAGCCTCCCTATAGCTTCACATCATTCAAGGGATCTTAATCATGCAATGATTACTTTGTTTCAATCAGTCCATTCTAGTCCTCACACATCCCAATTCACATACTATTTTGTGCTCCCAGCTCTGGCATTAATGTTTAATGCCTTAATTCAGCTACGAATCCCCGTATCTCAGCAAAACGATTCACCTGAGTACATACTTAAAGTTAAGCGCATTCTTAAATACTTTGCTGAAATTAAGTGGTCTTACACACAAGCTGGAATGCTTTGCCGAACTGAGTTTTCATACACAAAGTTCTCTTAGGAGAGGAGCCTTCCTTCCCCTCATGTGCATTCATGTTGAAGTGTGCAGCTTGTGAAGGGCACAGAGTTTTCTACCATGTCAAAGCATTATATTCAAGGAGAACGTGGTTATAAGCCTGTTTTGGCTTTGCTGCTTCTCCAAATGTTGTGACACAAGCAGATATAATCTTTTGTGTTTTCTGAATTCTGTCAAACTAAAGCTTGAAAGATAGCTGTGAGTCTGAAGATCTCTGTTCACAGTAAACTGATCAGATCGAGGTAATGCCAGATCATCCGCTTTATTCAGGTAAGGAAGGAAAAGTAAGTAAACCCTTGCACAGTCACAATTTTGTGCCTGGTAGGTGTGATGATGTGTTCCATTCCCCCTCCTTTAACCAAACCAGGAGCAGTTTGGTTCAGGCTCCAGAGAACACAAAGGCCTGCACACAGCCATGCCTCTAAGAAACCCACAAGGAACAGAGCAACACAGTGAACACCAGTAAGGACCTTCATGCATAGCTCTACTATATGCCATTTGACTACGAGTCAACCATTTTATCCTATGACAGCCTAGGTGAGCCTTTTTTGAGCTCTGCCTGCCAGCCAGTGTGGCTGTGTGGCAGTCTGCCCTTGCACTGGGACACCTCTCAAGGGTTCTCCTTGAAGCAACGAGATATTTCACTGGTGGCAGATTGCTGGCAAGCCCCATTTGAATCCTCCCTGGATGGCAGTTGGACTGCACGAACAGACAATTCTCCTTTTGTAACAAAGATTAGTTCTTTAGCCTAAATAAGAGAAAGATTTTATATAGAATAAATCATTTAGAGTTATAATAGTGAGTGATTTAGTATGCTGTTTTCTTAGCACGAGTAGCAGGACTTGAAGCTCTGAAACACTAGGTCACAAGCTGGGAATTTCCAGTCAAAAACTTTCCCTGCGTGTACAGCCTGTTTAGTCAAAACATGGCCTCCAGAATCAATGAAAAACAGGAAAATGCAGAGGCTTCAAGGACACAGACCATCAACACCAGCTGCACCAAGACAAGATAACAACTTGTCTGAAAGACAGCAAAGGAACCCAATGAGGAATGAGAAGACTCCAGACCCCAAAATTACTACTGGACTGAACCATCGCATGAGGGGGCAGATGAATAGTCCATAGGGGTATAATTACCCAAGGATTTCTTGGTTCATGTCAGCCTCTCTCTGCAGAGTCAGTCTCTCTCCACAGAGTTGACTATGTTGCTGTATCCGTCTATTGAATTATTTATTTTATAGTATCTGATTCCTGATAGTCTTTTGAAAAACCTCGGATTTGAACTCTGGAGCAAACTCACGCCAGATGCCCAAGCGACATGTAAGTGAACTGGGGATAACCATTATGAAACTTTGAAATCTTAGCCAAGTGATACAGGAAATCAGGCATGCATATATAATACTTTGGTGATAAACACATATAATCTGGTTTTCCCTCAAATATTTCCTCCATACAGTGATTAATAGTGTGACCTTATTATCAAGCTCTATTAAGTCACGCTTTTAATTCAAATACAAGTTTTATCTAAAGAACTATTCTGTGACTGTAGGTCAACTAGTAGAGACAAATCAAACAAACAAGTAAACAAACTACACTAATTGATTTCTCAAAGCAGGATATTTACTTTTGTCTATCAGGACTCTTATTCCAACACTGACCAAATTCTTTTTTCATACTGAAGATATTATAGTACATTGCTCCAGAGCCTTGATTTGGTAGGTGAGAGGGAGGGATTTGGTTTTCTGTTTTTACTTTTTGACCTATTTTACTCATTTCTTTCTACAGGAGAATAAATGAAAAAAGTACCATAGAGGCCTTTTCAACTCTAGGCAAAAATAAAATTAATTGCAGTCATATATTTTCATTGCTGTTTGTAGTGGCGGAAGCGGTAGTGGATTCACTTGCTTTCATGACTGTTTTATATAAACTGTAGCTTAAATACTTAAAAATCTTATAAAGCACTTATTTTAAATATTTTAAGCAGTTGGAAGGTGCTAGTGCTTTACTGTTCCTTTACAAGAGAGCAGTCTCCAGCAATAGCTCCTAGATGGTCCATTTACCTCTACAGCAAAGAATAGTTCACAAGGTATCTGAATCTCTTGAATACAGGGGGATGAGGAGAGGGAGGAATCTGAATAGGCAGTTTGGTGCTAAAGACACTCATTGCAATATTTTGGAGATGTCTGTGACCATAAATTTTAATGTAAATTTGCCCTAGTTGCAGTTGGAAGTCAGAGGAAAGGAGTTTCTTTAGCACACCTTTTAATCAGTTCAACCATACTCCTAATTTTAGGTCAAAATTCTGCTCATTGAAAGTGCTTGTTGATTCAATACTCCTTCATTTTGCACAGAGAGGCTGCCTATGACAGCAATAAACAGTTTTGCTACTTTCAGCTTATGCAAGAATAAAGACTTACTACCACTTGACCTGGTGTACATCCACTCAGTCCTATCTAACTGGATTAAACTGAAGAAGCAGATTTCAGGTTTTCAATCAAATTCTACCAGCAGCTTGGTATTTAAAATCAGAATCCCCCTTCTCTTCTCCCCTTCTTGCTCCGTCCCTTCAGCCTGAGCAAAAGTATTAGATTTATTTGAGAGGTTAAAAAGACATTTTCTGAAAAACAGGGAAAAACCCCTGAATTAAATAATAATACCATCAAAATCTGAACAGCACACAGACACATCTAACTCATTATTGTGATTTGGAAATTGGGCAGTGGACACTTTCTTTGTGCATTTTCTTTCTTTTGTCAAAATTTTTCTGAGTAGGAGGTGTTGTCCAGGGACTTTATGATCTGTGTGACTCCCTTTGCTTTTAATCACTACAGAAATAGTCTGTATATTTTTTTTCAGTTTTAGATAAATTTTAAAGTTTTTTTTTTTTCCTGCTTAGGCCTATTTAGGTGTAGAGAGCTTCGTGAACTTTGTGGGATTTCAGATAGTCCGAGTAAGTCAGTTGTTGGCTGTGAACCTTGAGAACTATGACCAGGTGTGAAAGCAACATGGACACATGTAAGCAAGCCAGTTGCTGGAAATTGATGAGGCTTCTGCTTTCCCAGGTACATTAAGGGAGAGGCACTGCTATGACTGTAACGGGGACAGGCACATCCGAATCAGCAGCCACCGTGCGAGGCATGGGCATGGCTGCAGACTCACAGGGGCAGCACAGTCTTCAGCATCTGCTGCAAAACCCATTCCAGAAGCTCTGTAAGCACTTACATGACAAAATCAAGTCTTAGGGTTGCTGCAGTTGCTGCAGTATCACTGGTGCTGGTTATTATGGCAGCTGTTTTAAACTACCTTAGGAAAGCTCTCACTTTACAGTACTGGTAGAAGTATTTGCTGTGTAAGCTGAATATCTCATAGCAAATCATTGACGTCAGATTCTACTGATTACGGTGTGTATACTAACCTGTGTTTTAGCAGACAACATTTTCAAGGCTTTCGTTTGGGTCCTTGTGAATGAATAGTGTTTTCCCATGGGCTTCTCAACACAGCGGGAGGCTTTACAGATTAAAACCAACATGTATTATACATGACATCTGCATGCACTGCTTCTCAAAAGCAAGCTACATAGAAAGACTAGAAAACCAGCAGCCGTCCACCACAGATTCTTCTCTCCTGGTCCCCTTCCCCCCACCTTTAGTATTGCTGTCTACAGACACACAGGCTTTGGTCATCTTGTCATAACAAAGCAAGCAAGCCGGTCTGTGTCATATGTGGGTTTCCAGCAGCTAATTAACACGAGGAAGCCATGGGAGTTTCTGAGAAGCTGAGCTCTGATGTAACCCAATGCCATCCACCAGGAAGCTTTTAGACGTTCCAGCCATACATAATTTACTTCCACCCAGTCACACGGCAGCAAAGCTCATTTTGCATAATGGCTACTTGCAATGGAAAAGTGCTTACAGGGTTTCAGTGGAGCAGACAGCCCTTTCATCTGTCTCTATCAAGAAAAAATAAACAATTAGGGGAGTTTATGGCCTTCTTGCAGAAACCTCTGAAAATAACGTTTTAAAGGTGTGCAAAACCAATTAAGACAGCGCATTGAAACGGATTGCCGCGCAGTTGTTCATCCACGCCTCCTGATTTCCATAGAATTCTTTCCCTCACCGCCGTTGCCTATAAAACCCATAGGTGCCAGGGGCGGCTGGGGTTTGGAGCGGAGCCCCGAGAGTGCCCCGAGCATCCCTGAGCATCCCCGAGCATCCCCATCGCCCGGGCGCTCCCCGGGGCACCCCTCCAGGGTGGCAGCGGGAAGCGTGCCCGTAAGGCGAGGAAAAGCCTCATCCCCCGGCGGGGCTGCGGGGCCGGGATGGTGGATGGGGAGCCGGGGAGGAGGGACCGGGGGAGCCGGAGCCCCGGGGTGCTCAAACGGCGGCGGCTCGCGGGCGGCCGCTGGTACCCAACGGCCCCGCCGCCGCCGGCATGGCCAAGGGCAGCGCCTCGGCATCCCTCCAGGAGTCCTCCATCACCAGCTGGTGCGTGCCGGAGGGGACACAGCCGTCGGGGGGAGCCCGGGAGGGGGAAGGTGGCCAGGCTGGGATCTCCTGTGGGGAGTTTTTCACGATACAATTTCAGGAGTTCGTGTCTCAATCCCCTCAATCTCCCACCTCTCGCCTCCCGCCCGGTGGGGTTTTCTGCAGGGAGGGCAGGGACCCCGCTTGTAACCCTTATCGCAGCTTTGTAAGATGAAAATCTGGTTTGCTGTCAAGGCCACATCACCACGGTGGTGCCTGAATGATGCCATGAAAGCAGGGAAATTACACTGAAAATCCACCTCCTGCTGCAGACCTTGGAGGTGGTTTGGCATAGGGGAAATGGGATTTTGTCTCAGCCTACCCACAATCTGGCTACCAGAGTGGATGTGATGCTGCGGTGCAGATGGCAAGGACCGTCCTTGGCTGGACTACTTGTGTCTGGCATGCTTTTACAACGTGCCATAGGTGGCTGTGAGGCTGCACAACCAGTGGCTCACTGGCATTCATAATGATGCTGAGTGGCTGATGTTCTCCAAGGTTATGTTTCCTTGAAGTGAAGGTAATGGTGGAACTCATCAGTGAGATACTTTCTGTGGTGGAGTGAGGTTGTCTTGTCACCGTCACTTTCTTGTCCTTTGAGAAGGAGGCATCTGTGTGACAGTGAATGAGAAAACCGTTTCTTTCATTCTTTCCCTAAGCACAGCTGAGTCCAGCTAGTAAACAGTGTTGAAAATTTGTGTGAAACAGTAATGAAGCACACAACCGAACTTCTAACTTGACAGCAATATTTTTATTCTCTTTCTCAGTATCTCTCATATCTGAGCAGCAAAACTTAGTTTGTGCTTTTGCTGTGATATAGATATCGTTATTCCCATTTTAAAAGGACTGAAGGAAGACATTCATACAAGGTCACCCAACAAGCTGGAGGCACTGCATAACACCGAACCATAAACAGTCCTTGAAACGATGAACCGAGGGAGTTTTTTCATCAACCTTCTGAGTGACCTTTTCATGTTTTGAAATTTTTAAAATATTCCACTTCATTTTATGATCAGTGCATTGAACAACAGTAAAACAGATTTTGGTCCAGAAATGATTTAATAGCAGACTTGCAAACAGGTTTAATGACCTGGCTACCAATGGTTCCCATATAACAGGTGGCGAACCCCAAAAACCTGGAGTCCGCAGATGTCCTAGATCTGATCAGATAACAATCCCAAAGGAAACTGTGGGTAGAAAGCAGTAGATAAATGAAGGAGGTCCTTTCCTACGTGCTTTTTCTTTAACATCCATCTTCCTCCTTTACCACTCTTTCCTTTTGATTTTGTTGTCTTTATTAACAGTTTTGTTTCTATGAATGCCATAAACACAGATTTGGAGAAACTCAGGGCTAACCGACTAGAAAATGAGCACTGTGCTTTTTGGGTTTTTTTTTTTTGTTTTGTTTTTGGTTTTTATTCTGACAGGCACTATTTTTGTATTATGTGCCAGCACTGAGAATGTGTTTGACTAGTTATTTGAAAAAGGCTGGCAGTTTAATAGAGGGTAAATTCATGAAATGAAAGTCTAAAATATTTTGTCACTAAATAGTTAAATGCTGAGGCAAAACTCTTAGCAGAAATCAGTAACTGAATTAATTTCTGCTGCACTTCCAATGACTCTTGTGGTGTTATATTAAGGATGAATTTGGATTTAGGCTTATCTCCTCTGGGACTGCTCAATTACGAAGAGTTTTGAGATGGTTGCTCTAGAAGAAACAAGCATTTCTGCCTGCTGGGAGGAAAAGCTCAGTCAGAACTCTTATCTAGAATAAATTGTAATACCTTTCAGCCGCATGGCAGGAAATACCCCATTCAGCACAACATCTTCAGTGTTTGGTGCAGGTTCTGTCTCATGTCTAGCCATGAAGCCTTTGCTGTGGTGTGGTGGAGCTGGACGTGGTGAGGAGCTGGCAGGCAGCCCAGCAAAGCTCAGCCCCGAATATTAGCAGCCAGCCAACCTCTTGGGCTCTGAGGAGTTAAAAGTGAGGCATTTGGGGACCTTTTGCTTAGGAGAGGGAAACCTGGGGAAGGCAGTCAGCCTTCTTCCCTGGAGAAAGGCTGTGAATAAAAGCTGAGGTAGACATCACCAGACTTCACAGCTATCACAGTCTTGCTCAGTTTGTTCTAGCAACCCAATTCACTGAAGACCTTATCCACTATCTGCTGCCAACAGATCTAATGCAGAAAGATAAATACTGAGTCACCTGAAATCGGTCTACTAATAAAACAGAGGATGCTGATTTAAAATCCAGCTGGTTTATCTCACCTGGTGATTACAGAAACTCTGCTTCCCCAACCAAATCAATTATCAGTAAAGACATAGTGAGTAAGCGGCACTAGGCTGCACTACCATTCATTTAATAAATTAATTAAACATGTATAAATCATTTGGTGTAACGGAAACAGAGTCACAGTAAGAAAACAATGTCACACAATCAGTGTCTCATGCTTTGAAAATTACTCTCTTGGCTTCTTTGCTCCAGCTTTGCTCCTGTCTTTGTGCTGCAGGAGGCTGTTATCTTCTGACATGGAAACCATTGGCATTATCTCATAATTAAAGGGCTTTTTTTTTCTGGTGAAGGTATTACTTCGGGCTGATAAGTAACTAAGTTTACATCTTCCTTACCTTATTCATACAAATAGTGGCCTTTACTTGACTATGACCATTCTGATAAGTAGGATTAGTAAGGGGTTTGGCCAAAGGGTGAGTATTTAAACACCTAAACCAGTTTCAGTCCTGGCAATTCTGTTACCTAGTAACTGTAAACCAAAATTCTCTTCCTATTAAACTTGTGCTAAAATTGGTGAGGTTGTATGAGAACAGAATTTGGTCCTTCATAGTTTGTACACTCGCTATTCCAAAATATCATACTGGCCATTTTAGATGGAAAAGTGCTCATCATATTATCTTTTGTATAATGAAGACCTCTACAATTGGAAGATTAAAGTTGCATCCTGTTAGAGAGATGTTAATATTCTGTGTGTTGGGGTTGATGTTACAATCATATTATTAAGTTGTATTTTTTTATTAAAAACTATGAGATCTAGTTAATTTATTAGCAGAGTCCCACATAGCCTTTCTTCCACTCTGGAAGCTAGGAAAGTAGAATGTAAAAAGTTCAAACCAAACATAGAATATATATGCATATAAGATGTCTATTTTTTTTTCCTTTGGAATACAGGTTAATGTAAAAGTTTCTATGCTTGAAAGTGTAAAATGCATAAAAGATTCAGTTCTTCTCTAAAAGCAGGGTAACTATTACAGAGTACACTGTAAACCTGGTGAGCTATTACAGTCACAAGCTAACAGTTCTAATTCTGACGTAAACCAATCAATGGTCTTGTTTTAAAGGATAGCTGATAATTTCTATTCATGTGAAGGATCCACTGTACCCCGTTGGCTACTCTATGAATTGTATATTGAAAACTGCAGTCCAGATTGCGAGCATCAAGTAAATCCATCCAACTTTGGAAAGGTACAGAGTAGATAGGATATATAAGATAAGAAGCAGAGATACTTAAACAGAAAATCTGATAACAAATATGCAGACTGTGTGTAAGAAGAGATTAAATAACAAAAAAGAATGAATATGCAATGTGTTATGATTGTGTCTTTCCTAAAATATTTCTAGTAAGCTCTCATGTTTATACTGTTATACAAGGGAAAAGATTACTTTTTGTGGTGGAGTTTATTTTCTTCAGGGAACTGGTGTATTTAATGCTACAAAGACTTCTCCAGCCATTATATTTTAGAAGCTTTACCAGGGTAAACAGAGCAAGGTTAATAAAGGAGGTGATTCTTCTGTGCTTCAAAGACCCTTTTGGCTGTTACATAATGTTATATTTCCCTTTTTAAATATACTTACAAAGATTTCGCTCCAAACACACGCACACATACACACAAAAAAAAGCTTTTACAGAATCTTTCAAGCAAAACAAATGCAGAAGTAAAACCCAATCTCCTTCACACAGTTCCACTTCTCTAATACATGGATGTTGATGCAACCCACAGAGCAATTACCACTTAGAAACCCCAACTGCATCAAACACTCACAGCTTTTCAACTACATTTAGCAAATTAAGCAAGATAGAATGCCTTGCGATTATGGTGCTCAAGACTTTTCATTCAGGATTTTCTATTTTTATCACTAATGGTAGGAGCTCCCATGGTAGGAGCTGCTAAGCATTTTTTTTAACACAAAACCAAAATAATTTAAGTAGAAGTTGTACCTGAAATCAATTTCGTTTGCTCAGATAACTTTGTTTTATGAATAATTTACCTCAATTCACATGAATTTACATTTTTTTAATGGGGTAATTTAAATCAATTTTACTTAAAATTAAGATTTGAGTGAGTGCTCCAGTGTGATTTATTACCATAGCTTCATCAGCCAAGCCCACAGATAGAATTCGCTTGCCTCAGAGTAGAAGTCTGCTGTGAAACCAGTCACCTTAAAAACACTTGGTAGTCAATGGAGAGAAATAAGCAGTTATGTATGATTCCTCTCACCCTAAATGAGTCATTGCCAGCAGCTTAGATTAAATGTGCCTCAGAACTGTCTGTTTTTCTCCATTAACTACAGTAAGCAGTGACTCTCTTAGACAGCTCTGTCTTGTAGTCACATAGCTAAAATTAATCCCATCCTGTCTGTACACTTTTAGGTGCTCCTGCATGATTGAGTTACCACCTGTAAGCTAAGCTTTCTTGTGATTCAAGTTAATGCATTTACTTTTAAGTTGGGATAGGCAGGGATGAAATGTGAGTCTGGTCACGCAGAAGAGCTTAGCTGATGAGCCATAGCTTCTATAGGTTAGTGCTCGCAACTGTTTGTTCACAGCCTTAACTGACCCAGCACATTGCAGTACAAGTTCGCACATCCCAAGTGAGCAAGCCGGGGGCAGTTCCTTAGGGGGTTTAAATGATCTGCCCTTCTGAAGCAAGAGGCGGGAGCATGCAGCACGAGGCTGAGGAGGACAGAAACTGCACCAACCCTAGTTTAAACTAGCTAATGGGCTGAGCTATTAATAATTCATCGAGCTGTAGTAACCTGACTGCATTACATGCATGTAGATTGTAAGGACTTTTGCACTCAAGTCCCATGTGAATCAAACTGTGATGATTTAAGACACTACTAATTTAATTTGCCCTATCCCTCTGCCCAAATACACTGCTGTCTCTGCAGAAGAGGCAGTGGGAAGAAGTATGTGTCTCACGTCACTGAAGACCCAGTTTCATAGGTTGTCCCTTTAGTAAAACAGAATTGTGCTACAATACATGGCTGAGAAAGGGTGGATGCGCCCAGAAACATGCAAAGAACAGGACCACTCCAACACTGTCAAAACTAGAAGTGCACATTAGTGTGAGGTGAGGAAATTTGTCACTTAGTAGGCCTTTGAACCACCAAAGAACATTTTGCACAAAGTCCAAACTTCACACTGCAAACTGGAGGCTCCCCTCCTCCTCCTCTTCACTTCTGTTCCTGCAATGTAGGGAATGTTAGCTCCAGCTGTCCTGCGTTAGTCTCTGTCTTCATGGAGTAGCTCATGCAGAATAATCATAGTGAAGTGCATTATTACCCTGACAGTATCTTATTACTCTGTAGAGCTAACCTTGACAGATGCTGCGTGACCTCAGTTCACATTTACTAGTGCAGTGGTCAGAAGGTTCTTTGCAGCTTGATGATTCAGGTCCTTTTAAAACAGATAAGGCAGGTCTTATCCTGCAAGTACTCCTTGCAAGAGTGAGTGGGTAGGTAAAGTCCCTTGGGTAAGTCCTACTAAAATGAATAAGGCTTGAAGGACTGACAGAGTACTGGAGAACCACAGCACCTTTGAGTTCCCCTAGCTGATATGCCCCATCTGACTGTGGGTGGTCTCCTCATGTGTGCACTGACTGTGTTTCTGTGCAAGGTAAAACAGACTAATTCCTACCTGAGGGAGCTAATCCCTTAAATGACTTAGCTTTCGATCCACAAAAGCCTAATGGAGTTCAGTTCAGTAATTACCGTTTCAGAGAGATGTAAGAACAGGTATTAGCTTGCAAATGGTGGAAAGGAAAAGAAATGATTAAGGAAAAAAATGTAGCAAATATGTTTTTGTATTTTAGAATGAATTTTCCAAGTACTTCTAATTTTCTGAGTTTTGGGTTTTTTTTTTTCAGCTTGTTCGGTTAGTTTTCCCAGGTCTACGGACTAGAAGGCTGGGCAAAAGAGGGAGTACCAGGTATTTGGTTTGCTTCCTTTGGTTAATGTTATTCATAACATTTTTGAAAAGCTGAATTTTCGGCCCCAGCACTGTAATACAGCAACTGAACTATTGTTTGCAAACCTGTAATACATTGCAAGATCCAGAGTGATTTATGATGTCACCATGTATATTAAAACAAATTAATTCTACAAAAGCCACCGCATTGGAGCTGCTTTGGTAGCGGATGAATTCCAGATCAGACTGGGTTTTAAAAAATTGTCTCTTTGAGTTGTAATAGCTTTTACAGCATGGCTTTCATGAGGCATCTGCCAGACATCACAAACTTACTCAGAGCTCTTGAGACACCTGGTCAGGAAATCTTGGTTCTGGGATTGCATGGGGGTGGCAGCCGTGATTAATGTCAGTGTTGTGCTTTTCATTCTTGTGCATATCTGTGGAGTGACCCAGCACGTACTGGTGGTCAATGGAAATGTTGTAAACCATTTAAAATCACTTAAATCAGACCACCTCACATCCTCCTGCAGGTCCTTTCTTTTCCCTTCTACCTCTTATTCTAGAACACAAGTAGTTCAATACTCTTTCATTGATTGAATGTCCAAACTTATAATCACACTCTGAATATCTAGACTAGAAAAAGGGATGTTTTAAGGGCACTGAGACACAGTAATTTTACAAGCATTTTGAGTATCTGTCAAGTACTGGCTTTAGGAATAACATGTCCATACTTGATCTGTGATTTTTCTCCACCAGTCTGGACTTGCTATCAGCTTGATCCAGCGAGATCCTTTATTTTGGGAGCACCTTCCTGGAGACACTCCCAGGCTGCTCCTCGTGGCTGGCAGGATTTTGGACTGTGTGTGTGATGCCCCTCAGCCTCCATGGTCTGTCTTCCCACCAGCAGAAGGTTACCCCCTTCTGCCTGCTGGTGGTCCAAAACCACTGCACTGCTCCCCTGGCTTCCAAGCGCTCCAACCTGGCAAGAGCCAGATGTTAGCACCTGGGTAGCAGGCATGGTCTGGTGGGTTTCTTAGGTGTTAACTTGCTATGACCACTGACAGGACATCCAGTCCCTAAGCTACTGTGAATGGCTGCAGAACAACAGCACTAAACCTTTCAACTTCCATAAGGACACTGGGTCCTCTAGCAGCTGAGACTCTGGTCCTTGACTTCTACAGATGTCTTGTACCAATCTGTTGCACCCTGTTCACTGGCTAAAGTTTTTTTTCATATTAAAGAAGGTATCATTCCAGGGCAAAAACAGTTAAAAAGAATTTGTAGAGAGTGTGTTGGGGAAAATAAATTTTCAACAAAATTAAAATAAAATATGTAGCTTTTTTTACTTTGTCTTTTCTTGTTTAAATAGGATTATCATCTGCTTTCAGAGAGGAATATGAATTATTTGCTGACTTATTGAGAATCATATGCTTGACAGTTGATAGTTTTTTAATTTTCTAGGTACCATTACGATGGAATAGCTATCAAGAGCAGCTCTTCCTTTTATGCACGTTATTGTTCTCTTCTATCTGAAAACAATCATCACAGGTTTGTTTTTCAAATGTTTTAATCATAAAATGTCACATGACAGTCTATATGTTGTATGTATACAAAAGTCTGCCATTCATCTGTTGAACATTGATGATAGTGTTATATTTTTCATCTTATTATGCATACTGTAAAAGTACTGTACTTTTAATTACTATGCCCTAATAGAGAAGCTCCATTTTTAAAACATGCCCTGCCCAATCAGACTTCCATGAACTGGGCATTTTAGCTGTGTAGATCTTAAGAACAGCAGCTCGTGCCAAGCCTAAAAGAAGAGCTTAATATACTGAGACTTTAAACGGGAAATTAGATAAACATATTGACAATTGCTTCATGGTATTATCACCTTCCTCAATAAGCAGTAGGCTGAAGAGACATATATTAAAGTATAAACGACTGCACTGTTTTGAAGTGCTGTATGCAATCATGCTATCTGACTTTTTTACTACTTGAGGCAGTGAGGCATACTACTTTGAAGATACCTCCTTCACTTTGTTTTAAAATTTCAGATTTGAAGATCACCTCTTGTAAGGGAACAACAGTGAGAAAAAATTATAAGACAAGAATAAATTGATTGCAGAAATTCAAGGTCTGAATGTAAGATATTTTGGCGTACTAATGTGTAGATATGAGAACGGTCAAGTTGTGGGCAGGCAAGGAAGAGTTCTCATCATTAAGCTCATGGTTGAGATAAATAAACCATGGGCTTGCATGTCTTCCCAGGGGAAAAAAGGAAGGGAAATGCTGCTACCCCTCAGCAGTTTTACACTCTTTTTAAATGCACAGAAGATAAATAGGTGCAGCCAATGGCTTGGACTTGGAGACCAGGCTTATGCTCTCACTCTCTTACAGACTTGTACATGGCTTTAATGTGTATGTGGATAAATTTGGTGCTTTGTTTTCCATTATTTAATGTGGAGATTTAGCATTTTTCCATAGCATACATGTTATAGAGGGATACAAGTTAGCCTATTAAGGACTCAGATATTCTGGTGATGATGAAACTGTTTCAGTGTCTGTGATATTTTATGTTGTAGTTACTTGATTGAGTGCATGCTCTGCAAGAGCATGGAAAAACTATACCCGTAAGCTTATTGCCTTTCTCCACGGCCTTTATAGCAGAGTAATGTTGCAGAAGTCCACAGAGTGGCAGCAGTAAAGAATGGGACAGGGCAAAGGATCAGGTTCTGCAGATGATTAAGTAGCAGTCAGTTGTTGTGAGGCCAAAGAAATTATTCATAGGGAAGGGAACTGGAGGCTTGTTTCCTGCTAACCCCTTACTAAAGTGATATCCCTCTCTACCAATGCACCTCATATAACCAGATTTGACATCTGTAATCAGGAAAGATCTTGGCCACTATCCAAGGAACACTGCAAGTGTCTGGCTGAATCTCTGCTGATATGTCTTCTTCAGGGAAGGAAAGGTGTTTTCCTGCAGCGTCACTTGAAAACAGCAATCTGGCTGGGCATAGTAGAAGAGCTGTGGCTATAGAATAGATGAGAGAGAGGCCAAAACAATTAGAATTGTCGCTCTTTCTCCTCCCGGTGTAGAAACATGAGAAAAAATTACAAAACATGGGAGGAACCAAAGAAGCGATGTTGGCTGAGTCCAGGCCAGGTGCAGAAACAAGGACCTTAGCCACTGCTGGGAACCTGAAGCACCATGTGTTGCCAGCAAAACTGGTGTCCTTGGATCTCCTTATGGAAACAAGCCATGTTCTCTGATGTGCTGGAGAACATACTATAGCCCATGCTTAACTGTATGGGAGCTGCTGCACAGGCTGCAGGCCTCCACTTTTCTTCTCCAGTAGCTGCCAGAGCCTAAACACTTACTCCTAAAAAATGTATTTATTTGGTCAAATCAAAGAGCAGGAGGCATATTCCTGACAAAGGACTGACATCAGCCAACCATCTAGTAATTCTTATATAGTTTCTTGGAATAACTTTTCTGATTAAAAAAAATTATATCAAGAGGTAAATATATTCAGACAAAGATTATCTTCCTAGTTGCAATAGAAAAGTCTCTTAACTACAAAATTATCTGATCTGATGCTTAGTTGGTTTAAGAAGCTGGTGAGCTGTTGCATGAAGCCAGACAACTGAAATTAGCTTCCATTCTAAATGCAGCCACATGTCCCTGTCCCAAGCCAGCGTGCAGGCCTGCAACACCAGAACACCTGGGTGTCACAATTACTTCTTTGTGTCTCATAAAGCACAACAGAAAAATGGAAAGAAAGCAGTAAAAAGTCACAAAACACAGCCAGAGAAGCATGAGTAACACAACTCCAGAAGAAATAATTTGGTCATGTACAAAATAAGCAGCAGCTTCAACAAAATAAGCGAGTTTTTTCCAATCTGTATTGAATTTTGTACTTTCTTTGCAAATAAATCGGAACACATCAAGGAAATATCTCATGTTTACTGTACTCTCAGTAGGAGTCAGTACTCATTGAAATTAGAATTAATTTTCATGATACAATGAAGTCGAGAAAACCAGCAACGGCAAAATCTAGACATTTTTTTTAAATTAGAAAATTGAAATTTAGAAAAAGAGTAATGAAAATATGAAAACTTCTCTACCTGCAAGAACAGCTTTTGTTCTCACAGAGGTAATCATATAATTGCAGCAGGGGTGTTTGACCCATAACATATCAGGTTTTGAAAGTGTATTGGTGCAGAAATTTTCAGATTATACTAAACAAGATTTTTACCATACCATTTCAATGCAGTCCAAATGTTTATCTGTGGACCAGACCTGGCTAATGGGATATACTTCTCTGGCTTGTTGCCATTTCTCTCTGGCAGAGACATGGAATGTTTGTTTGAGCAGTGAACATTTATGAAATAACTGTTGCTCACTCCCATGCCTGAATAGACTCCAACATGAAGATGATTTTTTCTGGTCCATGTGCCTGAAGGGAAGGAGGAGCTGGGAGAGCAGCTGAGAGACCAAGGCATCCACTCAGCTTGTGGGTTGGTGTATAAAGTTATGGTTTTAAAACTACGACCCACTGTCTCAAATTGCTAAAGAGAATGTTTCTTGAACATATGAAGATAGTAGGCAATTGACATGATGCTAGTAGTGAGGAACTGAGCCCAGGAAGGCAGGTGGGAAGCTTTGCTTGGTGGTGTCACAGAAGCGGCAGTAAGATTATAATATTATAATTGCTTTTGACTGCAAAGATGGCATTTGCCTTTTGATGGTCAGCAGTCCTTTGGATGTGTTGGCTTGCTGGGTTGGAATGTGTTCACGTGAGGAGTGATGAGGATGCTCTTATAAGCACCTGTGAAATGGCTTGTTTAGAAATCTTGGATTTTTTGTAGGTATTTGTACTGCAGCTCTGATGATGATGTTATGAGAGCAGTGCAAATAAACACAACTGTAATCAATGAGCTCTCCAAATGTGTTATAGAGACTTAAGGCAATATAATATTTTACTGGTTTGCATTACAGTATGGTGCCCTGTAGAAATGGGAACTTTGAGGAGAAGCTCTCCCTAAAATGATACCTGTTATGGCAGGTCAAGGGCGCTTGGAGTATGGCAGTGTTAAAAAAAAAGGGTCAATGAATTCTGGCTTTATAAGAGGTACTTTATGGTTCTATTAATAGGGAATAGGAATAGCTTCTGACTTTCTCGTGAAGATAACTCATGATTTTTCAATAAAAAAGAAAATCTGATATGATAGCAAATTAGATTTTCTAATCTCAATGTAATCTGACAGTCAATAGAATGCACATTCACCACCCTCCCTTCTTTAGTTTTTCCTTTGTCCTTCCCATTCACCTTCTCTATTAGTCTTTTTGTCATCCCCACCGTTGTATTTCCCATTTTAGCTCTAGCTCCCACCACATAGCAACAACCAAACTCTGCAAGAGACAAGGTGAAGCTCCTTGTGATTTTGCTGTCACCCATTTTCCCCTTCTCCCACCCACCTTTTCTTTTGTGCCCTGTCTTTACCCAGAACCAGCACTCCAGGGGAAGCGAGCAGCTCTACGCAGCAGCTGAGCACCTATGCAATCACCAGGTCAGTTGGAGCCACCTTTGCTAACAGTGGGAGGACATAGATGTTAGCTTTCTGTAGGTATTTGTACTTAATTGTCACCAAGCTCCCGGCTTGCTGTTGGGGCACAGGAGGACCCATGAAGCACCCATTTTCACACCACACTATCCTCACGTGAGGGAGCAGGGAGCCAGCCTGCTGGTGGAGAGCGATGCTGATATGTGTTGCCATAGTAGCAGCAGCAGAAGATACAGCTGTCCACCTTCTCAGGGAGAGCAGGAGCTGGGAATACTCATTAATTTTCTTTCACAGTCTTTTAGAAATCTGCAGGAAGGGCCCATTTGATAGAAAGATTATGAAACACCTCTGCTTACACGTTCTTCCCTTTGTCCAGGCACCAGCTTTAAATTGTCAGGAAGAAGGAGTTGATAGGGTTACCAAACATACCCATCATGAATGTTGTGCCATGCTTTCAGCAGCCAGTTCGGTGTTTTTGCTGGAGCATCACCTTCATGGCAGAGAGTAGTGGCAGAGGGAAAGGTTGATTTTTCAGGTGGCAGGGGTCAGTCCTGTGAAAAACATGAGGAGGCATTTTCAACACCTTGAGTTTCCAAGCCGATAAGCTGTTATGTTTTCTCTTCTGCTCCTTCAGGACGTATGGTTTTAGCTTGGCTTATAATGCATCACAGCAGTAAAACCCAGCAGCCAGGCTCTGATTAAATAGCCTGACTGTTGGCAGACATCAGTGGAAACACATTTCTACAAAGCCCCTGCCTGTCACTCTTTACAATAGCTGAGTCCAAAATGACATTGGAGTTTGAAATGCCTTCACAGACAGTGAGCAGGTGTCAGCAGCAGGTGGGGGATTGGCTAGAGGAATCCAACTCTCACAGCATGTACTTTTTCCTAGCAACATTGCTTCTTCCTCACATAGGATTATCCTCAGCCAAACAGGCTATCTATGGTGCCCACACTCCTGGCTTTTCAGCCAAAAAACAATGGTCAAGCCATTGTAAGCAGGTGAATTCTGACCGTGTGGAACACAATGGTGAGCTTGCAAAGTAAACGGGGGACAACTAGAAAAAACCAAAAAAGCCATTTAAGCTAATCTAGCTGTACAGGGTGTAGAAAACGGAATGACTGTGAAATCAAAACACAAGGATGATCATGCTTTCATTATTTGCCTGTTTATATTTGCTACTATCTTTCCAGATGAACTGCAACTACAAATATCAAACCATGATTTTGCAAGAAGCTGGGAGATATCGGGCAGTTAAACAGCGAATACCTTGCCATCTTTATAATGAATGGTTTAGTTTCACATTAAAATTAAGAAATTGGTCTTCAGACTTATTAGGAAGTCATAGGGCTGCTAAATGACAGAAAAGAGTGGGGTTTGTTTCCTAAACACAACGCTCCAGTCTAGTGCACTCTATCCAGTTTGTGTTCATTTTCATGCTAAGTACAGAATAAATCGGTGGGCTTTTAAAAGTTTTTTTCCTGTTGTATATTTTACCACAGTAGAAATGTCTGCGGCTCTGGAGATGCGCCTGGTTACAGGAGCAACAGCCAAAAAATAAGAACAGTGAGTTTCAGATACATTAGACTTATAACAAAATGCCTAGATGTGTGTTTAATTAGAACTACTGTATAAAATGTTTTGATGAAATACAGTTAACTCATCATATTCTTCAAAATAATATCTGTCTGCATAATCCAAATAAATTCCCCCAATCCTATTTCACTTGGTGGCTAAATATTTTTGTTGTCTTAATGTCAGCTCAAATAACTTTATCTGTGCTGAGAGTAGAAATTGTGGCTGACAGCCCAGGTTTTGTGTATTACGGGAGTCAGCGGGGCACAACTAACTTCCTTGCTTGAGGCCCACAGTAACAGACCCTCATGCTGCTGAGCTCGTGTCTTTTCGATGCACTCAGAGTTTATTGGCACAAGTATTTAAATACAAGGAAATGATTAAGAAAAAAGAGCGCAACTCCTGCTCATTGAAAGGGGCAGATATGAGGACGACCTGTGTCAATTCTCCCATAAGCGCACTGTTAAGGGTTGGCTTGACACTGAAGCTGTTGGAAATCAGCCAGCAGAGCATTAGCAACAAACTTACTTTGAGCAAAGTGAAAAAAAAACAAAAGGAGAGATTGGATGTCTGTCTTATTTTTACACTGAGTGCTCTGAAGTGGATGTAATGACAGCTGACAAAAAATGTGCTGTCACCTTGACAGCAGAGCCGACTATCTCTAGCCTTTTTTAGAGGGTTACAACTGTGACATCAGTGTTACAGAAAATATATATGGAAGACATGTATACCATTGAATATTTACTGGTTTTGAAAAGAAATTAATATACTGATTAAGGATTTAAATATTTAGTCAGCCATAGCTGTTTCTTTCATCCACCTCTACTTTCTAAAGAAAAGGACAAGCACTCCTCTGAAGAAATATATCTTATGAAAAAAACATGCTAAACAATTTCAAGAAAGAATGTAATAACTTTAACTAACAAGATAACTGTTATTTTTTTTTTTTTCAACTGTTCAAAATAAATTCTGGTGCATTAAGAGCGAGACTTTGCACTGTTTTCCAACTGTCATTTATCTGAAGACTGAACAAGAGACGCCTTGGCCTGAACTGAGCAGTTACTGCCTTTGGGAGCAAGATATGGGGAAGAAATATCCCTACGAAATGGTACGTTCAAGTATTTGGTCATCGAGCAAGTTAATTCTTTGACTGTGTCATCTTTTTATACCCTCTTTTTGGTCACCTTCTGCAGATTGCACTGATTGCCAATGAGTACTACAGCCATTGTCAAGATATTTTACACATGGTGAGAAACAGCCAGTTCAACAAGGTATGCCTTTGCTTCAGGAACACTCGTTCTGATGACAGCAAACAACAACTCTTAAGGATAAAGTTGTTTCTCTGTAGCTTATTTGCTTGATGGTTTGATCTAAGGTAGATGATAATTTATAGACTAAAAGAACACCCAGCCAAATTATTCAGGAGTTCTTAATTAATACAACATGCTCTGAGAATCTGAGTTTCTAGGCATATGCTGAGCACTCCTGGGACATCCACAGGTCTGATATCAGAACACATGGCCGTGGGTACGTATCTTTCATTATACCTATATACTCACGGCATATCCTCTTTCCTGCACCGCCTTGCGAGGTTCAGCTTATTGCCTTAGTGTGCTTCCATTTACACTGGAGCCCAGCCAGGACAGGAACAGGCAAAGATCTCAACTCCATGGTCATTCTTTTGCTTCTGTGCTTGTGTGTGTGGTTTCACTGAATTACACTTCAGATTTCACAAGTGTAAAATCAGTGAGAATTCATAAAAGACTTTGTGCAACAGGTGGAACGCTGTATCATGTCATTCTGGAGGTCTCTGCAGCCTGAAGGAATAGCACTGATGTGCTTGCCAGGTGTATGCAAGCTGTTCAAAAGCTATGATAGGCAGCTATTCAAGGTACTATAGACACCCTTGTTTGTTGTAATTATGTTGTTATGTGTTTGTGACTTTTTGGTAGTTCTACCTCAGGAGAAGGAGCGGCTTTTTTCTCATGTGCTGTACAAAGGGATTTCCCTTTGTACCTTAAGTCTGTTCTTTGGCTTCTTTTGGATTTTTGAAGAAGCCAGTGGAATTCGAGATAACTTCCATTTTGCTGCTATATATTCCTTTGAAAGTCCCCAGTATCAATGGAGTATGCTATTATAAATGTTGTCTGTGATCCTGGCACGAAGTTAGGCAACTGAAATTTCACATTTCTACATAACAGTTCTACAAATTACAAAAGTTATTTTTCCTTTGAGAACACTACTGCATTTCTCAATGACAATCCACATATAAATATGCAGTTTCCTGATAGAAATAATTTGGTACTTATTTACAGCAGGTCATTAGGTATTGCCTAGGAATTAATTGAGGAGACAGTGATCATTGTTAGGATCTTTTTCTTTCTGCTAATAAATGTAGAATCATGGAATCACATAATGGTTTATGTTGGAAGAGACCTTAAAGTTCCTCCAGTTTCAACTCCCTTGCCATGGGCAGGGACACCTTCCACTAGATCAGGTTGCTTATAGACTCATCCCACCTGGCCTTGAACTCCTCCCGGTATGGAAGGGGCATTTTTTATTTCTCTGGGCAACCTGTTCCAGTGCCTCACCACCCTCACAGTAAAAAAATCTTCTTAATGTTTAATCAAAATCTGTCCTCTTTCACCTTAAAACCATTACCCCTTGTCTTATCCCTGCACTTCCTGAACAGCCCCTCCTCAGCTTTCCTGTAGGCCCCCTTTAAGCTTAGCTATTGGCTTAACTGGAAGAAAAAAAAAAAAAAAAAGGCTTGTTTACAGTTAAGCTATCAATGCAATTTTATGTCGTGCTGCTATATATATTCATAGCACACCAATCATGTGGCTCTATGAATTCATATTCTAGGAAATTGAGAACATCCTATTTCATGATTTCCTGGAGGAAGTGTCCATACAACATGTGAAGTCAGTCACATTGTTCAGTGAAAACATTCAGGTTTGGCTGCTTAATGCTTTGGAAGAATTTCCATTACTGATCCAAACATCCAAATCTGAGGGTACGTAATAGAGTGAGTAGTAGAGAGATTTTCTTAAATAATATTTGTTTAAACTGCAGAAAAGATTGTGTTACAAGACCCCTACAAAAATGATTTTAAAAACTTCTTTAGCTGATATAACTTTAATAGTAATGAGGACTAGAGTTAGTTTGGGTACAGTTAAAAATAAATAGTCTCAGATAATGTCTGAGAATAAATTTTAGCCAAAGTTATTCCCAATTCATGGTAAATGAAAGTGCCCTTCAACCTTTTTTAAGATCTATCTCTTGCCATGATTGCTTTGGCTGTGTAGATGACTGAATAATATGCAGTCTGCCCTCTTCACTTTGCAAGCAGTTTTATGCAGATACATTTATTAATTATAGAATCATTAAGTTTGGAAAAGACCTCTAAGATCATCAAGTCCAACTGTCAGTCCAACACCAACATGTCTACTCAAGCACGTCCTGAAGTGCTACAGCTGTAGCACAGTTCAATATAAAGGGAAAAATAGCCAAAGTTCCATAGGAAAACTATGATTCTACCATAGTTAGAGTAGTATTTGAAAAAATCTGTACTATACAAAGTTGTGTGTACATATGCATGTTTGTAAATACGTATGTATGTACATACGTAAATTTATCAATGTTGCTGATGATTCTAGCCAAAACATGTTGCTTAGCTGTTCATTGAGTGAAAACCATCTATTCAGTAGTAAAGCAGAGCTTTTCTCTGTGTAGAGAAAAGGTTGCATTAACATTTATGTACTTGAGGAAGACTTGCAGATAGTCTTAGTTTTCATATTTCTTATATTTGAATACTTGACAGAGCAAACTTAGTAATGTGTTTTTAACGTGTGTCCATGGAATTATGTGTGATTAAGCAGCTGCAACCTCTTGTATATACATCCTGGTCTTTTTGGTTTGTACAAACTTCAGGGAAACAAATTTTCTATTGGAAACCATTGCCTGTCTACAAAAATTTCTAAGTTGCTCTATACTTTATTTTTCCATAATGAAGAATCAGGGGTTTTGGTTTTTTTTTTTTATTTGTTAAAAAGCACTTTCTTGGATCATGCTTGTCATAATTACAAGGCATTATAAACAAGAAAAAATAGAACCAAAGAAACCAACTCCTATTAACAGGGCTGCAGAATTATAGATACGTAAAGGTGGAAATGTAGAACTCTAACCAACATATAGAAGGTTTAGAATTAACATTGATTTCATTCATCTTAAACTATACTTGTAAAAGAATATTAGCCTTGATTGAGAAGTCTTTAACGTGAAAAAAATATTAGAAGCATTTTTCCTGTGTGTCACAGATTAACTGATTTGCAGTGAAAAAAGAGTGGTGACCTGGGCAGCTTCTGCTTGCAAGCTTAAAACTGTCAATGTCTCCAGCCGTCTTGCTGGCTCGGTGTCTCCACTGTGCCCTTCGACAGCCTGTTGCTCCCCTAGGAATCTACTTTTTAACTTTAAAGTTCTCTCTTCATTACTGGGTTTTAGACTGTAAAATATCAACTATGTGAAAAATCTGCCTCTTCTTTTTCTTCTTTAACAGAAGTTACACTGTTTATAAAAAGACTCAGGAGGAAGATTGACCTTTCTAGCATGGCCGAGGTACGTTCCAGAATCTGTGAAACAAAAAAAGCTGGGCATCTCATTCACTCAAGCAGTTTGGACTGTTTATGAGATATTCCATTGTAGGACAACAGCTGCATCACAGGTATTCTTACCTGTGTACTGACCATGGTTCCAATCATGCTCACCTTCCTAACCATTTCTCTCCACACTGTAAGTATATAGAGGAGGACTTTTCCTCACGATGGATTAACGAAAGCTTCTGAGATATGATCAGTGGTGCCCCATGGAGAGGAGAACATCACAGTAGCTGGGTCTAATGACAGGTTTCAGCACCTATGCCAGGCCATGTGAAAACCAGTCAGATAGTACATAGTCTAAAATTGGTTTTATGCTGCATGCTGGTCACTGTCTGTGATGAGTGCTAACAGCAGCCTGCACAAGGGAAATTGCTAATATGTCAGCTGCAGCAAAGCTGCACAGTTGGGGAGCAGACCATGAAGTCTGTAAGTGCACAAGACCCTCACCTTTTTAATGGATCCCAGGGATCAGCTGGCAAAATCTTCTCCATCCTCTGACTAGATAATATTGGAAGCAGCGCTGCAGGGAAACATCTTCTGAACTTTACTCCTCAGGGTCATCACTCAGATTGGCTTCTTGCCTTGGGAAGAAAGAGACAAAACTCTCTAACAATTAATATCTCTGCCTGCTCTTTGCTCTACACTATCATTCTTCTCAGCTACAGAGGTGCACTCAGGAGCTGCATTTTTAACCCTTTGAACACTGTAAAATAAATTATTTCATTCTTTACTGTGTTATTATCAGAAGCTGTATCCTTCCTGCAGAGTTCCCCCCACTGGTGTCCTTACAAAACCTTGGGTTTTGAGGTGATCCAGTCCACAACAGAAGAGATAGGTCACAAAAAGAAAAGAAAGCAACATGTAAAACACACACATCATTTACTTTGGAAAAAAGTTAAAAAAAATTTTAAAAAATGCACAAACATGCATAGGTGTGCCAACACAGGCAAAAAGTTGACTTTGTGAAGTGCTGAGCACAAGCACTACAGCAGCCATTGGAGATACTAAGCACTTAGAAAGCTTAACTTCATGTGCTTCTAAACAGAGCTTCTTATGCAATAAAGAATGTGATCTGGCAAGATCACAAGTGCTAACTATTCCTACTTATTTGCACTTTATTTGTGTGCTCAGACTTTACATTATTATCCTTCTTGTGCTCGAGCCATGATATCAAGGGACTGGTTGTAGGTTTTTGATTCTTCCCTGCCTGTTCCAACTGTGCAGAAAAACTGCTGAGAATCAGTATTGAGTTTACACCCTCAAGATTTAGTGCAAGAGAATTGCAGCCTTGTTGGGGGGAATTCTCTACTAGCAGCAGTCTTTGGCTGTCCTACAACCCCTTTATGCTGTTTAATCCACAAAAAGTGAGCTTTACAGACTAGAGGATCTGGGTCAGATCTACACTTACAGCTGAGAATATTCTGAGTATGGTTCTCCTTCATGCTAATGAGCTCTTGGCACTGTTGTCACAAGTAAATGATGTTTGCACCTTCTCTAGAGCCTCTTTAAAATGTAACAGAAGAGCAAAGGAGTTTCAGTGTACCTGGTGATTAGTCCCACTGGCAATTTAAAAACAATAGTTTCAATAAGTAGAATTACATAAGTCTTGTAAATGAGCGTGTCCATAGTATTTCAGCAGTCACATAACCTCTATAACAACTTTGGTTAGAGATTTTGCCAGAGTCATGGATACTGGGCTCCAGCAAAGCAGAGCAGGAAACATACCAGCTAAACTTTCTCCCGCAAATGTGTCCTCCTGTCCAATGCAAACCAGAAGATGGTTAGCTGAACACCACATGTGTTTAAAATTTTCAGCTTGTGAGAATCGTGCTATTGCTTCATGAGGAGGTAGATATCCCTCAAAAAGAACTGCTGAGTGTTTCAATCAGCCAGAACCAATCCTAGGCTTGTGTGTATTTCTATCCCACTTCTCCTGGTGGCCCTCATCAGGTGCTCATGTGAAGTATGTATGAGTAGAACAAGTGATACCTTACTCCTCCGTTGTACTGTCCTGGACTATATCCACATACTGGTATTTAATAGCTTGATATTGGCGTCCGCAACACCTAGGGTAGGGAGTTCCAGGGTTTGATTATATGTGGTGTGAAAAAAATACTTTGTTCTATTATCTTTAAAGTTTCTTCCTTTCTTCACACAATTATCCCTGCAAGCCCCCCTACTACACCCTCTCAGTTATTTCTATATGAAGCTGAAGTTTATCTCATCTTCTGACACAGGAATCACTTGATATTTCTAATAATCACTCTTGGTTTTCTCTGTCTAAATGTACCTTGATTTTCAACTACAGACTGATGGTCAAAGCAGGTGAGAGCGTTCCTAATAATAAATACTACAGAGGAGCTCTGCAGCTTCATCCTCTGAAGGATGTAACTGATCCTTGTAGAGTACCTTGCAATAATTTAACCACCTGATGACCAGGGTCAACATTCAAAAGAAAAAGTATCTCTCACAATGTGTAGATAAAGCAGACTGACATCTGCTACTATCTGGACATGCAGAAGCAATTAGAGCACTAAAAAGTGTGAATTCCCTCTGAGAAAGGAACATGAATATGATGCTTGTAGTTTCCTGGAGCTAATTCCTGCCTCTGGTAAGCTGTAGTTAAGTGTTGTCAGAGCTGGTTCTCAGTCATTTAGAACACTGCATTTAGTAAAGTGCAGTATCTAAAGGGACTAGTGTAAAATGCTGGGGCTTGGAGTCGGGTGTTAGCAGTGCACTGAAGGTACTGCCCCTGATGGTTTCCAGGGTCACTTGTTCTTGTTGGAAGCAGCAGTTCTTCTGTTTCTGGAAACTCCAAGCAAAATAAGAAAAAAAAGACTTTTTCTGTAATGTAGTTGTAGGGGCTTACTGAGTGACAATCAGAGTGCTTTTGGTATTTCAGTAAAGCTAGCAGAATGACAGAAAAGAAAAATTGCTAGACTGGGAATTATGTTTTTAAACAAGTGGGTGGCTGCATTCACTTCGCTTGTGAGGTTATGGTAAGGACCTTGTGAATGGGATTTGTTAAAATGTTTATGAATCCTGAAGTTTTCTGAATTTTACAAAAAATAGCTTTCCTTTGGGCGGCCAGATTGGACATGGAATATTCATGTAAAGCTCAAACTTCAACCAAAGATATAGGATCTTACTGATTTCCACATGGAAGTGAGAGACTAGATGAATGGATTAACAAATCCATTTTAAACAAATTTTAATGGATTTGTGTTTCATTTCTTTCACTTTTTTTTCATCATTTCATCAAGAATAAGAGGCAGTACTGTGTGATATTAGCAATTAATTAAGAAAAAGTGAAGAGATGAGGATCAAATGTTAGGCTGAAAATTATTCGCAATATCTTTGTGAGTTATACTTTTTGGGACAAACATGAAGCCAGATTCATTCACAGATGACTTGTAAGCAGATAAATGGGATAAAATCCCAACTAATTTTAGCTAATATATTTCTAATATTATTTTTATCTTCTCAGTGGTTTGGGCAACTTGAGAAAACTTGTCTTCCAATCTAACTGAAATATACTACGGATGGGTAGCACTGAGGGAAAGTCAGTCCTGACACACCATTTCATATTTTAAAGAAAATACCATTATTTGTTGTAACCACAATAACGTTAGGCAAAACCAATTGCTCAGGCAGTTGCCCAGATACTTCAAGAGTGTTAGCCATGTCTCCTACACCACAGACAACACCACAGACTGTCATTACGAATACCTCCCAGAAGAAAAAAATCTTGAAGACAACTTAAGATTGTCTTATATCCTTGGATTTTTTTTTTTCCTCCAGTTTGGAGACTGGCTCTATAAAGTCAAGTATTGAATAAAGGAAGCTTTTTGGGTGACTTAAAGGCTCAAGAATATGAAATGCATTAACTGTTTTCTTCTTATCTATAGACAATGAGAAAAATCCTTAACAGCAACAACAAAGTCACTGCTCTGAGATCAAACTTGCATGCTATCATCAATCAGGGACTTCTGGAGATGCCTGGAAACATCTTTGAAACTAATTGTAAAAATCCAGAGGAGCTGCAGATTGACATAGGAGTCAAATGTAATTTTCTTTTACTATATTTTGTTATCCATTTAAGCCCTTGCTTGCCATTGTTAGAGCTCCAGCATTTCCTCTTGTTTATTCATCGCATCTTCCCTAATGGGAATTATAGTCTTTCCATAACCTGACTGGAAAAGAGCCAATAGAATAAAGAATAGAGCATGTAATCTCCTTTTAGCTTTAAAAGTTAAGAATGAAAGGCTTTCTCTTAAAGCTTTCTATGGCAACCAAAGTGAGGTTTGTGTAACTAAACGATGTATCATCTAGAAGAAGGCTGACAAACAGGGATATTTACTTATTATCATTTTCTTTAACAAAAAGAAGCTTCAAAGAGTTGTATTTTGCATTTTTCTCTGTTATTAATCGAAGTACACAAAATTATTTATTGTGGCCAGATTTTAAAATATTGTATGCTGAACTGGACAAGGACTATTGGCCTTTCAGCCTCCATGTCCTTTCGCAGTACTGCAGCCTGTGCTGTGCTGTGAGCAATAAAATACACAGTTTATATGTAGCCATGACATAATGTGTTTACCAGCCTAATGAAAAAGGATTACAACATAGTGGCAAGTTAATTTTTAGATTAATGGGCAGACATTTAGATTATTAGCAAAAGATGGGCAAGATGGACTAGGCTGTGCACGGAACTGATAGGAGGAAACCTCAGTTCATTGTTGCTGGCCCATGACTAACTCACTTGCTGACAAGAGATGCACCACAGCCCTCCCATGACTGCTTTCAGTGAGTATAATAATTTGCCGCCTTCACAGAACCATCAGGAGAGACATTTAAATAATATTTATATACAGCTTAAAATAAAAAACTCTGTGTAGAATGCTGTTATTATCTTTTTTCATTATACTAAAGGTGATCTTACTCTTTCCAAAGTGGATTTATTGCATTCTCAAGTTTTGTTGCTTTTTCAAACTGTTTTTTATAATAGGCAAGGTTTCACAGACCCTACCCATATGCCCTCTTGAAGGAAGATGTCTCAGTTAGACAGTAAATTCTTCTTGAAGAAGGATGTCTCTGTTAGAGGAGTGTAAATTCAAAGAGGTGCCAGAATGGTGTACCTTTTGGCACTGGTAGGTCCCAATCTTTTGGGGGAACAGCTGCACTGCTATGTGGCAATATTATCTGTATTTCTGATGGTCTGCAGAATATTCTGCATTTTCTCTAATTGTTTTGCAACTGTTTTGTCCCCTTTGAAAGATAAACCAATATTTTTTTTTCTCCACCACATAAAATCTCAGACAAGTAAACTGGTATTGCATATAACCAAATCCCAGCTTTCATGCAGAAAGTGTTTATTCTTGCCACCTTTGCCGTGATGACCAGGTCAGTGCAGATATGGTGGAAATAGACGTAAATGTGAATTGTGACTGATTTCAAAGTGGAGTACTATTCCTCACTAAAGGAATAGTAAAATTACATTAAACAAAATGCTATAAACAGATGTCTTAATATATTTTAAGCTAATGATTAAAAAAAAAAAAAAGCTAAAACCTGCAGAAACAGATAAAAAAGAAAGCCAATCGCTTCAAGTAATGATCTTCCTTCTATATTTCATAGGTTTGAACGACTTACTGCCTTTGCTGGCACCTTACACAGATATTCGGGTTCTCCTGAGCTGCATGTCTTCAAATCTCCAGGCTTTTGTCATTAAGGTATAAAATTAATGTAATAATTTCAGAAAAAAGAAAGAGTGATCACATCTTTTATCATGCTACATGCTCACTGCCACTAGTCTGCAGGAGCTACATTGTACTTTAGCAACCTGACCAGACTGCAGATTTGCATAAATACAATTTATGCATGCTGCAGAAAAAGAGAGAATTAATTGGTATACAAATATTCCATTCGTGCAAACAGCTACAAGCACATTTCTGCACATATATCTAGTCATGCAGTTTCAGTATCTGCCCTCATTTCATAGACATGTTATAACAGTTCTCAATAAACCAAAATTCAGAAGAAAAATGTTAGTAAAAATGAAGAGAACACTTCATGATTTCCAAAATTGTTGGTTCACTAGACTATTGACTTTTAGCAGTTGGTAGGGGAGTGACAATTTCTATGACAACGACTCCAGCTCTTCTGAAAGATTAAAGGATGATCATCCTCACATATGCACCTGTCCACAGGTTACCAACTCTACCACTCCTGTTCCATCACTGATTCAGAATTAGTGGTAGCTTGATGGTACCACTGCATTCAGTTGGTTGCCAGACCAATTATCTTAGGTGTGACAGTGGTTAAAGAGTTTTTTTACCCTTTCTGAAGAAGCAAGGTAAACTATACTTCCTTAGCTTGATTATTTTCCTAATTTATTTTTTTTAATTTAGAACAGTACTTTGCAGTTCTGTGGTACCTTCATCTCATAGAACTCTCATCTACCTCGGGGGATGGTACAGAGGAGACAGAGCAGAGACTTTTCCTGGGCATTCACAGTTGTACAGCAAAAGGCAATAAACACAAGCTGCAGCAATGAAAATTCCAATGGACTAAAAGAAAAAAAAATACCATGAGGGTAGTTAAGCATGGGAAGAGGTTACTTGGAAAGGTCGTGGAATCTCCATCCTGAAGCTATTCAGAGCTTGGCTGGACAAGGCCTGAGCTAAGCTGGCCGTGCTTTAAGCAAGAGTCTGGATGTCCAAAAATTCCTTTCACTAAATTATTTTAGGATTCTAACAAAAAAAAGCCTGCTCGTTCTGCATTTTTATGCTGTTTGCATAGGGAAATACTTCACAACACGATAAGGAATTGTTGTGAACAACTTTATCACAAAGCATTTTCTTTCTCTACCTGCAGCCAAGCAGAAGTAAAGAGGAGTTCAGAAAACTGGCGTCAGATTTCCAGTTGAGATGGAACTTCCTACTGAGTGCAGTAAGCAAAGCTATGACTCTAAACTGTGGACACAGTTTTGGTAAGCAGGATCTTAGTGATTCTTACCTGATACACCTCTTTCTGACCTGAGGTGGCAGAAGCACCACATCATGTTAACGAACATAAATTCACACTACAGTCAACAGGGGAATCATTGCTTCCTACTCCTTTCCCTGCTTCAAGAAGCACCACTTGCCTGGTGATGCAGCTAGCCAGGCCAGGGAAATTAAACTACTAGTTCTCAACCAGATCAGTTCACTGATCCAAACTCTAGGGTGAGCAGAACGGAGGAAAGCGGGACCATGCAGCTGGAATGGTGGGAAGGGCAGGACTCCTTCTTTCTGCAGAAGCCATCATTTGTCTGGGGGGAAATGGAGAACAGCAGCCTGAAGTGTGAGCCTCTGCTCTCCCCCCTACAAGAGCTGCAGACCCAAGCAGCAGGATTTGATGGAGAGCTGGGGTCACTAATAGCCCAAACCATAAAAATTCCAGATCTCTCAAGTGATAGTTCCCGGTCCCTTGGGTTCTTCCTGTATAATACGGCCAGAGCAGAGCCACTGCAGTAACTACTTGCCAAAAAGGCTGTTGGTTCCTCTGACAATGGCTATATGCTCCTTCCTTTTCCATAGGCCTTACACTAACATAAGTGCTTGCCTGGCCAGAAGTAGGCCTGTTTAAAGTATTAAACTGACTGAAAACTAGTCATTCCTTTAGCTGGGTTAGTTTTCTCTCTGTTTTGGGGCTTTGCTCTGTCAAGCATCAAATCCATCCCACACGACCGAAGAAGCAAAGGGACTATGCAGTCACACTCATTTGAAGTGGCTTGAAGTGCTAAAACAACATCTTGAATCAGTTCAGTTTCTTCCATTTCTATATTGCATCAACCTTACATGCCTTTCTCTTCATCTGTGAAACATTTCGGAAGCATTCTCCCTATTATTCGTTCTGCAGAAATGCACTACTCCTGTGTATAGCATCTGAACCCAAACTGCATGAACAGCTTTTTAGATTTTCAAAGAAGCACCTTCATATTTTTCCCTCTTCTGTTGGATGGGGTTCCATACAAACAGCCGAAGAAAACCTCATTATCTTCTTTGAAATTCCCCTTCAAAACCATACTTTCATGCATTTCCCACAAAGACATAGCAAAGGGATACGTTAAGGCTGGTGCCTTTTGTATTCTTCAGTGTTCCCCCACTGATGTCAGTGTTTGTTCATGTACGAGTGCATGCCTTTTCAGCATCTAGCTGCTAATTTTTGCCTTATATTTAGACTGCAAACTCTCTGGAGCAGGATCAGAATTTTGTTCTGTGCCTGCAGGGAACATAGCACAGTAAGGTCTCTTGTCCATCAGCTGCTGCGCTACAGTAATAATAAAATAATCATTCCTTTCTGCCTCTCCAGAGGACATCTGCACAAAACCCTCCAATGTCAAACGCAATATTTTGAGCAATAAGGAAACTGGGAATTAATTTCAAGAACAGCACTGGAAGCATAATGTTTATTGAAATTTCCCACAATGATGAAATCCTCTTCCCTCTTTCCACCACAAGAAGAGCTTAATGAATTGCCTCCCTGTTCTGCAGTTGTCAGCGGTTGGGGACACAACTGATAGAGAGGATCCCCAACTCTGCTGGACCATCCTTAAACTAATTGCAAATTATATTTTTGTCCCGCTTACGACAGTCTTCCTACTATACTTCAGTAACACTCAAATTGAACTTATTCTCACATATGAGAGAGATGTGGATGGGATGCTCCAATTAGTTTGGTCATTTTTATCTTCTTTCTTAATATCCTTGGTTCTTTACGATGTTGGTTTAGGTGATCTAACAATGTCCCTCCTTTCCCATGTTTCTATTTTGGTAGGATGTCGATTTTTAGTGGACAAGACTGAAACAGTTATGTTAACAAGTCATTTGGTGAGAAGGTTCATCGTTTTTCAGAAATTTCTTAAATCTCAGCATTTCTTACTGGAATGGAGAGCAGCCTGCAAGTCAGAATACGTAGCATCCATACACAATTACTTATGGAAATATCTGAGTATCTTGTCAATGCAGTCTGCTGCTCCTGAAAATAATCCACGTACTAGTAAACCAATCCAAACTTACTTCTGTCTGGGGCTCATGCCTTGGAGCTTGGCACATCTGGCACACGCAATATGCTGGCATACTCATACTGCTGAATTTAGGATCAACTTTTACCCTTTTCCAGCCCAGCCTCTACATGGGTGGTGCCGAAGTGTGATCAGAGGAACCGTGCAGCTAGTCTTCTGTAAGGCAGCAAGCAGCAAGAATGCTCCATCAGTGAGGGCTAATGGATCCTCTACAGCTCTTTCAGCTCCACCTTCCCTCCAGCAAATGTGCCTCTATATACCTCCGTCATAGAGCCTCACTTCAGCTTGTAGATCTCCATTTCCTTAATGGTCTCCCTTCCAAGGCATTCATGGATTTATTGTTGAGCCACACTGCCTGGACAGTGACCTGTATATACACCTACCTCTGCCACAGAATTTCACATCTACAAAATGCTTCCAGGATCCTAATAGCTAAGATAGCTCTCTTTTTTTTTTTGTCATTGTGTGACTCTAGAAAGGAAAAAAGGTCCCTATAACTGCCTAACAATTCCCAGTATGACCTCCTTTCAAAAAGGAGATGCTTGCAGACTTCTATCCAAACAGCTTCAGGTTCATCAGGATTGCTACAGCTCCCTCTCCTCTGACTTATACAACGTTCATCTCTGTCTTGGGTCTACACAGATGATTCACCGGGTAACATTGATTCCTCTGGGAAAAAAAAAGAATCTGGGACTAGTTTTCAGCAAAAACTACCTAACACATAAACTAAAAAATGAGTTTTTATGACTTTTTGTGACTGTTTGTGACTACCAGTTTATACACTGCTCTTCTGTAAGCAAGGTGCTTCAGCCTACTCCCTCTTCAAAACTGTGTTCCTCTCTATTTGTATCGTTTCAAGGGAGAACTGGAGTGGTAGATTTTGTTTCTTCTGTAATGTACTGAAAACAGCAGTGCTGTAAAACTGTTAGAAATGATCATGGCCTACTGTTGTCAGATCTGTATAGTTTGAACTCCAAGTATAAAGGTTCTTTTCCTTGTCACATAGCTAAACAAGTATTTTCACTTACTTTGCTATCATTTAAAGGTATGTGAAAGGTCAAATAACACAAGCAGCAGCTTCTCAGACACATATAATACTAAAAGAGACTATTTTTCAATTGTAAAGCTCTGTCAGCCTTGCCAGTTCATACAAATTGTGCTATCTCCTTGTTGATATCCCTGTAAACATGTTTGTGGGTTATGACTTACTTGATGACTCCCTATGCAGATTTATGGCTCAGAAGATGACCTGCTCTTTACTGCAAGGGCTTTCAAAGACATTATATTCATAAGCCTCAGTGTGTCTTTCTCTTGCCTTGAAGTTCTTAATGCCTCTAGCTGCAAGACAGGCCATTTAATGTCATAGATACAGGGCACACAGACATCCGTAGGAGGGTTTGCTTGGGAAGAGGATGATTTAACTGTCCAAGGCAAGAATGAGGATGATACGTAGTTGTTGATAAACCTTGTAGCAGCGGCGAATATAGGGGAAGAAATTGAATAAGAAAGCAAATAAACACAAGTACATCTTCCTCTCTAGCTGAAGTAAGGGGAAAAGGCTTTTGCTTGTTTAAAATACAGGGCTACAGGAAAGAGGGGGGTAGCTCTTTTTCAGGGATTGCAGTGATAGGAAAAGGGGTAACAGTTTTAAGCTGAAAGAGGGGAGATTTAGATTAGGTATTAGGAAGAAATATTTTACTCTGAAGGTGATGAGGCACTGGCACAGGTTGCCCAGGGAAGTTGTGACTGCCCCATCCCTGGAGGTGTTCAAGGCCAAGTTGGATGGGGCTTTGAGCAACCTGATGGATGGTGTCACTGTCCATGACAGGCGGATTCGAACTAGATGACCTTCAAGGTCCCTTCCTACCAAACCATCCATGATTCTGTGAAAATCTGCAGTCAGTTCCTATTTTGCTGTGATGGTTGGAACTACATATTTTTGTAAGTACTATTTGGCAAGTGCTAGACTGCTACTTTATCTAACCCATTACTACAATGAAGCCTGTCAGAAAAACAACACACCAAGATAAACAAATGAAGAGGTTGTTAAAATAATTTTTGTTTTTCTTTAAACCTAGGACACTGGCATTTGTTTAATTTGCTACTCATGGATTATGTGGCTCACATTTTCCTGTCCTATACAGAGGAGGAAGATGAAAATTTCTGTTTTGCAATGCAAAATGAGCCTCCTGTTCTTTGGCTTTACGGGCCCAGCAATACCTACAGCTATTTTGCAGAGGAGCAACATCAAGCCGACTCTCCACGAACAGCTTTCACAGCTGTGACACTGAGCCAGAATAACTTTGGATTAACCAACACCTTTCCAGAGTTTTGAAGTGTTCGGTGGACACGGCCATGGGCAGCAAGGTGAAATAAGACTTCGTAAATTTAAGAGGTTATAAATTGGGAGGGGTGTGGATTTTTTGGGGAAGGGTTTATGTGTGTAAAGTGGAACTAATGGAATCTAGGTTTGCATAGAATTGTGTTCAAAGTCACCTAAACCTCAAGCCACAAACCCCACGCCACATCCCCCACTTTCCCCACGACCCTGTCAAGGGATCATGATCTCCACACCACTCACCTCACCATCACTGCAGTTCCTTAGGTTTCCCACAGACTCCTTTAGATTTCTTAAGTGTTGTCTGAGGAAGATCTGATCTGGTGGGTTGGGAGCAGCTCGTGGGCTAGCTGTCCAAACAGGCCGCAACTATTTATTGATAGGAAGAGAGAGCATATGGCTTGATTTTTCCTCACTGTTGGAAGTAGAGTGAGGAAAAATCCTCTTCCCAGCCATTAGTTTTATCAAAACATGCAGAAGTATGAAATCCTTGAGACCTTTCTGTTCCTCAAGACTTTCTTGCAACCAGTTCACTTGTTCAAACTGACTAACATTAAGGGATGACATACAGGTAGAAAGCAAGATAGACTATAAATCTTCCTAGCATACAAAGCTAAACATACAAAGCTAAACATACAAAGCTAAACATAAGGTCATATAGAAACCTGGATCAAGCCTCTGTGTTTAATACAAGTGATGAATTGGGCCTTCACCTCTTTTCAGATTTCTCTTTCATGCAATAACAGCACTTGTCTTAAATCTCAGAGAACATTATGTTTTCCAGAAAACAGGGCTGGACAAATGTTAACGGGTACCAAGACTTGCAAAGAAAATTACATTTTGAGAGCTATTCTGCTCTAGTTATTTTACTCCCAAGGTGTGTTCAGCTTCCATAAACTAGGACCAGAACTGAAAATGGACTGTTTTAAGAATATCTTTATTGGTTACAAAGACACTTGGTGGACCCCTGTTTTTAAGTATAAAATAAGTGTTGTGGTTTTGAGCCCCCACTGGTAACAAAGAGCCATGTAGTTGTTTGCTTACCCCTCCCTCTTCCGGGGAGGGGAGTCAAAGGAAACAAGGGTACAACTCATGGGTTGGGGTATGGACAGGGACAGATCACTCACTAATTACTTCAATTAGTAAAACAGATTCAACTTGGGGAAAAAAAATCAATCTAATTTATTACCAACCAAACTAGAGAAAGATACTGAGAACCAAAACTAAATCCCAAAAGGAACACCTTCCTGCCACCTTTCTCTTCCTCCTGGGCTTAAACTGCTACTCCCAATGTTCTCTACCTCCTCCCCTGGGCAGCACAGGGAGGACAGATTATGGAGGTTGCAGTCAGTTCTTCACACCTTGTTTATGCTGCTCCTTCCTCACCAGATGGAGGACTCCTAACACTCTTCCTCTGCTCTAGTGTGATGTCCCTCCCATGGTCTCTAGTCCTCTGCAACCAGTTCCAGCATAGGTTTCCACAGGGCTACAACCTCCTTCAGATGCCTCCACCTGCTCCAGCATGAAGTCCTACAGGGGCTGCAGGTGGATATCCACTGAGATTCTTCATGGTTGAACCCATTCCTGTTCAACCTCAGTCTCCTCCACGGGCTGCAAGGGAATCTGTGCTGGTCCTCCTGGAGCACCTCCTCCCCCGCCTTCTTCACTGACCTTGGTGTTCCCTATTGTGCTGTCTCTCTCACATCTGCAGTCTGGATAGTTGTTTCTCTTGCATCTGGTTTCTCTTGCACCCATGGCAGTTCTGTTTCTTCCACATCTCACTTCTCTCTTTCCTCCGCTGCAGCAGACCAGGCTGGCATGACCCTGGCAGACTAGCCACAGGTGGGTAGTGGGGGAGGCCTTGCACCTCCTCCTCTCTCTACTGCTGCTGCTCCCCTTACCGTTTCCCTCAACCCCCCCTTTAAATATGTTACCATAGAGGTGTTGCCACCATCATCAACTGGCTTGGCCTTGGCCAGAGGGGGATCTGCCCTAAAAGCTTCTGGCAGCCTTCAGCAGAAGCCGCCCCTGTAGCCCCTCCATGCTACCCAACCATCTTGCCACACAACCCCAACACAATATGATAAAACTAGCTGGGCAGTAAAAATTGGAGGGGAGAAAGAAGGCACAAAGGGGACAAACCAAGAATGGTTTGTACACATGATGTGCAAATCCAGAGTGCAAAATCCGAACTGAGCTGGGGTGCAGGCTACAAGTAAGGAATCTCTAAACCACTGATGGTCAGAAATTAGGAGATAAACCAGTAGAACTCTTAGAATGATTGAATCATTTAGGTTGGAAAAGACCTTTAATATCATCAAGTCCAATGGTAAACAAAGCACTGCCAAGTTCACCACTAAGCCATTTCTCTCAGCACTACATTTACATCTTTTAAATACCTCCAGGGATGGTGACTCAACCACTTCCCTGGGCAGACTGTTCCGCTGCTTGACAAGCCTTTCAGTGAAGAAATTTTTCCTAATTTGCAATGTAAACCACCCATGGTGCAACTTGAGGCCTTTTCTTCTTGTCCTGCTTCCTATGCTCTTCCATTTTGCTGCCCATATGGGCTTTTTAGTGGCCCACTATGCCCACTGCAGTGTTCTCATGCAGATGTCAGCAGACAAGAGTTTGACCCAGGTTTTGTCTGTGTAAGAGATATGCCTATATTTATGTGTATCGATTTTGCATATTTTGTACATGATCTCAAGCACAGAGCAAGGCTGAGTGAGGGATGGTGGGTGTCAGAGTAAGAGAGGATGTGTATAAAATGTGAAATGGGGAGCAGGACAACTTGAAAGGAGGTATGGATGAGGGAAGGAGACAGTGAAGGATTGAAAGAGTGTAGAAAGAGCTTGGAGATGAAAGATTCCAACAGCTGATGCCTTCTACCAGTCCACATGAAAGATGCTGCTAACACTGGGATGAAAAAAAGGTTCTAGTCAGCTCCTGCTGATGCTGTGGTTCAAGTGTTTGCAGTTTGTAAGGGAGCAGAAAATCCTGAACCTGGGGCTCAGAAGACTTTCAAGCACTGTGACAGAGTGAATGAGTGCTTCTGCCTACTTGTGTCCTTTAAATGGGCGGTAGCTCCCAGCTCAACCATTGCAGCCTCCTTCTCTGGGTGTCTATACTAATTCACAGGCTACTGAAAAACACAGCTGCCTAAAGCATCTCCATCACCCATCACTTTGTTCATATCATCATCTCTGTACTGCCTCTGAATAGATTCCCATTGCATGAAGCTTTGCATTCTGCTGCTTTTGATCACCAAAAATCATCATAATCATGCTCCCAAGCATCTGTCCCTGCTACTGACTAATCCCTCTTCAGCCACAACTCGTTCTACCGGGTATCTAAACCCTCAGCAGTCTTAGCAGCATCCATCAGCTACGCTGTGGTTTCTTGGAAGATATTTAAGCTGCCTGACACATTGTTCTCTGCATTATGGGTATATTTCATAATTTTTCCTTTAACTCCTTTACCTCATGCAGCCTCTGCAGCTCTCTGCAACCCAGTGTGTTTCGTCAGCTCCCTTCCTCCACTCTGTCCTCTGCCAAGAACACCAGCCTTCGCATCTTTTTCATCTTGCCCCCATAAGGCATTTCCTATGCCTTCTTCACAGCCTGTTATGTTTGGGGAAAAAAAATCTGTTCATCGCACCTCCACCCTCATCTCATTGAAATTAGTGCTAAAAACTCCATTCTGCTGTGAAACCCTCTAAAAACAAGAAGGAGGACTGGTAACAGAAATCAGAAAAGAATCTCCCAGCCCTGCCCTGATATCAGCAGCATCCACACACGTCTGTGACTTAGCAGATCTCTTCATGATCTTTCAGTTGTCACCTTCATTCTTCCTTTTCTGCGCCCATCTGTTTTTCATCCTCCATTCCTAGCTCATGCTGAATATAAATTATGCTTCTCAGTAGAGAGAACATATTTTTCCATTGATTCTCAACAGCACATTTCTGAACCTTTTTTTTCTCTTAATTTGAAGCATGAAACTAATTATTAATAATCTTGAAAACAGAATAAATTCCAAGTTAGCGACATCTCCCAAGGAATACATTATTTTTATATGAAAAAGTGTAGAGGGTGGGGAGTGAGACAATACAGGATTTAAACATACTGGCAGATGAAGTGCTATATAGCCAAACGCATGTAATATGAATTAAGAATTGTTGAAACTGGTGGAAGATGCTCCAAGTGAGTCATGATGTATAAAAGTGCAGCTCAGAGAGCAGTAGCCCCATCTTTATTCCTTATCAGAGAGCTTGCAGTCGCTTTCTCTCAGCACGAATAGTACTTTTTCATCTAGAAAATCCAATTCTGGGCTTCCTCTCTTTGTTCACTTGTTACCAAATTAAAATCCTATTAAGCTGCACACCTGCAGTGGGTTTATCTGCAGAGCACCATGCTGTAGCTTTTAATCCAATTCCACACCTCTGTAACACACAATATACCGCAAATCAGGGCACGGAAAGGCTGAGGTTATGCTGTTCATGGCTCTGTCGGCAGAGAGCAAATCAAACACTTTGATTTGCTAGAAAGGAAGTAAAAAAATAAGGACATAGTTAACTACTTCATTCAATGCACAATAAATGTTCATCTGAGTGATCTATATAATCTAGGACACAGAGATCAAGTGAAATCGTTAACTGAAATTACCAAAAAATGAGAGTAAAATCTTGACGCCATCTTAAATTCAGGGGCAAAACTTCTGCTGATTTTAAGAAAGTCAGAATTTCAGCATCAAGAACCAGTCCCCATCGGGAGTGGAGACAGGGAGGAAAGCGGTGGGTACAGGCTGAGAGTATATTTTTTGGAAAGCAATAGAAGGGCTTACAGCAGGCGTATAAAGTGTGGATGATGTATTAAAAAGAGGATATGGCCTTCTATCAGACCTTTGCCACACTATGAGGAAACTCAAGATGTAACTCCTCTTGTTGGGTTAATTGATGTAAAATTAAGTTGCGTATCTGCAAAATACCTCAGCTTCAGCAGGAAAGGAGAATACTTTTTTTTATTCCATGAAAGAGACACAATGATTTTCAGTCCCTACAGTCAAAACATTGTCATGTTTCTTTTCTGATTTTCAGCTCATCCAGGTCGATAACAGAAGAGAATTACTTAAACCTTTACCAAGTTGGATCTTCCAGTTAAAAGGGAAGGACTTCTTACTCAAAAAGACAGACAGACATTTTATTTCTGTTTCTGATGAACAGAAAATCTTCAGAGAAAACCAGCCTGATTTGAAAATTCCTTATGTTACACTACTCCGACTTTTTGACATAATTTTAAGAAAAACTGTTTTTATTCTCTTAAATTTATCACCTTTTTCTGGAAGTACTAAATGTGGAGCCGTGCTAGCCACACTATTATTTTAAGCTGTCATATGATTCGTTTATTTGAATTTACATGAATAAAACTTCAGAAGACAAAGGTGCAACATTTGTGGCTTTTTTTAAATATATTTCTTGTATTTTTTTGCCACCAGTAAAACTGAAGGCCTATCTGAAGTAATTGTAATAAATTTATCTGGAAGATACAGAATAGATGAATCACTTTATGTCAATGCTGCTTTATGTCTACAGCACAGTATTTAATATTTATATTTATTGCATATAGAACTCGACAGTAATTCTTATCTTTTGAAAAATTCTTGCTTTGTTTCCCATTTCTACAGGGTAAAAGAGTATAACCTTTAATTGTATTAGCCAAAATACAATAGGTTGTATGCAATGTTATTGATTTATCTATGTCAGCCCAGGTTGTTTAAACTCTTTCTATAAGCAAAATACAAGCAAAGACTCTATAAAGAGAAACCCTGGAATAAATTTGTATTAAATAGTAAATGCAGAGTATGAAGTTTGTCTCTCACATGCACGAGACCTCATGAAGAAATTCCCTGAAACACCAGGAAACTAGTTTTTTTCAATATTTGTAAAGAGTTTGTCTGTAGGGACTTGACTGGGCCTGGTTGTTACTTCAAGAAGGGACAACTTCTTCATTATTTTATGAAGGGATATTTCCAGAAGCAGAGAAGAGCAGTCACCAGGAGTTGAACAAGTCTTCGCTCATTTCAGTTTTGCAAATCTACATTTATTTTCCACTTGCAACTACATTTTTCTATCTCAGCTCAAGCAATGAAGTAGGAATCAATATTCAAAAGGGTTGTGTTTTAATAGATACAGACAGAGGCATGTGCTAAAGGCAAAGCTAGTCATGTATTCCATTTTGCAGATAAGATTAAGTTTGGTGGTGAAATGACATACTCTGGAGAAGTATCTTCACAGTCTGAAAAATTCATTTGGGCCTTAAGGCTTGTTATAAGCATTTTCACCATTCCTTCAGTTTTTTTACAGTGAAGCTAAAAAGCACAACAGAGGGTCTATGAAAAATATAAACTAAAAATACTCGGTCCTTCAGCCCACTTTTATAAATAGAAGTTTATATTCTAGACTAGATACGTAACATATTCTCACGGAGCAATTAAGCAGCAGTTGTAACGGCACACTGATCTCGTGATGTGTTCTTCACAGTTATGGAAAACAAAGGTATATTAGATGTATCTTAGAACCTTGCACAAGGCAAAGGCTCCCGTGAAATTCATTCCTCCTGTCTCCTATTGAACCTGTACTCCTTAAATAATATGCATGAATGCAATGAAAGTTTACAAGCATATATTTTAAAGAATTATAAGTTTACATTGCCATATTGAAGGAGTGTACTGCCAAGAATAGGCAAGGGGCAGGGATGCAAAAGCGCCTTTACTAAACGGGGCCATTGATAGAAACTCAAATACACATTCAAATCTTTGCTTAATTAAAACCTTGCCTGGGAAACATATAATTTAATAGCAGCTCCACATACTTACACGTCAAAATGAATCCCATGAAATGAAAACCACAACTAATGAGGTCTGCCTTTCTAGGACTTGAGGTCTTGCTGTTGCCCAACCCCAGTGACCAAATGAAGCTTTCCCTGCAATGGGAGCATTCACATAGGCATGCTTCTTCGTGGATTCTCCCTTTTCTATCATAATAAATGGAGAGACTGCACCGCTTCCACCTTGGTGGTTTCATGTACCTGTTTTTGCAGTACATATAGAGAACTATTCTGTGAAATAACTGCCCGACTGCACATCTGACTAAGACAGTCCAGCAGCCACAAAAGTCCCCAGCAAATGACATGCAAACACAGGTCAGACAATGGGATGAGAGTAGCCCTCAAGAGAAGGATTTGGGGGTGCTGGTGGATCAGAAGCTCAACATGAGCTGGTAATGTGCACTTGCAGCCCGGAAAGTCAACTCTGTCCTGGGCAGCATCAGAAAAAGGGTGACCAGAAGGCTGAGGAAGCTGATTCTGCCCCTTTCTTCACTCTCATGAGACCTGGAGTCTCATCTGACATAAATGCTTACCCGGAGTACTGTGTTCGTTTCTGGAGTCCTCAGCACCGGAAGGACACTGATCTGCTAGAGTATGTCCAGAGGAGGGCCATGAAGATGATCAGAGGTCTGGAGCACTTTCCCCATGAGGACAAGCTGAGACAGTTGGAGTTGTTCAGCCTGGAGAAGAGAAGACTGGGGGGAGACCTTACAGCAACCTTCCAGTACCTGAGAAGGGCCTACAAGAAAGCTGGGGAGGGGCTGTTCACAAAGGCTTGTGGTGATAGGATGAGGGGCAATGGGTATAAACTGCAGAGGGGCAGATTAGATGTAAGGAAGAATTTCCCCACCATGAGAGTGGTGAGGCACTGGCACAGGTTCCCAGGGAAGCTGTGGATGCCCCATCCCTGGAGGTTGGATGGGGCCTTGGGCAGCCTTATCCAGTGAGAAGTGTCCCTGCCCATGGCAGGGGGGTTGGAACTGGATCATCTTTAAGGTCCCTTCAAACCCAAACTATTTTATGATTCCATTATTTAGATTAGATATTAGGAATTTATTTTTTTCCTATGGGCGCCATTAAGGCACTGGCACAGGTTGCCCAGGGAAGGTGTGGCTGCCCCATCCCTGGGTGTGTTCAAGACCAGGTTGGACGAGGCTCTGAGCAACCTGTTCAAGTGGGAGGTGTCCCTGCCCATGGCAGGGGGGTTGGAACAAGATGGGCTTTGAGGTCCTTTCTAACGCAAACCCTTGCATGACTCTATAACCCCGCTGTGAGACCCACGCCCGGGGCTCACCCCTGCGTGGCTGCAGAGCCACGAGAGGCTGAACCCCGCCCCAGCCGCGGGGGTCTGTCCCGGCGGGCTGCGGGTGGGCACCCCCGACACCCGGGATACCCCAAACCGCACGGGGGTGGCGGGAGAGGGCCCGAAAGGAAGGCGTGCGGGCGGTGCGAAGGAGGGAGGCTGCGGCAGCTCTGCGGGGCGCCGGGAGGGGGTGCCGCCGAGGTGCCGGAGCCGCCGCAGAAGATGTCGCCGAGGCGGTGGCTGCGGGCGTGCTGGTGGCTGCCGGCGCTGCTCTGCGGCGGCGCCGCGGGCTACGTGGTGGTCAGCTCGGTGTCCTGGCCGCTGCCCGAGGAAGGAGCGCCGGCCGACGAGCTGCACAGCTCTTCCACCGAGGAGGCTCTCCCCGCGCTGCTGGAAGAGCCGGGCGGCCTCTGGAAGCGGAGCTACCCAGCCTCGCCCTACCGGGAGGATGCGGCGCTCAGCTCGGTGCCGGCGGCGCGGCGAGCCGGGATGAGGGATGCGCCATCCAGGATGTTTTCCTACCCACGGGAGGGAGTCGGGGCGCCGGGAAGCGCTGGCACCGCCCGGTACCTCGCCCGGTACAACACCTGGGGCTTCGTGGCTACGCGGGCGGCGCAAGGAAAGGTACCGTGCCCTCCGGGATACCCCCCGGGATGCTGCGGGATGCCCCCAGGATGCCGCGGGATGCCCCAGGATACCCCTTGGAATGCCGCGGGATGCCCCCCGGGATGCCGGGGATGCCGCGAGATGCCCCCCCGGGACGCCCCGGAATACCCCCGGAATGCCCCCGGTTCCCCCCCGGGATGCCGAGCACCGGGAGCGGCGCTTTGGCCCCGCGGCGGTAGCAGCAGCGGCAAAACGCGCGGATAAACTGGTTAAAAAAACTCCTTCTAGGGAGAGAAATGACGTTTGGAGTCCGGCTAAGAAAAAAACACCCCACACCAGTGATACAAGAAGTAATTACTGGTACCAAAAAAAGCGATATTTTGATTCAAGCTAAAGCCAAGCTTCATCATTCAAAAGCAGCGTGGCCAGCAGGGCGAGGGAGGGGGTTCTGCCCCTCTATTCCTCTCTTGTGAGACCTCATCTGGAGTACTGTGTCCAGTTCTGCAATCCTCAATGTAAGAAGGATATGGAGCTGTTGGAACGGGTCCAGAGGAGGACTACAAAGATGATCAGAGGGCTGGAGCACCTTCCCTACGAGGACAGACTGAGAGAGTTGGGCTTGTTCAGCCTGGAGAAGAGAAGGGCCTGAGGAGACCTTATAGCGACCTTCCAGTATCTGAAGGGGCTACAGGAAAGCTGGGGAGGGGCTATTCAAAAAGGCTTGTGGTGATAGGATGAGGGGGAACAGGTATAAACTGGAGAGGGGCAGATTTAGACTGGACATTAGGAAGAGTTTCTTCACCATGAGAGTGGTGAGGCACTGGCACAGGTTGCCCAGGGAAGCTGTGGCTGCCCCATCCCTGAAGGTGTTCAAGGCCAGGTTGGATGAGGCTTTGAGCAACCTGTTCAAGTGGGAGGTGTCCCTGTCTATGGCAGGGGGGCTGGAATTGGATGATCGTCAAGGTCCCTTCCAACCCAAACTATTCTATGATTCTATGATCCTTCCATTGTTTTCTTTTTTTTTTTTGAAAGACAGACAGAAGGTCCCTCCCATAGCATGTTTTCTTTAAAACACTATTTTTTTTCCAGACACTATTTCTTCTTTGAAGATGATAATGTCTTGTGTTCAGTATAAGCTGTGCTGAACAGATCTGTCTTCTATAATCACCTCTGTTTGGAGTTTTCTTTCTATCTCATATGCAAGGTCAGACAGAGAGATGGCTCCAAAGCTCCAAATTAGTAAGAGTTTGGACTGTTGCAAAGTTTCATAATAACATTAAAATTAGACCTTGTAAATTAGTAGAATATGCATAAGATTCTGGGAAAATTTATCCAGATGCATGTAAGTGGTAAATATATTCTCTAACCAGCTCTTGTCTTGCTTCATGTGACTGGTGCAGATCGCTCCCTTGTGTTGCCCAGGCCTGATAAAGGATGCTCGCTTTCTAAAACTCAAAAATGCATCAGAGAGAGTTTTATTTGCTGGCATTTTCAGTATCACCTGAAAGGCACAGAGAAAGCAAAATATTTAAGCCAGAACCAGGCTTTTTCATTCCTGTTTGCCAGGGATGGATGTTTGCACCCTCCAGCCTGCTGCCAGCCCCTACCAATAGGGGGTGAGCAGGGCCTGAGCCTCCTCCACCTGCCCTGGGCTCTGGCTGTTATCAGGGGAAACGGGAGAGAGGGAGACCCAGCTCTGCTACTGCTAAAACTGTCTGTCCTGCAGCGGTCAAGCTATAGTAGCTTAAAGGGTAATTTCTCTGTCAGGAGCATTAAGCAAAATAACTGGGCTGCGCTGAACAAACAGAGTCATGAGTGTTTAAATATTTCCTTTTTTAAAATGAAAGTTTGGAATTAGAAACAGCATCCGATACCACTCAGACAAAAGAAAGAAACAAAAAGGACGAAAGAATACACCTTCACATTTTCTTGAAAGCACTCACAGATTGATTAATGTACAATTAAAAAACAGGCAAAGTTAGCACATTAATCTTCATAGAATCATAGAACAGTTTGGTTTGGAAGGAACCTCAAAGATCATCCAGTTCCAACCCCCCTGCTATGGTCAGGAACACCTCGCACTGGATTAGGTTGTTCAAAGCCCCATCCAACCTGGTCTTGAACACTTCCAGGGATGGGGTATCCATGACTTCTCTGGGCAGCTTGTTTTAGTGCCTCACCATCCTCACTGTAGAAAAAATTCTTCCTAATAACTAATCTAAATCTCCCCACTTTTAGCTTAAAACCATTACCCTTCATCCTGTCACTGCAGTCCCTTATAAAGAGCCCCACCCCAGCTTTCCTGTAGCCCCCTTCAAGTACTGGAAGGCTGCTATAACGTTTCCTCCGAGCCTTCTCTTCTCCAGGCTGAACAACTCTGACTCTCAGCTGTCCTCATATGGGAAGTGCTCCAGCCCTCTGATCATCTTTGTAGCCCTCCTCTGGACTCACTTTAACAGATTCATGTCCTTCCTGTGCTGAATCCATCTTCAGAAAGCTTGACTGACTTAGTGGCAGTTTATGTTATTGTGAAATACAAAGCAACGGCTTAAATAAATATACCATTAAATAACAAGCTGGACATACATTTGATGAGGGAGTGTTGCTGCTGTGAATGGTGAGTTATGCTGCCGGCGATCTCAGTTCTTTTCGAGAATCCACTGTAACATCAACCATGCACAACAGACTGAGCATTTTAGGCTATGGAAACATGTCCTGCAATATTACTGATGACTACTAATTTTCTTTTCTTTGTAACTCTTAATAATAAACAGATATTTGTAATTTCTAAGTCATGTAGCTGCATTAAAGCATTCCTTCTAAGGAATGCTAACAAAGTCCAGTTATAAACATTAAAATTTTAAACGCATATGAACAGTAAAAATGAGAAAGCATGCAATCCAGGTAATATTATCCAGGGTTTTCTTATTAACTATTCATACTTAATTTGATTTTAGTGCAAAGGATTTGCCAGTTACATTGAATTAATGTGTCGACTCATAATTTTACTATTTAACATCTAATTGACCATGAGGAAAGAAATCTCTGAAGAAATGAAAAAATAGTAATTTAGTAAGTATCTGTCATTGTGATTTATAATAGGATGAAAAAGCATAGCAGGAGTATAAATCATTATGGAGAATATTAATGTGTGTTACTAGTGGGCAAGGATATTTTTGCTTGTGTTGTATCCACTGTGTGTACACAGCTCAGTGTATAGAAGAAAACTTTTTGAAAACTTGACTCCTGGGTGTCCCTCTTTGCATGTGGGAGGAAAGTTTATTCTGGCTGTTTTGATGTCTGAGACACAAACACACCCACCCCACCCCCCATATAGATGGTGTTCTTGCCCAGGCAATGGAGCTGATGTCCAGATTTATTTTAAACACAAGTCTAGCTAAAATGTGTTCCCCTCTCTCTTCGCAAATCGAAGTCAAAAGAGTAGGCAAAATTAGTGGCAAAAGCAGGCTGAATCAAGGCTAAATTAGGCTCTGTATTCTTTTGGATTTGAGAAAGGTGTCAGCACTGTTCTGGAGCAAATATTTCTTGACGCTGAGGGCATTGATTTTAATGCAGTTGGTGGAAGAAAAAACGTACTCTGCAGTGTCATGGACAGGACTGGAAAGAAGAAATAGAGGAGAGATCTATTTTCATAGATGCATGATTTATCTAAGTTAGAAGAAAGACTGTCTTATTCACGATGACAACAGAAAGTGGGAGACTGAGCAATGAGGGGTTACTGTCCCCCCTGCTAGAGCCCTTCAGGGAATCGGGACATTGTAAACTGTCCATATGCAAAGATGTAACCAGTTGCTTATTTGAATTTTGCAGATCCAAGGTATGCCCTATGGGAACTGTTTACTTCTAAGTGATGGTCCTGTCAATAACAGCACTGGAATCCCTTTCTTTTATGTGACACCGAAGGATAACACTGTGGTAGATCTCCTGAAGAATTCCGTGGCTTCTGTGACCCTGCCAGAGGCAGACGGAAATTTCTGCAGGTAACAGAGTTTTAGCTGCCTACTACCACCTTCAGTGAGAAAAAAGTCCTCAGAAAAAAATGCTGGGTTACCACCTTCAGTGCCTCACATTTATTTTTGGCTTTCACCATCAGCTACAGGCTCGTCCTTAGATTTGTTTTGCAGTAGGCTGTCCCAGTAAAGTCTGGTAAAGAAAAGCAGAAGTGTCATTGAAGTATGCTGTACCATCCAGAGCTGCAGGGGCTTTCAGCTTGCACAGTAATATACCTACATTTTAATGTCTTCTTGGAGGTGCCAGGTAAAATCTACGTGTTCAAGATCCTATTATACCCCATGGTGATCTAGTCAATAAAGTCCATATTGTTTCGGGGGGTACCCAAGTCATGGTAAAGCAGATACCCTTTGCTCCACTGAACAGCTCTATAGGTCCTGCTGGTTGCCTTGACAGAGCTTTAGTTCCCCAGAGTCTATAGGGGGACCTCAGGCTCCCAGTTTACAAGTTATATACTCAAGACCATGCCATTCAGTCTAATTTCCACTTCTTCAGAGGATGTGATTGAATATAGTATCATCACAAATTTTTGGCACCTTGCATATCGTAAATAGTCAGTAATCAACATCCCACATAAAGGAAGCCAGGTCTGAGATTTACCCATCTACAGCCGGCCCCAGGTTTGTCTCTCCAGAGATAGTAGTAAGTTGACTTCTTTCTTCCTAATCATATGTACAGTGAATAAATTCCATATCACTGAAGCATTACATGTGTAAAATGTATGTAAATAAACTTGACAATGATTCAGTTTTCCCTTCCAATGCTTGTCTCCTTGAAAAAGACGTATCCCTGCCATATGTCTGTTTACAGCCAAACATGTGGCAAACTTGACTGGGTCACTCTTGTGTGAAGCGTTATTTCCAAAGGCCTCTTTACGTGACTAAGTACATGACACCAAAATTGTGTCAGACAGGGCTCTGTTACCAAAGCAGATGTTAGCTTAGAGAGAGGGGGAAGAACTGGAAACTACAGGCTGCTTCAGAAAGAAACAGGATTGAAAGTTTTTACCCCATTTTAGGGTTCTTTTGTGGGGAGGAGAGGTTTATCTTAAGAACTGGATCATATTCCCCAGCTGGTAATTGCCTTGCGTATTATCCCACCTCTCAAGCCCACTAGCTGAGAACACCACTGGAAAAAGGAATGATGAATGGCAAATATATCGCACATTATGGTTGCACTTGTCTGCGTTTGCCTCCAGAACACACTATATGTTTTCTTAAGAGTTATACGATGGCAAAATGGAAGGTTTCTTAGTCTTAAGCAGTACAAGTGATTTAAGACTTACATCGCATTCACAAGGAATGGAAATCAAGGCTTCCTCTTGCAACATCAGACACATGATAGGAACTTTCTGTCACAACATTTGTTAGGGTAATTTGACTTCGAATGCTTGAGAAGGTCATCAGAGTGGTGATTAGGACCAGAATGATTCTGCTTGGTCCTTAAAATTATTTCATTAAATATTTTGCATTAATAATTTCAAATTTAAGTAAATATATCGGTTATTTCCTAACAGGCTAATGGAACTTACTGCTGCTTTTGAAGTATTTTCATTCAAACAAAGTGTGACCTGAATATCTAGACGAAGTGCTTAAAAATGTATATTAAGTTTGATGTCCTACCACTTACCCAATGGCCTGTTTTCACTTCTGAAAACTACACACCCAGTTAGGCACTTAAGTGTAGCCTTTTATCCCTGACTTTAAACATCCACTCTTGGAAGTCTTTGTCTTTTATGTTTTAGTAACATCACCACCTGATCTACCTGTTTGGAAAGTGCCAACTCACCAGCTAAAGAGAAATACTACAGGATTTGTAGAAATATTAAATTCATATGTATCACAACCCTTTGAGAATATTTATTTGCTTGTTTTCTAATAAGTAACTATTAATTTCCAAACTAAACCACTGCCTTTTTTGTTCCATGTGCCAGAATGTGCTGCTGTTTGTCTTGCAGCCTGGATTCTGCCACCTGACTCTTTTGTCCCTTCTGCAGCCTGATACCATGCTTTCTGACAAGAGTTCTCTGGGCACCACCAGGGAGCTAAACCTGGATTTTCAAGACAGCTTAGGCCAAACTCATTACTAGTTGCCACATCCCTACTCTCCCCTCCCCACGACCAGCCACCATGATGTGCTGTGGCCTCCCCAGTCTCCACCAGCTCTGGGCTTTGCCTGACCCTGAGTTGAAACATAAATCTGAAGAAAATTAACCCAATGACAAGAATAAGGTTTTATGCCAGTCCTTCACCTTTTTTCCCATGGCCCCTACTGCTTCTGGCCATGCAATCCCACCCCTCCCTTCAGATGACCATATAGTGGGCCTATTTTAGCTCAGTGCCCCAGCAGAAACCTCTTCCCTTTTTTTAATTAGATTTCTATGGGGTTAGTAACTTGGATCCAAGAGCCAGAGGAGTGCAAAGGAGGAAAGGAGGAGGAAAACAGGACATGTCTATTTCAGCATGTAACTATACTCTAAATATTGAACTTACTACTGAATTGAGTACAAAGATCCAGAGTCTAATCAGTGTTTTTAGCATTATTTATTTATTTTGTTCTTGGATTCCACTTGTTTTCATTATTTTTGAAGTTCTTATCTGGAACAGATGTTGGTTGGCATTAGTGCAAAGAACAAGCGATTACGGGGAATGAAAAGCCAGGGCATTTGTTGAGCTGCAGTTTGTGGGTTTGCTCATAACTAGGAAAATGTGAGCAAGCTTTGGGGGTGTCTCACAGTCAGGAAGCATGTCAGCACTGAAAAGTTTTCTTGGTTAAGGATGTCATAATTGTTTGGGCTTCAAAATAATTATACAAAATAACTAAATGAATTTAGCTCTGTGAGAGAAAGTTCATGTCCTTGTATGCCAGCAGTGTATTTGTAGCTTGTTTTCATGTGGAATTTTATTAGTATTTCATTATTAACCTACTGTGAGTTGTAAGGATTAAAATAAATGTGAAAGCTGGTTGATGCCTGTAGTCAATGCTCCTGGGAGAATTTGGCACTCTGGTGAAAAATGCTTCTGACCTATTGCATGCAAAAGAAATCTCTGGCCTTTAGAAAGAAAATACAGCTGACATTTCAATAGTCTTCTTGTATCTAATGAGTATCAGGTGACTAGTGTGTGTGTACATCAGTTTGATATTAAATTTATTTAGTAGCAGATTTAATTTCTTTTGTTTCAGAACAGACTCAAATTTCAAATGATGACAATAAATATTTTCACTCTCAGGGATGTAAGGAATAAAGAGTGGCCTTTTTGGTACTCAAGCCTTAATGTTTAATCAGCTGGAGAGAAAATCTGAAAAGCCTAAACTAATAAGAGAGATAACACTTAATAATGAAAGAAAGAGAGCTGTGATGCATCTGAATAGGCAGTAATTGCAAGACATAATAATGTTGCAGCTACAGTCTGGATTCTTCATCTCTGACCTAGAGATTGCCATTTCCCACAGGGAGACGGGCTGTACTTCTCTGAGAAGGCTGTCTGATGGCCAGGCTACAGAAAACATTCATTAGCCACTACATTGCATTCGATCTGAAAGCTGATAAATGGATAAGAGGCAAGAAAAATTAAATGATTCAGGCCTATAAATAGACTAAGCTGGCATGTCTATTCCACAGACAAGCTGAAAAGAGTGAGTCTCATTCTTATAGCTTTCAGAGGGAGCAAGACTGAGCCCGACATTAAAGAATAGAGCAGCTATTGTTCTAAACACATTTCCCAACACACAGTCTGCTCAAAGGATCTCTCTTTCCAAGTAAGCTCCTGGGCCTGCCTCATTACAGCTGCAGTCTGGAAAACAGGCAATTAATTTTAAACGTGTGTCGCCTCCTTGACATCAGGTTCAGCACATTTGTAGGGACCATCTGCAGCTTTCTTTGAGAAGGAGCAGTTACACAGCTGCCAGAAACTGGTTTTCACTCAAGGGGAAAAAGAAAGAAAAGCAACGAGCTTTGGGGTCAGTCCATGCGTTTATTTTCCTTTGCTATTAGTTTGGAGGATGGTGTTTCAAATCCACGGTGCAGGCTGTGAGTGATTTTGAGGGACCCAGGTTCCTCTCCTGGTGTATGACTTGCATCAGGGATGGCCATCAAAGCCATTTTACCCACCATGCTTCATCTATAGTTTGAGGTAGCAGATCAGCACGATCAGGCAGATGTGTTCAGTGGATGTAAGCTGGCTCTGTAGGTTTCCTAAACTCTGCACTGAAAAGGCTGAGTTTTCACTGGGAGGCACTGAGCCTCTCCAGCACTCCTAGGTACCACCAGGCCATGGGAAGAGGAGAGTAATTTGGTGGTTTAGGGTTCCTGCTGATCAGCAGCATATATAAACTACTAACTTCATTCCTCTGCAATCCCGAGAGACAATAGACCTTCCATGAGTTGCAGACAACTTTTGAGATGTCATTTGGACATCCAACATGTAGCCACCTCTGGGTTTGTAGAGTCACTGTCTGTTAATAGAAGGATGAATGTACCAAATCTGGTGCTGCACCTTCATGCAAAGAGAAATGACGCATGCAGAAGACAAAGGCTAAATACAGACACCCCTCGGTTTTTGAGATCCACCTCCTGGTCCTGTGGTGCAGACACATTTCTAGTTCTGGTATTTGTATTTGCCCTTTTTAGTCATATGCAAATAATTATGTCAGTAGCTGTTCCTGAATAATCTGTATTTAAAAAAATCAGGAAGATACCAAGTTAGAAACTCAAATATGAAACCTACTATCATCATGACCCACTGTACACAATATAGCTCTAAATTACTATTTTTTTCCTGTATTCTTAGATAACCAACTTCCCCAAAGCCCTTTCTAGTGAAGTAGTATGTGTTTCTCTGACTCTGTTTACAGAAATAGTTGCTGTGATTCTTCCTTTTTTTCCCTGTGAATTGTCTATGGTTAAACTATATAAAAGTTTCCTGTCTGACGCATAGGGTTCAGCCAAAGAAATGAGCTGTTATTGCCAATGAAGACAGACAAACAGATTGACTTCACTTAACAAATTCTCATTAAAACATCCTAGGAAGAATTATCTTCTTGGAAGAGTGAAATTGTTTAAAACATGAAAATAGGTATACTATGAATACATGTTCACTGAGATGCAGAAGAGCCACGGTACCAATGCTCCTCAGCTCCAGAGCCTGACTTCAGATTCAGAACAGATGACTGCTCTTCCAAAAGCAAAAGCAAAAAATGTCTTTTAACTATCTTTGCTGGCTCTCAGACACGTCTGATAAAGAAATTCTTGTCAAAATCAAAGCAGGGCAGGTCAAAACTGCTCAGCCGTATCCAGCTGAAGGCCGGCAACAGCTTTTCAGATTATAAAATTGCTTTCAGCAGAGATTTTGTTTGACGTTCAGGCCACATAGATTAGCAGCACCAATACATTCTTTCTGCTTCAGAGACTCTGGTAGTTAGTGGTAAGCAAATTAATTGTATGAGGAGGATAACTTGCTTTTCAAAATTAATCACATTTATGAATCAAAATTACATGCGCTTTACCATAATTCTCTGGGATCACAGCATTTCCTCCCTTCCTTTCTGTAGATTTTAGGGAACCAAAAAATCCTATGATGTATCATATATACTAGGAAAAAGAACTCTGAGCCTCATGCCCATTTTGGGGCTAGGCAAACAGGAGCCCTGCACAGGGTGACAAGGTGCCTGCCTTTGGTCTATAGGAGGTGACAGGGATGAGTCGTTCCAGCAGCCAGTCCCCACCTCCTCACTGCATGACTCTGAATGGCTGCTGCTGCTGTTGTAGAAAGGCTAGGATGTATGGAGACAGTCATTGCCCTTATGCCACGCATGAACTGCATGCTCTCAAGTAGAAGAAAATGTAGAAAAAGTGTCCTCTGGGGCTTTCTTCTTGATCTGTGACTCCCGTTTTCTGCAATAAGAGAAAGCTGTTTCCCAACTTCTTTTCTTTTCTTTCCCATTCTGTTCAAGAAATCATCGAATCATAGAATCATAGAATCACTAGGTTGGAAGGGACCCACTGGGTCATCGAGTCCAACCATTCCTAACACTCCCTAAACCATGCCCTTCAGCACCTCCAGGGAAGGTGACTCAACTACCTCCCTGGGCAGCCTAGAGGAGTGTAAGCAGTGATTCCTCGCAGAGCGGGGAGAACTAGGTTCAGAGGAGATGAAGAGGATTTATGTATCCTGACAGGGAAGATAGAAGGTCCTATCTCCTCAGGGGGGGTAGAGGAGAAGGATGGCAGCTCCTTTGTGGGAAAAGGAGGCTAGGGGGGAAAACTAAAACAGAGATTTCTCTCCATAGACCCCTGCTTTCTCCCCCAATTCCTGAAGCATTACTGAACTCTCTCACCTTCCTGGCTTTCTTTCCCAAATGCCTCCCAAACTCCTGTTTTGCCTTTACTGCTGATGTGTGCCAGATCCATTTCACCTCAGTAACAGACTGTAGGGGCTTAGAATAATGAAGATAATGCTCAGGGATATTTTTTGGTCAGAAACCAGGAGACAGAGCATCGTCAGTCAAAGCAGAGATCTCAACTGCAAAAGGGAATTCTAACAAAGTCCCAACACCACCACATCAGCCTGAACATGAGTTCGTTAGATTTGGACTTGGCTAGTTGTTCTATAGGAACCTTCTAATTAAAATCCAAGAGATTGCTAGTGTAGTAAACTATTTAATGAGTAGGTGGCACTCTTTACTCTGAACCACTCTTGAACCATGACCCAGAAAGTGCAGAAGTGGTATGCAGTAAAATAAGGCTGACATGTTCATCAGCAATGCACTCCCTGGCATTGCATCGCTGTTGGGAAACATATTTCACTTGGACATAGACTTCTTCTTGAGCTCAGTAAAGCTAGAACCTTTCTATGGTTTATACTCTCATCTCACATGCTTGGAAGAGACAACTGACTGGACTGGGTTAAACTTTGCATACCTAGTTTGCTTACCATAAGCAGAGGAAAAGGGATAATTCTTCTCTTTCCACAAATCAGATGGATAACTAAGATAATATCTTTCAATGCACTGTGTTCTTATAAAATGCATAAAAATCTTCTTCCATTTTAATCTGTCTTTCTTAAATTTCTGCAACAAGATATGTGTTTTCATAAGCATAAAAAATAAATGTGTCCCCTATTGCTTGGTCTCCTTCCATAGTTCTCTGCTTTCTCTTCCCTTCAGTTTGCTTTTTGTCGTAGACTTCATGAAATCCTCTCCAGGGAGGCAGAGAATCCGATTCTGGTAAAGATAGAGCCTGACAAGCCACCTCAGGTTTCCTCGACATCGTCCCTCCCCATGGCTGTGCCTCCCCCTCGGCCCTAGTCAGCAATGTGCAAGTGTTATATAAAGCCACTCCTCTGCACCTACTTGTTCTTGTGCCAGCAAAGGTAAAGGGAACCCATGGACTGAGAGCTGAATATGTGTTTATTTATACAGAAGGCAAGAAATTATCTTAGAAATTATCTTCCTAATTCTTAATTTATGAATTAAAAATTAGAATGCATTACTAGACCTCTATGGATGTGAGGGAGGAATACTGATTTATTGCAATTTTACCTTTATTATTTTTAGTAAAAATATGAGGTATATCCCTATCTATATCCCTTTACTACCAGGAAGCATAAGCCACATTTACATTAGTTGCACCAGTAACACCAGTGAAAATTCAAGACCTGTTCACAATAGAGGTAGATGTGGTAGCTTTAAGTTTAGTGATTTTTTTGTGGTTCAGAAAGTATAAAAGTAATCATGTGCTATTAGGGAAATACTATGCCAAACTATGCAGAAACAGATTACTTCAGAATATGAAGGGCTCCTTTGATAAAAGAAATACTCTAATGCTATAATGTAAGATTAGAATACAAGGTTCCTATTCTGAAACAGAAAACCTATGATAAGTGGCAGCAGTAAAAGCAAAGCCAACAAAGTATAAAAATAACACAGAGTATTCAACTCAAACATATCATTGCCCTGCTCAGCTCTTCCAGAACTTCATTTAAAATAATCTTAATAAATGATTTGTTTGCTTCACTTCCCAGAAAAACAAACTGACCCTCCAGAATATTATTCCAATGTGCAAAATTCAGAGTGAATAACTTCAACTGGGAATGGTAATATTGTGTGTGTGTCAATTAGTTAAACCCTGACTGATAAGAGAAGAACATAGAGAAAACTGCAAATAGAAGAAGGAGCCAGGGGAAAAAAAAATAAAAAAACAAAGCAGAAATAATACTATTCCAGATATGTATGCACAGTGAGTGGGTTTTGTTGTCAGCCAGACATGTGGAGAGCTGTTTTTTCTGTAAATCAGGTAAGAGTCACATCTGACACCAGTCCTATGGGGCAAAACCATCTCAGCAAAGGCAGGCAGAATCGCTGCTCAAACACAGCGACATCAGGTCTATTGCCTACTCAAAATCAATGAACACGCTTTTAGAATAAACTGGTACTTGGACAAAAAGACTAAATGACTGTAATTTGAGGTGTCAAACCAAAATCTCTTACTGCTCCTCATCACACCCAAATCCATTGCCTTGATCCATTCTGTGAAATGCAGATGTCGTTTAATAGCAATCCCTTTCTAATTCCTCTCTGAAAGTAATTAACAATGTCTTACCTAGGAGCTACACCCAAGAAAGGCATTTGCAGATATGCCTGCTTTTTGCAGATCTTCAGATATTCTATGATACTGTTAGGCTCTGGAGAGCCACACACACAGATACGTAGTGAGCAGTTTAAAGCAAACTTCTGAACTGAAATTTTGCTAGTGTGAAGTCCCTTCCATATCTGTAAAAATAATGTTGTTAAATATGCAAAGGTACATAGGGCTGTTGATAAGCTCTTCAGATTAAGCACGAATGATAACAATAGATCAGGAGATAACTTCAAATGGACTTTAAATCTCTGCTATCCAGGGCCAGCCATTGCAAGAGCATGAATCTGCATTGCCCTGTCTGCCGGGTGTGCAGGGCCTCAGCAGATACCCTTTGTCTGTGTGATTCCGCTCCTCTCTCTATAGCTGCAGACACTGTATTCACCTATATTTATTCATGATTGGTGGGTGAGCTTCTCCTTGGACCATGGAGGCTGAACGGCCATACAAAACCCGAAGGTTATGCAACAGAAATGCTGGGAACTACGGATGTCCCTGGGGCATGGAGCTGTGCTGCTAAGGGACCGGACGCTCTCAGTCCACTGTAAACGGGCTGGGAGACTGCACCTTCAGTGCACAGTAGGAGTTAGTGTTGAGGATCATCAGCATGCCAAGGTGACCAGGTAGACAAGTTTGTACTCTGAATATACACTCTAAAATAAACCCAGTGCCAGGGAAGGGAATGCACATTTTCAGGTACTCAGAACACAATTTATCTATTACCTCATAATGATAAAAAATATACTAGAGAAAATGAGACCATTAGTTATTGATGTGAACTGAGAGTTTGAGCTTGATCTTTGGCAGCTTTCCCATGGCAGAGGGAAAAGAGTGCGAGTAGTTTGTCCAAAGGTCGTTAAGCTGAACATCGTATTCAGACAACGCTGCTTCAGACTGAACAGGATGCTGAATAAACATCTCAGAGATGATGTGAATGCAAATGGCTCTTTGGAGCTCAGGCTACAGATGGTGCCATGTGCTTCCTGGGCGTAGCTGAGTATCCATCAGCCCGCTATACTTCCTTGCCTGTCTCTATGTTCATGTGCCAATCTATAAAAGCAGATACTTAATCCAGTGAGCTACACAGTCTTTCATAACCATCTGGGGGGGAATCTGCAGGTGTTAAATTAGCTGCAGGAGAATGCCCATATGTTTCCTGCATGCAACAGACACATATCGAGAATTACAACAACAACAAAAAAAAAGCAACCATTGCAGATTGCATGCAGTTAAGGCTAAAGGGCTCAAGCCGAGATCTTTAAGCAAAATCACACACAGATGAGATGTAATTTACTGTGATTTGCTGCTTTTGATTAAAACACACAGAGAAGAAGAAATGCAGTCTTCATTTCCTAATGTAGTTTCTTCGGGCTTATGTTCTTATGTGGGGTGACAGTCCTGTGATATGCTGAGCAGTCTCAGACCGCTGGCAGTGGGACTTGGGGCTGCTCAGCACTTACCAGGATCAGACCTTTGCAGTCTTTTCATACAACTTTTTATTTTGACTGGTCAATTTACTTCTGATTTATAACCTTGTATCATATATGTCAAGAGTCAGCAGTTGCCCCACAGCTACTAATGGGGGTTATTTATTATTACTGTACAGAAAGAGCCAAAAAGACAAAAGTAACTTCTGGTCTGAAGGATGAAAGCAGCTGGGGAATTTTTTTTTTAATAGATCTTGTCTCTTTGGTGGAAAGCAGTTGAAGAATGGGTAAAAAAATGAACAAAGATTGAATTTCCAAGGCAGGCACAAGGAAAAGACCTTATGTTTTACACACAAATACACACATGCACGCTTATTTTGTAGGCACAGGCACAGATTAACCATATCGGTAATTCTGTTCAGAATCCTGAATTCAGGTCTGCACATGTGTCTGGGAAAACTGCCATTTCCCCCCTTTTTTTACCCTCTAACATACATTAATCTATTTTTAAGAGTATAAATTAAGCGAATCTCTACAACAGAGATCTTCAGGTGAGTACTCTTTCAACAGCCCTACTGAATGTTATAGGTGGGTGTAGAGAAGACCTGCAAGGCTTGACAAAATATTGCAGCTTTTTACGTGCAAGCAGAAATTCATATTTCCTCGAAACTCTTAACAAAGAAACCAAGCTATTACACATAAGAGTTTTTCTCTGTGAACAGAAAAAATTTAATTGATCCAGAGGATCCAAGGTGTGCCAGGCTGACTCTCATGGGACAGATGGTCACGGTGCCTCCAGAGGAAGTGGAATTTGCCAAGCAAGCAATGTTTTCCAGGTCTGTATATAAGCAGCACATAATACAGTGCAGCCCGCAGGTTTGATGCGGCTGTTTGGTGTGGAAAATCTGAGAAGTAACAAGCCTGATCTTTACCTTGGGGCCATGAAGCATGTTGGCTCCTGTGTGGCTTGGAATGACAGGCAGAGCTGTGCAGCCTCGTTTTAACTCTTGGGGTAGAGAAAATATGGAAATGCAACTAGTCAGTACTGTTGGATTCTACTAAGACAGGTGGTTTATAATTTGGGGATTATGAAAATATTTCACCTGGATCTAAGAGTATATGTTACCTTTAATGATTCTTCCCCATCTTAGGACAGGTAGTGCTCTTCAGTCACAGCCCCCTACTCAGAGACAAGCCTTTTTTTACTAACTTTGCAGAAAATTGATTCCTCTGTGAGCCAGAGCTCACTAGCACCTTGGCAGCGGATGCTGGGAGCAAGAGCCAGAAAAATTTGGTGAGGATTGCTGCAGCTCACCCCATCCAATGCCAGCAGCAGCTGGAGCCACTGCCCAATGCCACGGTCATGGGTGCTCAAAGGGAAAACCCAGAAAATGGTGGGAAAACCTAGCTCAGTGCAGAGGGTGCCAAACTAACCATCTCCTCTGCAGGGTTTTGTACAGGGACAGAAGGGAGCTGAGCCAACCCTGCCCAGACTTGCACTACTTTCCACCATGCTCCCACGAACACCACGACTCAAACTGTACTATCTGCTCCATGCACCTCTGCTGAGCATCCCACGGCATCCTCTGCAGATGCACTCACTGGGGCTTGAGGACCAGACATCTACACTTAGTATTGCTGGCAGGAAGGGTCTCTTTGAGCTGGCTTAAAGGCAGACCCAAGAAATGAGACAGAATTACAGGACAAGAAGGCTGTAGCAGGCAACACCTCTAAGAGGCTGTGCTCTGCCTGCTAGCCAGTTCTATTAGCTCTCCTGCTGAACCAAAACAACTTCTACCAAAGAGGTATTTTCAGAACATTGCTGCCTTAAAACAGGTACAAACACAACCCTGAGACACACTCAGAGGATCTCTCCTAACTGTTTTTCAAACAACATCTACCTTTAGAGATGGGGTGCTGCTACAGGTGGAGGTGGTGTTCACTGGCTGCCTTCGGTGCAGTTCTCCTCAGACTGTGATGTAGAAGATCATAAACCTTACTGCAAGGGAGGGCAAGAAACATGAATGGTGGTGGTTATAGGATCTCAGGTTTTGCTCTAGCTGAGCATGCTGCACTGCAGAAAAAAAGCAGACAATGCTTATGCTTTGGCACATTCTTTTTGGGTTTGGTTTTCTTTGTCCTTCCAGGCATCCGGTGGTAAGAAAGTGGCCTCGCAGCTATGAGTGGTTCTTCATGAAAATGAACATTGAACACGTCTGGCTCCAGAGCTGGTATGGAGAAGTTTCTGCCATAGCAGTGGAAGAGTATTTAAAAGCAGTTCCCAGTAAAGGATGACCGAATGCACTTTGAGACAGAAATCTTCTGAGTTTCCATTCCAAACACTTAAAATTTCATGCTGGATGGTTACGTTACAGTGACATTTTTTTTTGCCCTCCCCCAAAGGCTTCAAAATAGCCCTGTCTTACATGGAGCAGAGCTAAAATAAACCAACACAGACTTTCAAATTACAAAGGATAGGTGGATACTAGCTCTACCCTGCAATGTACAAATGTGTCATTTCAAACAGGCAATGCACCATCTTGAACACTGCTCAAAAACACTTTGTAGCTGTTTGTTTTGTCTCTTATTGCTGTGGATCCACAGGGAAACTATGTGCTAAACATAAAGTTCTGATTTACAGAAAAAACAAATGGTGTGTTTGAAAGCCTCTATATATTGTGGAGGTATTACTGCTGCTTGGTCTCCTTTGGTTTGTAAGTACTTCTTAAGATAATAGCTGCAATGTTAGATATTTTAAGTTTTAAAGAACTATTTTGTTAAAGCGGTCCTTATTTGCTAAATTATATTTTCTACATGTGTTTTTCCCCTAAGTATCTAATTTGATATTTCACTAGAAAATTGAGCAGAAATTACCTCTTTTAGTAGAAAAAAAATGCAAGTAGCTCAAACAACGTGCCTCCAGTGTAACTTATCTCTTACTGACACAAAGCTGGTTAAACACGTTAAAGGCCCAAACCAAGTCGGCCCCACAAGGATTATCCAAACGCAAGTATAAACATTCTCATAAGAAGAATTTAAGTAAATGGTCTCAGCTAGCCTCTTCCTGTTATGAAACAGGAAAAGTATTTTTAATAGCCTGTAGTCCTCATTTTTTTGCAGCACTTCTCCAGCCACCACTGTATTTTTAACTCACTTGTGGAACTGATATTTGCAAACCACCCCTAACTCATCTAGGGGTGAAGCCACTCCCTTAACTCTGTTTTCTCACCAAGTTTTAAAGGGCTTGTTATGCTTTTCTTAAAAAAAAGGAACTCCAAAGATAGGTAGATTTTTCAGGCCGTGAAAAACTGATTTTCCTACCGTGGAAAGAGCAAACTTTGTTGAAAATACATTATGGCATCTCATGTGATAATACCAAAAGCCTTAAAAGGTCTTCTATTCACCTTCAGTCCTTTCTCTAGATACCCTGGTAAACTTATTCTGCAGTTCTTAAGGGTATTACTGTAACAAAGGTCCCATGGCTAACCCGCCAAGTCATTACACAGTTTGCAAATTATACAGCTATTCTCCCCCTTACATTAGGAAAGAAACACTGAGATGAGGTTTCTGTGCCTGTGGAGAAGGTCTTCCAGCATCTCTGGGAAGGCACGTGAGCTCTGGACACCAGCCCACACCACGATGGGGCTGAAGAGGAGCCTAGGTCCCTGGGTGAGTGACCTGAGCTTGTACAGGTTAATCCCTGAGCAGAGCTCAGAGGCAGCTGCTGAGCTCTGACCAGCTGGAAGCCAATTAAGTGTAGCTGAGCTGATTTTGCTTCAGGCATGAAGAGAGGCAGTCATTCCCCAACCAGTGCTGGGCACCATGCTGGTTTAACTACCAGGAGTCACTTATAGCCCCTGGGCAAGTTTAAGACTGCCAGCATCACTTCCGTTCCTGATATTCTGTAAGAATCAAAGACGAATGCAGGGGAGGGGAACTTTGTTTAGACACATGGTAAGCGTTTTCTTTTTTCTTGTCTCATTGCCAGAGACTCTGTTAGTCGTGCAGATTTTTGCAGAGGTAATTACACAAAAGGAGGAAGCATCCTGCCTGAATCTATTTCCTTTTTTTCTCTTGGCAGATGAGCAACATTTTCCCATTTGAGTTTGCCCCTGAATCTTGTACTGGTTAGTACTGAAGCAGAATGGCCCATCCTGTACAGATTTATAGAATACAGTCTCCCTTGATTCATGTCATTTTGCCATGGACATCTTTGTGGATTTTATACTTTGCCCATTAGGATTTATGGGACTTTAAAAACTGAGTTCAACACTAGACCCTGTAAGGGAATCTTCACACGTCTGACATTTCTGTTCAACTTTAAGTACATGTTTCATTATCGCAGTTCTCTGCTATTCCCAGAGAAATCTGAACTGCCTATTCCCTCCCCCACCCCTAAACACACACACACACACACACAGATTAAGCAAATCCAGTGTATAAACTTAATGTTTAAATAAGCTGAAGAAGAGAGGAAGAATTTTAGAAATGCTGCTATTGCTGTACTCCCAATTTCACTTACATCCTTAGACAGACTGGGAACTGCAACATGGTCCGGTGTCCTGTCCATTAACTTATTAACATCCTTGCCTTAAAACAGTAAGGGATTGTATTAATGATGTTCAGCAGAACTTTAACTATTTAAGAAGTCAGCAAGCACTAAGAAAGGTTTTGAATGTACAATACCCAACTTGCTACAGGCTGTCTCTCTGCACACTGAGATTAATTTGAGTTGCTTCTCCACTGTAAATTGACACATTCATCAAGCAACTTTTCTGTATGGGCCTGCCATGAGGTTCTTGACAGAGCTTCAAAACATGAAATGGGTATGGCATGTAATGTGATAAAAGGGGCTTCATGACAACATGCCATCTTAAATCACTGTTCTCATTTCATGCTTCTTTCTCCCAAGGAATTGCTACCATGAAAGTCCTTAAAGTCTGTAGAAATTAATGAAAAACATGACTTGCAGATTTTGAGTGGAATTTTCAGGACTAAAAAAAAAAGGGGAGGAGATGGTAGTTTGCTTAATTGGGCTTTGCATTATTAATTACACACTAGTTACGGTTTTTCTTTAAACTGACTAATATCTCAAGTGATATTGGTAATCACATGATAAATGATGCCTGTTAAAGCTTTTAACCCAAAGAGTGTTATTGAGATATAGTAAAATCATACTTCCTTGAGACTGTAAAGGGTTTGATCTGGCTTCACTTCAAGTCAATGGCAAAAAATCCTATTTATTTTTTGTGCTTTAATTATTAGATCAAATAAGCATTTTATAAAAGGTCTTGATAAACCTTTATAAAATTATTAAGCATTTAAACTAGCTGATGTGTAATTTATTTCCATGTGTTCTGTATTTTAGTTATTTCTGCAGCTTCCCCAAAAAAAGCTTGTTGTGCAATGTGTAGTATTTAAAACTTTAACTGTGGTTTTGCAATATTTAAGGAATGTATTTAGTCATGTCTGTATACTTGCTGAAAAAAAGGAAGACAAAGTTCTAAACTGGGGTTCTCAGTTTCTGCTAATTTGTGCAAACATAATGCATGTACAGGATATAAGCACAGCTAGTTTGAACTGCTGACTGTATTTAACCAAATAATGCTCTGTTCCTGATGAAATTTTCATCACTTCAGTGGATGAAATGCAACCTGTCTCATTTCTGGATGTGTACTGCAATTTACAATGTATTCTGATTTCTAAAGATACAGAATGTTGTTAACAAAATGCTGATCAAGAAGAAATGCAAATAAAACAAATTTCAAAGTGGAAACAGTAGTGAGAATATTCTTAAATCTGCAGGACAGCCCTATGCAAAGTAATTGACCTTTTGCTGACAGCCATTATAATTTCTATCTGATCTGAACATCTGCTCTTTTTTTTTTTTTTTTTTTTCTTGATCCAAGCTAATTTCCCTGAAAATACTTCTGGGAATTGAGACTCAGATCTGCCTTGGTACAGCCTTGTTTTTCTCTGGGGAGTAAGGTCTAGCCAAGCACCTTTCATCTTTCCTTCATCTTCTCATTACTGTCAGATTTGCTTTCACCCTGGCAGTTAAATGTCAAGCTTAACAACGTTTGCTCTTCTTTTCTGCAAGTGGGTACTGAGCACGCACCTCTCAGGTGTGCATTAATGGTGTTTTGGAAGTGTCCTTAGTGCTATTTGTTCCGTTGCTAGCCTTGCTCTTAGAAGTTCTTGTTACAGCTTGTTCTCTACTGTCTGCTTTCCTCTGGCATATTTTCTTAAGCCAAGGCTGACAATTTACTTTTTCATCTTGCTTTCCTACATCATCTATCAATAAAATCCAAGCTCTCCCACTACAATTCTCTCTTCATTTCCAATAAAGATTATGGGAAACAGCCTGTGTTCCCTATTTATGCCCTTCAGTCTTTGTCTTGCACTGGTTGGGCTGCATTCACTGTGAGGACTGTGACAACAGTTTCCTAACCTGTACAAATAACAGTCAACATCAGTTTCCTATTTCCAGTGACTCCATGTTCTTAAAGGAATATTTCCTGCAGGTATTCTTTTCTTTTGTACTGATTCTTTTTACTTTTATCCCATTTCCAAAGCGATACCTATTCTGATTACACCAAGCATCTTTCACTTTGTTACCAAAAAAATCTTGTTAGAGCAACATTTCTGGAATCACTGAAGTATTGTCAGTTTATTCGATTTGCTTTTTGCCAAATAACGAATTTGTGTTCCTTCCAAATTGTCTGTCACTTGCCATTCTTCAACACAGCCAACCCTCTACCTGCTTCTGCTCTGCCACCACCTCCAAATGGCCTGTCCCATCTAAGATTCTCCTCCTCCTCTGTTGCCTTATTGTCTTTTCCCTAAGTTTTTCTTCATTAACTCCACTTCTGCATTCTTCCCTCAACTTCCTTTTCCACGGCCCTCTCCATGCTACTTTGTCTGCTTAGTCTGGTCTGTTTTCTTGATTTTGCTACTTTAATCTTGTTCTCACAATGCTCAAGCATCCTAATGCTGCCAAATCTTTTGGGAGAATGCTGAAGAGACACTTTAAAGTATATTTTGGGTTTGAAGCCCTTTCTTTCTTTCCTTCCTTTCTTTCTTTCCTTCCTTCCTTCCTTCCTTCCTTCCTTCCTTCCTTCCTTCCTTCCTTCCTTCCTTCCTTCCTTCCTTCCTTCCTTCCTTCCTTCTTTCTCTTTCTCTGTCTCTCCTCTCCTCTCCTCTCCTCTCCTCTCCTCTCCTCTCCTCTCCTCTCCTCTCCTCTCCTCTCCTCTCCTCTCCTCTCCCCAACTCTGGAACAGAAATGGGAACGTATTGGCCTTATTGCTGACACAGTGTAGGGCAGTTCACTTCTGCAAAAACATATTCCACGCTCCACTAGACCTTGTCTGTGTCAGCAGCCACAACATATAATCATGATTAGGAAGTAAAGGATATTACACAATTCTGATCATGTTGTTTGACGACATAGTTTAACAATGTATGATCACCAAACTGTTGACTTCTTGAATGAAAAACTAGTGTATGAGACCATTAAAAAAAGAATGGTAGCTGGTGGGAACAAGCAATCCATAACAGAACCTGAAAAAGTGCACAGATGTCTTGCATGAAAAAATAGGCAAGCCTTCAAAGGTGTTTATTTGAGAAGAGGTATATATCAAATAGTTCTGTTTAATGGAAAATGAATCCATAATTATCATGTTTATTCTGTACCTTTATCTCTTATTTCAATAAATTTTTCCCCACATTTATTTTGTTTGCTTGGTACCTCCTACCATTTTTCACCCTTCTGAAATGAGCTCCCCTAGGCACACCACCACGAGCATCTTCCCCGTCCAACCTTGGAGCGGCTTTGAAACCTTTCCCCTGCCTCACTGCACCCCCACCCCCACTCTCGCTGTCCTGTACCCCTGCCTTCCCTCCTCTCCCCCCACACTTGCTTCCTGACTCCCTCTGCCTTCCACTCACGAAGCATGCACTTCAGTCTCCACTGAGGGCACTATACTTCCCCTGGGGGGGGAGGGGGAGGCAGAGCAGGGGCTGATTTAAATTCACATGTCTTTCTTCTGTCATTTTTACTGGAATCCCTTTTCATAAACCATCCTGTTTAAACCATCTCGAGGCCAATTTTGTTTCATATCTTATCAGTGATCTGGATGAGGGGATTGACTGCTCCCTCAGTAAGTTTGCAGACCACACCGAGCTGCGTGGGAGTGTCGATCTGCTCCATGGCAGGAAGGGTCTCCAGAGGGATCTGGACAGGCTGGATCAGTGGGCTGAGGCCAGTCGTATGAAATTGAATAAGGTCAAGTTCTGTACTTCAATCACAACAACCTCATGCAGTGCTACGGGCCTGGGGAAGAGTGGCTGGAAATCTGCCCAGCAGATAAAGACCTGGAGGTGCTGGCTGAGAGCTGGCTGAACATGAGCCAGCAGTGTGCTCAGGTGGCCAAGAAGGCCAATGGCATCTTGGCTTGTACCAAAAATGGTGTGGCCAGCAGGACCTGAGGAGTGATCGTTCCCCTGTACTCAGCATTGGTGAGGGTGCCCCTTGAATATTGTGTTCAGTTTTGTGTTCCTCCCCACAAGAAGGACATTGAGGTGCTGGAGCACACCCAGAGGAAGCAAATGAGGCTGATGAAGGGTCTGGAGCACAAGTCATATGAGGAGCGGCTGAGGGAACTGGGGTTGTTCAGCCTGGAGAAGGCTGAGGGGACCTTATTGGTCTCTACAACTGCCTGAAAGGAGGCTGTAGCAAGGTGGGTGCTGGTTTTTTCTCCCAAGTAACAAGAGACAAGATGAGAAGAAATGGCCTCAAGTTGCACCAGGGCAGGTTTAGGTTGGATAGTAGGAAAATTTTCTTTACTGAAAGCATGGTGAAGCACTGGCACAGGCTGCCTAGGGCAGTGGTGGAGTCTCCTTCCCTGGAGAGCTTCAAAAATACACAGACGTGGCACTTGGTGACATGGTTTAGTAGGCACAGCAGTGTTGTGTTGATGGTGGGACTGTATCTAAGAGGTCTTTTCCAACCTTAATGATTCTAATAGATCCATACTGCCTCCAATATCTCTATTCCCTTTGGATGACCATTCCCTTCTGAAGGAAGGAATAAATCATTAAGAATAATAAGAAAAATAAGAACGTTTAACCAGTATTTCCCAAATAAGTGACCAGTGTTTCTCTCCATCTATATGAATATGTATGTTTAACCAGTATAATAAGTCCTGTAACCAGCCTTAATGGACACACGTTAGGCGAACTGATTCCCTGTGTGTCTGCTGCCGTATTATGTATTAAAGCAATATCTGCTTTATAATCAAACCGGCATTTATTATGGAGTTTGGCTTTTTTCGGGACATCCCTTCGGACAGCCAACCACGACCACCCGGCTCCAGAGAACGGGTTGAGTTGTAAAGACCATTAATTCCACCCCACGGTCAGGGGCACAGGCTTGAAGGACTGGACTTAGAAGTGCCGCCCACTGCTGCTGTTGGAGCCGCAGGGCCCCTTGTGCACGAGCAGCGCCAGCAGCAGCTCTCCATCTACCTCCACCTGCCTCTTTAGTCCCTCTCCCAACGTCCCTCCCCGGAGCATCCCTCCCCTCCGCGACGCGTGACCCGCGGCAGGAAGAACAGGGCGGGGCGGCGGGGGGGGGGGCGGGCCGCGGCACAGCGGAGCGGAGGCGCCCCACACTCCTCCTCCAGCTCGCTCCGCGCCTGCGCGAGCGGCGGCCCCGCCTCCTCCTCCTCCTCTCTATTAACCGCGGCGGCGGGCGGGGTTGGCTCCGCCCAGGGCGGCAGGCAGAGAGGGCGGAGCCTCGTCCCTCCTCCCCTCCGCGGCAGCTCCTCCTGCTTGCGGCCCCGCCTCCTCCTCCTCCTCTTCTATTAACCGCGGCGGCGGGCGGGCTGGCTCCGCCCAGGGCGGCGCGCGGTTACCTGCGCGCGGCGGTCGCGCGGCGGAGCAGACCGGAGCGGAGCGGAGGCGCGGCGCGTTGAGGCGTCTCCTCCTTCTCCTCCTCGCTCTGCGACGGAGCCATGGTGCGCCGCGCGCGGCTGGCGCTGGTGGCGGCGGCGCTGGTGGCGCTCGGGGCGCGAGTGAGCGGGGGCGCGCGGGCGCTGGAGTGGTACACGGCGTGGGTGAGCACGGCCTACGTGGAGCCGCTCAGCAACCGCACCGTGCGCGGCAACACGGAGAGCGGGCGCTACGGGGACAGCTCGCCCAAGGAGGGCGCCCAGGGCATGGTGGGTATCCCCCGCGGCGCCTCTCCGCGCCACATGGAAGGATGCGCCGCCGACACCGACTACGACGTGCCGCTGCTCCCCGGGACGCCCGAGGGGGACCCGCCGCCCTGGATCGCCCTGGTGGCCCGCGGCGGCTGCACCTTCAAGGACAAGGTCACCAACGCGGCGCGGAAGCGAGCGGCCGCCGTGGTCATCTACAACGAGGCGCGGTTCGGCAACAGCACCGTGTCCATGTCCCACCTGGGTGAGCGGCCCGAGCGCCTCGGCGGCCGGGGGAGGGCAGGGGCGGCTCTGGAGGCGGAGAGGGGGACCGTGGTGTGTTTGCCCGTCCTTTAAACCGTGCTGGGAAAGCGCCGGGGTCGGCTTGTACCTTCCCAGTGTGCATTCCGGGTGCCGTGGGAGCGGGCGGGCTGTGGTGGAGGCATCCAGTCATGGAACCAGCGTGGGTTGGGTTGGAAGGGACCTTAGACATCATCCAGTTCCACGTCTCCGACGTGGGTTATCGAATTATAGATGGTCTCTGGCTCATCAAATCCTAGAATCAACATGGTTTGAGTTGGAAGTGACCTTAAAGATCATCCAGTCCCAATCCCCCTGCCATCATAGAATCATAGAATGGTTTGGGTTAGAAGGAAGCTTAGAGATCATCCAGTCCTAACCCGTCTGTCATGGATTGTGGAATTATCGATGCCTCTGGGTCAACGAATCAGAATTGGCATGATTTGCGTTTGAAGGGACCATAGAGATCATCCAGTCCCAACCCCCCTGCCGTGGGTCATGAAGTCATAGAATTGTAGAATCATTTGCATTGGAAGGGACGTTAAAGATCATCCAGTCCCAACCCCCCTGCCATGGGTCATCAAATCATAGAGTCATAGAATGGTTTATTACAGAATCCTCTGGGTCACAGAATCAGAATCAGCATGGTTTGGGTTGGAAGGGACCTTAAAGATCATCCAGTCCTAACCCCTCTGGCATGGTCAGGGACACCTCCCGCTAGATCAGGCACACTGAGAAGGGCACGGTCTCATTTAGGGCTCTGTTTTTCATTGTGTTACCCCCCTGGCAGGATGGCAACACTAGTGACAGGTTAGACTGCTTTCTGCAGGCCATGTGGAACCACGCCAGGTATCCTGAAGGATGCCTTCTGGTGCGCCTTCTTGAAGGAATCACCATAGCTATTTGAAGATAGCTTGTGGTACAGGCCTTATTGTAACAGCTTCATCGTCCTCTCCTGCGCGGGACTGCAGGGGACAGGAGGGAGATGTAAGCATCGGGTAATACTTTAATGCTAGCAAATGCCGTAGGAAGACCAGAGCCTAGAGAAGGATGTTGACTTGGCTTGTCTGAGCGTGCTGATGATGTGTAGCCTTCGGATTTTTGCCGAGATAAGAACCCAGATGTTCTGTCATAGCAGCCTCTGTTCAGGCTGTGACACTAAAGCCTTGCTGGTTTTTTTATGAACATCAAATGCTTAAATCAAAGGGGAGAAAAACTTCAGAACTTCGCTATAAAATCTGTTTGCATTTATAGACTTCTGAGGAATTGGAAGGCCTTCAGAGGAGGATATAAAGACAAAGCAAACTAAGTAAAAAATGCTACAAATGTGTGTTTCATCAGATCCTCATACAATGAGTTTGTTAATGCCCAGGCCATTGTTCTTTGTGGTGAAGAGGGGGAAGACTAGGGAATTGGTTGAAATACAGCCATGTCTTATTTTCTTTAATACACTGAGTTGAAAATCTTGAGGAGTTGTTGCTTCATAGCACAGATGATGTATTGGGTGGAAAACAAATATCTCTTCTTGGAATACCAAGTAGCACGAACTTCAAGGTTGAATGTGAGATTAATGTTCTTCAGTCTGCTGCTTGCTTGGGTAGATCAGCCTGTCCCAACTCTTCTGTTCTTAATCCATTGTGAAAGTGGAGGTGGGATGCCAGGTTAGAATTACCTTTGATTTTGATCCTGTGTTGCAGTTAAGGTACTTTCTTGGGTAATAATTTTTTCCTCTTTACCTACTCTGTTTCTTCTTGTGGGTGTCATTCTGTATTGGCCAATCAGTACAAAATCTTTTTCTTCCCCATTGGAATTTTCTAACACTCATCTCCGGGTCCTGTTGTAGCCTTTCATAAATATTATTTGCTCTGTTGTGGAATCTATTCCCTCTTTTCTCATGTTGTTTATTTTACCAAACCTTTATGATTTTCTCTTTTCTACTGTCATCTCTGCGCTGTGGAGGACCTTCTTGGCCTCATGTTCAGGTTTGGACTTGCTGGTATAGTTAGATCGATCAGTGATATTGAAGAGAAGTGCTCACTGACTGCTGGTGTTTTATTCTTCTTCAGCTGGTAGAATGATGCTGAAAAAAGCTCTGCCTACCCAAAGAGTGTGGTTTAGTACAGTAGATATATAAGAATACATTTGTCCTTATCTATGTGGACTTTGCAAATGCAGATTGGACCTCAGGATGGTTTGGGTGGGGCAGGAATATAATAATATATTACACAATAATTACTAGCTATACTAAAGTAACAAATCTTTGTTTCGTGGTTGAAGCCTTCAAACACCTAATTTTTCACATTTTTTTCAGTGCACTTTGGGAATATAGGGAAGAATTACTGTTAGTGTTTTAAATCTTGGATTTTTTTTTTTTTTTAAGGAAGCCTGTGGAAGACAGGCAAGGGAGAGAATGTGGAATGTAAAGCTGTGTTTTACAGGATCCAAGTTTGCCACTCCTGTGAAGGGATTTGTGAACTGACACATGAGGAAGAAAACCCTGCTTCTGGGAGGAGTGCTGAGAACAAGTTCTCTGGGAAACCTGCAGTGCTCTAACTAGGGAGTGCAGATATATAAGAAACATCCACTTAATGGATTGCAATTAGTGGCACTGAAAATGATATGAGATGGTTATGTTTAATTGAGGTGCAGCCTGAATTACGCGAGAGTGATAAATGGGTAACTTTTCTGATGTCCAAGTTTCATCTTCTCATCCTCCTTCTAAAAACCTGGCCTTTGAACTTCCTGGTGTGTGTGATGTGTTTGTACTTCCATTGTTGTTGGTTTTGGTGTTTTTAGACTTATTCCAACTTGAGTAGAAAGCGAGATTCTTGATCAGGCAAAGTAGTTATTATGAATCTTTGCAATCCTGTTCCTCCTTCCAAAAGAAGGTTCTTCAAATATGTCTGTACTGATAGGTCTTATGTTTTTAAGGCCTTTGCTCTTGGCCTGAATTATGTTGTTCAAGATGCTGGATGACTTCCCTCCTAGAGGGAAGTAATCATGAGACAACTTCACGTGTGGATGAGGAGGAGGAAGGGTTTAACTAGTGGAAGACACCCACTTGACCCATATGACTCAAAGAGTTGGACTTCAGTTATTCCATCTGAGTAGTATAAAATCAAACTTCAGTTTTACAGGAATATGGACTTTGCAGGCAGTCTTAACTGTGTTCACTTTTGATGGTGGCAGTGAACTCAGTATAATACAGAGGCTTCAAATTCCTTTCCAAAACCAGAATAAATATTGTGGGTAGATATTAGCTTTAGTATACTTTCCACAATACTCAGTACCTTGCCACTCCAGACTCCTCTCCAGCCCACTCCCAGCAAGTGCTGCTCAAGAAATTAGGTGTATGCAGAGATACATCGCAGTGGAAAAAGGTCTTCTGAGTCTCTGTTTTTCCTGTCATGCTTCATGCTTACCATCCAGCCATCTCTGCATTCCCTCTCAAGATGGGATTTGGTGGTCCTGATCAGACCGTAAGTTTGATACCTTGAAGACTATGGAATAATGTATGATTGTGGTTAACACGTAGGTGAAACAGAGGAAGGAAGACTGGCTACAGTAGTTTGAGATAGATCTGGAGTGGAACTTAGGTGCATGGCTTGTGGATTTAAAGGAAGCTTGGGGCTTAGCCTGAGTGTATGACTTTGGTTACACAAAGAAAATGGTCTTTGATTTGGTGCAGCTTTGCCAAAGTGCACTTATCTAGTTCTTTCCTCTGTCTTTTCTTTTTTTGTGGGGGGAGAGCTAATGAAAAAGATGTGAATGAATTTGCTCATGATTCTATAAGCTCTTGCCAGCCCCAAAGCGGCAAACTTAGGGTTATTTCACATGTAGTTGAACTCTTTGCTACTCTGCTTTCAGCACTACTCAACGATTCTCAGGTGGTGCATAAGTTCTGTGTTACTGATGCTTTCTACCAAAAGCTTACAGGTACTGTACTGCTGAAAGGACAGAACTGAAATCAGTGGTCTAACTCAGACAGTGACTATATAATGTTGAGCTACTATGTTGTTCTGTAGAAGCAGGAGATACTTCAAAATGCTTATATCTATTTTATATGTAAGCGTGCACGTGTTGGAAATGGATGTGGAAGGAGGAATGCACACCAGTATTGATTGCTTGACTACTTGACTCTTGGGGTTACGCATCCTCCTTCTTGATGCAAGTGAAAACACAACACGCATGAGGGATTTGGTGAGATGAGGTTGGGGTAGATGGCGGAGACAAAGCTTGTCATTGCATTGTTAGTGCACTGTTACATGTTTGGTAAAGATCAGAGACATTCATTTAGACCAGAAGCTACAGAGAATATTCAGTGTTAATTGTGGCAATAGTAGTCGAGTACTTATGCTTATATAGATCTAAGCACTGAGGTCTAACGTTTCTGCCGAGGTGCTCAAACGCTGGAAAGTTTTCTGGTGTTTCTCATAAGGACAAAAACTAGAGTGTTTGCAATTGGTTTCCGAATGATAGAAAATTATCTTTGTTGTCTGTAGGCATTTATGGGAGTAGATGTGATGGGTTAGGATGCCTGTAATAAAAATATGAACTGTACTACTGCTTTCCTTGTCTTGGGAGGTTTCCCTTTGCAAGAGAAGAATAGCAATACTGGCAGTAAAACTGACCTTGGCACACGGGCAGAAAACGTGCCTTCATCTTCAGAGTTCCAAATTTGCTTTGCTTTCCAGGTATCCTGACAATCTGCCAGCTATCACTGCTTTATTTGGACGATAATGTTAAAAACCCCCACGTGCCAGACTTTAAATCTACCTGATTCCACTGAAGACTCAGTCAAACCTAGAAAAGAAAACAAGTTTACTCTAGCAGAGTAAAAATGTGGTTATTTATTGCCAAATTAGAAAATTATGGAAAGGTAAAGCCAACAAATTGTGCTGAGTAGATATGTGTACGTGACACTGAGTTCTATTATAAATGTGATTTGAAGTCTCCAAGGTGTGTTGCAGTTGAAATGGATGGAGTGACTCAACCGCATTTCAGTCTTTGAATAATGTGTTTCAGAACAGAAGTCTAAAATTAGTGAGGAATGAGTTAAAACCCTTAGTCTTACAGGCTGCTCAGGGCAACTGCTTCTCTGAGACAGTTCTTGTTCCTTTTGTAATGGTGGATCACAGTTTCTTTTTTTTTTTCCTTCCCCTCCTTCTGTCTTGTAACCTTCAAGGCCATCACATTTAGTAGCATATATTTTTAATGGCAGATCACTAAGTCTTTAAAACTGTTAAAATGCTTTTAATGGTCATTTATTAAAAGATGTATGGTGTACTTGTGTTATCTCTAAAACTAGAAGGTGTCACAGTGTCTAGCAGCTAGTGCACAAAAGTATCCTGTCTTCCATTTCAAGGCACTAACTGGCTGCTAGTTGGACACACTAGCGACGAAACGGAGAAAAGTATTACTGATTGTTTTGAGGTTTCTAGATATTACTTTGCTAGAAATCACATGGAGAACTAGGTAGCAGGATTAAACTGACTCAAGATTTTGTGACTGAGAAGGAAACATTTGAAAAATCTTGATTGAAAAATCCACTGGGCTGCCTCTAATCTTTTAACTGTCTTTTCTCCCCTAAGCCTGAATAAAACCACATAGATCTTTCAAACACTTCTGTACTGTTCACAAACCATCCTTAGGCACCCCTCCTGTAATTTATAACTCTTATAGTTGTTTAAGGACATAGGACCTAATCTCCTGATTTAGGTATGTGGATGACAGTTCTCAGCAATGTGAGATAAGTTTCTACCTTTGTACATTCTTTTCTTGTTAACTCCTTGTGGAACTGTGCGGGGTCAAAAAGCAAGGAGTGTTTCACATGCTCCTCTCAAGATTCATGTGTCTCTCTGGTAATGCTTTCACGCAGGTACAGAGAGGAGGATAATGATAATTAAACCAATTCTTAGTATGCTTGAGCTTGTGGTATCATGTTTATCACCATGTTGTTGGTGAGTAGAACTAATTAGCGGAGGCTAGTTGCTTGTGGATTTGTCCTTCTTGTCTTCAAACAAGACAAAAAAGACTTTGCTGCTTTGTGTCTCCTGATGCGTGCACTTGGGCAAGGCCCTTTGCTGCTTTGTGTCTCCTGATGCGTGCACTTGGGCAAGGCTGTGCATGCTGGGAGCTGGGCAAGTGCTGCTGCCGAGTGAGGTGCTTGGGGTGAGGCACAAGGCCTTTTCCCAGTAGCGTCTTTGTCTTTCCACACCATCCTCAAAACTTGCAGAAATGTAGCCCTCTTTGGAAAATCTCTCTTGGTGGGCCTGGATCTGGCAGATAAGTATAATGGTTCTGACAGTAGATGACCAGAAGCAGGATGGGTGTGCGAGGTGGAGCTGAGAAATGGTAACTGATATTGAGGTAGGGTTATCCTGCTAATAACTGGAGCCTTTAGTGTTTCAACCACAGAGGACAGTCTGTACCTTATGGAAGGAGAAGATGCTATGTGCAAAAGTGAAACTTCTGCAGATTCCCCTTGGCATGTTAGTGGAGTGGCCAGATTGATGAAGTGTCAAAGCCAGAACCGCCTCAACTAAAGGAATTTGTTTTAAATGTTTCAGGCAAATGGCTCTTTTGTCTTAGTAGGCAGAGAAGTGGGTGAGTCTGGAATGCTGCTTTGAGTTTTGAAAATCCCCACTTGATGTAATATTATAAATTAGGCAACCATTTCTTTTGACATAGCTTCTCAGTAGTGAATCTAACACAGCCGTGAGGGAAAAAGGTTTTAAGTGTTCAGTGGGAGGTCTTATTGAAGGTAGGTAATCTTGTGAATCTACCTGTGATGTTACAGCTCTAGCTTTCTGGCTAGGAACACCCTCTCTTCTCTCTTCTTCTACTTTCTCTTTGAATCAAGCTTAGTTTCACTTTTTCTCAGAGGCAGGAGTGCAAAGTAAGCTGTAAAGCCAGGACTTATCAAGGATGAATAGCAGTGTTGGTATGCACAATGAAAGAACAATTAAAATAAAACAGCATAGACTAGTGTAAAGGTGACATTTTTAAGAAGTACTTTTGTTTGTAATTTATTTTGTAATGCTTAGGTTAGATGTTTCTGAGACGATACTGGAGATGCTTCCAGACAACACTGAATAAAACTCTAGTCACAGAGGATCTTTGTTTTCTGCTTGTTGGTCTTGACTTTGTCTTACTGCTTTTGTTGTCAATGTGATGCTGAAAGGTTTTCTTGGAGTTAGGTGACTTTTTTTTCATATGGATTGAGTGCTTTTCTAATATAATAGAAAAGTCCTTTGGTTCCATGCTTCCAAGAGAGTCCCAAATTATTTTTTTGACGAGTCCTTGTGAAGTCCCATTACATTTTGAATATTTAGTACTGAAGAATCTTTTTTTATTTGAGGTATAATGTAATTTAACATTAAGTATATGAATATTTTGTCTTTTTGTTCACATATCCCGTATAATTGTGCTTTGGAGTCAGATTAAAACTTAATTGAATGTGTCTCTCTTCATGGTATTCACATGCTGTCTCCAGCTGCAGCTAAAATTCCTACACTGGCAAATAAAAGACCAGCTGTTCCTGAGCTGCCTGTCAGAATTTCAGCAAGTTCAAGATGAGATGTGTATAACTTGTTCTTTTTTTATGGCATCCACATCCCATCTCCATGTGTGGAATGACTACAGTACTTTGAACAGTGAAGATGCATCTGTTGAAGTTTATCTTGTGTTGAGAGTTTCACAAAGTAAATAAAGGGGATTTTACCAGTAAACTTGATATAAAGCTGCTATGCCTGAAAAAACTCAGAGGTTTTCCTGTAACTTTGCTTGCTGATCTTAACTGAAGATGCCCAAACTACCATCAAGCCAGAATACCTGTATTTTTACTGTAATGACTGACTTTTTATTCTTTTTTTCCCCTCCAACAGGGACAGGAAATACGGTGGTGATAATGGTTGGCTATCCAAAAGGAATAGAGATATTGGAGCCAGTACGAAGAGGGATTCCAGTAAAAATGAGCATTGTTGTTGGCACGCGACATGTGCAGGAATATATTAGTGGGCAGTCCGTTGTGTTTGTAGCCATTGCCTTCATCACTATGATGATTATATCGCTTGCTTGGCTCATATTTTACTATATACAACGTTTCCTGTATACAGGATCACAGTTTGGAAACCAGGTAACTGGAAATGACGATGCTTTAGAGTATTTACTGTCTTCTGGTGTCAAATCAAGCTGGTTAACTTTGCTTGTTTGTTGAAGCATTCTTGAAGATCTGTGCCTTCTTGCTACTTCACCATCTGTAAATGCTACTTGGTAATGGTTACTGAGGCTAATAAGCAGTGTGCTATTTGGCATCACAAGTTTGGCTAGTTGTAATTATTAGATACACTTATTAAATTGTGGGAAATATACTTAGCCACTGTCAACAACAGAGTAAAGACAGCTTCTTGTGTGATTTGTCACCTAACTTAACTTCCTTCCTTTTGACATTAAAAATTATTTTATTTCGTAATTTTCATTCTGCAAGTACTAATTTCCCTAGCTACATTTTTTTTCTCTAATAGAGAGAGACCGTGGTATTTTTTTTTCTTAAGAATTAATTAGGTCTAAAATTTGATTCTAAAGCTTTATGAAAACTGCTTTTTCACATTGATAATCTTACTCCTCTACTGTAGAGTACTGAATGGCAGCAGGCTAGAAGGAGCATATGTGGTGGGATTCAGCTCTTTTGGACTTTCTGAAGTGCTAAGAGTGGTGGGAGTACTGGAAAGACCAGGAAGGAATAACTTTGCTTGTTAATTTGCCTCTTTCAAATCCCTGTTGTTCTTTGATAGGTTAATAAAAAAGTCAGCTTTACTTTTTTCCCCCGAGGGAAGTACTTTGCCATAAAGTAATGTATGTTGGAAAGGACCTTTGGAGGCTGTCTGGTTCAAACCTCTGCACTCGAGAGAGCAACTTACATGGAGTTGTTGAGGAGCTAGACGGGACTTTTAAAATATCTTAAGATGGGACTTCCCTGTGCTTTTCAAGCCCTGGAAATAGGTTAGGTGCTTTCCATGGTCATTATCAGCTCTACCACAGTTCTCTCTGCTAACATTGAAAAAGTTATACTTGTTTTTCTTTGTGAGCAGTTAGCTTTTTTTAATCTTAAGTTAAGAACAACAAAATTACAAATTACTGCTTACGACATGGACTTCCCCTGCCTTCTGTTTGCACACACACATTCTAGCTTTTGGGAAGGAGGGAAGGTAATTTTTGTCTGCCTTCAGGAGTCTGAACTCTGATTAGGACTTGCAGGATGCATCTAGGAAAATACTTAATTTCTCTTTTCAGTAAGTGAAGGTAACCTGTGGGACTTCTTTATTGGCTAAACTTGTGGTCTACTTGAAATGTTGGTTCCCTAGAGACTTTTTTTACTAAGCTTTGAGTCTTAGAACTTACATTCTGAGAATATTTTCAAGAAAACAAAATTTTTGAGAAGTATTTACAGAAAAGGGGCATGTTTTTGTATTGTAACAGTTCTTTGGTGAAGAAAGCTGCTTCTTCCTGTTATGTTTGCTTTAGGATAGTTCATTCTAAGGGAAGTTCATGTACTTTATAAATAGTTTTAAGAGTGGTTTTTAGGTTGAATGTGATGTTTCCCAAAAATATGTAACACAGAGTCGTAATACATCTTGCTGTTTAGCTTGTCATTGAGATGCTTCTTAATTAAATGAAATTGTCTAATGTAGAAGATTATGCCACTCATCAATTCTCTCTTTTAAAATGACCATTGGAAAAAAAATATGAAAATATGCAAAGTTTGAAAATGCAGAGTGAAAATGGAGTTTGAAAATGTTGTGAAGATCTTTGTCAAGAGCTACCATTAGGAGTTCTAAAAGAATTTTAGAAACAAAAAGCAACTTTTCTATCCTGAATTTTTATAATTAAAACTTGGGCGTTAATTATGCAGTGCTTTAAAGCAAGTTATTATGTAAGTGCTAAGTAGGGTGAAGAAGATTTATTCTAACATCAGTTTAGCAGTGGAAGACTTTCTTGCTACTGAAGATGAAGCAGGAACGTGCAGAAAACCATGAGCTGATAGAGAAAGCAGAATGGGTGGCTGCTGCTGGTTGTCTGTTTCTGGGAGAACTTTCAGACTAGTTCTTTTAAACACCATTAAAAAAAAAAGTCCTAGTTTTCAATATGATAAGCTTGTAAAAGGGATATAAGTCATCGTAATTATCATTACAGAGAAAAGCTGCCATTATTTTTGTTTGATTCTTTGTGGTATTACATCAGTGAGGGCTGCTGCTAGACAGATCAACATCTGTTATTTGGAAAGTTTAGTTTCTTGATTTCTAGCGGTGGCTAGCACTTTGTCTTGGAATACAGTACTGCTTTCTGTTCTTGCTTCCCCTCTAAGCATAATTAGGACCGTTACTGTATAGAAGTCCACTATGGTGCCTCGTACTTGTTGAGCCTTTCTTGTCATCTCCTTTGCATAATGTGTCCTTTCAGTGCGAAGCTTTGTATAGTGTGTGAGACAGTGTTTAACTGAAGGGAAGCATTAATAGCTACATGCAGCCTTTTGACCTGGTGGCCAGCTGTAGGCTGCCTGGCAGGATTCCACCTTCTCTCAAGCTTTTGCAAAACCTACCATATTGCTTGCTCATGGACTTGTCCAACTAGGAGGTCTGGTTCTATGGCTGTTGTTTCAGCTCTGATTGCCTCTAAAGCCTACATTAGTTTCAATTTACCTGTGCGGGAAGGCCCTTCGTGCAGGCAGTCTCAATACAAGGCTATGTATGTCAACTTGGTCTGCATAGTTCTGTGCTGGTTTGAGTTCATTGTTAAAAGTGGTATGCTTACAGATAATGTTTGCTGCTGTGGCCCAAGAATGCAAAACTTGCAGTTCTTCAACATCCACTGTCTGGAAATATTTTGTAAATAAGGTAGTCAAAGAGTAATTTCTTTAGATGTATTCAGAAGACTTAGTAATCCACATGGAAGTATTTAAAAACTTCGAAATTTGACTCTTAAAACTACCTTGTGCACTAATGCTTAAAATCTTTATTCAAGGGACATAGGAAAGAAACCAAGAAAGCAATCAGCCAGCTTCAGCTGCATACTGTGAAACGTGGAGAAAAGGTAATTCAGTGGCTTTGGTTATTACTGTACGATTTAAAAACTGTTGTAATGTACTTATAGAATTTAAACTAAAATTCTCACAAAATTGCAGCGTGACTTACAGTTTTAGACTCAATTTAGGACCTTTGCTTAGAAGGCAGAATTTAAAATTGAAGACTCGAATTAATTATGTAATGAAAGGGTGTTTTGTTGCAAGTAATATCTAATTATGCAAAACGTACAGGAGACTGAAGGGCTGGTACTCTAAAGATGAGGAAATACTTGTATCTTATCAGTACTTGAAAACATCAACAAGTGGATTGCAAAATACTTCCTAGGACCTACTGATTGCACAGATCTAACAGCTGATATCATGTTTTGTTTTCTTAAAAGGACATTCATCTTTTTTATTTCCAAGGTCTTCTGATAAACAAAAAGTTTTGAAAAATGTAACACTTGATTCAATATGCTAAGAAGCCATGTAGACTTAATTGAGGCATACACTTTTTAACAGTACTAACTTAAAATTGCATTAAAATAAAGCTATTTTAAAAATTAAAACAACTTTCAGAAAGTTTGCTTTAACAGCATGTGGCCTAAACTCATAGCTGTTTTAGAATAACAAAATAACAAAAGTATAAAAAGCTTTTGAAAGAAAATATTTTGGTCAGTTTCAGGCTGCTCTGATTCTAGGTGCTAAGTTAGTTTGATTAGACTTCTGCTACTACATAAGGATTTTCCCCCTGGCCCTTGTTTAGCTTGTTTGATTTGTTCTTAATTAATGGCTGATTTGCTCAGAATTGAAAAACAAGGATGATTTTTTTTTTTAGTCTGCGAATAAAATTAAGGTGAGAAAGGACATTTATGTGTAAGAACTTTAAAGCTTTTGTTCAACAGAAGCTGTTCAGCTCAGGTCACATGTCCTTCATTTAGTACATCTGTTTTGAAATTTAAAAAACTCCCCAAACTGTCTTTGAAGATTCCTCTTTTCCTCTTATGCATTCAGTACTTTTAAGTAACATTTTACAAGTATTTGTTACTTTCAATTATATTCTAAATTCCATTAAAAAGTAATTATTTCAAGCTGTGAACAGAGGGATGTTCATACTTCTGTTCATGCAATGGTGACGTCACAGATCGAGAAAGATGGAATGGAACCAAAACCTTATGTAAAGCAGTATCAACTTTCATGAACTAATGTAAATTTTTCTGGAAATAATCTCATCTACTCTGCAAATGTACATTTTTTTTTCTTTAAATATTTCCTTTCATCCAATACAATTAAAAGAATATTTCTTTTATTGTCCACAGGACAGTCTTTCATTATCACTTCACTTGAGGATGAGGTATTTAGCTAAAAATAGGTCAATATTTTAGAAGTGCATTTACTATCATGTAGAGCTTTCCTGAGAAGCTTATGGGATTATTGTAAAATGGACACTCATTTGAGTTTGTGCTACATATGGTGTGCTTGGATTTTGTGTTTTGTACAGAATAAAAAATATTTTTTACGGAATAAATACTTGTCTTAACTTTGGTTATGTAAAAAAAAAAATAAATCTTGATTTGATTTACGTGGGATTTTAAGGCATTCATTATGTAAATTGATAGCAGACAAAGGAGGGAAGAACTTGCTTTGAACTTGAAAGTTTGCTTGTGGTACCAATTCATTTGAGTGTTTGTGGTAGTGAAAATGAAATTCTTCACCAAGCATGAAAAACAAAATACTTTGTAGGGGATGAAAGAGAATGTTTTATACAACCCAATTAACATTGTATTATTTCTTTTGTATCTGGAGACATCCGTCATATTTGCACTGCAACTCTAAGCCTGGCTTCGAGCAGGCAGTAAGACCTGTCAGTAAGGATGTATAACCTCAAGAAAGAAACAGATTGGGGTGGTGAAGTACTGTGATTTGACACTCTCTCTGGTGTGAGTTTGAAGAGAAGTTTTAAACACCATTCCAGATTGCATACTTGAGCTCTCCTCCTAGATACCAAGAGATATCTTTGTGGATATGGTACAAAAAAAAGGAGTTGGCAGTATTCAACCCCAAGAATCTTGTTCTGCTTAACCACTTGCAAGTCTCTGGGACCATCAGTTAAGAATTAGATTATGCATTTTCATCTAAGCTGACCTCTTAACATTTCTTCATCTTATAGTGCAAACTGAAATTTTTCTGTGCTTCCATGAGCAAAGCCGATGTTTGAGACTTGACAAATTACCTAAGGTACCATGTATAGCCATTTAAATTAGAAAATCCAGGTTTGGCTGCTTTTAGTATTTGGTATCACTTAATCAAACCACCTGTTGATGGAATCTTGAATTAAATCAGGGAGGTTTTTATTTGCTAGACCATTTTCTGCATCTTACGTTCTGCAAAGCGAGGTATTACACAAAGCTTGTTCTCTGATGAAATTTGGATGTAATGCATTTAAATCTGTTGTCATCTTTAGGGTTTAGATGTTGATGTGGAAAACTGTGCTGTGTGCATTGAGAATTATAAACTGAAGGACACTGTCCGAATTCTGCCATGCAAGTAAGTTGCCATGATTATTCTTTCCTCTATAACCATGTTTTCTCTAAGAAATATGATATGAGCTTTCTGGAAACTCTTCTGAAATGCTGGTGGCAGAGCTGAAGCTGTGCCATTTTCATTGCCTGTTACGTTTTGAGGGGCACGGGGTACCATGTTGCATTTCACATGTATGCAGGTAAAAGGACCAGTTGGGAGAATCATAGAATCATTAAATTCTAAAAGACCTGTTAAGATCATCCAGTCCAACTGTCAGTATACCACCACCATGCGTACTAAACCATGTCCCAAAGTGCCACGTCTGCGTGCTTTTTGAACATCTCCAGGGAAGGAGAAATGTAGGAATGAAGCAGCACTTTCTTATTAAGTTAGAACTGTACCCTGTTGAATTGGTAGCTCTGTGGTGTGCTTGGGTTTAGTAACAGTTCTTATTTCAGAAGTGTAGTATGAAAGAAGATGCTTCTGTAAGTCTCTGAGTAAACTAAGCAGTACCCAATTGTCAAGGTTATAAAGAAATGGGTTGATTTTTTAATGTAGTAACCTGCACATCATTTGAAGGAATATATGTGGCTTTCATGGTAAGTTCTAAAGAGCGTTTCTTTTCTTTAGGCACATCTTCCATAGAACGTGCATTGACCCTTGGCTTTTGGACCATCGAACTTGTCCAATGTGTAAACTAGATGTTATCAAAGCTTTGGGATATTGGGTATGTTGCACACTTAACTTCAACTTTTAAAGTCTAAGTACTGTGCAGGAGGCAAGACTTTGTCACTGTTAAGATGAGAGCAGTTTGTTACTTGGTGAGACTGAGGAAGCTGGGCAAAGATGCAAGTATAATTGAGTGAGAACCAGAAAAATAAGGGAATTTTATGCGTAAGAGCTTAAACATTGTATTGAGCAGCTTATGAATCCTCTGTGTACTCTTCTGTGATAACCATTTTTTCTGTCTCCAGCTGATGATAGTAAAAACATAAAGCAGAGGTGAGGCAGTTTGCCTAAGCTGCAAAAACGTCACTTAATTCAGTAGATCTAAAGCATATATTTGATCTTGTTGAGAACTGCAATTCAAAGGAAGAAATAACAGTTTTTCTATCCTGTTTGTGTACTTCTGCATATGCCCAGTGTTTTAGACCTATAAATGAACCAGTACTTAGAACCTTCCTAAAGACATTCACCAGAAACTGGTTAAGTAGAGAAAATGATGTGCTCTCATTTCTTTCTGACAGCACCAGAAAAGAGAGATGAAGACACGTGCGGTAGGTTACTTGGTCACTGTTGATAAATAGTCTTGAGTTCCACTAAAACGCCATAGGCATGAATGTACCTCTTTTCTTTTCCACTGATTTACAGAGATCTTCAGAAGACAAGGGTGTTCTTTGGTTTCAGGAACCCTCCTTTCATAGACTAGCTCTGTGTATTGACTAGCTTTTCTCTTATTTCACTTCAGAGACTTAGCAGATCTATGGAAGACTTTAATGCACTACTTTTTTGTCAGAGGTGACAATGTATGCTATGTAACATATATACCAGATTGTGCTGCTTCTGTGTATTAACTCAGACTTTATCCAAGATTTGCAATCTTTTTGTCATGTAAAATAGTTATTATTACTTTAATATGGTTACGTTAGCTGCTTATATTTTTCTCACTTTGAATTCTTGCAGTTGATGTAATGTATGCAGAAGGATATATCCATTTGTATACAGACTGAAAACTGAAATATTAAAACATTCAGAACACTTTTATTCCCTGAATTCATGCTGTTGCAGAGGATAGTGATGCTAAGCCTAATCAGGAGGAGTAATACCTCCTCAGCTTCTTATGCAAAATCAATGTTGGAAAGCTGATTGAATAGGATTATATTAAATACAGAAGCCCAGTTCTTTTTTTTCTGGTGAAATGGGGGAAATGTCTTGCTTACGCATCAATCATTCAAGTCCCACTGAAGCTAATAATGTGGGAAATCATTCAGTATTTTCTTCTAGCTTAGTTTTCAGCCTGATCCAGGTTGCCCAAACTAGTTTGTAGAGTGATTGTGTGAATCTCTTACTGATGTGAGGGAAAAAAAGTGCAAAGAGCAAGGCAGCTTCTTTCAGCAGTGTGCTTGCCGAGTGACATAACTGCAGACAAGAATGTGCAGCCTTTTTATAGAAATCTGCAAAGAGGCTGAAAGCTCAGTCCAGTTTTATGGAAAACATATACTTCATAGAATCATATAGTTTGGGTTGGAAGGGACCTTAAAGATCATCCAGTTCCAACCACCCTGCCGTGGGCAGGGACACATCCCACTAGATCAGGCTGCCCAAGGCCCCATCCAACCTGGCCTTGAACACCTCCAAAGATGGGGCAGCCACAGCTTCCCTGGGCAACCTGTGCCAGTGCCTCACCACTCTCATGGTGAAGAAATTCTTCCTATTGTCCAGTCTAAATCTGCCCCTCTCCAGTTTATACCTGTTCCCCCTCATCCTATCACCACAAGCCTTTTTGAATGGTCCCTCTCCAGCTTTCTTGTAGGCCTCAAGATTGAGATGCTTCAGAATTTTTAAAGGCTCAAAGTAGAAGGAAGGTAATAAGTCCTATTACCCAGTCTTTGTTTTGTAGAGAGCGAACTTCAGTGGTCTAGTAGCTATTTCTTACAAGAAAAAAAAACCCCGCAGGTCAGCATGTCTGCCTGATTCAGTAGAGCCTTGTTTAATCCTGTAGCTTTGGTGCTTATTTTATTGCCTAAGTTTTGGAAACCAAATTAATGCCCCCCACCCACACATGTAGAGATTAATATCACATGTGTCTTAACTTGTGTTCAATGATAGCAGTTCTATAGCTTATTAAAATTCAGTACCTTTTAAAATATATTGCTTTGGTGCTAAAGAAAGAATCTGCCTAGAATTTCTTAAGTCTTAGGATGGGCCTTGGCTGATTGTTTGAAGAGGGGGAAAAATACTCATTATAAAGCCCACAGAATAGCTACTTTTACTGCAGTATACTTGCTTATGTATAAATGATGTCAGTATATCAATGGCAATACCGTAATAAAGGTAGACTTTAATTTTAGGAACAGAATTGTGCCTGTAGGACTTCTAATTAACTTTCAGAATGGATTATAAATAGCTCCTGCTATACAATAGATGAAATAAATTCCTTTGTGCTGCAGATGTTTTTTGTTCCTGCAAAGTGACAAGCCAGCATATTTGCATTTTTGGAACAGACTGAAAGTTAGTCTAGAGCGAAGTTTGTTCTGATGTCAAATGTTTGCTCACCTCAGTAAAAGAAAAAAAAGTCTAAGCTTGTCCAACTAATAATATGAAAAACAGAGGCTTCCACAAACTCATGATGGATCAATAGGTTTGTTCAGCGTGGACTTCACATATACTGAGCCTGCCTCTAACCAAACTGCAGCAATACTGTTGCTGCAGTGTTGAAATATTCAATCAAAGAGGCTGGCTGGGTTGACTTCTGCTGCTGCTGCTGTTCTTGGCTTAGGGGTGGCTTTGAAAAAGTGGCTTTTTCTTTTGCTTGGCTTTATTTCTTTGTGGTTGGACAGTAGCGTTGAAAATAGGTGCTGCTCAACACTGTACCCATGAACACACAGATAATAGGCAAAAAAAAAAGGTCTTTTTTCCAATAAGGTGAGGTCACAAAGTGGTAACATGGTGGAATTTTGATGCCTAATGGTAGACAAAAGTGCCAGTTAAATGTATTTAATTTTGAAGGGGGACCCTGAAGATGTACTTGAAGTTCCAATACCTGAATCAATAAGCGGCAGCGTTTCAGTTGGAAGTCTGAGTATTGCTTTACAAGATGATGACAGAAATGAAGTAAGCGAATTGTCAGCTTCTTCCACGAATGAATCTGTATTGCAATGTACCAGTTTAAAAGAGGATGCAGGTGAAACCACAGCATTACTTGGTAAGTCATAATTTAGTTTATTGCTTAACAATCTTTAGCACTGTTCATTGCATTAGAAGAAGCCATTCTTTAAGTAATATTAGCAGTGTTAGCACTGCGGTGCGGACCAGACTAAGTGGTGTCACTTCTGATGTTCAGAAAATATGAACAGGTAGATTTTGAGAGAATTCTATTGATCTGGAGAAAACTGTTCTTGGGAGGGAGGGGAGAAAGTTGTAAATAGTGTCTTAGGAGGATTACTTACACAGGGAACATTGGAGAACCTTAGGTATACATGAATATGAAATTTGTTGCCAGAGTTTGGATTAGTATAACAGAAAAAATGTATTAAAAAGGTAAATCAACAAACAATTTTTCTTCCAATTCCTGCCTTCTAGACGTGGATGTCAGTAATAACCGTCATGGAGAGCATCTATCTAATGGAAATTCCCACTGAACTGCTTCATGGAAGATACCTTGAATAGACTGTTGAAGAACTATTATTTTTTATTTAATTAGTATGGACTTTTGTCTAGTTAATGGAAAAAATAACAATGTAAATTATTTTACCTTCAAACTTTTCTAGCTGGTGTTCCAAAAGGGCTAATGACTAAGAATTTTGTACACAGGAGGATTTTATAAAACCTCCTCTGGATGTCTCATCCTAAAAAAAAAATGCAATAACCCTTTTTCTGTAAGCATTGTTACAATGTCGTTGTGTTCCAGAGGGCTGTAACAAAGATGAAGACTAGGCAGTGAAAACAGTGTAGAATGTCTAACAGATAAATATTTTGGATGCACTATTTACATTCAGTATGTACACATGGAGAACACTTACGAGACTACAGTTATTAAAATGCTCTGAAAGTTCTGATTTGTTGTAATTGGAGATGGATGTTCTTAGGAAAGATATAACCTAACATTGAAGGAATCAAATAACTTCATGGATATGTTGCGTATCCTTCTTTGTGATGAAAAAATTGCTAGTTGCAACTTTCCTTACATGTAACGAGTACTGATTTGATCTTGTAACGTGTTCTACTTAAGAGTGGATGCTGAGAGAAAAGGAGACTTTCTCCACCTTGCTAGCTTTTAAACTGAATTTGCCAGTAATAGGTTGTGCTAGGTGGTCTTCACGTGCTGAGCATGTAGACTTATTTAGGTATATGCACACTGGTTACCTCTTTGAATCTTAAACTCAGTAGAACAGAGGTAAAGGGCTAATTATGGCTACAATATATTTATTAGTGTATTTATAAGAATTTACTTAATTCCTTCTTTCTCCCGTTCCCATCCTGTCCCACTTAGTTATATACGAATTGAAACTGTTACTTAGAATCTACAAAGGTTGGGTTTGTTTTTTTCTTTTCCTTTGCATAGAGATGCTGGAATTCTCTTGGATATTCCACATCGGGAGTTTTGACTGGATTTGCCATTAGCTTTTATTCCTTCCTTTTAAATTAGCAGTATTGTGCCTTATAGTAAAACACTTAAGAAACCTGAAGCATCTGAGAGTAAATATAAACCCTGGCATCTCCCATTATGACCTCTTATTCAAATATTTATATACTGTAAGCGGTATAAGGAATTGCTAAACTGTTTTGTAAAGAAATGTGTATATTTAAAACACTACTTAAGAGTGTTAAGTGAATTGTTTAGGATTTTAGCATTGCCATGTTATAGTATACTACATTCCTCAATTTTCTTCTGTAAAGCTGTTACTACAGGTTGCTTAAAACAGTGTCTTTTACTAGACATTTGTTTTAGAGTGCATTTTGTTTTTAAAATGTATATTTGGAATGTTTTTAAGAAAATATGCAATTCTTTTTCTAACTTATATTGAGCTTCAATAGAAGCAATAACTTTTTTAATTTTAGAATGAATGTTCCAGAAATGACAGAGGTTTCAGCTGGGGAAATATAATCTGAACTTCTACTTCGCGGAGCAGATGTTTCACCCTAAATTTCCTTCAAAATATTCCTACCAATGTCTACTTCAAAAATACAAATCTGCCTCTTCCCTACAGGAGTGTAACTTTTTAGTTTACTGGAAAATTGTCAGGTTGTGGTTCTGATGTCACCAGCAGGTGCAAGTTTTTGTGATGCCTTTATCTTACAAGAAGCACATGAGAATGGAATATGACTGACCAACCATCTCCAAAACTGAACAAATAACAACCCACAACTAAACCTAACAATGTATAGGGACATTTATGTCTCCAAAAGAAGCTTATCAACACTTCCAAAACTGCCTTTTTAACTCTCTTCAATATTAAAATCTAAGTCTTCTCCCTCTTCCTTAACACAAAACTGAACATTGACATAGTAAATGTTGAGAGGGTTTAAACTCTAGCTCAAGGAGGAACCAAAAGGCGTTATCAAGAGAAGTATTGTCAGTCTGTGGATTGTGTCTTGCTGATACCTGCAGCGCAATATTCTTGCTGGAGGGGAGAAATGTGGTGAGTACTGCAGCTTTTGTGTCATACCTATTAAAGAAAAAAAGCTTTTCTTAAGAATCAAAGCTAAGCTCTGGCAAAAGAAAAGCTAAAGAACCTGCAAATTGAAAAGTGTTCTTATAAAATCTGAAATGTAAGTAATACTATTGATGTACAAAAATATCTGAGCGTGAAGGTACCTGTTTTGTTTCCACCTTTCACAGTAGTAGTTACAGTTGTTTCAGTCGAATTGGTTTGCACATAGATAGTCTTTGATCTAGTTAGGTCTTGTAAGGCCAGCTGTGCTGCTGAGGAATGATGACAATAAAAGGCCGAATTGCAGTGCCTCCAGCAAACAGTTTGCTCTCATTGGAAGCACAATGACAAAAATCCTTTGAAGCGAATCATTAGTCTGACCTCAGTCCAAAAGCTGACATGCATTTGGAAAAAGAGAGTGACACGATAAAAAGTACAAGACAGGAAAGAGGCAATGTAGGGAGCTTAAGACAGTAGCAAGAGAGGATTAGAGACATGAAGCATATGACCTACTGTTACAGCTCATCTAATACATAACTTTTAGAGTAAACAGTTGTAGGCAGCTATACATAAACACAGGTTCCCAGACTGCTGATCTGGACCTGCTACGTTGGATCAAACTGGTATTTCTTGTTTCTAGCATTTTACCTACCAAAAGCTTATTTGAAGGTCAGAACTAATGAATCTCTTTACCCCCCTAAATGTTTTTGCTTCTTGCTCTTAGGCCATGCCCCACCTAATGCGGGAGCTGATGCTGTGTGTGTTGTGGGTTCTTTCTGCTGCACCCCGCCCCCTCACCCCAATCTCTTTTTCCCTTCCAAACTGCACATTTTTCATAAAATGTGCAGGAACTTATGTCTGAGACCTCTGTGTCTCTGTCAGATTTTACAGTAATCAGGCAGAGGGCTTCTTATTAGAATTGATATGGTATGATTATACGAAGGTAAAGCATGGTTCCCCACATGAGGCGGACAGCCTGTCAGTTGTGATGCTGAATAAATCGGTCGGGGGAAATCCCTAGCACGACAAGGGGATATTACTGTAGAATAAGTTTTGTTAGTCTCATGGTCATTGGTAAGGCTTCGTTAGTTCTGGTGTTACTGTTGGGGAGAAAATTTGTGAAGTTCCAGTGCTTTTAAAAAGGAGCTGTGAACATGTCAAAATGGACTGGTGTTTAAAGCGAGAACTAGAGGCGCCTCTTTGTTCAGAAATTTTAGTTTATTAATAATCTACAAATTCCAAACTGGATAAGAAATTTGACAGTCCACAACTGTTTCAACTATCTTCAGCTTTCAGACTTGATAGCAAGCAAAAATGAATCCTAGACATTGCAGATCTAAATGCATATTAATAGTTAATTACTTTCAGTACCAGTGTAACTAGAAAATTCGGGGGGTTCTACTAATGACCCCTAGACTGAATTCCTCTTTAGCTCTAACGGGCGCTTAGAGAAGATTCTTTGCATGTACTAGGGAGGTTTGCTTAGATAACAGTAACTCCTTTCCGCTGCCCCTCACATCCCCTCCTCTCCCCCAGTATGTGACTGTAATCCACTAAACTGTTACCAGTAATTATTGCTAGATTCTGGAAGTATGCGGGGGGAGTTGTAGGATAACTTAACTACAGAGAGAATGCTTGTAATCCATGCCAACTTAATACATTGGGCCCTGGTATATTCCTGCCAAAGCTGGGCTGTTGCACTTGGGGAATTCCTGTCCTGTACCAAAGTGTAACTGGCACAGAAGAAAACCATTGCAACAGTTCTGTCAAACATGCAGACATTTGGGTTTCTTTATCACTTCTTGATTCAGGAGTGGTTGTCTTGGTTTTCTGCCTTGCCTGCTAAACTTTCTCTGGGAGCAGCCTGTAGTAGTTGTGCAGAGAGGAGCAAAGCAGGTGTGTAGTGATGGTTGCCCCGCTCCCTATGCCCTACTGCTCAGAAGGCGTCTGAGGCAGAGGCAGCATCTACACTTGTAGGTTTTGATGAGCTCAGTCAGAAGTGAAAGGTGCTGGGTTTACATTGTAATGGCAATAAATAGGACACAACAGGTTGAGCTAATTATTTAGCTGCCGCATAAAAGCAGACTTACCCAGTCTAGGCAAGTCTAGACATGCAGCTACTGTTATCAGTGCCAAATGTACCTTGAATTATACACCAGTCGGCTAAGAATGGTATTCTGAATTTGTGGAATATTTTTTCAGTTGCTGCCACAATGTGTAATAGAGATGTTTTTATTACACATCAGCATTCCAAGTGTTTGGTAAAACCGGTAACTCTTGCTCAACAGAGCCCGTAGCACCCTCAGTTATGCCAGCAGTTATGGTTAGGTGGGTATTTGGGGGATTTGTTTGCTTTTCTGGATTTTTTTGTTTTTGTTGTTGTTGTTGTTGTTGTTTCAGCTTTGGGTTTTTTTTGAGTGGAGCAGTTGCATGTGTAGTTTTCATTTGTTTGACTTTCAGTACTTGGCATTAAATGCAGTGCTTCTGTGCTGGGTGAAGGCGCTGACATCAATAAGAATGTACTGAAACCTAGTAGAGGAATCGCCTATTAGTATTTCATCAGGTTAACCTGGAGGGAATGGAGTTCTTGGTGCTGGCAACTTGACAAGAGAGCATTCTCTGCTGTATGTTTCCCTTCAGCTGCCAGGCTGGGTGAGACTTTGCCCAATGTCTTGGACTGATTTAATAGCCTTTTGCTAAAGGGAGAGATAGTGGTCCTTTCTGGCTTCCTTTTCTGGTCTATTTACTTTGCTCTGTCTTACATAACGGTTAAGAGAATGCAATGAACTAATTCAACAGAAGTGGCAGAAAATTAAAACTATCAAAGCTGTGTTTTGACAAGTTAGGAAACGAAATTTCTGTGCAATTGATGGAGTTTTAAAACTGAGCTATAAGCATATGAGGAGTTGGGGTGGAGTAGGGAAAAGCAAGACTCTCCTTGGATAAGTTAAGACATGTGGTTTTATGATAGGGCCATGGTGAATTACAGTTCCTGAAATGGAAGGTGGGAGCAGCATATTTATTTTTAACTAGAATGAGTGTAAAACTTGTCTTCTGTCCTTGAGAGAGTGATCTTTACTAGATGTGTTCTTTTCTCTTGCAGGTGATATGTGAAGATTTGGGAATTGGAATTGTAGATTAAACATGCACAAATCATGCTGAAGGCTTTTGTTTTTGTTCAGTATGGGTCCTGATCTCCCTCCTCAGATATCCTGTTGTATTGCAAAACTTGATTTGAGAAAGTTTAAAAAGTAGAATGTCTCTATAATTGCATGTGTTTGTGTGAAGAATGCATTGCCTGGAAAATGTCTACTATATGTCCATTGAACCTGAAGCTACTTTTCACCATCTGAAACATGGTAACGATACCGCACTTTTAAATGAGTGTATCCTTCTTAATTCAGAAGAACAATTTGGGTTTTTATATTTTTTTTTTCAGTCTGAAGCTTAGGTCCAAAACTTTGAAGCCAGTTACTTCTACTGTAAACATAAATGCAGAGAACCATTCAAACTTGCTAGTCTGTCAACAACTATTCACAATCAACGGTCTTTTGTGGTAACCTTGTACTAACTTGGTTGCATTGTTTGGATTAAGCACTGGGCTATGTCTTATCCATTGTGTATGTACAACTGTAAGAATGTCAAGTTATGCATTGTTGTTGTAACTTAATGGCTAAAAGCTCAAATTCCGTAATAAATTATACAGATCTTTTAAAAAGCACCATGTCTGAAGCTTGAAGGGTTTATTTGCTTTGCTTATGTAAATGGATGTGGACACTTGACTAGCGCAGCATAAAACAATCCTAACTTCATCCTGGGTAACCAAGGGGATTATTTGCTACACTAAGTTCACATCTTTTCTGTATGTTGTGGAGTTCCCCCCGCCCCGAAGTAACCACTATGTATGTGGGTTAGTGGGTTAACCTGTAACCTGGGCTGGCTCTCACTCCCTCTTCCCAACAGGACAAGGTGAGAAGATGCAAAAACTTGTGGGTCGAGATAAGCAACAGTTACCAGTTACTACAGGCAAAAGGGACTTGACTTAATGAAAACTAATTTCTCGCCATTTGAAAATAGAATAGGGTAGTCAGAAATAAGGACAAAATTAAATTCACTTTTCTTTCACCCCCTCTTCTTCCTAGGCTCAACTTCACTGCTTTTACTCCTTTTCTATCTTTTCTATCTCTTCCCTTCCCTGACTGCTGGCAGGTCCATGGGGAAGGAGGGTCATGATCAGTCCATACCATTTGGCCTCCGCTGTCCACAGGCTCCCTCACAGAGTTTGCAGTTCTTCAGGAACTGTTCCAATGTGGATCCTATCCCTGGAGTGCAGACAGCTCCAGTGTTATGGAGATGCCATAGGCCTGCCTGAGGGGCTCAGCTGTGCCCTGCAGTTAGGCTCTTGGAGCAAGAGCCTCAAGGTCACACTGCAAACTTCTTCCCCCTCAACTTTGCCATGTAAACTAAATAGACTAAGAAATGCAGCAGAGCATGGGTCACCTTCCCTCCTAACAAGCAAACAATGCAGGAGCATACAGGAAATTCTGTTAACAAGTTTAAGTATTTTCATCAATGCACAGGGCTTGGAAATGAAGGGGTTGTGCCTCCTTCCTAAGTATAGGAATGTATGATCATAGAATGGTTTGGGTTGGAAGGGGCCTTAAAAGATCATCTAGTTCCAACCCCCCTGCCATGGGGCACCTCCCACTAGATCATGTTGCTTGAAGCCTCATCCGGCCTGGTCTTGAACACCTCCAGGGATAGGGCATCCATGACTTCTCTGGGCAACCTGTGCCAGTGCTTCACTACTCTCACAGTAAAAAATTTCTTCTGAAGATCTGATCTACATCTCCCCTCTTTCAGCTTAAAACCATCCCACTTCATCTTATCACTGCATTCCGTGATAAAGAGCCCTTTTCCCCTGCTTTCTTCTAAGTCACCTTTAAGTACTGAAAGGAAGTACTTAGGATTTTATCATAGGTACTTCTATAAGAATGTTTCTTGATAATTGATTTTTTTCTTTTAGCTACGGGACAGTTCCAGTGACGGGGGATTTATGCATGGCAGTACAACTCAAACAAATACCGTGAAAAGGCAGAACCAGCTAAGCTTTTACTATAGTATCACAGTATCAGCTTTGTGAGGGTTTTTTTGCTAAGCTTAAATTCTTTTAAAGAAGTTGTGCAAGTTCTAAGGTAAACAGCACTGCCTTGAAGTAGCAGTAATCAGTTTCTTGATTTGTTTTCTACTGTGCTATAAGCTAGAGTACAAAGTTCCAAACAAAAGCATAAAGTGTTTTTTTTTAAACCAAGTTTTTGACGAGGGGTACTAATACATAGAAAATAATCAAATTGCACTCCTACTTTAGTAGGTGTAAAGCATTAAGGTACAAGTTCAGAGCATGAGCTAGGTAAGCTGTTACTGCTAACAATGACTTACAGCAAGTATCTTGGGTTTTAGAAGGAAGTCAAGATTGCAACAGACCTTAAATAAATACAGCTTTAGTTGGCATAAGATATCTTAACTCTGGGAAGCTATACAAGTCTTGTCATTAGGGGTTAAAGAATACCTCTCAGAGGACTTCATACTAAAAGTCTTGCGTGAGATGAGAGATCAATGGGATTTTCAATCTAAGCCATTTAGCAACGTAAATTACTTGGAAAGAAAAAGCCAAAAGACAGTCTTGACCTTGCATTATTGATCTCGCACTTCATAAAAATTTGAGAAGATGCAGATTTAAAACAGCTTTCATTTATCAAGTAGCATTAAATTTGAACTAAGCTAGGTTTTCAAGTTATTTTCCTTTTCAGTCTCAGGGCTTCAGTAACAGCAGCTATTCTACTATCAGCTTATAACACTACTTTAGCAGACTCCTTCCCCAATTTCCCTAACACCTGACATCTAACACCTCTCCAGCAATATGCTTTTAAAGAAGAGTATCTTTTCTTTTTGGTAGACACAGAACCAACTGCTTACACAAATTTTGAAGTGAGAGGAAGCTGGAGAAGGCCAAGGGGAGACCTTTATCACTCTCTAGAACTGTAAGGAAGCTGTAGCAAGGTGGGTGTTGGTCTCTTCTCTCAAGTGACAGGATGTGAGGAAGTGGACTCCAGTTGCACCAGGGGAGGTTTAGATTGGATATTCGAAAAAATTTCTTTACTGAAAGTGGTCAAGCATTGGACCAGGCTGCTCAGAGAAGTGGTGGAGACTTCCCTGACTGTTCAAAAAATGTATAGACATGGCTTAGTAAGCACTGGTGTTGGGCTGATGGTTGGACTTGATGATCGTTGAGGTCTTTTCCAACCTTAATGATTCTATGACTTGGATTTTTATGGAAGAAATGGGACCACATCTTTCCTCAGTGCAACATTCATACAAACATAGATAGATGAGGTATTTCAGCTACTAACGGTATGAGGCCACTATTCTGGAAAAATTCTGCAATCTTGAAAAGACGGAGTACAGCACCCAACCCTTCATTTCTGCCACATAAAGATAAGCCTTTAAGCTATTCCTAGCATCACAGTATCATTAAGGTTGGACAGACTTTCCCTTACTCACCAAAACGAGCATGCATCATTAGAAGTTGTACCCAGCTTCTAGAAAGTCTTTCACAGTAAAGAAAGGGCAAACAGGAACTGAAGTTACTTACCTTGATACAAACTGACTTCAATTATTTACAAGCCATTTTGGACCCAAAGAGAGTGAGTGCCAGACTAACAGTTATATTTGCTGTGAAACAGCAAATGCCCTTTACATTGTCTCTCCAACTGGAGCCTGTTGTTCAGGATATGTATATGACATACACAGTTCAACCAATAGCCAAAAATAGGCTCAACACTTTTCACAAACTCAATCACGTATATCAGAAAAGGCAGCATTTATTTTTTAAACACACAAAATGCTATTTATAGTGTATTACATCATTAATCCAGAAATTTAAATTTAAAATATACAATTAATTAGTATAGAACAGTGGCAGAGTTGAGGGGTTTTTTTGCCAGTGACACAGTGGTTTTATTTTGATGTTTTTGTCTCTGATGGATTTTCCCCGGTGTCCAGTGTCTTCAGCAATCTGAAAAGGCCGGCTGCTTCTCGTATCCGACTGAACTCAATACAAAATGCTTGCACTTCTATAAACAAGTCCTGTACATTAATAATTTTGTTTCTGATTAAGGACTGAAGAAAGACACAAACAAGACGGACCAGCCGGTTCTGAAACAGAAGAGACAGGGTTTCATAATCCAAGTAAGTGTTTGCAAGCAAGTCAGTTAAAGGACTGCTGGCCCTCAGCAGTACAACTGAGACATTTTCAGGGGCAATTTCGCTTCAGTAATCTTGTTCCCAAGCTTTGTACACACTGCTTCCCCTATTTTTCTACCTCCCATACCGTTACTGTGTTTAAAAAATTGACTACTCTGCTTTGTAGAGCTTTCTCAAGATTAATCCTGTACACGAACAAAGCACTGAAGCTACATACACACTGCACTTATTTTATGGAATCTCTAGAGTCAGAGAGAAAGGAGCATAGCTGAAGATGATGTCATCAGTAGGGTCTTGCTTAGTCTTATTTTATACAGTAACACTACAAAGAAAAATGAACAGGCTCTACATCTCAGAATTCCCCAGTCACCATGTGATTAAGGCACTCCAGCTGGGAAGTGACAGCAGCAGAACTGATCCCACACTCATTTGGTGAGAAGCGCCTTATCACTGAATTAGTAGACAACCCTCTTCATCTTAGAAGTAAAGAGAGTATCAGTGTTACCTAATGCAAGAACATGCTTCAGAGCTCCTGGCTGTGAGCTATGATTTTCCACCTGATTCAGTAAAAAGATGGTATCTCAGAAGCATTCCTCCTTCCTGAGGGTTGCTTAGGTAACCTTTTGCAGACCACACTGTTGGTTGGGAACTGGCGACCTAGGAACGGTCACCTACAATTTATTGTACACAGATCCAGTCACTGATTACCTAAGAGTGCATTCTTTAAGGACAAAAGCAGATCTTGCTTTATCATTAACATGGTCTCATAGTTCACTGTGAGAAAGAGTTGAAACCAAACCTTTCCCTAAAAGCAACTATATACACGAGCAGTTATCCGACAGAAATAAGGGGACTTGGTGGATTAAGTGTCCAAAGTGTTTTAGATTAACTGTGAAAATAAGCTATCAACTAATCTTACAGGAAAAGAGCTTACTACTGCAAGATTTGCTACCTCTACCAAGAGAATTCAGAAACTGAAGAAGGTATTTCCTTCAATGCCATCAAAAGGCATCACACATTTTTCTCTGCAATACAAATGCATTACAAGAATAGCTTTAATAATTGAGGGAGATTAAACTCAGAACAGAAGTACAAATGCAAGGTGCTGGCTGACTCCCAGTCTCTGAGAATTGTGCCTCTGTTACTTCCAACAGAAGTGGGTTTTGTAACATGCTTTTCAAACAAAACATCTTGTGTCTCAGTTGCTGTGAGGCCTCACACACAGTATTAACAAACATTACATCTCACAAGCTTTGCATGTTACTTGGCGATCAGTATCTAATATATCAACATATATGCATTCCTTGATGCTCTAGTGTGCCTGTAGTACAGCAGCTACTTGCCCTTAGCAGCTCCTTTGGGCAGTGTCCCATCCTATGGGCATACTCTCAGCTACAGCCCAGGTTTGCTGCCATTTTCCTATTCTGCTACTAAATGTGACAGGTATGGCTATGGCTATTCAGTGGGTCACCAATCAAGCTACTCATGTGTATCTGGCAGAGTCACAATGCACAGATAGAAGCATCAGCAGCCACCAAAAGATAACAAATGGTTAGTCATCTTCTGGAAGGGTATTGAAAACAAGGCAGAGGGGGTTTTGCTGCTATCTAAATTCCCATTGCACTCATCCTGTGTACCGCATCCAATTTTTGTCTCTGCAGCTTAAGGATGTAGCAGAGCTAGAGAAGGCACTAGAGAATGACACCAAAATGCTCAAGGGAAAGGAACAGCTGCTTTGTTGCAATGGACTAAGGAGGTTGCAGTCTTTCGGTATTGAGAGGAAAAAGATGAAACAGGACTTTGTCAAGATTCACAAAGCCAGGGGTGACATGAACTGGTTTTCACCAATAATGTATCCAAGGAAACAAGATCTACTGGGCACTAAGAGAAACCAACAGATCAGTTTAGGATAGAAGGAAGTACCTCACACAGTATGTACGTGCCTTCTGTGCCAAAGGTACAGAAACCACTCCAGGGGTTAAAGATCACTGAAGTGGCTACAACTTGCATGCTTGTTCTGAGCAAGTATGTCAAGCTTGGGAACGGAGAGTATGATGTTAGAAAAGAGAAGGGGTTTAGGTCTTTTTAGGTCTTTAAGGAGATCTGCAAGCCGATGTCAGTTGGTAACATTCCTGATTGAAGAACAAGACCTCCACATGAAGTGCTGGGTGCTCTTCTACAAAAAAGAAACTCAAAGCTTAAAATGAAGCAGAAGGCAAACAACTAAACTGAGGGTGAAGAAAAGGCACACTAGTAACAGATGAACCTTCTGGATGCAAGCAACAGACTTACATAAAACTACAGTTTTGCCAGGGAGAAGTGTATTATGTCTTTAGACAAATAGGGAACAGTAATTACCTGTGAAACCTCGTAAAAAGGTGAAGAAACATCTGTTAAGCATTATAAAGAACTGCACAGTGTGTTAGGAAAAAAAAGTGCCCTTGAAATAAAGGAACAATAAGACAGAAAAACTTAAAGCTATCAGCCTTATAAAATCTTCACACACATTATACAGCAGTATGTGGGATCCTTTTTCCTAACCAGTTTACTAAAGTACTCACCTGCATATATTTGTCTTTTATCTGCTCACAGGTGGAGATACAGTTGGAGATATAAAGATGAATAAATTCAGGTGGGAGATCAACTGCAGTAGTAAGCCTGTTCAAATTAAAAATAGCCATTGGCTTATGAAGCCATAAATCTAGTGATTCCATGGCAAAACATGAGTTAAGCCTGCAACATTAGTTTATTCTCAGTCATGTCATACAGAGCTTGTATCTGACAGTTTCCACAGACATATTTCTAAACATTTAAATGTCTCCATTATGAGACTCTGACACAGTACAGAAGCTGAGAGTTAGACTGGTTTCTAGTATACAACACACCTATAAACATTTGCTATATATTATACAAATGAATCAATGATACTAGTTTCCAATTTACTATAAAGACCCCAAGGTGAGTACCAAGATTCTTCTGTAATCAGCACTGCAACACAATTTTGCTTTTCACATCTGCATTTCATTCATTTGCATTCACGGAACCTAAATGCTGACTCCTTCCTTAGGTCTACAACTGGAATAACTCCTTTGTTGCATCAAAAGATCAGTTTCCCTAGTTCTTTCAGATTGAAATTTTATTCCTAAAAACTGAAACAATGGCGCTCAAATACAAGAGACCCCGACTAGATGAAAGTGTTAAGTAGAGATTCATGATGCAAAATAATCTCAGAATACTGCAGCAGAGTTAGAGAACTATTGCATCAAACAATGGTATTGGTGTATTTTTTAAGTGTTAACAGCAAAGCACACCTATTTGTAGTTGAATACTGGCTAGTTGAGCTGTTGTTTCTTGCCCGAAAAAGCAATACAGCTCAAGTTTTAGATAACAGCATACCTTAAATGCATAACTTGCCATAACGTTACAACAGAATGTAACCAAAGTAACTCTAATCACAGTCCCATCTTAAGTAGAGAAAAGGGAAAGGGCAAAAGGGAAAACCATACACATTTAAGAGATTTTGATTTCAAGTTTTTGTCTTATTTCACTTGAAAACTAACATCTCCCTGTTTGAACTGACAGTAATTTTGCAGTTTAAGAGAAGTTGCTCCTATGGTAGTTATGCTTTGGAAGAAGCAGCATGCCTGACTGGTAGCATAGCATCCCTGAACACTTGTAAAAGCTCTTTTCTTACCACTATTTCTCCATGTCACGATCATTAGGCCAGCTTCAGGGCAGTTAACTGCTGTCAGTCTGCACCAGTGGGAGAGATTTATTTCAGAAATAAAATGTTTCTTTCCTCCAATAATATTTAAGGTTCATTTTGACTCTGCTGCAAGAGGCCTGCTAAACCAGGCTGACTGGGGAGTTTACATTCAGTAACTGGCAAGAAACTAAATGGAAATAAGTGGCAGAAATGTAATTTTGTAGTTTGTGGGGATTAACTGTCCAAAAAGTTTCCCATCGAAGAGGCTAGCATTCTGTTAAGAAAATTGGTTGTACCTATATGCAAAAGTTACTCCCAACGAAGACATGGCACGAACATAAAGCAGGATGGCTATTTAACAATACCACCTTCTGTTCACTTAAGCCATATCAAGAATGCAAGTTGTGTTTAAGCAGATTAGCTGCGTGGCATTAACATTTTGTTGAGGGTTCTTACAATAACTGCTGTTTGTCCCACTTTAGTCCTCTATCTTCCACACAGGCATATTTCAGGAAGGACCAAAATTAACCTTTCCAGATGTCCTAATGAAAGGCAAATGCTACCTCAGTTGAAAGAAGACAGAAGCTAGAAGTGAGGCTAATTTATAGATATATAAACAGAACACGAACTCTTCATCAGGAAGAACTGGATGGTGACCCATTAGAGACAGGGACAGTCACTACAGTGATAAAACCATACACATCCAGTAACTGGTTATCTTTACACGTCAGTGACTGCACTTACAGCTTCCTGGGATATAGGACATGTACTTGCTAATGAAAATCATATATTAACCAGGAACCTAATGTTTGAATAAAACTTTTTATAAAATTATTTTCTAGTACTTTTCAACACCAGCTCAAGTTATCCACAACATTATATGTGGTTTCCCACTCTTTTCAAAGTAGAAACACTTGGCAAGTATTAAGAAGCATCAGTGTTTACTTGGAATAAACATCTCCATTCCTGAAGCAGCGACTGAAACATTAACTAGCATAGCACTGTGCTTTTCACCATACCTAATATGGTAAAACCCAGAACATTATAAATTATGAATATAAAATTATATTAATTAAAACAAAATACTATATAAAAATATAAATAATTCATATAAATTGTGTATATACATGCCTCCACCATCACATCTTTCTGCTGGGAAATTGTGGCATTTTGCTACTGCTAAAAGGAAGATGTTAACATTACAGTAATATTTTTAAATAGCACTGCTGTAAAAAGGAACTTACAAATTCTCTGAACTTAGCATTGAAAACGTTCAAGAGATTCAATTCCTTATTACCAACCCACAGGTAACTTCAGAAGCTGAGTCTGGACTAAAATTTTGGGGTTTTTTTAACTACAGACACTACTAATAAGGAACTACATGAAAAGCAGCTAAAGCCTTTATAAAAGAAACAGACTTAGTCCAATAGTCTTAGAAAGCAACAAATCCACAGCAGTCTCTTCCTCTGCGGGATTAATCAGAGAACACTAAGCCTCATTATTAAAAGAGTATTAAAAAAACCCAACACAATACAAACAGCATAGAGAAATCGAAAAAGGAATGACAGTTGGATACTCTTTTCCTTCACTATAATCTGACAAGTCATTTCTTCAATTCCTGTTACATTTGGTAGCCTTTGGAATGCATCCAAAGACAGCCCTGTGGCCAGCCTCACAATCCCTTCAGAACTGTTCAGTTATTTATTTTGCATACTTAAGGAAACCTTCTGAGATTTGAGATAGTACTCACCGATTTACGACTTCCATTGAGTGTAAAGACATGTCCATGTTGACCAACACAGAAAAATACTCTGTTATCTGACTAGACTGCATCAGTTTCAGCAACATTTCTATAGCTACTAAAGGATTGTTTTCAACCAGGTCTGGCAGTTTGGCAGGAGTTAGACCAATATGGTAAACAAGCTTGGGGTCCTTTTCCAGTTCTCCAAGGAGCTGCAAAGACAAAGTTAAAGACTCAGTTTTTTTTCTCCTTAACAATTCACATTATTGCTTGAAGAAACTGCTATAATACATCTAAGCTACAGCAGAATGATAAATGAATAATTTAGGCATCTCTATTAAAGTGTAACTCCAGTGTCTTTCAAAATTTTTATATAAAGGTAACTGTGCCCATAAACCTTTAATAAGGTATTTAGTAGTCTTTTATCAATGGGTGGTAAGGAAGGGAATTTAAAAAAACATGGTAAGTTTCAGCCTTCTTTAGCTTCCCATCAAGCACAAAGAAACCTCCATTTTGAGTTCACTGTTGTCATAAGAAGTTCCACAAATAAAGGCTATCTTCTGGTGCTAGAATAATGACTATCAAAAAAGCCTACTGAAGTCAAGAATAATACTACCAAATTGAGAGGAAAAAAAGATATTGTTGGCATTTCTGAAATAATTATTTATCAAAAGCTTCCACATAAGCATGAACAGCACAAACAACTTTGTTATAGATTCTTTCATGCAGAAAAATACTGGTGCCATATTGATCAGCTATAACTATGCCCAGTCAGTGCTATGAAGTTCAAAATTTTGTCCCTTATTCATATAAGCCCAAATCAAAACTCTTGAGTTTTACAATTTAAAGCCCTTGGAGTTTCCTGAATTCAAACACTGGTCAATTAAAACAATCCAAGTTTTCTAAAATACGTGAATGAACAGGTACCATTAGAAAATTATTTTAGTTGGAAAAGTGCATGAAACTTACCTGTGTCTGCTGTGGGGAAGTCAAAGGACTTTTAAAAGCTTTTGCCATGATTCTTTTTATCTCAACTCCAGTGCTGTTCTTAACACACATTGACTTATCCCACTGAATTGTGTGATCTGGCTCTATTGGATTTAACCATGCCAATTCATCCTCACATATATGAAGTGGAGGTGGTGGTCGAATAAACTCTGGTCGAAAGTGACCTAAAATGGCAACAATGTGAAATGTTTAAGCTTCAGGTATTCATTTTCACATCAGTTAAAAAAAAAAAAAGAGAATGCCCGAAGCCTCCACTTTTTCAAAGTACTATAACACTGAGAACAGCATTACAATTTATGTGCCTACCAGATTTATTTCTGCTTCTGTGGTGCTGTTACATCACTTTTGCTCTTGATTCAGATCACTAAGTTACTGATTCTGTGGTCTTTTTTTCCTTCCACAGGGAACCTCTTCCTTTTGGAAGGTGTTAACATTTGATACTAATCTCAGTGTAGGGAACTAAGACCGGAGGGGCACCAGACTCTGTTTTAGCCAACAGATGACAACGGGTAACAAACTGATCCAGGCTTTGGATTTTTAAAAGTCTGGAAACGTGAACACTATGGAGTCTCATCTGGAGACAGTGTGACAATTTTGCACTCTTTCATTCCTCTCGATTCCCATTTCATACCTTGAAAATACTTCTCGATTACATCACATTTTGTCTGGAGAACTATAATAACATAGCATGTCATAAGTTACAGAAAAAAAGATATGAAAATGCACATACTTTCTATAGGAGGTTTTGGTCCACTCACTAAGGCTTCTGTGATCTGAGAGGCAACGGAGCTGTCAAAACCGGAGTTGGAAGAATCTGGGTCAGGATCACTGAGAATGCTGGGGAAGCTGGCCTTGCTCTGTGTTGGCAACTCAGACTGACGTTCTGAAAGAAGGCCAGTCCATAATATTAAAGCATAAAATCGAAACAGAGATGCCTGGAATACTAAAAGTAGTGAGAAACAAGCAGCTTTAGAGAATAAGTAGCTTAAAAAAAACAACCTAGACTACATCAACATGAAATTTAGTACCATGTCAGGCAGCTACCACTCAGGGTGCCAGCTGACAGGCAAGGGACAGAGGCCGGCAGCAAGGATAAGAAGAAACAGAAATTAATCTGAAACACAGCCTTGGCTTTAGAAAAGTTAAGCAACTGATGCAATCAGCATCTAAAAGCACATTAGTAGGTCCACATGGTACTTCTGAAGGAGTTCACACGCTATATCTAGTTTTGCAATCACTACTTAGCAGAGCAGAGAAGTGAAAAATCCACACAGATACATTTACAGGCTCCACAATGCTAATGGTCATAGTAGACCTGAAGTCAGCTATTCATATTTATCCAACACATTTCAGTGGCATTTGCATTCAGTGCCAAGCTACAGCAAGTGAAAAAGATGGAGTTTAATTGTTATGTGACACTACATGCATCGTCACTAAAGCAAACCTGAAGCATGCATCGTCACTAAAGCAAAGCTGAACATGTCTCTTTAAAGACGAAATTACAGGACTAGTTACATAAAACCAATATTAAACTTAATTTATACAGCTGAAGACTTGAAGACTATGGGGCTCAATACTTGCATTGTCAGATTTTTAAGTGTTCTGTCACAATCTACTGCTCTGCTCTTCTGTATCTGAAGACTTAATGCCTGAACATCTACATTCTCTGTATTATTTTGAGAGATCATAGTTTCCATTGCTTTGGAAAAACAAAACAAAACCAGTAGACAAAAACCAGAAAAAGACCCCTACAGAACGCCACCTTGCATTCCTCCCACTCTCCACAGAGGGCATTGAGCAGCAGGTTATGACTTAAGACCAAATTGTTGATGCCATGCAGGGAATCTCTTGAAGAAGTTCCATGTGAAACTGAATACCACTTCTTTTTCTGACTAATTAAGCCTAGTGCTGTCAGATTCTGAGTACAGTCTTCGCATTTCTAAGCAAAGTGTGCTTGCTCCTTTTAGTGCAAACACTTTGACCCTTCCTGGCTTCCCTCACATGGGAGCTACTTCCTATTACTCCAACCAAATCCACAAGAGATGCCAAAATTGTGAGTGACAAAAGGAACATCAAAGCAAAGCACCATCCATCGCTAATTTCTTTTTTGGCTTTCTGTCCTACTTTATATAATTATTTCAGATCATGCAAACTTTTGTATATATGCTCACTGAAGCCCCACAGCAGAGTGTGTTTTTCTGTTAAAGGCAACAACTAACATACTTCTCAGTTGTTTAAAAAAAACAATCCCAATTTTAAAACTCAAAATCTAAATGAGGTGGTTTTATAGAACATGTCCTTGACTTCGTAAACTACTTAAAACTCCAGCTTGTGAGTACTCATTTAGCCACTGAGCAAAAGGGTTCAATTAACAAACGAAGTCCTATGAGAAAAAAAAAAAGATACTGAGCATCTTATTCAGTCTTTTTATTTGTAGTCTAGAACTTAAATCTATCAGTTTGCAGAAGTAAATCACTGATATGCTGATATTCCCATAATGTCAAACAAAGAATGATGCTTAACCAGAAAGATAGAAGTTCAAGATAGTCCTTCAATTCACTGAATTTAGAAGCCTGCATGAGCCCTGAGATATATGCACTGATGATAAAAAGCCCACCTTCACTGCCTTCAAGAATTAGGGCTGTATCAGCTGTTTCAGGTGAAACAGAAGCTGATTCAACAAGAAAGAACATAGCATCTAGTGCTAAGGCATTTAAATTTAAAAAATTAGTATGAAAACAATCACTCAGGTTCCCTTAGGGAGCTTTTCCCTTCCTTCTAACAGGTAAAAAGAAACTTTCTTTCTTACATGAAAGTTCTATAATGTACTGCAAACTTTAACACAGGATAATTATTCTGAAATCAAATAAGGGCTAGCATACAAAGTTACAAGCGCTTTGCCAGAAGACTCATCTCTGCAACTAGGAAGTGATATCTTTTATACAGTAACACATCAGATCAATAAAACTAAGTTATGAGGAGAGACAGAGACCCAAATGAACATTCTGTAGACTAAAGGGAGAAGAGAACAAAGCAAGATTTAAAACTCATTCCCAAAATGCTACTCTGGGGGGGGGGGAACCCAACCAAAATAAAACAACAAAATAAACAAAAAATAAAAAGAAACTACACCCAGAAAAAACATGACACAGTTGCAACTGAATTGGCACAAAGAGCTCAAGATCAGCAGAGAAGTCAAGTATTTTTTTCCTCCCTTTACAAAAAAAAGATCAGTATACATACACTGATTGAAAAAAATTAGTACTTTCTAAATTGATTTTTTCTAAGTTGATTTTGTAGGTATATTCTACATCAAGTCAATATCATCCTGCTCTAAATAGCCCTGAATTCATCAGGGACTACAATTCTGAAGGCCTAGAAAGTCTTACAGCTGTAATGTTCTGCAGAATATGGAGGAAAAGGGTGTAAAAGCAACCCCTTAAACAGTATCTCCAAGTACCACAATACAAGTATTTATGGAGAAATATACTGAAAACTTGTAAAAAATTCAGAGGCCTTCTGAAACATGATAAATAGACAGTCAAGAAGCATAAGAATATAATAAATCTCTTGCTCATTTTCTTCTAAGTGAATAGAAAGCAGACATTTATTCCAGGGAGCTACAGGAAGAAGCCCGATAGAGCAAGCACGAAGCTTTTTCAGATGCAGTTTGTTTTGTTACATAACTCCTACAGCTACTCATAAGCAATTAATTATGCATGTTTAATGTACTATGTAAATAAAGATACAAGCACATCTTACAGGCTTTAATTTTGCAAAGCCTCAATAATGTCTTTATACTGTACTTTAAGCCATCAGTGTTGTCTACTTTTAAAAAAGAACAAATCAAAATGCATAGCCTAGAGTACCCATCCATGTAATTAGCGTTTTAAGGCTCTCCATATGGTTCATTTTTAATGAGAACAAACTGTCCAGAAGAGAAACACAGCACCAAGGGGAAAACAAATAAGAACAAACAAAAGAGCTCCAGGCTTCTTTAAGGCATCATATCTGCCTTATTCTAAAATCCACAAGTTACCTGCAGGTCCACAAATCTAAATTCACAAAAGTATTCTAGAAAAAACTAACAGGATGAACAGAACAAGAACCATAAGGGTTCATTTCCCCCTTGAAGGTATGTTAAAGTGTTCAATTTGCATTTTGAAAAGATCCTGCAGTCTGGAAACAGTATCTGAGCAGGACACGAGAGGACATCTGTAAACTGCAAATAACCCCGAGACAGAGTTTACAGAAAAAAAATGATGATATCAACATAGAACTGCAGGATGGAGAAAGCCTAGTTAGGGCCTGACCGCAGAGAAGTAAACCACATTGTACAGACATAGAAGTCGGATGGTCAGTTTTCAAGCGAGTAGGTCCATTGCATGCACCTAGGAAAAAAACACTTTTTTGCTGTCCAAACTAGCTCCTTGTTCCCAACAATATTTTCTATTTCAGATTAGCTCCAGATGTGACTCATCAGTCAATGTGATTAGAACAATCATGCTCCTGTTTCTTTTCTGCTGCCAAAGGATACGCATCACATTGCTTTTCTTTTCAATCCATCAAAAGCCAACCACCTTCCCACTCTCAAGCAGACGCTGCAAGATCTGACTTTATTTTATAAAACCAAAGACATAATTGTAATAGCCAATTTGCCAGGTGCAACTGAAGTACCAGTACATGACGGCATGGCAGTTACACTATGTTCTCTCATACCAGAAATACTGCAAAGAGTCAACAGGAATAAAAATACGCCAAAAAAGTAAAAAATCACCTAACCCTGCACCTCCTCTTCCTCTTCGCTTTGGATAAAAATCTTCCTATACTTGCAAAATATTCCCATGTTTAAGGCAGTGACATGCTTGAAAAGCTGTTGTTAAGTAGGATAAAACAGTTAAGGCATAACCTGCACTTGAACTTTATGTGCTTGAAACGAGCTTGAACACTCTAAAGCATAGCTCAATCTTTTTCATATTAAGGATAGGCAAGAACATTTCTCAGGTAATTCACAATTAGCATTTCCATTCATAACTAAACCACAGCCACAAATCTTCCTTACCTGCTAATGCCAGCTGAAGCCCACTTATGTCTACTGACTGGGCCATGTTTCCCACATCCATTGAAGCAATCTGCCGAGGTGTCTTTTTGAACAGTTCTCTGGGGGGGGCCAACATCAGTTGAGAAAGAAAGAATTTTTCTGGAGGGGTTATGGGAGGCAAGAAGCCTGTGGGAACATAAAGGAAAATAATCTTCAACTTTTAAAGCAGTGGCATGAATAGTTTCCATATGCTTCACACAGAATAAGCAAAAATAAAATGGAAACTAATGTGTTACTTACAGGAAGAGAAGAGTAACTGTAGAGTCTTTGTACATACACTCAAAACTGCTACCTACTCAGGAACTAAAGTGATGCAAAACAGCATTATACTGACCAGCATCACACATCTCGACATGCAGTGTATGATACTAAGTCAGTCACAGCATTTTTTTCACATGCTTTCTAAATTAGAAAACTAGTGAGCTATTGAATATGACCTAGCATTGCAATGCATATGGTATGGCACAAAAAAAGTTTATAAAAGTTATATAAAAAAAAAATTAGAAACTGCTTTACCCCTCATGGCTGTGCTTGTATTTACTGAAGCAGGGAAAAGTGCTTCACTCTCATCCATTTCTTTAACAGGCTTGTTTCACACCTTTAAGGCTGTCCAAAGCACCCCATTACCTACAGGAAAGCTGGGGAGAGGACCTTTATCAGGGAGTGCAGTGACTGGATGAGTGGTAATGATTTTAAACTGAAAGAGGTGAGATTTAGATTAGATAGCAGGAAGAATTTTTTTCCTGTGAGGGTGGTCAGGCACTGGCACAGGTAGCCCAGAGAAGTCATGGAAGCCCCATCCCTGGAGGTGTTCAAGGCCAGGTTGGATGAGCCTTTGAACAACCTGATGAAAGGGAAGATGTCCCTGCCCATGGCAGCAGTGGTGGAAGTGGATGTTAAGGTCCCTTCCAACCCAAACCATCTTGTGATTCTATGACCTCCTGTTTTTCACTGGGGCTTTGTCCCAGAAGCTCCATGTCATGGTCCAACCAAGTGGCCTACCCGACATCACACCTAGCGATGCTTCCCATGAAGAATTCCCACTGCTTTTTCCAAACGCGGGAAGTGCAAACCCCCTAGGCGCGGGGAGGAGCCGAGACCGGGCAGAACGGCGAGCGGTGCGCCCCATCGGTAGCCGCGGGGGGGCTACCCGTCCTTCCCCCCCCTCCACCCCGCCCCCGGCACGAACCGGAGAGCGGCGTGCGCTCCGCCTCGTCGCCGCCGCGCTCAGGCGCGGGGTTGAGGAGGTGCGCGAAGACGGCGGCGAAGGGGTTGGCGGCGAGAGGCTCAGTGCGGTACATCTCCCAGAGGAGGTAGAGGGCGGTGAGGCGCTGCGCGGGGCTGGGCAGGAGGTCGGGCTGCTGCAGCAGGAGGACAAGGACAGAGCCCAGGCGGAAATGCTCGGCCTTCCCGAAGTAGTGGTGGAAGGCGCTGGAGAGGCCCTCGAAGGTGCTGCCGCCCGCCTCCTCCGACACGATGCTCAGGAGGCTCGACAGCTCCTTCGGCGAGAGGCTCATCCTGCCGCCCGCCGCCTCGCCCGACTCCGCTCCCGCCTGCGTCCCGGCCGCCGGGCTCCCCCCGCCACCGGGCATCCGGCCGCGCTGCCGTAACGCGCGTCGCGCGTCCCTCGCTTTACGGCGCCGTCGTGAAGGCGGAGGGGAGGGGCGGTTCGGGCGGCGGGCAGGCGCTCACGCCATTGGCTGCGCGGCGGAGCGAGCCTCCTCGACTCCTCCCCTCCCCTCCGGCTTCGCTGATTGGCCGGAGACTGACGGGGTGACCACGCCCCCTCCCACACGCCCCCGTCCTCGCTGAATGGGATTGGCCCGAGCAGCACGGCGGGGGGCGGTTGACCACGCCCCCTCCACCCCCGTGCCTTCTCTGATTGGCCCGAGCCCCACGGCGGGGGTTGACCGCGCCCCCTCCATCCATCTGGCTTCTTTGATTGGTCCAAGCCTCCCGGCGGTGCAGGCCGACCACGCCCCTTATGTCCCTCTTTTTTCGCTGATTGGCCCGAGCCCCCCCTCCGGCGGGGGGCGGGGCGGGGCGGGGCGGGCGGTGGGGATTGGCTGTCGCCGCGCGGGTCCTCGCCCTCGCCTGGGCTGGGCTGGGGCGCGGCGGCGAGGGGGGACGGCAGGTGGGGGTGTGGGGTCTCGTCTCTACGCTGTGGGGGACCGTGGCCGGCAGCGAAACAGCTGTGACTGGAGGCCGGAGCAGGGTGGGAGCGAGTTGCCTCTCTTTTTGATAGTGGAACAGTTACGACTTTGAGGTCATCCCATCACTAGTTACATCACTTTGAGGTCATCCCATTGCTTTCTGAAAGAAGGGAAGCTTCCACCCGACATCTTCCTGTGCTGCCTCAGTCTTCCCTGACTGGGAGCACATGCAGATTCCAAACACTGTGAGGGGTTGAGTGCCCTGGGGAGGGTAGCCATAAAGAAGAGAGACACTGAAGGTGTGCTTATATTCACTGACTGGGCCATTTTCCGCCACCTTGGGTTGCTGCTACTGGTGGTCGCCTCCTCTCCCTGCCTACCTCTGCCCTGCCTAAAAGGTGTCCTGGAAGCAGTGTTCATCTGTTGCTTCCATGGTCCAGTTCAGCTGAGAACTATCTGCTTTACTGGTGGTTCTTGGCAGAGCTGAAGGATGGTAAGCTCTAGTAGTGTGTGTCTGGAAGTTGAGGATGGACAAACACCCCTGTTAAGTGCATTGGTCTGTTTCACTGACTTACCTTGTGGAAGCATATCTTGAGGGACAGCAAACTCACAGATGCACTGGGCATAGCCTGAAGAAGTGCTGAGGGCATGGCCTGCAGGAAGGGCTTTCTGTGGTATGTGCTGTGAGAGTAAGGGCTTGGAAAGTCCTGGGAGCAGATACTGATTCTGTTGTTTGATTCTTCTGTTAGCTGTTCTCTTCCCAAGTCACTAAGCCCAGTAGATCTTGACTCTCCAGTTAGCCATGCTGATGCAAGAAAAGGGATTCAGTTCCTAAAATAGCATCGATTGAAATCTAGATTTCCAAATATAGACCAAGTAATGTATGTGTTCCTTAATTAACATTATCAGTGGGAAAGAAACTTGAATCTGAGAGGTGTAAAGGCTTCATGAACATCTATAGACATTAAAAAAAAATGACTTCGGGGGAAGATAGGGTCTGCAGCCATGTGGGGTGTGATCAGAAAGCCTTGTTGCTAGAGAAGCTAACCCTTGGCTGACTAGGTATCTGTGAGAGGCCTGCTGGCAAGATGCACAGCTAGAACAGTAAACCAGATGGAAGAGGATGCCAGCAAGCTTCCTGCGATGGCCAGCATATTCAAAAAAATAGAGGAGTCCATGGAATTTTGGGCCGATTTGGAATTTACTATTGGCTACTGCAAAGACTTTGACTAAGACTTTGGAAGATCAAAGGAATAGAAACTACTGAGGAAGCAATCTGTGTAGGTGTGCAGTGGGGCTAGCTGGAGAACTTGGTAAAGCATGGACATGCTTTCCACACTTACTTGTGATGGAGAGGTGAAGTTGAATATCTTCAGTCAAACAGTTTGAAGGTTCAGTAGTTTAGAGAGGAAAACTGTGGGAGAAGAATCATAGAATCATTACAGTTGGAAAAAACCTATAGGATCATCCAGTTCAACCATCAGCCCAATGGCACTATGCCTACTAAACCATGTCTCAAAGTGCCACGTCTATAGAATCACAGAATCATTAAGGTGGGAAAAAAACCTATAAGATCATCCAGTCCAACTGAAGAAGTTCCTCATAACTCAAATGAATTTCTGTATAAATGATATAAACTCTGTCTTCTGGTCTGTCTTGCTGACCTGTAGAGAAACTCTAGTTCTCTGTTCCTGTCAGAGAAAGAGTTGTGGTGCTGTGGAGTTGAAGAACCACTGCAATAAACCGTGAAAGCGAAACCATGTCAGTGGTCTGCTGAATGGAAAAGGCCCAAGTGGCTGTTTCTGAGTCTCTTGGAGAGGAGGAGATATGGTTTGGTACAAGGGAATAAGAGACTTTGGAGAGCGATAGCTTATTGCATCAAAACTAAGTTTTCCTGATGGGAGTCCCTGGTCTAAATGAAAGAAACTTTTGTGAGTAGCTGTGGCTATAAATGTCTGTAACTCTACACAAACCCGTAGGATCAGCGTCTTGTCTCAGCGGAAGTGTGTAGTAGGGAAGGCACAGAGTGCTGGTTTACCCTGCATATGCTTGGCATCTGGCAATCTGTGTGTAGCTACTTCCTGAGATGAAGGTTGAATTCTCATCTCTGTGATTCCCAGGCCCAAGGAAATTTTGTTCTTTGAGCTCCTCTTAAGTGCTGTATGAAACAGATTCTATTTCTGGCTTGCAAAAAAACCCCATGGCAATGATCTCTGTGATGTAAGAACCATGCTGCACAAACCAATGCTTCCTTCTCCACTCTACTCATTGCTCATCATTCTGTGCATCTCTCATCATGTCTTAACTCTATTATTCCTCTCTAAGGTCATGTCCCCTTCTGTGGCATCTTCATTCTACCATCCTTGTTGTCCCTTACTGTCTTTTCTACTTCTGCCATATCCTTTTTGTGAAGGGGGTGACCCAACTTGTATCAGTGTTCCATAGATTTTTACATCTTCATAGTATGAGTCCCATTTATTTCTCTTTTTGTTTGTGTTTGCTCTTTTGAGCTGTGTGCCTGGCAATAAGAACTGTCTTTGATACCTTCCTCAGCAGGAATAGAGAGGTAGCACCCACTGCTACAAAAGGGAAGATTCCTTCCCATTCCACACCACCGTCATTGCATTATTTTACTTTGCATTTATCAGCTATCTGATATCACTGCCATTTAATTCAGTCATGCACTATTAACAAAAGTCTCCTGCGGCACCTTCCTGTCAATTTTTGTTTTTACAGTCCTGAATGAAAACTTAGCATTTGCCTGGGAAGACTGCATCGTCTGCCCCTTTATACATACACAGGGTGTTGCTCCTCAGTCTCACCTGTGTGTGCACAAGTTCTGGTCATTGCTGCAGTTGCATGCAGTTTTCTCAGTACAGAGACTTAGTGGTTTATATTACAGTTTATTGGATTACCTCCATGGCCTTTTTAAAGATTGATATCAGACTTGCCACCCTTATTTCTTTGATACTGAGACCATTTTAATGACCAGGTTGCACATCGCAGTTTATAGCTCAGCATCTTTATCCTTCAGCTGATAAAAATCTTTTGGGTGAATCCCATCTGATCCTGGTGATGAACAGTGACTCCAGTGACTCATTTCATGCGTTTAATTTCACATGTCTTACTAACACTTCACTGTGAGACAGTTCTTTCTACTTGTACCCCATCAAGAAAGGCTCTTGTCTAGGAATGTCTCCAAGAGCCTATGCAGAGATGCAAAGCATTAATTTAGCTTTTCTCCTAATCCTTCCTTAAGGATTTTGTATGTTGCGCTCATCTGTTTACCACAGACTTACCAGAAAATTTTCTGTTTCTGATGTGATGGCAAAAATTGTATTTGTTCTTTTTGAGGATGTAGTTTATGGTTAGAAATGATTATGCCTAAAATTGTACCTTAAATTAAGGGACAATTTTCTGGGTGCTAATTCACAGCTAAACAGAGCTTCTGTCCAGGTGGTCTTTTTTGTGCAGCCTGCTTCTAATAACAAACTTAACTGAAGACACTAGAGCAAAGCAAAGAAACATTTAGAAAGAGAAAGCTTTCTCTTCTTTTCCTATAGATTTGAGAAATGCAAGCCACTCTTGGATAATGTATTTACTGGAATCGCAGAAATGGACTTCAGAGCAATAAGTTTCCCCAGTGACTGAGATAGCAAAAAATAACCATGTGACTCATATGTGGCTAATGCAGCCCTTTATCAAAATTAAAAGGTTTCTGGTCAGAGCAGGAGAGCTAACGGTTTAGAAGATGGAATACTTTAATAGGAAGTGGGGTGGGCACAAGCATCGGTTGACAAAAATAGTTTTGAAGTCATAATGATTTTAAAACATGTTACCATTTCAAGGTAGCAAGAATCTCATTCTAAAGAAAAGATGGAGTAAAATAATCTTGGAGCAGGAAGTGTAGTAAATGTGCTGTCAAAGAGAGTTTCTGTAACTATGCAGGTTGCTATATTTTGTGGGCATGTGTGTTGGATATTCTTGGGCTCAAAACTCGTGTAATGAAGAAGCAAGAGTAGGTGATATTAGTGCAGACTCAAATACATGAGTTCCCAGCCAGATTTTTTCCTGAAATGGATCACATTACGCTCAAGGAGGAAGATTGGAGTCCCAGCTGCTTCAGTGAGCCTGGAGGGGTCAGATTCTGCAGGAAATGCATCACTGCAGCACAGTTTCATCGTGTAAAGAGAAGGGTTCAGTTTTCTGCCTTTGCACAGCAGCTCCACTGGGACCAGGCTAAGCATATCCATTTCTTTTAGATGGCTTATAGAATAGCTATTAAAGGGCCAATAAAAGAATAAAATATATCTGTCATTCTTTATGTTTGGGTTTGAATAAGAACCTCAGTAAAGGTCATGCTTTGTGTTCCTAAAGGGAGATAAAAGGATTGGGGCTGTGCTTAAATTACTCTCAGTCTCCTTGTCTAACTTGTCCTGTTGGCTCATAAATGCTAGTACAGACGCACAGATTCCAAACTAATAGTAACACAAACAGTCTAGCTTAGCAGGTAACCCTTTGCAAACACAAATAAACCTTTGCAAATGATTTGTCCATTAGTATGCAATTGTTTTACTATTTAAATGAACACCAGCCCCTGATAAATTGTAATTGTTACTGGAAAATTAGATCTGAGACCAAAGGAGAACATTCAGTTTGATTTGATTTCCTGAGCTAAGGGAAAGGCTGTACAATTGAACTGTAGATGTTGTTTTTCTTTCTTTCCTTATTAAAATTGATCATGTTATTGTTTGCTATTGTATTTTAGGTGATGGCAAAGGAATTTTAACTGCATTGTGGGCAGCAGGAAAAAAAAAAACACTAATGAGGCAGCAATAGAAAAAAACAGCATTTGGAAGAAGAAAAACTAGAAAAGAAGATATATTAAATTGACTTGCTCTGGAGCAAGTACTTTAATTTCCTCTAGCAAAGAGGCTGAATACTTAGGAAACAACTCCCACCAGCATATCTTTTATCCCACATTTCATTTGGGAAGGACACAGTGGGAAGAAATTAAATCACACCTTAAAGTTGAAGGGAAAATTAAAGCACTTCCAGATTGTTCTGTTTATTCTCATGAGACTTCTCTCTTGTGCATGAATTCCTTTCCATGATAACTGAAGTGACCCGTCCTGTCTACAGTGTATTTTAAATAGCAACATAGCAGAAAGAGGAAGAAGTAAATGCATTTTGTATACATCTTTTCGTGTGTCTCTTTCTAGCAACCATTCTATATTTTTCTTCCTAGTTCCTCTCTTCAATTCAAAACGCAAGATGGGACCACCAATGCAGAAACAGATTTTGTTATTCCTGGAGTAATCAACAATATTGGCATGCTAACTATGCCTAAAAGCCTCTCCCAGTAATTGTATGAGAACACATTTTCACTTGTTAGGCAGACCTCAAAGATGCCTAGGGATTCTTGGTTACAGCTTGAAAAGCGCTCAAGAAACACCAAAACTATCATAGCACGAATGGCTTCATAAGTACTGAACAATGAGCGGCTTAAAAATAAATATGTTTTTTGCTGAATTCTGTAACTACTGTGAAGTCTAGTGATACCTCTGCATTTTAAACCAGTTTTCTAATGGCAGATGTTCATACATGTAAATTAATGTGAGTCTTCTCGCTCTGTTTCTTGAATGTTAGACACTTCCAGAAGAGATGGTGCTTTGCCCTCAGTTAAAATTAATGGTGGAACTCCAGCAGGGTCCTACAGGCATGTAAAAGCAGAATGCAGTATGGCTATTTGCATATACACATTTATATAGAATTTTCTTCTGACTAGGAAACCCTTCCCTGATAACTCAGAAAATTTTTTTCCTCAAAATATGATTTGAAGCAAAACTACATTTTCATTTGTCCTTTTTTCTTACTGTTTAATGAGACAAGGATTTTTTTTAAAATCCATCTGTAATTCTAAAATAGCTGAGCACGTTTTATGTGAAAACATTCAGTATATGCATTGCTTGGGATCTCTTCACTGCGTACTTTAATTTGAGCACTCAGCATTTATAATTTGAGCTATGCAATTGCACATCTGACTCAAATGGCACTATTTCTGTCCCTGCTTGATGATTTGATCTATGCTTTATGTTTCTGTTTTCATCCAAAATCAATTTCAGTTGAATCTTTACCTATGCAGATAAAATTGCAGAAGGAAGGACTTTATGCTTAAACTACAGGTTTGAAATCCACCTTCTGAAAGAGTATTCAATAATTCTGAGCTGATTAGAGAGCTCTTGTCGAGGAAGTGGGGGATTCAGGTTCTTTTTATTCCTCTACCCATAGGGTTTTAAAATCCTGCTCAGGCTATGGCAGAGCAGAGGGGAGTGTTCATATCCTCTGGCTGATGTTACTTTGCTTTGTTTACAGGAATTAAAGCTTTGCTGCAAGAGAAAAGGAGCAAAAGCAGGGTCTGATGGTTCGTGAAAATGTGCTTGCTGAGATATAGCATAGTGGTCTGTGTTCTAGTCCTGCTTTGAGTCCTGCTTTGGGAACAAGGCAAGCATGTGCTCGATAATAATTGGGTATAAAAGCATAAAAATACATGTGTGCAGGGACTGGAAATCTGTTGTCCTTCTTGCCCATTTAAGCATCCAGAGACTGAGATAGTCATTTCTTCCCATTCTTTCTCTTTCGTTGGAAAGAAAATTTCAGAAATTTGTAAGGAAGCTGTCTTTCCCTCATACGCATATAATTGTGTATGTATGTACTTTTTCATGTATAAACATACATGCACACATATTTAAATATTAAACCAAAAGTTTCTCATTAGAAATCTATTTCAGATAGAGACGAAGTAGGTTAAAGTATTGGATAACTTGACACTTTTCCACATGACACTTGGCCAGAAAGACACTTAGAAAAGCTAACGTTTAAATGTGCTTTTAGGACCCGACACAAACCTTTTGTGCAAGAAGGCAAAATGTCAGTAGTATTTTTAGGGGCATTACTGAGCATTGTGGTGTAGTGATATACATAGACTAAGCAAAAGGAAAACCTCAAACTGCAAAGACCTGTTTATAACAGTATCTGTAGAAATAATTTGACAATTTTGTTTTCCTCCAGCAGAGGTGCAGTTTCACTGATTTGTACCCTCAGAGTTCTGCGTCATTCGTTTTCTCATGTTCCCATATGTTCAAACACCCAGTGAGCTCTTTGCTTTCCTACTGCCTACAAAGTTTCTCTTGTGCCTGACGTGCAGCACGTCCTCAAAGTGTCTTGTTATTCATCCCATTGCCATTTTATGCTGAAAGCTTTTAAATACATTTTAATGATGCATAACAGCAATATGATGAGCCTAATAGCATGCTATTGATTTTCATTTGTAACACCGACATTGGAACATTTCAATAGCCTTTTAACAATGTGTATATTTAATGTGATTCAAAGACAAGGCAAATGCAACACAATGTCTGTCTGCTAAAAGAAATCCAGTCTCTATCTACCCAAAGTTTCCCCACGTCGCCTGCAGTGTTTGTTGCAATCATCTGCATTAGAAGGTTATAACTTTCAGTGTCTTAAAACAAGCGAGCCATCATCCTTGGCACAAGGAAATAAAAGGGAAAACCACAAAATAATTGTATCCAGATCCAGCTTTGCTTTTCTGCTCTGGTCATGATGAAGGTATTAATGACCCACATCCAGTCAGTACTGTCAGAGAATGCAGCGCATGGTGAAGTAAACTGCCCAAGGATACCCTCTAGGCAGGAGATGGCTGAGTTATGGGACACCTTAGCTCAGGCTAAGTGGGTGGACCAAGAAACACAAAAAGAAAAACAAAATCAGCAAACATACACATCAGCGTAAGGTAAGATAGCAGTTCCCTTTTGATGAATAACTCAGTAGTTACATCCTGTGCAGAGTTTTGTTATCAGGAGAGGTTTCTGAGAAGTCAGTGAGCAAGATGTGAAGCAGCCATACAGTGCCCTGACTAGCCTGCATGTGTGCCTACTTGAACATAAAACAAACAGCAGCGTTGCCAGCCTGCACCAGCCATAGATCTTCCTTTTGTTACAAGTAAAGATCTTCTTTTTTCCAGTGCTGCAACTTGTTTTTTTGAGGGGTTGTTTATAACAAACAAATACAAGTCAAGTTTACATCAAGTATTAACCTTATCCTTCTGGCTTTTCACAGCATCACTCATGTTCTTTATATATCAGTTATCTGTACAGCAACATAAAAGTGCATGATGCTATCAAAATATTAGGAAATACAGTTTCTGCCCTATGGGTTGATTGAGCATAAGGTAATACAGAGAGAGAGGAAAAAGCAAAAGGCCAGGGAAACAAGGAAGGCTTATGCTTTTGTAAGGTCTTCAGTTAGCTTGCTTTCCCAATATGCAGCTGTTGGTTTGTAACCACATCAACCAAGATGATCATCTGACAAGTCATGACTCAGGCTTTATTGCAGCTGAGTATAATTAGATAGAGTTCTTGCTTTTGAGTTTAAAAAAACATCAGCTGCTTTGTGTACCATTTTGTTATATTTTTTCCAACCTTTGTGCTTTGCTTTCAAGATTATGAGAATACTTCTGAGAATATGTAAGTGATTTTGAAGCCTAAGATGCTTTTTGAATCAGTAGTAGTTCCCAGTGTGCATAGCTAGCTCAAATTAAGATACACTGTTCTCTGAGGTTACTTAGGAAACTCAAAACTATTTAACAAATAAGGTACCTAAGAAATGTATAGGCACGTAAGTAGAGTTCTATTTCTTCCCATACCAGAGACGATCAAGAAGACCATCTTAATTTGGTTGACAAATGTGGAAATAGGAAAAGTAGTCTATCTTGAATAGATGGTAGTAGTAATGAGTAACTCTGCTGAAAACAGTAGAGGGGAGCATGGGTTTTAAACCAGTCTGAGAAAAAAATCTCAGATGCATATAATTTTAGACAGAAGAAACGGCTGTTACAATTTTATTTAAGATAGGACACGATTGGTCTCCTGGAAGTACCTAATTCTCTTGTCTGACCACGGAAGGATTGTGGAATGATCAGCTCAGATGTTTCATTTTTTGACTTCTAAGTTAGGGTAGATGAATCCCATCCTTGAAGCTTTGCTGAATTCCCTGGGAAAGCAAGATGAAGTCTAAAGTGGAGCTGAGGCTAATTCCTGATAAGAGCCCCAGCTATACCTGCAATCAAGATATATGTTCCTTTTCTTATCTTGCATTGCATTGCATTTCTTTTTCCAGGCTGTGCTAGTCTTTCATATTTTAAAATTAAATTCTTCAGGACAAGTGCTGCCTCTAGTGACAGTCCTTAGTACAGCATTTTCTGGGACTGCAGATATCCCTGAAATGGAAATTCTAGCGTGTCTCAGGAAGAACGGGCTTCTGTGCATAGGCCATTCAAACAAAAACTAAAATGTCGTGCAAAGCAAAGGAGACAGACGATACAACTGCTTTTGTTCAGCCAGCCCGCTATGAGGGAAGTCCCCCTTGATTCCTGCTGAATCGTTCCCTTTTTTGATGTTTTGTCTCACCGCAACCAAAGGTTGTAGAGGATGTGGAACAACTTTGTTCCGTGTAGTAAAAGTAGTAAACTCAAATCTTGTCAAAAAAAAAACCATTTTATATATAGTGTGCATAAAAATAAATTACTGCCACAGACTATCACCAAGACAAAGGCTGGAAGGAGGAATTTGACATTTTCAACGATAACAAAACTATCTGAAGTTAATGCAAGAAAGGAGAAATTTAGAAGGTGTATATATGCTTCTTCATCTTAAACAATCTATTAATGATGGATGAGACCTTTTTGAGGAGTATTTTCTCTGAAGTAGCTAGTCTTGATCGCCGTCAGACAAGAATCTCTAGACCATAAATCTGATCAAATATAGCAATTTCTGTGTTGCTCACTTATAGCTGAGAGAGTCTGCTGACTTCAAAGTGCACAAAGGATTTGGTCTAAAGCACATCATCCATCATAGGTGCAGAAAACTTGCATTCATTCAGCGGTGGTGTGAAAAATTGCCCAATAGGCAGTTGGTTTGCAGGCCAACAATGTATGCACGTGACTAACGTGGCATTGGTGTGCAAGACCCCGCATTCATTGCTGTGCTGTCACATACCTAAAAGGATCCCAGGTTTCAAAATTCATGCACCTCCTGCTCTTCTTTTTAATTCTTTGCTCAAATTCCAGTGCAAACTTCCTCTCTCTTCTTGACTATTTATAAGTATACATAGAAACAAATGTTTTGTAAAGATGTGAGAGACATTCTGCTTTATTCCCAGGGGCAAATAAAGCCTTTTATTTTTAGCCCAGTTTCCTAAGGAAATGAGAGTGATGCAATCACATTGTCTATTTGTCTGTCTATCAAATCAGCTCCCTTCCCCCCTTCCCTCCCCCCATCAACCTCTCACCATTAATCATTTCCACCCAGATCTGACAGAAAGGCAACATTCTTTCAAAAGTGTTAAATGCACTTAAGTTCTATGAAAATCGGTGGCTGGGCCAGAGGAGAGACCAGTTCCCTCACTGTAGAAATAAGTACTGATGGAATTCAGTGGTTAGGCAGTGACGTGCTGGCAAGTCAAGCTGCGTGTAACAGGTAATCATGGTAACACTACCATGATGCATATTGTCTCCTGATGGCAGAAGAAGAAGATGGACTTGGGTGTCAGTTCTGAGGTACTTTTGGAGAGGCTCTCCTGGGTACTTGGCAGTGTTGCAGGGATGCGAGAGAGGTGGCATAGGGGAAGGGAAGGAGTAGGGTTGTCGGACACGTGGGAGGTAGGGGCCAGAGTACACTTGGTTGTTTTCTTTATATCCCAAAAGGACTGGATGTTAAGGTCACATTCTGGGGAGCTTCTCAGTGGTGGATTAAAGAACAGTGTGAGAAAGAAATGGAGAGCTAGTACTAGAGAAGCGGTCATCACTGTCCTTGCCATTACCTGACAAGTGTTTCCCAAGTAATTCCAATCATGGAAAATAATATACACTGGAGAAATAGGGACAGGTTCACATCTAACCAGTTATTTGATAAACCCTTTGCAAGAGCATGTGCTGCCTCAAATGGAGAGTGCAGATTTATCCACATGTTAAATTGTGGGCAGTCTCTGGAATTTTTTCCAGCATCACTGTTGGAAGACTTTTACGTTATGTACGAAGTATATTCACACTAAGGCAGAAGCCCAGCCTGTCCCTTGGCTTCCTGTTCTACCTGTTCATGGTCCTGAGCAGCATGTATGGTTCTGTGTTGAAGGGAAGCGTGTAATTGAAGTATTTACTTATTCTACCTATGTTTGCAGTGATGCCTGGAAAATCATCCAGGTGCCTGGAAAATACTCTTAGATAAAGCTAAGAACATAAGCCTGGTGAACATGAGTTCATATTTCCCCTATGACAGATGCATTCTCTTATATTTCAGCATCACAGCATTATCCCTAGTGATTTGTATTTTAAGTCTCAGTGGTAATGGAAGCGTGTAAACACCTTGAAAGTATATAGAATGATGCCACATTACGGGAGGAGGGCACACGGCTAAAAAAAATGCAACTTTTTTTTTCAAAAAGCTTCTCCGACTTAGTTCGACATCTGCTAATGCCTTCCTAACATCCATATTGCGGTGTTTGAGAATTAATTTTTTTATGAAGAAAATGGTAAGATCATTTAAGAGACTGAGCTTCTTTTAGTTCCTCCCTATTCAACAATATGCTGTTCAGCAGATGATGTTTATACATCTTTTTAGCAAAGACATAAGGTCTATTGTCACAGCTCTGGGAAGGATCTTCTTCTGTTAGGGTATTACAATAAGTTAGTACCCTAAAAATCTATTTATACCTGTGTTTGTGACATGCCTTTTCTTCACCTGCCCTATCCTTTCTCACTAAATCTGAGCAACTTGTTTCCTAAATTTTTTCAAGCCTAAAAAGAAGCTTTCTTAGTAGAGGGAGCAGGATATGATTTTCTTCTTAGATAAAATGACAGAGCAGGAATCTGTTGGGACAGAATAAAGGTTCCCCATTCTCCTGCAAATGCTTAGTGATCTTGGACACAAATCCAAATTATTTTGAATGTAGTTGGCCCTAGAGTGCATGTGAAAGGCAAAGGAGTCAAGAAGTACCTACAGCATGAAACTCTTCCTCTCACATAGTCAAATTGTGATGCATACAAGTGCATAAGCATGCCACTTGCAGGATGGAGATACAAGACCCTGTGGCATCGCTGATTTCTCTTGCTGTCTCTGCCTATCACAGAAGACTGGCATCTTTAACTGACACCCTCAGAAGCTGTGTAGGTGCAGAGTGCTGCATTAATATAAATGGCACGGAGCACAGTGGCATCCAAACAAGTTTGAAGGCTGGGCCATTTTGCCTTCAGCAACTGAAACCATTCTGCAACTATTTAATACATAATTAAAACTTCTTTTTTCCATAAGGTGGTGTGACCTCAGCATATAACTTTGCTTACCAGAACAGAGGGTGGTAAGGTGGGTCAAACAATGTAATAATGGGCAGAGACATTGTATTTGTAAGTATATTGTTGGAAATAAATAAACTGAGTCCCTTGTTCAAAGGGGAAACCCTAGCTTTCCTCAGGATCCTTGTTTCATGCACTATACATCCTGTGCTTGTGTCCATAAATGTTTCCCTGTGATCAGCCACCATCTGCAGATTTATGTCCCTGACTGCCAATCATTCTTGTGTTTCTTGCAGAGAGCACACCAAGGACAGACACATGCAGTTGGTGTAGTTGGAAAAGTGCACTCTCCCTCAGTCAGCTACTATTTCACGTGTATTAGCCACCGGAGCCTGTGGTTTGGCATCAGCAACCACAGCACAAACATCTTACTATCACAGCATTAGAAGCTGCCTAATCAACATGAAAATTGTTATCTAAGCCTGGTGCAGCCATCCCCTGGTTAGTAATGATGACCTATTCATGCACTGGCCCCCTTTCCTGCTTTATTCTATCACCTGTAGGTCACAGCAAGCTCTTCACAAGCCTCCATGAAGATGGCTTTCCCTATGTAATAACTGTAGCTGCCGCTCATCACCCCTACTCTAGATCTTGATGCAGTTTCACAACCCTGTGGCACCAGAGACCTCAGCTGGCAAGGGCTGAGGCCAACAGCAGCTGCCCCCATTCTGCTATATCCGCAGCACCTTTTCTTTGCCAGGAAATATCACTAACAAGTAAAGATTAAAAAAACCCCACTGCTAATATGCCATTTGTGACCAGAGCCTCCTGTGTGCATCCTTCTGAAATAACATCACAGTCCAAAACAGGAACAGCTCATTCACTGGTGCAAGATCCATGCCTAGGCAGCAGCTGGAGAGGACACAAGGAAGAAAATGCTGAATCAGATGTATTTTATTTTTGGTAGTTTAATAATGGAGTAGGAAGTCTGTGAGCAGGAGCTGAGGGAAGACAAACACGTCTTTCTGCAGTGTGCAGTGAAACAGCTGCTTTGGTACTCCAGATAGGTGATGCTTTAAGGTCCTAGCCACCCTCCAGAAACTCCTCATGTGAATTAAATAAACGCTTTCAGGCAAGTTTGGTTTGTCTGGGTGTCCACACCCACATATGTAAACCAGGGTAAAGCCTATAGTGAGAAGTGGGTAAAGGTATAACTTGCCAGAGCTGCGGATGCGTGGCAGAACTGAGTCAGGTCTGCTGAAACCTAGGGCTGCTTCTCAGCCAAAAGTGACAAAGCACCAACATGATTAGTTTAATTTCAGTTCCCCATTAGCTCACTGCTTTCTCCACATAGGTACACAAAGTGCCTACACAGATGTATATGTTCCTTTATTTTTGCAGATACATTCATTGTCTTTAGAAGATGGCATGCCCCAGCAAGCTCCTTGGTTTACAACATCCTTCCTTTGGCCAGAAGGAGTTACTGCAGCGTCCACAGGCCATGCCAGGGCAGAGTAAACTTTATATCACATTGGCACAAGGTAAATGGGCCGAGAGCTACTACAGGGCAGTTTGATAGCATGAAAATGCTTTTGAAAATGCTTTTTCGTTAATGTCCTAAGTCTCATTGCTGGAGAACAGAAGCGCCTCTGTGGCAAGCCACTGTGTCCTTTGGAAGACTTAATCTGTACCACGAATGGATCAAATCACATACATCCACCACTGGGAGTGCAATGTTGTAAAAAGCAGCAGAGAAATGTCAATATTGTAATCAGATAAATTATTTTAATAGGAAAAAATGGGTTTGCTCAGTGTGGTTTTTTGATGATCTGAACATTCAGAGCATTTCTAATGTCTACTCGATCAACAAAGGAAGAAATAAACTAAACTCTGTGTTTATACAACCTTGTACCCACCTTCCCATTCCCATTAACTCTTAAAACCGTGGCTAATTTCAGCCAAAAGAGAGGGGGAGGGCAGAGGCCTGGAGGAGATGGACCTTCTCAAGATGGAAGGCTGATGGAGGAGAAGGGCCATACTGTGGAGTCTGCCCCCATTTTTGCTCTTCTCCAGTCAGCCAATTTTCATGCTCTCATTTCTTGGCCAGTCTGCAGCTGTGTCAGATCCAGTGGTCTCAGCAGGAACAATTTGGGAGAGAGTCGTGGACTACACTGGAAGGACAGGAGACAGGAGGCGTTGTGGGAAGGAGAGAATGAAGATATAAAGGCAATATGGGAATCTGGAGAGGAGGGTTACAATGAGGGAAGGCAGAGAGGGGAGCAGAGGCTGTGACAGGTTTTGTTGGTTTTGCTGCCCACAAAATCCTTTTTTTTGACATATGAAAGGAATGTGAGAGTGCAAGACAATGGGAATTAATAAATAATCAGTAATACTCGGTGCTTTTCAATTCCAAGTGTTTTATAAACATTAGTGAACTTTCATGAGCTATTGGAGAGGTATTTAAGCCCCATTACATTGCCATAGATAAGGGGATGAAAGCTCTGGCTGAAGTCCAAAGTTTGCAAAAGCAGAAACTACTTTTAAGAGCCCTGCTTGACACTCAGCACCAGAACTCCAAAGAGATTGATTTCACAGTTGCCATCACTGTCAACTATACTTATCTTGTCAACCATACAATTCTTTCTGCAAAACTAGGTCTAAACCTGCACACTCAGAAGGAGCAACAGCTTCTGAAAATTCAGGCTGGTCTGGCTTGTTAGGATTTCCCAAAGCTTGTAAGGAGAGGCTGGTTCATGATACAAATATATAGATTTAAAAAAATAATAATTTTTCACTATTGCACTGTGACAAAAATGGAAACAAAGACTTGTGGGCTTAAGACACTTAGAAAATGGGGAAAGAAAAGAAAAACAAAGATTAAAAGAAAAGACTTCCAAGTAAACATATTCATCTGTGCAAATGGGAAGGGAAGCAGAAAATGTTTTCAAATCTTTCTACATCTCTCATTAAGACTAGGTAGATGGTTTGCATGCATTTCTGTAAGTGTACGATGAATATTTTTTTCCTGAAAGGAATAGAAAACACAGATGTATTTGTAGTCACCAGCTTCACTAAAGTTAGGAAGAAACGACACAGGACTTCATTAGAAACCATATGAGTTGATAGTCCAGAGAAAATGAAAAAAATACATTTGGTTTATAGCAATATAAGAAAAATAGGAAGAGAAAGTTATAGCTGTTTTCTTTGGAACCATGCATTCTCAATTCCAGTTGCTCTGGGGCCATGTTTGTTTCAAATACTAACATCTTATTTGCCTATGTGCAAAAACACGTGTTGCGTAAAAGCCTCCAAATTCTACAGAAATGGAGAGTGTCACATTTACATTAGACAGCAGCCAGAAGAACAGGAAATCACAGAGCTTTCACACAGAATGTAGCAGTCAGGTAGAAGCAGATACGCAGTACTGATCACAGAGAGCAGGTTCAAGCCCAGTTGTAAGCATGTGCAGCATGGTCCCTACCCAGCAATATCAGCGATGAGCTAAGAGTCATAGCAGATCAGCGGGAATATGTAAGAAACACAACAGAAGTGTTCCCTGGGGGATCTCCCAAGCACAAAAATAAGTAAAAAGAGACCAGAAAAATTATCTCAAAGGGCATCTCAAAAGCTCTCACATAAATATTTTAAAACTTGTCTCAAAGCGCTGACACTCCTGTGACAATCAGGTTTGTGTTGTGACATAGTTTTGCCACTGTTGCAGCTGCAGCTCCCCACAGCTGATTTGAAATCCTCAGAAGGTACGCAGAAATGGTGGTTCCTCCCTACGCCTTCTGCTGCACCAGCCCCACCAGCAGTACTGTCAGCTGCACAGTTCCAGCACGCTCACTCTGCTGCTGCTCAGGTGGTAGCATAGTGTTGAGCCCTATGGTGGGAGATGTTGTATCTCCACAGCTGCCAAATGGGTGGGCAGGATTTGCAAAAATGGAAAGCAGTAGAGTTCTATGAGGCTTCGAGCTGGTTCTTGGGTCGCTGTATGCACAGCGTTATAAGAAATCCCCTGGAACAGGAATATGGCATCAAACTCCACTGCATATAGGCAGGATGGAGGCCATAATAACTTTAAGGGAGATAGCATACTTTCATGGGTTTCTGTTCTGCAGATCTTGTGTGCCTTGAGTCATCTCTGACTGAGAAACAGGCATGGTTATTTCATGATGTCAAAAAGGTTTTACTGTCTACATGGACACTATTCTGTGGAATGGTTGTTCAAAGGAAAACCAGAGTAAGTACCTAAACAAAACAACAAAAACCTCTGGCTCCAAATACAGTGAAGGAAAATGGAAATTCTGCCAGCTTTATAGGCCATACTTTTAGTTATGGTGGATATTACACAGATCCAATGAGAGACAGCTATGGTAGAAATACTACTCCCCATTTTCATATGTAAACAAGATTGGGCACTATAAAGACTGCTGGCATACTTTTGGAGGTGGTTTGGGTTTTGTTTTTTTCAATCACCTAACTGTTGCAGAACTCTTGAGGACTTTCTGATCTTGGAAGCTGAATTAGTATGGGGATTTTGGATCAGGAAACAGCCTTAGAGGAAGTTACTGCTAACACGGACCGCTCTACTTCAGGCTTCCTTTGAGACTGCCTAGCATGAGCAAATGCCAGCAGCTATGCTCTCAGTAGCATGTTAGTGCAGCAATACCTTTTTCCTATCAAGGTCAGTTCCTTTCACTGCTGGTATGCTGCCCTATGGAAAATTGCAATTAAAAAATTGGCAGGTCAGAATCTCCATTTAGGAAGTTCTTGTCCTCTCTGCTCTGCACTTTTCACCTTGTCACAGGTTATGGAGCCTTTGCAACTCTACCACTGATTCTGCCACCTTTGTTCTTGGCACCACTCATTTGCCCTATTGTTCAAGAACCCGTATCACCAACATTAATTCATTACATTCCAAAAGTTATAAAAACTACTGTCTGCTTGCTTAATTCTCCCTAAAGAGTGTCAATGCATTTTAGGAGGCCAGCTTTTCCATTCTCACTACGTTATAGTGCCATGCCAAAAATAAATGGTATTCTCAGAATGCAGTTTCTTATATAGGGCTGGGCATTCCTCTCCTTCTGTACCAGAATAATTTTAGACTTATTTCATTGTCAAACTGTGTAATATATGTAAGTCCTGAGAGGATGACGTCTATCCACAGCTACGTCTTTGAGAATGAAAATGCCTCTGAGATGAGGGGTCAGGCCCCTGGAGAGTGGGCAAAGAGGGTATCCTAGGTGGTTATATGAGAAGTACCTTCGTCTTTCCATCATACCAGAAGTCATCAACAACATGTCCTCTTGGCTTCCCAAGATCATTATCAATGGAATTTGAAATCTCTGATGAAGAGACGTCTCTTGCACCTACTGAAGGTGAAGAGGAAACTAGGTATGGTTCAGCTCTGGTAGAGCACAGAAGCATTACTAATCACTGGTGGGGGACTGTCAAGCGACTGGCAAGGTAAGTCATGGTCACACTCCTCTGCTGTCTTTGGCAGAAACAGTGGCTACAAAGCCCCTGCCTGGGTTTCCCTCTCTGTCACCTGTGTGCTCTGCAAGGATTTGCTCTATGTGAGCATAGAGCTAAAGGACTCGTTTTTCCTGCAGTGTTTTAGAGAACTGGAAGTTGAGTGAGACACAAAAATAGTTGCAGAATTACTGCCTTAAACCACAACTATGTATTATTTTAATTACTTGTCCTGAGAGGGGTTGTGTTCTTCCTAATGTTTGTCAAACACCTTGAAATGTGACAGTGTCAGAGTAATTGTGTGGTTCCCAGAAGAGGTTTGGCAGCCCTAAATTGCAGAAGTGAGTTTTGCAACTGGAAGTCGGGGAGCAATGCTGGCAGTAAAACAAGAAGTGGAATCAGCAGGATAAACATTTTGGACATTGCTGTCCTAAATAGTTCATCAAAAGACCTAATACTTTAATAAGTTCAGCCAGTCCAAATATAAAAATGCACATTATAATGTTGTTGATAGGAAAAAATCTGTGAAATATTATTGCATAAAACTGTGAGTCAAGACCACTAATGTGTTTTTACAGTGTTGCCTCTTGCTTAATTGTACTTGCTCCTGATAGTGTATTACATCTTCTTATATCTTCATTACTACACAGGCATTAATTTAATCAGAGATAATAAATGGAACCTCTGGAATTAATTACAGGTTGTAACAATTTTGTTACTTTACTAGTGCAGACTGGAAGACAAAAATGTGGGCTCATAAACATTAACTGGCTTTTGCAATCCATTCATTACAGGAGAAAGACGATGAAGATTAAATTATTTGGAAATATAGTTGATAATGCCCAGGCATTTCCACAGCAGTTTTCAGTGTGGAAGACCTCGACTACCTCTGTCATTTCCTTGATCCTTTCAAACCCAAATGCACCTCGTGTTTGAGTCTATTTAACAAATCTAAGCTTAAGAATTGTTTTGCCTATCCCCGAGATCTGATATGTTTGTGAGGTGGGGTCTTTGCAGCATGGTTTTAATGGAAGCACGCTGCCAGGAGCTGGGAGCTGCGTGTGAATTACTGTGATTTCCCTCTGGGCCCTCTTGTTTCTGCCAAATTTGAAGTGGACTTTCTGCAAGTGAGAAGCGAACATGGCCACTTTCCAACAGGACAATGTCTGTGAGGTTGTCTGGCGTGAAAAACCTTGCAGAGGAGCCTTTCAAAACATCTTAAAAAAAATCCCTTCTTGTAGGGGATTTCTTGTAGTGAAGAAAGTCATTAGTTGGACATAGGAGGCAGAGGGCATCTGACTTGGTTGCCTAATCTTTCTGATCACAGAGTTTACAATAGAAAGTAACTCCACCGTATACAAAATGATTCATCTTATACTATTGATGGTTGGACTTGATGACCTTAGAGGTCTTTTCCAACCTTAATGATTCCATGATTCTATTGGCAAAATGCCTCCGGTCCCACAGTACACTATGCAGCACAATAAAAAACTTCCTGGTCAGCAGGGTTTTCTTTGTATTTAATCTAACCATTCCTTTTTGAAAAAAAAAAAAATTCTCTTACTGCTTTTAGTGATTTGCTTTTTAAATACAATAAAACACTTGTAGGCAGCTATTTTGTGCTCCCTTCAGCTGTCACTCTCAGCCAAGGTACACACACATCAGACCCATCCAATCTGAGCTTGCAAGTCAGCTTTAAACACTTAATCACTTCTGTTGTTCTTTTCTTAGACAGTCTCCGCTAGATCTACGTTGTTCAAGCACTGATATACTCTGAAATGAATATGATATATCAAGAATGGTCCCTTCGGACTTCTGTAGAAGAGGACTGTTATCTACCTGGTCTGTGATGTAGATTTGTCTCTACAATGCAGGAAATATAATCCCATGTTACACGGAAAGCCTGGCAGCTTTAGCAGTTTGGGATTTTGGATCTTGAGGGTCCTTACAAGGGTGATCCTTTGCCTGGAGCACTGTTCTGGGGGCTTAAGGCTGCTGCTGGATGCTGACCAAGTGTGTCACCACATCTGGTCCTTAGTTTGGTTTAGGTGGGAGACAAGCTCTTTCAAAATCCAGCCACACATGAATACGGAGAATCTGAAGACATGTGGCTTCAGTTCTTCAGAAAAATCCCTTCCCTGCTGTCAGAGCGCTCAGTGGTTTTCAGGCTGTGGACCTCCACATTGGTGGGTGGCTTCAAGGAGACATGCCACCAGGAAAAGCAAATATATTAATGCCTGCTGACAACAGGTCTACAGGAGGCTGAAGCTGTAGTGGAAAATTTTGGAGGCTGCAGAAAATAAAGGGTTGAAAACAGCAGCTGTTGATTAATATCTATGAGGCTCCCCCGCCCCCCCCAAATATATTTCAGTCATTTTTTTTTCCTAGATATATGCTAGCAGTTTGAATTTCTGATCTTGTATTCACTAATGTGCATTATTTCCTTAGAACCCTACACATTATTTCTTTGAACTTACTGCTGCCTCTAGTATGTCCAAACTTGGAATCACCTGGGAGCTTCATCAATTGTGCCTTACGAATTGAATTAACTCACTGATTAGGACTTTTTCAGGCACTAATAAAGACACAAGGTAAAGACTCAAAATTGGAAACATGGAGATGATTGGACTGTGCACCTGCAGAATGCTAGTCAAATTCCAGCTCATTTGTTGCTATAAGTATAAATAAATTAAGCTCCATTTTTAGGCTCTCATTTAGTGATAAATGCAAATGAATCTCCCTATCGTTTCCTGCCTGAAAGATCACACTGTTTCTTTCCCCCAACCCAGGAGGCACATTTCACCCTGGCTGGTTTTCCTACAATCACAACATGACTAAAGAACTAATCTATTCAAAACACTTAAAGAAATAAAAGTTAGTTTTCAACTAGTTTACTTAATAGAATTCACTACAGGAAGTTGGGTCAGCAGGGGAGCATAGACAACCTGTTTTGATGGCAATCCGCACGTTTATCAGCTTCAACTACACAACTGAAAGCCTCGGAGCCTATCCTAGAACATTGCACATTCCCCTAAGCATGTCCAAGAACCGCCCACCGATGTAGGCTCAGAGGGTTTGATACCCTCTGCAGAGGGCCAGGCAGGCAGGAGGTCCAGACCATGGCAGCTGCCTGTTTACTGCTCAAGGAGGCACCATTAATTTCATGTACACGATGAATCCACCTCCGCCAAGCATCTCAGTGACATCGAGAATAAAAAATATATATGGGTGAAAAAAAATGAAGCCATGTGAACTAAAGGACTAAAGGGCATGCTTAGGGCTGGGAAGGCACTTGGTGACATAAGCAAGAAGGGAAAGCAAAGGTTTCCCTGTGACTGTCTCTGCACCTTGTGCAGTCTGTATCCATTCTCATGGACACTCTGGCATCTCTGCAGTTTATTCCAGCTATGATGGATGCTGTGCTCTAATGTAGGCTGAACGGCAGACTCCCTGCCTTGTGCTATTGAGTACTGAAATCTAGGAAGATACATAGCATCATAAATAATCCGTACAGTCATTTCAGAGCACGTGTTAAGGTTGGCATAAGGCCAGAAACATAATTTTCTTTCCTTTCAAATACATCTTCATTTTTTCTAAAGCTATTTTTCTCAGGCCTAATAACCTTAAGTACCTTGAAGCAATTGAGTAAGATGGTCCTTTTCCAGACTATATCAGGAACGCATAAAAAGTTGTATAACTTCTCACAACACCCTGGGTTTGGTATAAGAATTTACTAGATTCCTGTCCTCCCTGATTTACCTCTCTAGACACCAGCATTATAAAACTATTGCCTCACAAGAATTTCAGAAGATGCTCAGATCATCCAAATCCTGCTCAAATACTGGCTGTGGAAATAGTACATCACTGCAGACCTTCTCCATGAACATAAACCTTTCATTAGCTGTTGCCGGTGGAGTTGGCAGGTAGAGGCTGTGCCATTTGGTGATACGACATTCATGTATGGGGTCTTTTTTCCTTCCTGGTTTTTAGATAATATAGTATAACATAACATAACATAACATATAACATAACATAACATAACATAACATAACATAACATGCATGTTCAGCTTCTTTCTGTAACTGCCTTTTTGACATCAAGGTTATCACCATCTGTTTTGGTGCCGAAGCAGTTGTGTTGATGGCTGTGGCTGCTTGTCTGTCCAAGGTTAGTTCCAGTACAGAAGAGCCAAGGGAAGAGGGTGTATAAACCATCCTCAGCTGTGCTGCAGCCAAGTCCAAGCACCATTCGAAATACCTGGCCTGGCAGCAAGTGACATGGTGGACTCTGAATGGCTTCATGCTTGAAGCGTCCCTGGTGGGTTCACACATGCTGCTGATTTCTACAGGAAAAGAGATCCTTGTGGATTGGGAGCGAGGGTGGTTGTATCCTAAAACTCACGGGTGTTTTGACGGTAAGAACCTCTCTGCCGGCTCTTCAGGATGTCAGGGAACAAAGCACACAATCCCACATTGAAAAAGATGTGTGGTCCTAGTTTTAGTAGATGTGTTTATTACAATACATATATATATATATATGTGTGTGTGTGTGTGTATATATATTACAAAGTGCTCTGTTTCACTCTGTCATCCTGGATCAGTTTTCCTTCTCCTCCACCCCCATTTTCCCTCTCTGAAGCTATTTCTCAGAGGTTCTTTGTTAGTGACCTTCCACCGATTCCATGTGTTGTAAAAGCTGCTTATTTAAAAAGCATGAACGATGCTATTGTGATTGGTTGTTGGGCCAGCTTGGATGGGGATACAAAGCCCGTGACTTTGAAGGAGTACTGTTGGTGGGCTTCAACCAGAAGCATGACTCAAGATGTAACAAATAGAGGCAGGCGTGCATAACACCGGATCCTGAAACCAACTGCTTTACTCTTTTGCTAACTCTTAAGCTCAAAAGCACCTCAAAAAGGTCAGAAATCTGCGTGGTCCTCTTCTCAATTACATCTCAAATCAGTGTGCCTGAAAACCAAGGTTGAATGCAAAAAATGTTTCAAATCCAGTAATAACAAAAATTAAATATCAATTTAAGTTAATTAATATCTGAAAAGGGAAGAAATATTCACCATCTCACCTCACTAAGCATTTAAACTTTCAAGACTTACATTCTTCAGGATTGTTTTGGGGGCAGGGGAAACCTCTGAGCTATTCTTATCCTGAAAGAGCATTTTAAATAACCCCTTCTTACTCTCTCATTAATTTTTAAATATATTGTTATGTGGTTGTCCATCATTCCTCCTTTTAACAGCTTTTATTTTTGTATGAGACAAGTAGCATGCTCACAACGCTTGCCTGCTATTCTACGTATGGAAATGAAATCATTGTTTTACACCAAAGTTGTAAAGCACACAGCTCACACAGTGTTTACTAGATTGCAGCTGAATACAGAATTTTGTCTGCTAAATGTTCCTACTGGCAGCTGGAAAGCGGTCTACATAGTCACCTTCCAAATCCCAATTAATAATTACTGCTGGCTGTGCTAAGTAGTGCACTGCAGCATCCACCCCTCTCAAAGAGCTGGGAAGATCACAACTCCCGTAAGGATAGGTTGAGCTTGGTTAAGAGAAGCTCAGGTCTTTTTCCCTAATCAACACTATTTACTAAGAGGGATCTTTGCCCAAATTATGAGTAGGTGATTTAACCCACAGTGCCGGGCATCTTTAATCCAAATGAAGAGTGTACGTGGTTTAGCTGCCTGCTGCAGCAGCAGTGATACAGAAATTGGTTAATACTTGTTGTTTATTGGAAGCAGAATGTGTCTGAAAGCAAGCACGTTGGTCATGTTTTAATGTGGTGATGAGATGGAGAAAGGCAGAATGTTGTGGTAAATGCTAGCAGGTACACAGGACACACTGAATGCTGGTGTAAAGCAAGAAATAGAGTCTGATTTGGAAAACGATACGGAATAAGTTGAATCAGGATATTAGGAGGTGCAGACGAAGGTTAGAAAATTCGGATGAGTTTTAGAAAGGTGTGAAGTTGATGGTTTGGAAAATGGGAGAAAAACAACAGAAACTGAGAGCAAGCATCTTAGCTTGGTGTTGAATAACCTGGCAGTCTGGGCTAAGGAAAAAGTCAAATACAATGTCAGAGGATTACCAGAGTAAGGTGCTGCAGCAGTCAGCACTTGCGCAGGATCACAAACAATCCCACCGACAGCTCAGCCACATGCGGTGCCTAATAATTACTTCCATGAAAAAAAAAAACCAAACCCAACAACTCCGGAACCTGTAAAATTAAGATTCTGACTTTTCAGTTGAGACACTCGGTTTCAAGCACTGGCATTCAAACATCAAAGCGAGCAGCTGGGCTCAGGCTCGAGAAGCAAACAGGAAAGCAGAGCTCCCGCTGAAGCCAGCGCACCCTTTCCTTCCCGCCGCCCCTAACACGCTGAAGATGTCCTTGCTTTCACAAGGGGGGGTGGACTGAACGACCCGTAAAGGTCTCTTCCAACCCAAAGATCCTCTGAGTGATTCCCCGTCCCCCACCCCGGGAGAGACCGGGATGTGGTGGCGCACAGGCGGGGGGACCTGGAGTCCGATCCAGTCGCTGTAAAAGGGAAAGGCGGGTGCTTTCCCCGTCCACGGCGGGTGTCACCGCGCTGCAGTGGGACACGCCAGGACATCGGGGTGCCGTGGGAACCCCAGTGTGCTGTGTGAGACCCCCTCCAAAAAGGAGAAACAGCCCCCCACTCCTCGCTCCCCGCCCCCCTCCATCCTCAGCGTCCGTGTGCGACCCCCTCGTCTCCGCGGTCACGGAGCGCCACGAAGGGCTTCAGCCGCACAAAAATCCCCGCTGGACGCCCCGGGAAGGACGGCCCCGCGCCCGGGCTCCGCCTTCGGCTCCTCCCCGGCGGCCGGGCCCGCTCGGAGGGAGCCGGAGCCGCGCATCCCGCGGGGGGCGATGTGACCCGGGCAGCCGGGCGCGGGGCGGGGATACGGGGGGAAAGAGAGAAACAGAGAAAGAAGGGGGGAGTCCGAGACGGGGAAAGATGTGGCTGAAGCCCGAGGAGGTGCTGCTGAAAAACGCCCTGAAGCTGTGGGTCACGCAGAAGAGCAGCGGCTACTTCATCCTGCAGCGGCGCCGGGGACACGGGGACGGCGGCGGCCGCTTCACCGGTACCCGGGGGTGCGGGGAGGGAGGGGGGCGCCGAGCCCGGGGATGCTCCTTTCCCCTGCCTGGCTCCTCTCTGCCCCGCGGGACCCGGGCAGCCCGGGGGGACCCCGCGGGAGCAGCCTCTTTGTTCATCCGGGCTCGGTTTGGGGAGCGAGGGGGTGCGGGGCGGGCGAGGGGCGACACCGGCTCCGGTTTCCCCTCCCCCGAGTCGCCTCCGGAGCGGTTTCGTGCCGCTGTAGCCTCGAGCAGCGCTAAACCCCACTCTTTATTTCCCCTCTCTGCGCTCCACGCCGGCTCGCTTCAACGTGACTAAGGGCAAGCCCGGCGGTGCCGCTGGAGTTGCCCGGGCTGGGTGGGGGCCCCCGGAGTGACCCCGCTTCGCCCAGCGCTGCCTGCAGCCCGCGGGGACCCCGGCGGGGACCGGGCGGTGGGAGATGCAGGGATGCCGGGGGGCTGCGCCTGGTACCCGGGATGCGCTTCCCGACCCACCGCGGTGGGCGCTCCCTCCGCTTTACGTGAAGGGACTGCTGTAAATACACGTAGGACTTGTAAGTTTTGGCGTTACAGGGAAAGGGGCTGTTAATTCACATGTCGTGGAAAAGTGGATTCTGACTCATTTTTGTATTAAGTACACTACGGCTTATGTGGCTGGAGTTGAGGCACGTTAAATCCATGTGGCACTCTGGGTACATCTAGTGAAGGATCATAGAATGGTTTGGACTGGAAGAGACCTTAAAGATCATCTAGTTCCAACCTCCCTGCGATGGGCAGGGACACCTCCCACTAGATCAGGCTGCCCAGGATATATATATATATATATCATATATATATATATATATGAAGAACAAGGATCACGCCCTTCCCTCGCTTGCAACAGTACGGGTTTGTGAACAACTACAGCGAGAACGTTGCCTTAGACTGTGTTTACGTTGTAGAGTAAGGGATTTGGGACAAACTTTTGGTTCAGAGGCATCAACAACTGAATCCAAACAAATAACACTTTGGAGAAATAATTAACAGTGCGTTTCTTACTTCAAACCAGAAGAGAGTATTTTGTGCCTTTTAAAAACCAGAATTTTTAACAGCGGTTTGTATATTTGAAAGAAAGGGTATTGTCAGAATTAATATTTTCTAGGCAGTTTAAGAAGCTACATTACCAAGTTTGATATTTATTTTATTAAAACCCTTTGCTCCGGAACCATTGACCCTTTACAGTTGGTAATTCTGCGTCATTGTTTTTTTTTTTTTTTTTAAGTTAGAGCTTGTCCTAGGTGTGGAGTCATAAAGGAGCACAAAACTTAACATGAGATCCTCCAAGCCAGAATTATCAGTATATTGCTAATGAAATGCTAGCTGCGATAAGATTAATGGAAGTTTTGCCATCCAATTAAACAACCTTCTACCCTTGTGTTTTCTCCTGCCCCGCTGTGTGGAAGTCATAGGCCACACTTTTGTGATTGTGACGACGATGTGGATTAATTTTCACAGTTAAAAATAGCTGTTTACAGCTGCTTGATTTAGGTCCAGCACAATCATGAGGTTGAGATCCTCAAATGTTAACTCCTCGGGCCTGAGCTTTCCACAGCAGAAATTTGCAAGCTTAAACCAAGCAAACTGCTTTTCTCTCTGGTTAACTTTCAGGTGAATCATTTTGCTGAATCTACAGTGCACGGGCTTGCACAAATCTCTCTTGGCTGGCGAAGGAAAGCCGCTCCTGCCTCAGACAACTTTTTCAAGGCAGCTGCAAATTCTGACAGTCTCTTAAACCATCTTGGAAATGTTTGTATTTAAAAGGGCTTAGAAATTAGAGTCCTATAAACAAAAAATAAGCATGAGGGAGCATTAAGCATAGCTGCAGTTAAATGCGTAGCCTAATTTTGTTTTTCACAGTTGTTACTTGGGACAAGTGAAGTGGAGATCTGTACTGAGCAACAATAGGTCTTTGCTGGTAACTGCTTTTGGTGCAAAGCCTACCTCCTGATTCTTCCCTTACATGACTGTGGAGACACTTTATTAGTACCCGCCTTTTTTAAAGTGACAGATACAAAGAGTAGTTAAGCATCACCATATTTCAGATTATGGTCTACCAAGCTATAAAGGTATAATGTTAGAAGATTTTGTTTGTTTTCCTGGGGCAGCAAGGCTTAAGTGAGAACAATATCCATACCTGTTTTCTTTTCCCTTTAATAACTCGAGCCCTGGCCAATAGTAGTTAAGTGTGATGGAAGGGTAGTTTCAAAGATTTAAAGGTCCTCTACGGCAGGTGCCATGGTAAAAGCTCCCGTCATAGCTCCTCCAGTGAGAAGGAGGCTGCATATCCTCAGGCTGTGTTAGATCTGTGTGTGGTCAGGAGAACAAAACCCCCAGAAGACTACATTTCATAAATAAAGAGTTCAGATGGGGCAATGAACCACCTGTGGTGTAATTTGCTTTAAGCAGAGTGGATGGGTAGGACGCCTGAGCTGCCCTTGTATGTGGTTCTACAACATGGTATTTGCACTGAACATACGAGAGGCCATCTGTTTTATGGCCCTATTCTCCTATTTATATGACTGTATTTCTAGGACACTTCTCTCTCCTTACCAGGGCATTTTATCCATCATGTAGCAGTAAGTTAGCAGAGCTGGAGGGTATATTTTATGTGGATTTAACTCCTGAAAGATGGACTAGAGAAGATCTCTCACACAAAAGAGCTTTTCTTCTGTGTCTATGTTTCTTTCTTTTAGTACTATGTCTTAGTCAGACTCTGAGCAGATGTTTGTAAGAGGGAAACTATATTTGCTGCTGTGATTTTAATTTGCGTCCTAGGGCAATTACTGGATGCACACTGGGCTGGCAAGCAGGGGGTATGAAATAACGATGGAGGCTGTGTTTAACTCTTCATTACCTGACCAGTGTCACTCTGGTTTCTGTCTTCCTGAGGGATATGCTTTTCAAGTAAATGTTTAACTTGCCACTTTACCTGGATCTCCACTTGGGAATTCTTTTGGAGACTTAGGAAGGAAATTGGTAATGTTTTAGAAATAATTTACAGAAATGGAATTACAGGTTTTTAATTAATTACTAATTTTAAAACTGATTTTAAGTTATAGATTTAAAAAAAAAATATTTAGCTCAGCAATTTCTAGTGGTTCTGGGTTGGTTTTTTTTTTTGCCTAATTGGAGACCTTTTCAGCAGTCCTTACAAAAAGACTTGTGATGTAGCCATGGCTAATAGATCGAAATTGATTTGATTTGTACTTGCTGATATCTTTGGTTCTGAAGTCACATATTAATGATAAGCTTGAGGTGCCATTAGTAGTCAAAAGTACCATCAAATCCCTTATGGTAGAATAATGCAAGATAGTTTAGCATGTAAGTGAATCACTACTTTCCTTTTTATTAGGGGATGTTGAAAGCTTCATTTACCTTCCTGTTTGATTAGATTAGTTTTGTGCGTTTTGACAGCAAGACTGCTTGTTCTATGAGGTGTTTGGAATGATTTCATCACTGGCACTGGACTAAGAATAGGTTTTCCCTCTTCCCAAGTAGCTAGCTTTACAGTTGCTGTTTACACAGTACTTCACATTGCATGCTTTTAGCATGCAAAAACCCACTTAAGATTCTTTTAAATACTTGTGAGTTTTCCCTTTATAAATAGATTAAATAAAGCTTTAAAATGCACTTGTGTGAGGCAGCTTTTTTTCTTGACTTTTTTGAGCTGCAGTGCTTATTTCACTTCATGTTTGAAGTATATCAGTAAAAGATTATGTTTTGTTCCTGTTTTACCTGTATTTTAATTTAGTTATGATATTTCCCTCTACTATTCTTCCAGCCTCCATTATCAGCTCTAGGCACTTCCCAAGCTGGTTGTGGTCTTGCATTGTTTGCAGCTCACGAGGACGAACGTTTTGAAAAGAAATTTAATTTCTCCTTTGGCTCGTATAAGCCTTTAAGATTGACAACTTTAAATATAAAATAATACAGGGGCAAAAGAAGCATCTTCTGCACATGAATCTTTTGAAGGAGTGAAGGGCAAAATGAATAACATATGAAAACTGCACTAATACGGTTTTCAAAACAGCTTGCCTTTTCATCTTAAATTATGTCCAAGATACCAAAACAAGTTACTGATAGAAAAAGGTTGAATCTGAGGTCTAATTAAAAAAAAAAAACCACCAAAAAAACAAACAAGCTTTTATTTTAAATGCTGGAGATCTAGGAGAGGAAGATACCACAGTAATGGTGTTAATAAAGGATATTAGTAGCGCTCACTGTCTGTATTCATGGCTTTGTTTTCTTAAGGAAGAGCTCTTTCTGAAGCGTTGCACAAGGAGAGGGGGAAATCCAAATAGTTTACTGAAAGCTTGGATTCAAGTCAAAATGTTATCTAGCCTTGCCCAGAGCTGGAATTCAGATCAGCAGGTTTCTAACCCCTTTTATCCTTTTTTTTTTTTTTCTCTTTATTTTACTGTAACATTTTTTTATGGAGAATGCATGCTTCTAAGCTCTTTCCCAAGAGAATGGCTTTTCCATCAGAGCGTTCGGCCGGGAGGCATGATCTGGAAGGAGGGACAGGAGCCAGAGGGCCAGGCTCCCACCTTCAAAGCTGGGCACCCTGATTCCTGATTCCCCCATCCTCCTGAACTCTGTGTGCTGCTCTGGCTCCCTCTTCTTGCTTTTCTTGGGTGGGTTTCCTACTCCTAAGGCACAGCAATGCTGGGATGGGTTAAGTGAAACACGTGCTTGTATTGAAATGCTAACGTTCTGTTAAATACTAATATTAAAGTGAAGATGTACCAGTGCATGGAGAAGGACGTGGGGGTTGTCTGCTTAGAGACTGACCACCAGCCTGGTCAACACTGTAATCCAGTGAACAGTTATGATGACATTTTATTTTTGTGTTGCTTTTTATTTTTGTGTTTTCAGTGCCAAATAACGCTGAAAAAGGCAGGAAAATCACGGAATGGTTTGCTAAATGGCACTGAAAAAGGCAGGAAAATCACAGAATGGTTTGAATTGGAAGGGGCCTTCAAAGATCATCTTGTCCAACAACGTGTCGTGGGCAGAGACACCTTCCACCAGATCAGGTTGCTCAAAGCCTCGCCCAGCCTGCCCTTGAACACCCCTAGGGATGGGGCATCCACATCTGGGCAACCTGCCTCACCACCCGCATCTTGAAAAAAACATCTTCCTTGTAAAATGATTGAGCATGTCTGTGGTGGCAGAATTTAAGTGGTGCTAGATCGATCTCCTCAGTGTTATTTATAGCACCAACAAAATATGAGAGAGACTTTTTTTAATATGCCCCAAGTAGTGTCCCGTGTCCATGTCATTTATGGGACAGCAGCAGCAGCTTGTGTGTCCCACCTTCTTGTCTGTTTTCAGGTGGAGAATAGCTTCAAGTATGTTTGCTTGTAACATGAGAATTGAAGCATTTGGCTCTGTGGCCTTCAGGGCTATAAAAATAGGGTGGGCCTAACCCAGGCTGGTGGCAAAGGACTGAGATAAGCAGCTGTGAGAGCCCTGCCACCACAGCGTGCCTGCATGGAGAAATGGCCCATGGGGAAGCAGGGGCCGGGAGAAATAACCGATGGCTCAGGGCTGTGGCACTGTTTCTGCCATCCTGGGAGAGCTGGTGCACAGTTCAGTTCGTGTCTCTTTCCCCAGTGTGGTCTTGAGTCCCTCCCCATGCCGTGGTCGGATGCCAGAGCAAGGTTTCAGCATCACACCTGGGGACAGGGGAGTCACAAAGATCACAGGACACCGACTTCCGCAGTGAAATGTCCAAACTCCCCTCATTTCCCATGTCCAGCTTCTCCAGAGTGCTGGGACTGAGGAATAATGATTAAACAATTTGTTTCAATTCATTTTTACATGCCAGATTAAAAAACAAAACAAAACAACAAAACCCAATTTACATAGTGGCAGTGTTTGGTCTGACAAAGCCCACACTGGAAGTAATGTAAGGGCTTGAATGTTAATATTTCCCTGGCTCATTAAATGTTCGGAGTATTAGGCTTTTACAGTGAAATCTAATGTTGTCTGTGCTTATCTTCAAGTGTGGTGAACGTTTATTGTCACAAAGGAAATACAGTCATCATAACAGCCCTTTGGAGAAGTCCTCCTTCATCCTTTTTCTTACGTACTTGCCTCAATAAGTTCTGCAACTTCCTTGGTGGGGAAGAGTAATAATACTTATTATTACTCTTATATACTTAATACTTATAATAATACTTATAATAATAAAGAGAAATACACTCTTTCATAGGTGCTGTATTGTATCAAAACCTGTTTATACAGTTTTGCAGAATTCAGCAAAGCAAATGTAAAGCCAAGACATTGACCCACTGGCATTAGTGGCCTTGCATGCCGGAGGATGCTCTAACTCAGCAAAAACTTGAATTTTGTGGAGGCCTGTGTGAAAGTAACAACCCGTTAAACATATGAACTTTTAGAGAAATTAGATCAAGAAGGTATGAAAGACGTAGAGACGTCCTCAAACTTTTATGCTGGGGGCCACCACTGGCCAGCAGTAGCTTCGTGCTCACTGTCCTAGGCTGTATCCTACCTCGATGCTTCTTGAAAACTTCTACGCTAGCCTATAATGCCTGCTGCCTGTTGGATGCGCTGGGCTCTCAAGCTGAGCTGCAAGAGGTGAGGATGAACACAGTGGTTGTCCTCAGTGCATTTCAGCTCTGGGTCTTGCCTTGGGTCAGCATTGGGCTTATGGTCAACAGTTAGGGCTTCTGTGGGGTGGAGTGGTTGAGGCCAGGTGGGAGCGAGCTTCATACCCCACACCATCCCTCTTTCAGCAAGGACGTTGCTCCTGGGAAGAGCTGCTGAGATGCCTTGCAGAGCCAGGAGAGCAACCTGATAGCATATTTGGTGCCATCCTGGGAGTGTCCTTTTGGCTGAGGTTGTCCTGGTTTATGTGAAAACTGCCTTTCTGTTGCAATTGGAGCACAGGATTGGTGGAAGATGGGGAACAGGGACATTCACATGTCCCTTCTGGTTCTACCTGGTGGTGGGTTTTTCATTCAGCCAGTTTGCTCACCATCTCTAATGTGGCTAATTGCTGCCTGCCATGGATATTGTGAGACTCTAATTGTTTGCAAATCATTGTGAGATGAAGGAAACTATGTCAAGAAGTATAATTAGGATTCAGGGTATGGAGTGCTTCTCTGCCTCGAAGAGCAGAGATTAATTCTGATTTATTGAGGCTGTTAGTTCAATTTCACTGTCCTAAAAAAAAAAATCCAACTTTATGATTATCTGAATTGTTTGATGTGCTCTTTTCTCCCCATTTGTATGCCTTAACAGCTTAAAGTGCCCCTTGTAGCTCTTGAGTGTCTTCGTGAAACTGTATCTTCTAGGAAGCAGCCTTTCTCTGCTTCCCTGGAAGAGCTTTCTCCTCTTGGGTGAAACATCCATTTTGTCAAACTGCTGCTTTTGCTACCTGGGCTTTGTTTTTATTTCAGCCCTCAGCTTTCTGATGGAGGAGCAGAAGTAATGAGCAGCAGAGAGCTCCCAAGGATGAGTTCAGAGGCATGCTTTATGTGGCTTTGTACTGGGGTGGGACCCTGACGGGGTGCTGGGCTACAGCTGTAATCATAGATCTCTTGATTTGGTGGGTTTGTCTTACTAAAATCATGGAATCATAGAATCATGGAATGGTTTGAGGTGGAAGGGAGATTAAAGATCATCCAGTTCCATCCCCCCTGCCTATTGCAGGGTCACCTTCCAGTGGATCAGGTTGTTTAAAGCCCTGTCCAACCTGGCCTAGAACCACTCCAGGTATGGAGCATCCATGACTTTTCTGGGCAGTCTGTTCCAGTGCCTCACCACCTTCACAGTAAGAAAATCCTTCCTAATATCAAATCTAAATCTCCCCTCTTTCAGCTTAAAATTGTTACCCCTTGTCCTGTCACTGTAGTCACTGATAAAGAGCCCCCACCTAGCATTCCTGTAGCCCCCTTCTAGGTACTGGAAGGCTGCTATAAGTTCTCCCTGGAGCCTGACTGAAAAAACGGGTGAGTATTTAAAAGAGGTCTGTGGCTTGATCCAGGTAAGCATAGCCACCAACTGCACTTCTGCATGGCCCTGCAGAGCAGCCACCAAGCTGTCATTGCAGTCCCTGGATACCATGTGGTGCCACTGCTTTTCAGACCTCCAGAAGTGCCGTGTGGCTGTGGCCGAGAGCAGCCTCAGCTTTGGTGGAGCTGAGCATTGTGGCAGAATTTGCATCCAGGTACTGTGGTGATGGTCCTCTGCCTGTTTCCTTCTAAGGGCTTGATTTGGCAAATGTTCTTAAAGCACACCTTGTTGTCCAGGTGTGCTGCTCTCAGCTGTGATGGAAACCTCTAGTCTTTCTTTTCCGAGTAGACCAAGGAGGTGTAGAAAGGCAGTTTTCTCTCTGCTTCAGACTTCTGCAGCAGTCAGTTTGCTTGTATGGTGGCTAAAGCTGCTTGCCAGGATGCTGGAGATGCAGGTTGGACTCTGTCTTCATGTGGCCCCTTTGGTTTTGGGACAGCAGGTGCAAGCGCTTGGTTTGTGAGCTTCAGGGCTGTGGCACATGGGTGGGAAGAGGTGCCCCTTTGTGCCTTCTGTCCACATTGCTGCTCCCCAGCTTTTAAAAGTGCTGTTAGAAATTCTTACCAGCTAATTGCAGATACCACATGTTATTGCTTCTTTGAACTACACTGTCCTTCACCTCCCACTTTATAATGAATTTATCGGTTTGTGTTAAACAAAAGATCCTGGCTGTGGGGGCCAGGTGTCTTATTTAAAAACAAAATAAAACTATAAGGGTAACATTACTTTGTATTGTGGTACGGCTGGCTTCCTTGTCACTTAGCTTTACATTTAACTGTTCAGGGATTTTTGTTTGTCTGTTTGGTTTGGTTGTTTTTTCCCACCTCCAAAAACAGTAACAGCTTTGGCATTTGGCCTTTATTATTTTTTTTTCTTGAGGATTTTGTTAATTTATTGGACCCAGACTCCTAGGTGATGAGTCCAAGTCTCTCTGTCTTGCAACGTGGATTAGCTGCTGAAGTCACCAACCCATTTATGGGAAGGCATTTGAGTAGTTCTGAAAAATTTCCCTTAAAGACCTTTAAACTATGATGGAAGGAAGCAGAAATCATCTTGCTCTATGTAGGTGGTACCTTAATTCGTGTCGAGTCAGGCATAATTGTTAGTGCTTTGGACTGTCTCTTGCGTATTGTCCCAAAATATGGAAGTAATAGATAGTCTTTCAATTCCTGTTTTTAGTTTGAGTTCAGCTTTAATCACTCTCTGCCCAGTGTGTCTCGGAAGTTTAAAAGATTTTTTGAGATACCAAGTGGATGATTTAACACTGATCCAGGAAGGGAGCATGAATTCTTTAGTTTGAAAGATACAGTATGTTTGATTGAAATTGGTGTTAGATTTACTTATTGTAAACATGTTCCTTTTCCTAGATTAGTTCTGAGCATGGCACAGGATAACTTTTAATTGGATCTTTTATCTTTCTGGGGGCGTATAAGGAACTATGTGTTTAGAGAAGAACAGTGGTGCACTTTAGTTCATTTGAGAACCCGATCGTTATAAAATATCCTTGACTTTTTTTTTTTTCTGGTGAAGAAATTCTCAACAAGTTCATTGTGCATTTTGTCCTGTTTGCATCCAATCTGGTTACAGATTGACCTCTGTAAAAGGGAGACAGTCGTTGCCTGTTGGAGAATTTGAGGTGGTTTCTTGCTAATTTCTATACTTGAGTTTATTTGTAGTTTTGTGTCCATAATACAGGTGTGCATTTGATAAAAATCAATTTACAATTAGGAGTACAGCACTCTTGTTTTACTTTGAGGTATTCCAATTTCCAGTATTGAAGCAATAAAATATGCACAAAAGTAGATGTTTCAGTGAAATAAAAACTACCAAGTAAGGTGTGTGATTTGTAGCGAGTTTGCCAGAGTTATTTCATAGACTTAATTTTGAAAAAAATAAATATAGATGTTCCGTCTACCTAAAATCCATCTTACAGCTAGAGTAATCAGATTTATTGAGGGGAAGCATATAATATAAATAGAAGTATGTCCTTTTCCACCTCTTCTGTCCTCTCCTCCATATTTGTCAGAAACATAAATTACACCTGAAACTTGCATATTAATTTTAGCCTGGGAATATTCTTTCTGCATGGAGAAACTTGTGGCTTTTGAGGGACCTGGGGTGTTCTGTCAGCGATCTTTAGCAGGAGGCTTTGCAAACCTACTTCTGCAGCTTTCCTTAGCGCAGTTGCTGCATAGTTAACTGCTTTCCTGAAATACTCCTCTGTCTTGGGAGGTCAAAAAGCAGATGAGTTGGTGGTGGAGTAACATGCTAAAGGGAAAGAGGTACTCTGGATTTTTAGTTCCTTCCCAAAATCTTGGCACATGTAGAGTAAAAAAAAGACCCAGACACGAAGTGTTGAGAATTTTGAGAAGGAAACCAGTGAGGAAGTTCTGCTCTCTTTCCCCCTCTTCTTCTGTTTCCTTTTAGTTTTTTTACTGTCTTGGAGGTATAAGTGGTTTCGCTGTTGCCGGTGATAGGGAGGAGGTCTGCTACATCCTAACTGAAGGCATGGTTATGCATCAACATGTGAGGCAGAGACCCTTTATATATATAAATTTATAGATACCTGTGAGCCAGAGACCCTTTTATTTTATAAACTGACCCTATTTTGTAAGAGAACCTTCAATGGAGTGATCTGTTAGGACATTTTGTTAAGAAGGTGCTTGCTCACAAGCTAGGCATTTTTCAAAGCAACTTTCAAAATCAGTGTACTGTGTAAAATTTCTTGTTTGCTTGTTTGTCCAGGTGTTTTCAGGTTGTTCATTTTTCTGTGCTTCAGTGAGAAGCCTAACACAAGTGTTACAATTCGACGGTTGCTCCGAATGAGTATGGGGCAACTCACATGGGAAAAGATTTCTCTCTAGTTTTAGTAATTCTAATGCTACTTCAGTTTCAGCTAAATTATCATATTAAGCCTGGATGTATTTATTAGTGCTGAATCCTTTTCATGCTCCTGCAAACGCACTGTTAGTAATTCCACCATCCCTTCCCAGTTATTTTTCAGCACTTAAGCAGCAACTTCACCTGTAGCTGAACTGTGGAAGTACTGGTGCTAAACCACAGTCCTGGGGCCCCGCTGAACAAGGTTGTTGCTCTGTGTTTGCCAGGCTTGTTTTCAGCAGTAGTCGCTTGTAACTCCTGTCTAATGTCCCTTCTGGACCAACCCCACCACAAGCCTTCCTTGGCAGAGGACAGTATGGGACCCTGGTCAGCCCCAGTGCTGGCTCCAGGTCATTGAGGTATAGGGTGCAGCGCCCTTGGGAAGCCCTTGGAGGGACTCCTGGTGTGTGGCTGGGGTGCTCAGGCTTTATTCTGGCTTGTGTCCTGATGCCCATGCTCTTTTTTTTTCCTTCTCTTTGATTCTTACTTTTGGCTGCACTTTGTCATCCTTAGTTAATATTTTAGCTATGTTTAATTTAAACGTGGGAGGTGATTTTTTTTGCACAGTTGAAGAAGGAAACTTTGTCTTTTTAATAGTTGGTAAGCAAAATGGAAATTGTAAGCAGAAGTAAACACTGAGAAGAGGAATTGGTGTTTCTGGCCAGCTATTCAGGAACAGAAAAGGGAATTAATTTTGCACAGGCTAAAAAGTAAAACCAAAATTGTACAGCTACTTCTGTGCTTTCATGTGTTTTTTTTCCATAATTTCTGAAAAGTGTTTCACAAATCAGGTATTCAGTAAGCATTCTTTTGGGATTTTGGTAGCACTTAACTGTTAGTTGACTTTTTTCCATTGCTTTAGTGAAATGAAAAAGAAATCTTTCTCCTAGATCTGTCATCAGGGGGAAACATGCACAGCACTTCGTAAGTTTCTTCTTGCTTTTCTTTCTTGTATTGTCTCAAGTCTTGAAGTTTGGAAGTTAAGCCCTACTTTTGTTCCCTGCATCATTTGATTCTATCTTACTGGCTCTAGTCCAGCCATTTGAAAGATGGCACACTGAAATTGGCATTCGCTTTTCTGCAAGCACGCATAATTTGCTACCTTTTATTCCTGGATGATTTTTTTTGTCTTTATCTTGAAGTTGCAGGAGAGCAGTTAGCATTTTATGGTGATACACATAGTATTGGTCTCCAGACTCGGGTCTCCATTCTAAACAGATAGGTATATCTTGACATGTATTTAGCTCAGAAGCAAACTGGTGCCAAATAATATCTGACTATACAGTTTTAAAGCATACTGTGTCCAACTTCTGCTTGGCTTTGAAAGCATCATCAACGGTATGTATGAATGCAAGGAAGAAGTACTTGATGTAATTTTCTCCACCCTTGGATGTTTTTTGATGCTGTTCCATGTGAGGTTCTTACACCTTGTAGACCAGAAAGTGGTTGCATTGCTGCTTTGTTATGCTGTGCTTAAATTAATTAGCCATGGTTTGTTGCCCAACTGAAAAGGCATTTCAAATGAGAAATTTGTAAGTCTCATTTTATTGCTTTCATTGATCACAGAGTCAGAATTCAATTGTAAAACCTGTATGTGGTGTCAAGGGCTGGCAAACCTTTGACAGGCTGAGAATAGTTCCTTTTGTTTTAGTTAAACGATGAAGAAATAACAATACAGCAGGCTGGAAAAAATAAATCTGCAAAGGGAAAATGTAGTATTGCAGAAAACTCTAGTGCCTTAAGCAAACGTGGTAAAGCCATTCCTTGCTGTCTGCCATCCCTCTCCATAGCAGTTTATATCTCTGAAGGACATAGAGTATAGGGGAACTGGATAGAAAGCTGCTCCTGAATTGCTGTTTGTATGTGCCATAAACCAGTTCTGTGTTACTTTAATATGCCAGGTTGCAAATCGTGGCATTTGGATAACTTTTTCATGCATAGCTTGATTTTGCCTGCTTGGGGGGAGTGGGTAGCCAGAAAGGCCGGCAAATACAGCTGGCCTCCAGCCTGGAAAGTCGTTTCAGGGGACAACAGTTGCTCCAGCTCTCCAAACAGAGTTTGCCTGTGTTTATGTCAAGTGGAATACTGCTGCAAGCTTTCTTGGATGTGGTGGTGTGTATGTAATATACAGGAGGTGATTTTCCACTGTTCTGATGGCTGAGACCTTACTGGTAGTGAGCATCATGTCCACTTTGGAGTGTCATGCTTAAAGATGAGTTCAAGATATTCCAGTTTAAACTCAAGAACAATGAGCTGTTTGAAAAATATGACCTGTAAGAATGAGATGAGGTGATTGAGGTTTCTTTAGAAAAAGAGAAATCATTAAAGCATGAGCAGCTATGATGATACTTTTTCAGTACACCAGTTTACATCAGAAATGCCTATGGCCAATTACTCTCCATATTCTGGGAAGCAGGATTAATTTCGTTTAAGATTGTAGGGGTTGTCTTGCGTGTTTGTTTGTTTGTTTTTGCTGTAAGAATGCTTGATGAAAATAGTAGAAGAAGATAGCCAGGGAAGTTGTTGTGTCTTGGTTGTGGGAGGTTTTGAAGAACAGGTTAGGCAAACACCACTTATAGCACAGGTGTATGTATCCAGCTTCAGAGTGGGCCGAGAATGGTAACTTCTTAAGGTACCCTCAGGTCTTTCCACTTCAGTTCTGTGATTATATACATATATATGAAGCAAAACTGGAAACACAAAGAACTTGATACGCTTTTGATCTTCTGATCTGGTTTGCCTTTTGCATTTTGAGCATCTGTACATCACAGCATAAAATAGGGGAAGAACTGTTATCATTACGTTCTGTATTTTAATTTTACAGCTTTAGATGTGAGAAGACTTGTAGGCTACACATGTAAAAGTAGATGCTGATTCTCTTTTCCCCCATTTTTCTTTGCAGGTCGCTTGGTTGGTGCACTGGATGCGGTGTTAGACTCTAATGCACGCGTTGCTCCATTTCGCATTTTACTCCAAGTTCCAGGCTCACAGGTTTACTCTGCCATTGCATGTGGTGAGTTATTGAATGGATCGGAAGTTTACTGGGCCATAGCTATTGGTGAGTCACAGACGAAAAACCCCAAACCGATTCTGAGCATGATCAGTGTCTGCATGTCCAAGAAGCTCAAGGTAACCCCAGCTAGTAAGTGTGTGTGTGTAAAGCTATTGCCTATAGCTTGTTTAACAACCAAATTAACCTCTGGTTAAAATCCCAGATAGGAATTATGAAAAAGGGTTAACTGGGAACATTATGGTTCTATAGAAAGCTTGTTTAGCTGTGAGTGTTTTGCATTAATTTTGTATCTCTTACAAAGTAGTGAGGTTCTGTTCACGTGCATATCTTTTCCTACAGCAATAATGGTTCCTTACAGCAAGAAGCTACTTAGTCTAGGCTTTCACCAATGCTCACTTACTATGAAATGTCCTACCACACTTGCTTATAATGAAATATAACTGGAAAATTTGGAAAATGCTACATGATTTAGGAGATAAATAGATATTCTCTCCCTATATTCACAGGAGGGAATATCTTATTACCTGGCCTGTTGTGCACTAATCCCTTTTGCAGTGTTTCTGTAACCTCGGAAAGTTGAGCTCATCTTCAGAAAAGCGATATTGATGTGAATTGTAGCAGCCTTGCCACAGCACAGTAAAGGCCATCTAAATGTGCTTATCCTATTCATCCTATTCTTGTTTGACCAGTCCGCAAGGCTGTTCTTATCCGTTCTGCTTCAGTATATAAAATCCTAGTGTTGAAATTTACAGCAGATTTTCCTTTGGTAATTTTTCAAAGCTGCACCGAAGGAAGTTCAGATGATATTAGGAAACATTTTTTTTACTGAGAGGATGATCAAACCCTGCAACAGGCTTCCTAGAGAGGTGGTTGATGTCCCAAGCCTATCACTGTTGAAGAAGCGTTTGGACGATGTCCTTAATAACATGCTTTAACTTTTGGTCTGGTAGTTGGACTAGATGATTGTTCTAGGTCTCTTCCAACTGAAATATCCTATCCTGTCCTATCCTTTCCTATCTTACATGGATGAAACCATGAAATAGTTAACTAATGTAACTTTCGAGATGTTGTTGACACTGTTTGGCACACTAGTCTTTTAAATGGAAGGGGCAATCTCTATATTCACCCCCTTCTCTGTACAAGCTCATTCAGTATTTCTTCTTTGGTTCAGCAGAGACCCTTCTGCATGTTCCTTGTTAATACTGGGAATTTTTCCCTGTGCCAGATGTTTGTGGAGAAGCTTGGGTAAAGTCTGTTTGTGGTATTCATATTTTTGTTTTGGCTAGGTTTTCTTGGTTGCAGTTGCTCTATGCTTTGTATCCCTACCCCTCTCCTTTTTATATTTAAATAATGCCATCTCATGGAGGAATTTAAGAGCTTCATGCTGTTATAGTCCTCTGATTAAGCCAGGTAGCTTTCACTGGAAAAGCAAGCTCTGTTTTGCTGTTATGGGCTTCTTGATCATTTGAATACATGCAATATTCCGTTCTGGGGCTGACCTTTGCCCTTGCCACACTCCTGCCCATAGGTCTGTTTTTGGTTTGTTTGGTTGGGGGTTTTTTTTATATTAAAGGAGCTACAAATCAAAAACTTGCCTGGTTGGAATGGTTAAGGATTTTACTGAGAGAAAGTTATTTAATGAATGTTTTCTGAAATTCTCTTTGGCTCTTCTGAATGGATGCTCAGCCCTGAAAAAAGAAAGAGATTTATAGTAACAGAGTGGAAAGCAGAGGGTTCTGTTTTGTGTGCTGTATGCGTAGGACATATGCGGTTGCCAGAGCTGCACAGAAATGAAGAACCATGGTAGTAAAAGTTGTTTCTGAATAATATCTCTGCTGTGAACTCCTGACATGAGTGTCCAGCGGAGAGCTGGCACATGCAATAGAGTCAGAGGAACAGCATCACCTGACCCTTTCCTTAGAAAGCTCAAGCTCCATAAAGGACTTTCCCCTTTCAGAAGGGGCTGTTGCTGCTTGTCCAGCTCTGCCCTATTTATGTGAGGTGCTTCATGGAGACATGATGTGCAAGGTTTTGTTACTGGATTTGGAAGGAGCGACAACTCAAATTAAGGTTTCTGCTGTATGGCAGGGAGGAGCAGCAGCTTCAGGAGCTTCTTCCAATCTCCTGGTTTAACTTCATTAGGTAGCCATCATGTCATTAGACAGTTAATTAAAATTACGTTTTTCAATTGTATGTTGGAAATTCTCTGTTCCAGGAGCTGTAGGCTTAAATCATAGTGTATGTGTAATGTCAGATCTGTGTTACAGTCTTTTGCAAATCTCTGAGGGCTCCTGGGAAGTCTGATCCCTGCTCAGCATGGCTATTCTGGTGAGATGTTTTGATCCAGGTGGTTAATCATGTCATACCATTACCAGGGGGGGAAAAAGGGGCCTAACCTCAGCCCTAGCGTGGATCCACTAGGACTTTCCTTTTAGAAGGCTTGTGGGCAAACCAGAAACCCAAGTCACAGTTCAATGATGTAGCTTTTGGGAGGAGGGGGGGCAAAGGGGTAGGTGAGTAGTGGGTTTAAAGAAGAGATTATGAGGAGTGAGGCTACGGTTAGAATTAATATACATTTGCCACAGGCACATGAAGGTGGGTAGAAGGTGGAGTAAAATGCCTTGCGGAGCAATGGCACGGGAAGAGGAATATGGAAGAGATTGGCAATGCTTGGGTGAAATCACAGTGCAACTTTAAGCCATGAGATGGAAATCAGAAATAAAGAAAGGACCCAACAAGCTGAGGAGTTGGCCTGACCAAATAAAAGGGGCAAAGAGATCTTTCAGTATTTGAGCAGAATCTCTGAAGGCACCTAAAGGCAGGCAGGAAAGATTGCAGTAGCTCCCATGGGAGATCGCCACTGCCAGAGCCCAGAATCAGAGCAGTCTGAGCAGTGTGGATGCTGTGGAGAAAGGTGTGGTGCTCATGGCTTACTTCTCGTACTTCAACAGCTCTCCCATATAACTGGTATCCTTTAGGCTGCTCAGAAATAACCATTAAACACATTATTTGCTTTATGCAGCCATTTTAATATAAAATGACTATTTCTGGTGTTCTTAGCCATTGATATAATTTGTTTTCTTTACCCTAAAGGGTGTCTCTTTGTTCTTCTTTGTTGTTGTTTTTGGTTTTTTTAATTATTTAAGCCTGATTAATGATATTTATGAAATTCCATCACAAGACCTTCCTGTCAAGGAAGTTTAAACTTGGAAAGTTTCCCTGACAGTTGGCATTCTGCATGGAAAACACAGCAGAGGGATGTGGAAAATCCTTAGCTAAATTTGTCATTTTTTGTTGTGAGGCAACATGATGCATCTCTAATGAACAGACAAATCATATTTTGAGATAATGAGTCTAGTATTTGAGATTAATTTTATAATTATATTCATCTGCAATTTGTAAGTCTCTTTACATCCAACTACTTCTTTCTTCCGCTAGCAAATCAATGGAAAAAGCAACTATTATGACCTTTACTTTTTTACTTACAACGTATAATCACTGACCAGTAAGAGCCGAAGGGGCCAGATTTTCCCCTGATTGCCCTATATGTTGGCTTGCTTTGACTTTTCTGTCATCGTGCAGTGCAGTGACAGTTCAGTTTCAAGGAGAAGCAACCAAAGCAAATAGGTAGTGATTGCAGTCTTATTTCTGGAATTAGTGTGAATGCATTATAGTTAAAACAACTAGAGCAAAGCCCTTAAATAAGAAAACCTTAACGATTTGGAAGTATTTATTTGGCCAATGAACAGATTTTCTGTTCATTGTATCTCTTCCCTAAACTGCAGAAGGAGGCTCTTGCAGATGTTTTAAGTGTTGCTGAACCAAACTCCGTCATTTTTAGGTACTTTAACTGTTATAGAGAGCTTTTCAAATAGGATGCCAATATGACCAGGTAAATTCCTCTCAAAGTCTATACATTCAGGGGAGGTGTGTGTGCGAATGCATGAGTATACGAAGTGAGGGAGAAAGGAAGATCAGGGACTTTGGGAGTGGGACATAAATAAGAGCTTTCCAGTGGCTGCTTAAAAAACATCATGTCAAAATAAGCTGTAGTCTAGCAGCTCAGGATGAAGTTTTGGGTTTTTTTCTGCTTTGACTTTTAATGCAGTGTTTGCTGGCTGAGAGCATTTGAGAAGATAAAAACTAAAAGTACTAAAATTAATGCTCTAAAACAATGAGTTCTTTGTTTTTTTTTTCTAACTGTACTGCTACGAAGGAGACCTTTTTTACTGGTTTGCTACCAAGAATTTTGAGGTTGAAAGTTCAGTTTCTTATAATGAACTTATTAAATAGTGTGTTTTATTACTTTTTTTCTTTTCTTTTTTTTTTTTTCAATTTTTATTTTGTAGGATGAGTTTCAATATATTACTTTTTACTTTTCCAGGAGCCACTGCAGAGGAGATAAACCAGCACTGGGAATGGCTGGAACAAAACTTGCTCCATACTTTGTCTGTGTTTGACAGTAAAGAAGATATTGTTAGTTTTGTCAAAGGGAAAGTGAAGGTAAGGATACTGTCTTACTTTAACCCTTCACTGCCTGATTACATGTGGTTTATTAGAAATATCATCATGAAGTTCTCATTCATATTTGTTTTTTTCCATCTCAGCATTATTTATCAGTTTTCTGTGTGGCACTTGTACTTGATGTGGCCACTCACATTTCGTTGGAATCATCTCAGAGCTGAAGTATCTAATTTAATCTTTAACCCTCCTATCCCTTTCCAGCTTCAGTGTTCTTCTCTTCCCTGTGATGCACACTTGAGCTTTCTTCAGTATGTTTTAAGTTCTTCTGCCTTTCCAAAACATTATCTTAAATACCTTCCTTTCCTATATCTCAGCTTTTCCTCTGTGCTACAATTCTCCTTCCATCTTCTATGTTTTTCCTAGTTTCAGCTCATTAATTTCCCCTGCTCACGTCCATATTCATATCCCTCTTGATGGGGCTCAGTGGTGTCAGCAGGTAGTAGCCATAGTGCCTGAATCTGCTGGTAGCACACCCACACGGATGATGACGCAGTTCCAACAGCACAGGGACAGGGGACAGTCCCTTGTGCAGCAGCAGCGCCTGCACTATAAGGGTCTGGTACAGAAGCTGCCAGTGGCACTCTACTGAAGCTGCTGGCTGGCCACAGGGTTGCAGAAATGAGCATCCTTTTGGAAGGCTAAAGAATTTTAAAAGCAAGTGAATTTGGTGACTGAAGACTGGATTTAAAATAGTAATGGCACATGTGGTAAAACATAAAAAGCCTAATGTCCTGAGATCTGCTTCTGGTAGAATACAGGCTCCAGGAGGAGCTTGGTGATGGCTGGCGGGAGTGCAGGTCTGCTGGTGACTACTGTGCGTATAAACTTGAGAGGGGCAGATTTAGACTAGACATAAAGAAGAATTTCTTCACCATGAGAGTGGCGAGGCACTGGCACAGGTTGCCCAGGAAAGTTGTGAATGCCCCATCCCTGGAGGTGTTCAAGGCTAGGTTGGATGGGACCCTGGGCAGCCTGATCTAGTGGGATGTCCCTGCCCATGGCAGGGGAGTTGGAACTTAAAGTGATCTTTAAGGTCCCTTCCAACCCAAACTATTCTATGATTCTGTGATTCTATAATTCTGTGAGTCTATGAGTCTATGATTCTACTTACCTCAGGTCCTTCTGCAAGCTTTTCCTTGCTAAGATTTTTAGTGAGGTGCTTTTCCCCTCATGCCCCTTTTTTTTGATATGGATCATTCATAGGAACATAATGATTTTCTGTGGATTTCAACCCTGCTGCCATGATCTCAGTGGACCCTGAAGATGGGGAAGAAGGGGATGGAGGGGCAAAAGATCACCATGTAAATCTTTCATGCTTTCATGAAAAAACAACTTTGTCCAAGGCACTGAAAGGCTCAGATAAAATTAATCTCTCTTGATAACGCTGTGGCAGCCTGTTACCTAGCACAGCACATATTTACAATTCTTCATGTTTCATTAGTTAATGTTAAGTCCAGGTTTTGGACCCTCACCTGTTCTATAGATTTTTGGCATATTAGAACTGCTTGGTAATTGCAAATTCTACCAGGTGCTGTAGCATACAGGTTATTTATTTGAATGGTGCAGTACCTACTTAAGTCCTTGGTTGTAACTAAAATTCTCATCACTTAATTATATTATGTAGCTTTAATGGTTCTAAACATGTTATGGGTTACTGACATATCTCACTACATTGCCTTTTCTTAGGGAAGTAGTACTGGTCAGTATACATAATTGTTACTCTACTTTTGCTCTGTATACACCAAATAACAGCAATCATAAGCCCTAGTAAAAATGTAAATATGTATTTTTGCCAAACTCATTGCAAAAATAGTAGTAAAAAAAGCCCCCAGAAGCTTTGATTTGGAAGCATTCACAGTGTATGAGAGATGCAAACAGCACAGAAATTTCTCAATTTGTGAAAATTGTAAATCAACTTGAATTCGTCTGTAAGAAAGAGTTCATTACTAAAATTTGAATAGGTAGCTTGTAGCAACTTGCCTGAGTGTGAATGTCATAGCTTTATCCTGATATATTATCTCGTTATGGATGCAGGCACTGATTGCAGAGGAAACGAGCAGCAAGCTTGCTGAGCAAGAGGAAGACCCTGAGAAGTTCCGAGAAGCTCTGGTGAAATTTGAATCCAGATTTAATTTTCCTGAAGCTGAGAAGTTGATCACTTATTATTCCTGTTGCTGTTGGAAAGGAAAAGTTCCTCGGCAAGGCTGGCTTTATTTGAGCATTAATCATCTCTGTTTTTATTCCTTCTTCCTGGGCAAAGAATGTAAGTGTAAATGTGTAAGAAACACAATGCTGGGGAGAGGTATAAATATAACTATTTTTAACAGCAAGAATAACTAGAATTTTTATGAAAAGCCTGGTTTGCCTTTGAAGTTTAGTTTTTGAGGGTTTTTTTTTGTTGTTCAGCTGAAAGATCCTGTTTAATTTAGTTTTCACTTCAACCTCTGTTTATGTTTTGGTATTAATCTGGTAATAAAACTGAGATTATAAGAGTATATAGACACAGCTGCTGTTTCTTTTTATTGCCATGATGAAGCAGCCTTAAAATGTAACAGACCTCCTACAGATACTGGGATAGAGACTTCAAGCACCAAAAATGTTGAGTAAGGATGGGTCCCTCCCATAGGCATGGAAGCACAACGGTGACTGCGGGGTGGCAGGGCAAGGGCTGATGGAGCCAGGGATGCTGAAGTCCAGCTGCCTGCCTGAAAATAGCCCAGAAAACGTAACATGGCTGGGCCCTGGAGAACCAGGTGAAGATTCAGAGGTTTTTAAAGGAAAACAGCGATTTAGGGATGTCTTTGTGTTTCTAAACGGCAGTGCAAGAACGTTATGAGAAATGTGTGTTGGGGTTTTTAGACCTTCAGACAGTGGCAAAATTTGTGTATGATAGTGACTTTAACAAATGTACATTTTGAAGAAGCAAGTTATAGGACTTCGGTCTCGGTGTTCCTTTGCAGAGCAAGGGTCATTTGATTATGAAAAGCCTGTCAGAATAGACATTAGAAGGTAAAAATGAATGTAACCATTTAAACTACTGCATTTCTCTGTTGAATAAGATTGTACATGAACATTTTGAGTGCTGTTTATCCTGCTGCAGCTTCAGCGAGGACAGTAATATACACCGATATTGTTATAAATATAGCAAGAATTATCAGTTATAACAATTAGGAGAATATTGCCATTCACTGTCTAGATTTAGTATTGGGCTGGCTAGTCAAATAAAACTGTAGACTTAAAAATGAGGTACATTAATATAAAAATAAGAAATATAGTAATGGGTAATTTCTAAGACTTAAAGCATACAAAGACGTGCTTAGAGTTAGAAGTCCTTTTTTTCGTTATATTATTTCAGGCCAATTATTTTGTTATGTCTGCAGAAGGTGGCAGAGTTAGATTTAAAATGCTTGTAAGCTCGTTATTCATTATAAAAACAGAAGCTGAGTTTTGCTGGGAAGACTAGAATGGAGATGCTTGCTATGAACTAGATATCTGAGTTCTTGTTTAATCTCATTGTTTTCTGTTTAATTTCAAATAACATCCATGTCAATTATTTCTTCTTGCTATCATTGCATACTTTCTCTCATTAAGTCTGAGGTATCCAGTCTGCCAAAACACACACAAAAAAAATGATACTTGGGAATCATAGATAACGGTTGAAGGAGGAGGGAGGTATAAAAATCCTTCATATCATTCCAGAAGTTTTGTTTATGCAATACCACAGGTCATTAAATGATACTAGAAGTACAACATCACACTGTATTTTTTAAGAAGACATTGCTTCTCATCTTGTTTAATAACAATTCATTATGAAAATGCAGAAAACTGCCAAACAACTACATGTCCACAGCTTTTAATTTTGCCCATGGAAAATACGCTGTTCATTCACTATTGCAGTCAGTTGCATTTCCTTAGTGTTCCCATGCATTTGTATGGACATGTGAAATAAAAACCCGAATTTTCTTTTCGTTGAACAAAACTTCTCTGGCTGGTGGGAAGTATTCTATGTTGAAGTGCTTCCCATCACCTCCCACCACTTTGTTTCTGGTAAAGCAGTTTGCTTCTAGTATTTTGTCATGTTTATGAAATGATTGTATTACATTGAATAATCCAGATTTACTATAGTTCTGCTTGTTATTTTTGGAAAAGCTGATGCTGATTAACTGTAGAACAAGTCATTCATTGTCCTTTTTTGGGCAGAAATCACTAATTAAATCTGGTTAAATCTGGTGTAGAAAATATTGCTAAGAATTCACATTTATTGCATTCTTCAGTATAGCACAGGGGAAAAAGCCAATATTAATGCTACAAAAATCCCCTGAAATTGTGGAATGAAATCTCTTTGTAGAATAAGTGTTAAGTCTTCTGCTTCTGGCAAGACTGTCCTCTTCCTCTTGGTTTATTTTATGTTGAAATGACCTGGTATGCAGTGTTGGAACCTGTTTTCAGCTTCTCATAAAATTAATTTACGGCTTATGTGAGCATAAACTCATGGAACATTTTTTTCCAGGACAAGTCCCCTTTTATCTAAGCCTTGAAGTATTTGTAGAATTTGAGAGGCTTAGAACGTCAGATTTATCAAAAGGACATGCCAGTTTTCCTTCACGTTTTTTAATTAAACTTGTGTTTTTCTAAAACTTTCAAGACTTTGCACCTTTCATCAGGAGTTTGGGCCCCTTACAGTCTGCTGTGCTGTTTCTGTAGAGCCTATGTGATTTCGACTCATGTGAACAATAGTGCTATTGCTGCGGCGCTATTTAATCTTTCTTCTCTTGGCTGTGCCTATACAGATGATTTTATGACCGTTTACAACAGTTTGTGCATGTTGACGCAGCTGTGCTTTATTTAAGTAAGAAAAAATGTAATCTCCAAATAATCTTGACAGCTGTGGTTCACGTACAGAGAACTTGCTGAGGGTAGCTCTTCAGGTAATTAATGATCATGGATAAGTGTCATATACATATGACAATGTTTGTTATTACTGCCTTTTTATCGCTTTATTGGCATCAGGAGACCAGCTAGGGTTGTTAGGGGGTGTAGTCTTGATGTTATTGGCACAGAGAAACCTGGGAAGCTTCCAACAGTTGTTAAATAGAAATTTAATCTATTTTAAAGTCTTTCCAGTCTAATTTCTACCCAGAGATTTGTGTGAGACAGGCGAGTAACATCCTGCAGTGGTTATAAAATAACCTGTTTCTGTTTGCCATTTGTATTTATATGATTCAGCGGTGTTTAAGAATAGACCACACTGTCTTATACTTTTTCTTTTCTATAAATAAGCCTGACTACAGTTATTGTTTGGACCAAGATTTGCCTGTGCACTTTTTAAATGAAGAGGAACCAAAACGGGAAGATCCCAATTCCTAGGTGGCTTTTTTTGCTTTGGACATCCTGTTTATAGTAGCATTTAAACTATATATAAATGTCCATGTGCAAAAGATTCCTTTTCTATGCGAGTTAGCTTTATTTTAAAAGTTAAAGTACTGTGCATATAATTGGGTCTCTACCTGCCTACAGTTTTATTTCTGGGAGATTACAAAGTCTTCCCCTTCTTTCCTCCTACTCTTGAAATGAACTGTTTCTTCTGCTAGTAATGAAGCAGGCTGCAGAAATGACTTGTAAAGGTGTTAGAAGCCCGGCATACGGCAGGTGTTCTGCAGAGACTGGACTCCCCAGTCCAGTGCTTCTTGTGAAAATAGGTAAAGTTTTGAAGGGGAGATTCTGAAAAAGACAGTCTTTTGGAGTAAGGGAGAATGAATGTAGAGTAATAACAGCATTTCAGCCTTTTCTTGGTCTTTGTCTGTACGAATGGGTCTCTGTCCTGTTTGGTTGTTGATCTTTGGTTCTGAATTTGCTTGTTTCTCAAGTGTGAAAAATGTAAGCAGAGTTTCCAACCCTGTTTTGTTTTTTTCTTGGATGGCAGTGAAGCTTATCATTCCATGGGTTGAGGTCCAGAAGCTGGAAAGAACCTCCAACGTATTCATGACTGACACAGTCCGTGTCACCACTCCAAATAAAGAGCGTGACTTCTCCACGTTCCTCAATATTGCCGAGGCTTTCAGGATCATGGAACAGCTGGCAGATGTGACACTCCGAAGGCTACTGGATAATGAGGTCTTTGAACTGGATCCAGGCCTACAGGATCCTACTCAAATTACCAAAAGGTAAAAAGCTAAATTGTTGTATGAGCAGAGGTTCAGTTGTGGGCTTCATGGTTTGCTTTGTTAGCTGGGTAAGATTTCAAAGGTTTACTTGACTGGTTGCAAAAGGGATTTTGTAATGTATTATGGTGTATCCAATAACTACATTTTAACTTGGATACAAGATACTTTTTTATATTCATCCCTTAAACACCACTGTGTTTTTTTGTTTGTTTTAAAAACACCATTTCCTGTAGAAGGGTCAATTGCAGCAAGGGTTATTTTTCACCTTCCCTGAAGAGCAACATTGTTTTGTTTATAATTTTGTCTATGTGTGGGCTTTCCTATCGCTGTCAATTCTGTAGAATTATTGCTTTTGATCATATCTGAAATGCAAGGTTTCTAACTAGCATGATTGCCATAGCCAATTTAGACTGAAAAACCCACAGGCTGTTGCAACAGATTAATATGTTATTGTCAGCTCTTACCCATTCATCCCCAAAATGCATCTCTGCGTTCCTCTCCCACTACAGAAATGCATTGGGCTCTCAAAAGGAGGATTGATAACTGTCTGCTGGTACACACAATTTTGTGTTTTATTCCCACTGCTGTGGGAAAGAGGAAGGGAAACTGCCCAGAGGAATTTTAGGTAGGCAGGATGGAACAGAATCGTGGAATGGTTTTAGTTGTAAGGGACCTTAAAGATTATCCAGTTCCAACCCCCCTGCCATGGGCAGGGACACTCCCCACCAGACCAGGCTGCCCAAGGCTCCATCCAACCTGACCTTGAACACCTCCGGGGATGGGGCAGCAACAGCTTCCCTGGGCAACCTGTGCCAGTGCCTCCCCACCTTCATTGTGAAGAATTTCCTCCTAATGTCTAGTCTGAATCTTCCCCTCTCCTGATATACCCATTCCCCTCAGTCCTATCACTAAAAGCCTTTGTAAAAAGTCCCTCTCCAGCTTTCTTGTACACCTTCTTCAGGTACTGGAAGGCCACTATAAGGTCTCCCCAGAGCCTTCTCTTCTCCAGGCTGAACAACCCCAACTCTCTCAGCTTGTCCTTATAGCAGAGATGCTCCAGCCCTCTGATCGTCTTGTAGCTCTCCTCTGGACCCGTTCCAACAGCTCCGTATCCTTCTTACGTTGAGGATTCCAGAAGTGGACACAAAACGTCAGGTGAGGTCTCAAAAGAGCAGAATGGAGGGACAGAATCACCTCCCTCGCCCTGCTGGCTACATTTCTTTTGATGCAGCCCAGGATACGGTTGGCCTTCTGGGCTGTAAGTGCACGTTTCCAGCTCATGTCAAGCTTCTCATCAATCAGCACCCCCAAGTCCTTCTCCACAGGGCTGCTCTCGATCACATCGTCCCCCATCCTGTATTGAAACCATGGATTGCTCTGACCCAGGTCGGGCCTTGCCCGTGGCCATGTTGAACCTCATGAGCTTCACACAGACCCACTTTTCCAGCCTATCCAGGTCCTTCTGGATGACATCCCATCCTTCTGACATGGCAACTGCACCACTGAGCTTGGCGTCATCTGCAAGCTTGCTGAAGGTGCACTCAATCTTGCTGTCTATATCACTGATGAAGATATTAAACAGCACTGGTCCCAGTACGGATCCCTGAGGGACACCACTTGTCATGGATCCCCAGCTGGACATCAAGACATTGACCACTGAATATGACCATCCAACCTATTATCCACTGAACAGTCCCCCCGTCAAATCCATATCTCTCCAATTTAGAGAGAAGGATGTTTTGGGGGACCGTGTCAAAGGTTTTACAGAAGTCAAGATAGGTCACATCTGTTGGTTTTCCCATGTCCATTGCTGTGGTTACCCCATCATAGAAAGCCACTAGGATGGTCAGATTGGACCTGCCCTTAGTGAAGCCATGCTGGCTGCCACTGATCACCTCTTGGTCCTCCATGTGCTTCTAGGAGGATCATCTTTTCTACCTTTTTAAAAATGGGCACAATGTCACCCTTCTTCCAGTCATTGGGGACTTCTCACTGCCATGACTTTTCAAATATCATGGAGAGTGTCTTGGCAACCACATCAGCTAATTCCCTCAGGATTCTGGGATCTCTGCATCTCATCAGGTCCCAGAGACTCATAGGTTCAGGTTCCTCAGGTGGCCACGAATCTGATCTTCCCTTACAGTGGGAGGGGCTTTATCCCCCTGGTCCCTGTCTTGTTGTCCATTAGCCCAGGAGGGGTGAGGAGAGCGGTTGTCAGTGAAGGGTACCTCAGCTTTGGTTGTCAGTGAAGAGTACCTCAGCTTTCTCCTAGTCTGTTGATACAAGGTCACCATTTTCACCCATCAGTGGGGGTACGATTTCTTTAACCTTCCTTTCCTGATTGAATAGCCTAAACTGGAATTTGCCTGGGGCATCGAGGTTAAGGTGCTGGTTTAAAATACTTCTTTTCTGAATGGGGTGTGACTGGAGCACTTACCGCTTCTGAATCATACCCTTTCGTGCTCTTCCTTCCTTTCCCTCTGCCAGAGGTATGAAGGGAATTACCCAGGTGCTGCTTTCTGACTAAAACAAAAGGAATGCATGGTATCCTTTCCCAAAAAATAGAGACATCTCCAACTGCGGTTTTATTGTTTCTCAGGGGCATTTTTGGAGTGGTGCTCAATATACACCTGAGGTAAACACTTCTGCAAAATTTCATAGTGGAGTTTAAAAAATTAAAACACACTTTCTTTGCAATTTCGTGTGTACACACAATAAGGAAAATTAATGACAGCAGGATTTAATCTCTGGTGTCATCAAGAAATTCATTTGAGGTGATATAGTGGTGAGCAGCCCCAAACATCTTTGCAGGCCTTTTTTCATAGCCAGAGTTCCTTTAAGAACAAGAGTTGTTGCTGTTTTTACAGTATATGTGTAGCTGGATGTTGTTAACATTGTAGGTTTTTGACTCAGAAAATGTAGGATATGTATGTTGACTCACATGGGATATGGCTTTGAGTGATAGGTTGTATCTAAGCCCCCTTCCATGCTTTACCATTCCACCCTCCTCCCATTTTTGGACTGAAAAGTTAGATGCACTAAGCAAGGAAAGTAAATGCAGAGGATAGGTAACAAAAACCTACAATATTTTCAGCTTCTACTGATTTTTAACTCATCTTTGTCATTTCCCAAAAGGATCTTTGAATCAGGGGTGTTGACTGAATGGAAAGCTATGAGAAACTAAAATTACCACGGCGAAGAAAAATATAAGCTTAGTAATATGCTATAATAAGGAGGCTGTCAGGGAATCAACCTGTAAGTACCTTGTGGCAGTTTTGAAAAGTAGTATGTCTGTTAGCAAACAAGCAGCAGAAACCATTCCACTCATTGATTCAAATGAATTTTTTCCTTTCCTCCAACTTATATTAAAAAAAAAAAGGTGGGATGTAGGGAGAGGAGAAGGAAGGCTGAAAATATGTTTACTGGAGAGTTTCTGGGTAAGATGCTTTTTAACCTCTGCTGATGTGCGGTAATATGAAGTAGCAGAAAGGAAAATATGGAAGATGCTAAATCCCATTTCCTCTGCATGAATTAGACAGGTAGTGGTTGGATAAGTTGCAGTTTCTGGTGCCCTTTGTCACATTTCAGCAACTACTTTGATGTAAATGCGATTAAGAAAGACTGTAGTTTGAATAGTGGATAAACTGGTTTTTAATGCTAACACTTTGGGGGGGTTTGAACTTTTTTGTGTATGAAGTTTTTGTGGCTGCTTTTTTTTCTGACGTCGTTGTAGTACTACAAGAAGAACTCTTTTTCACTTGACATTTTTTCCTAATAATTGTCTTTGTTACTGATTTGGAAGCAAATAGTAGCCTATCACAATGAAAGCACACATCATTAAAATTATTTCAGCTTTGTCAGGTTAATGAAATTGCTGTAGGTTGCGTTTGTTTCTTAGACTTTCTTTTGCACGAGGCTCACCTCAGTAGCTTTATTTAAAGAGGTACATTTTTAATAGTGTCATGGTCTGCGTTTCTACATTCCGAAAACCAAAAACCTTTGGTGCTCTTCCTGAGGCTCTTGGGGTCATCCTGCTGAGCAGTGTGGGGATGGGACTTAAAGAGGCTGTGGGATTGCGCACAGCCTCACATCATCTGTGACACAAATTATATCATGGCCAGAGTCAAACAAGGTCCCATGCTTCTTAATGAAATGATAAGGCTGTGGACAACGGATTACACAGGGATTAATAGCGATTAAGATAATTGCCATAAAAAGCAAAGCTGAGGTGTTTGATAGCTACAAGTGCAATTTCTTGCATTTCTTGTATTTATGTGCCATATTTTTTTACTGGAACATATGGTAACTAATTTTTCCTTTTTTTAATAGGAAGGTCACTAAAATCTCTGGTGTTGAGTTTCTTCTATTTCTCATTTTCATCTCTTTCAGGATGCAAGGATATCCATTGCATTCCTCAAATATAATAAGGAAATTGGCCAGAGCGGGTGGTTAAAATGCTTTACTGTTAATGTCAGTAAGGTCTAAAAAAGTATGATATGATTCTCCAGGCTCTAAGCACCTCTATTTCTTTTCTTCATGTCTAACTGAACTGCCAATGAGGATGGCTTTGCTTTATATGAAGGCAAAGAAGGTTTTCAACACTGATCTAAGTGGAATGAAAACTGTTAGAAATATCTTGAATTGTAAATGTAATTTCAGTTCGCATTAATTCCTTCAGAGAGGGAATCTGAGAACACCATAAACCTTGAGCAACAAGGAGGATGTGACTAGAAAGAACCTTGTTTTATTGCATCTGCCTGGCAAAAGGCAAAGTCTGGATTGTGTTTGAGTGTCACTCATGACAAATTATCACCTAACCTGTTTTTAAAGATTTCCAGTAATAGGAATATCTGGATCCATACCAGTACTTCACTGTCCTGTCTTTAAAAAGTCTTCCCAAAGTCTAACTTGAAACTTTCGTACTGCTTTTTGAGTCTTGTCCTACCTAATGCTAATGAAGAGATCAGATGCTCTTTCTTTCGAGCAACCATTTGCACTATTTGGTGGTTGGTATGCATCTCCTTTTTCCTTTCTTCTTTAAACTGCACTACCCTATTAAAACCAGTTTTTTCGTATCAATTCTGATTTTAGCTCTTCTGGTTGCTCTTCTGTGGACATAGTCACTTAGCCCATGCACCTGCAGGTGTGGGGTGATGGGATACAGGATTGTCCCCAGTGCCTCACCTGGTGCTGACTAGAGCAGGAGCAACATGACTGTCTTTGTGACAGCTGTGCTACATCTTGGTGGCAATTCACTTCTGCAGCCCGTGCTCCTCTTCCTCCTACCAGTGTGAGGCTGTTAACTCATGTTGGACTTGTGATCCCAAGTAACCCATAGGTCTTTTTTGTTGAATGGCTGGTGGAGCTGGTCTCTATGCTGCTTTTGTGCAGCTTACGATATACAGCTGAAAATACTTGTATTGCTTTTTTTTCCATGTCATCCTTCAAGTTCATGAACGTCAATCTGAGTCTGATGCCATTCTTCTACTTATCCTCTAGCAGACTCTTGTCACGTGCAAGTGTAATAACAACAATCTCTTGATCCGTTGTGCAGATTGCTGATGAAGACATTAAACAGAAGCTAGTCCAGGACAGATTCCTGAGGAGTTTCCCTTGATACAGCCTTGCAATTTACCAGGGAGTTTTTGAGAGCTGCTTTGTGGAGTACTGTTTTTCAGCTTGCTTTGTAACAACAGTTTTTCACTTCGATTCAGTTTTATTAGTTCCATGTGAGGAAATATCAAGACTTTCATAAAGTCTAGCTAAAACATCCGTTGCATCTCTTCCATCTACAGTCCAGTGTTCCTGCTATGTAAGGGAATGATGTTCAGTTTACATGTGTTCTGGCAAGTCCATGTTGGCTCTTGTCAGACAACTTCTTCTGGCTTGCTTATGAGAGACCTTTCTTGCCATGTGAGTTCAGCAGTTCTTCCAATGAACAAGACATATCATTGGATGGTTTATTTCCAAAGTGTGTAACTTTCTGGAGTCTGAATAGCAAGATGAGTCTAATAATCGGTCTCTGAAAGCAAGAAGTCAACCAGTCTGGTTAAATTTTAGATAAGCACTAAGTGACTCAGCAGAGCTAAAGTCTCACCAAGTTGATTTCTGTTAGATTTAAAGCAGAGAGAAACATTTGACAGAGAGGGCATAATTTTAAGTGTCCTGATGCTTTTAGGCGTTTTGTTAGTCTTGTGTGTTATTTCCTTTAATTTAAAACTCTTGGAAGGTAATGTAGGGGTCACCCACAAGGAGTTACTACAGTTCAGACTTGCCGTTCACTTTGAAGTGCTGGAGTTGGAGGCAGTCCAGGATGCTATAACATGCAAGTCAGGAACTGCATTTGGAAAGAAATGCTGAGTTTTCTGAAAAGTAGGGAACAAGGCAATTGCATAGTATCATCTTTTATTCTTCCAATGCATGTGTAAATACTGTATAGACATTATTTCTACATAACGGTAGGATTCCTTCTTTTTCTTAGGTACGGCTCGATATGCTGCATTTGCTTAAAAACCGAGCACCATGGAAATTATTAAGTTAGGAGAGAAAATTTCAAACAGATTGGGCTGCACATAGAAACTTTGCCTTTCTATTTGGTCTTGGAGGCATAGTGAAACTCAAAATGGAAGCTGTGGGTCCTGGTGATGTGCACCAGTTGCTGCATCTTTATCGTATCATGTTTAAACAAGTGCCTGTCTTGTTTTAGGAGCTAATTTCATTTGTGAGTTATAGAGTTTGTGGGTTTTTTTAACCAGGTCTAATTTTATTTGTCTGTATCTGTGAAGGGAAGCAATTGCTTTAAGACCTAGAATTTGCCTGCCTAACAGGAAATATTTTCACAGTGTGCCACTTTCTAATAAAACCTCTTATTTGAGGCCACAGCAGTAGGTGCTGACAGCATTTCATCCTCATACTACCATTTTTCTTCCCGGGATCCCCCCTGCCAGCAGGCTGGCTCCTGTTTCAGCGCTTGTTTCTGGGGTAGCCTTGGCTGCAGTGTGGTCTCTGCAGTGGCCCTGTGTGACCCTGTGTCATAAGTCATGGGGGACAAGCAGTTCCAGGGATGCTAGGGTTGGCAGTCTTCCTCTAGTATGGGGTGAGGGGGCTGTATGCAGTGCTTGGTGAATTTACTAAGTTTCAGATACAGGAAATGTCATTCCTCAGCTTAAAAACCTGTGGCTTCTTGTCTGAAAGGCCCCACACCTAGAGCCTGCAGCCTCAGAGGCGCAGCGAGATCCTGAAAACCCAGAAACTACAGATTTTTGAGCATTAGAAACAGTCAGCTCCTAGATAACAGACATTCTTTGCCTCAGCAGAGATCTCAGTCTTCTATATAGTGCCTCTTTTCCTGTAAAGGTATAGAAATTTTCATAGCCGAGTGTATCTAGGCAGGGTCTTACCTTCTCAGCACAATAAATAGCAGGAGAGCACAGCTTTACTCAGACCTGACTACCGACGCTATCAGCAGCGTTCATCTGTGCTGTGCAGAAATGGAAAATATTTTAGTGGTGAGTTAACTAGGAGGCATATCCTGATCCAGCTTTGTCACAATAGCAGATCGCTGCGGGCACTTATCAGAGTTGCTCTCACTGTGGAATTTTAACTCTGGAGCAAACTTTTTGTCTTCCTTCACAAAGACGGTTTCTCTTTGTTCTTTGTGAAAAAAAAAAACAACAAAAAAAACCTGGAGACGATGTGTCTGTTTTCCTTGAATAATCTTAGTAAGGAAGATAATGCTTAAGAAGGAAACAGCAGCCCAATGCTGGTTGAGTGCATTCTGTCTTTTCTGTTGGTTGGAAATACAGATCCACCCTTCTTGAGTCTCTGTCTCTTCTCAATTGTCTTCCTGCCTGTTTCACATGGCTTTAGTTTTCTCTGTGGATTAAACTGAAATAACCCAAACACAACTGATTTACTTACTGAAGCTGAGGCTTCATCTTTCTTGACTTATTTTGAAACAGCAGGGCTGGGGTAGAGGGAGGGCATCTGCAGAAGGAGAGGGTGAAGAAAGGAGCGGAGAGGGGATTTACAGCACCAAGGTACCACTCCCTGTTATGGTTCAGCCCACGCTTTAAATTCTTTCAATGGAACAAAGTCAAGCTCCCCCCCGCCTTTTTTTCTTTTTTTTCCTAAGGTGAATCATGTTTGGAAAAAATTACTCGTGGTAAAGAAAATGATAGAATTAAGCCCTAGCATTTCTGGAGCTGCTGGTAGTGAGCTAATAGCCATGGCCTGTTTATAATGTAATTGCATAGCTCTCTAAATTATTGCAGACTTCTTCATTAAAAAAGGAGGAGGAAAACAATAAATCCCCAAAGCCAAGTCTGTATAACCATAGCTCAGTAAGGGAAGTTTCACTTACTTAAACTTTTTCTCTCCACATAAATGTGGATGGATGACTGGAAGGAAGCCAACTCCAAACTGAAAGTAGCTGGTGCTGTTATTCCCAACTGAGTCTGTAAGTGACCTGAAATTATACTGTGTTTTGCAGCTGTTCCAAGGGCTCTCGGAGACCGATACCTCTGCAAGTCAAGGATACTATGATGTAAATGCTACCACTGTAAATTCTTCTATTAATGACCACTTCAGAAGTATTCATCAAGCAAATGCTCTATTTTTGTGTGCAGGTGCAAATCCCTGGGGTGATGTTGGTAATGCTACTGGGAATGGAAACAAGGAACATGAAGCTAATCTCTGTTGCTCAATATATGTTCATCAGATGAAAGATTTAGTTATCTTCTGGGCATTGAAACCTATAACACTTTGAGGCTGGAAAATGATACAGCAGGCATAGAAAATGCGTGGTTAAATAAATACATGCCCGCCAACAAGCCAGCTGATTTTAATTAGTGTCCTTTTCTTACCTAGTCATTACAGTAATTGCTTTTGGTCCTGTTGTTAAACAAGCAAGTGATGGTCATGATTCTTTTTTGTATTTGAAAGTCAGCCTTTTATTGATCAGTTCATATAGGCAGCGAAGATTGCTGTCCACAGTGCTTTTATTCTGTATTCTTCGCTTGTGGTGAGTCTAACAAGAAAATGAACCTTGTGCTGGGTGTCCTGGCTTTTGAGGTTTTGTGATTTGCTCTCCCTGCTTTCTCCTAAGGGATCTTGAAGCCAGAGCGCAGAATGAATTCTTTCGGGCCTTCTTCAGATTGCCCAGAAAGGAGAAGCTGCATGAAGTTGTAGACTGTTCTCTCTGGACACCATTTAGTCGCTGCCACACAGCGGGAAGGATGTATACTTCAGACAGATATATCTGTTTTGCCAGCAAAGAAAATGGCTGCTGCAATGTTATCATCCCACTTAGAGAGGTAGAGTTTGTTTTGTTTCAGGTCCATATCTGCCTTTTTCTGCTGTAAGCATCCACTGTCACCTGACCTATCTGTAGACTATTGTTTGATGAAAAAGAGTAGGATGCTTGTTTGTATTGCACCCACAGAATTGTTGCAAAGCTTGTTCTGGGACTGAGCAGGGCATAAGCCCCTAAAAATATATATGGGTAACTCAACGTGATCCTCAAAGTGAAATATGGACAGGTAACACAACGGGACAGAGCACTGCAAAAGCAGAGTCTGCTCGTTCCAAGGCTTGGTCATTGCACCTCTCCCAACTCTACAAACACACACTTCCAGCCTGATGTTGATGGTGACTTCAGCTTGGATCCTTCTAGTGATATAAAAGGATCCTTGACTGGCATCAACACTTAGACATGTTGAAGCTCTCCCTTCATAGACAAACTACCAAACCTGTGGATGCTTTGCAAACCTCTAGGGCAGAGAGAAAAATGAGATTTTTCTGGAGGCAGTGACAAGTTGCTGCTTTTCAATGAAATCAGAGACTTATTTAAATGGACTAGAGTATGCATGGGAAGGTGGTGGGAATAGAAGAGGAGAAGGAAGCTACTGGCAAACACTTGCCTGATCTGCTGTGGATGCAAGGCTGTTATGATCTTTTAATTAAAGCTTTCCTTTCATCCTTGACTAATACCAGAGTAACATTGGATTATCCTAACTGTAGCAACTTATCTTCCACGGTTACAAAAATAAAAAACAATAAGAGATCAGTGTTGCATACTTGATCAGAAACAACTAAAGATTTTCTGCTGTCCCCAGGAGTGCAAAAATAAATTTCCTTCTCTGTCCCCCAGAATTTGATCCAGTTGATCTTTCTCTAAATCTTTTTTTGCTCATCACTCCCCTTTATCTGTTACCCCTCATTCTACTCTTCAGAAGTGAGCCTCAAAGTAATTTTTAAAAAAATGAAAAAAAAAAAAAAGGCAGCCAAGATACTTTTTGGTGCCTGCTTTGAGCTTCTAAAGAGACCATAAACTTCAGGTGATGGGCTATGTCTGATTAAGGAAGCCAAGACGAGAAATTGTGTTTAAAGCATGTGTAAATGAATGCTGTGTTTGTACATTTTGGTACATGTAGAATATTTGAAGATGGGGATGCGGTGTATAATGTCTTTTCTATAATGTTTCTGGAAAAGGTAATCAGTATAGAGAAGATGGAGGACACAAGCCTGCTACCTAATCCCATCATTGTTAGCATAAGGAGCAAGACGGCCTTTCAGTTCATTGAGCTGAAGGACCGGGATACTTTGGTGGAGAACCTGCTCCAGAGGCTAAAAGACGTGAACTCCAGCAACCCAGTGCACTGTAACAACTTGCAAAATAAGAACCAGGTACTGAACTTCTGCGAGTTTTTTTAGATTATGAATTCAGTGTGTTTATCCATTGGTCCACTGTCCTGCCTGCCTCAGGGGGTTGATTTTCGGTCAGTGATGTCTGATGCCTGTTTTAATGACCTGCCTGATGTGATCGAGTGCACCCGCAGCATAGTTATGATTGACACACTGGGGAGGGTGCAGTGGCCAGCAGGTCAAGGAAAATAATTCTCCCCCTCTACTCTGCTCTCGTGAGACTCCACCTGGAATATTGTGTCCGGTTCTGGAATCCCCGACATAAGAAGGATATGAAACTGTTGGAACGGGTCCAGAGGAGGGCTATAAAGATGATCAGAGGACTGTAGGACCTCTGCTATAAGGATGGGCTAAGAGAGCTGGGATTGTTCAGCCTGGAGAAGAGAAGGCTCTGGGGAGACCTTGTAGCAACCTTGGAGTACCTGAAGAGGGTGTACAAGAAAGCTGGGGAGGGACTTGTTACAAGGGCGTGTAGCGATAGAACTACGGGGAATGGCTATAAATTAGAGGGTGGGAAGACTGAGACTAGACATTAGAAGGAATGAGGGTGGTGAGGCACTGGAACAGGTTGCCCAGGGAAGTTGTGGATGCCCCATCCCTGGAAGTGTTCAAGGCCAGGTTGGGTAGGGCCTTGAGGAGTCTAGTTTAGTGGAAGATGTCCCTGCCCATGGGGTTGGAACTGGATGATCTTTAAGGTCCTTTCCAACCCAAACCGTTCTGTGATTCATTCTGTACTGGGGACAGGGCTACCCTTCACAGACACCTCAATGATCTGCAGAAATGGGCCAACAGAGACCTCATGAAGTTCAACAAAGCAAATGTGAAATCTGGAAAGTAACCCCATGCAGCAGGAGGGAGTCAGGGCTGGCTGGCAGTTATGTGGGAAAGGTGGGGGAGTCATGATGGACAAAAGATTAAGCCTCTGAGTGAACCATGTGCTCTTACAGTGAAGAGGGCCAACAGCATATGGGGTTGTACTAGCAAGACTGTAGTCAGCAGGTTGAGGGATGTTACCGTTACCTTTTATTCAGCACTTCTGAGGCTGATCGTAGAATCATAGAATTGCTTGTTTGGAAAAGACCTTTGAGGTCATCGAGTCCAACCATACCTGTCCACTACTAAATCATATCCCTAAGCACCTCATCTACTTGTTTTTTAATACCTCAAGGGATGGTGACTCAACCACCTCCGTGGGCAACCTGTGCTAGTGCTTGATAACCCTTTCAGTGAAAAAATTTTTCCTAATGGCTAATCTGAACTTCCCCTGGCACAAATTGAGGCCATTTCTTCTCATCCTTTCACCTGTCACTTGGGAGAAGAGGCCAACACCCACCTCACTACAACCCCCTTTCATGTAGTTGTAGACAATGATAAGGTCTCCCCTCAGTACTCCTGATCAGGACTACCGCATCCAGTTTTGACTTTACTCTAACACATGGGAAAAGCATTCACAAATTGGAATAAATCTAGTGGAGGGCTACAAGGTAGTAGAGGGGCTGGAGTATGTGCTTTATGAGGAGAGATTGAGGGAGCAGGGCTTGTTCAGCCTGTCTTCCACTAGCTAATGGGATATTACAGATGAGATGGAGCCAGACTCTTCTGGGAGGTGCCAGCTAAAAGATGAGTGGCAAGAGTCACACGTTGCAGCAAAGGAAAATCTGATCAGATAGAAAGAGAAAAGTTTCCTCTCAGGGGTGGGCAGAGCTGGACCAGGCTGCCCATAAAGACTCTAGACCCCCCGCTTCCTTGGAGCTTTATAACTCAGCTGGACGCAGACCCCGGCAACCTGGTCTGAGGGGCCCCACTTTGAGCAAGGGTTTTTCAAATCCTAACCAAAGTAGAAGATTGTTTGGTAGTTTGTCATCAAAGACACTAAGAATTTACCAACAACTTCTGTTTTAAAGTAACAACCCTTTTCCTGACATACCAATGAACGATAATTTGAATGAAGTCTGGTGTAAGGCCTTTCTTCCTGAAAGGTGTAAAATGTCTGGATGCAAAAGGCAAAGACTAACTCAGCTCTGTCTTGAAGACAGTTGAGGACATAGTTCTTAACCTTTTCCTGGTTGTTTCCACTTCGATTCTCTGTTGCAGAACACTTCTGTCTTTGGATCCACGTGTGTGTTCGTGGGTGGTGAGCCTGCGCGTACAGAGAGAAGTGAGTGCGGAAAGGAAAGCAGCTATTTGCTCAATGCAGAAGCACTAAGGTCAGACTTCCATCAGTCAGGAATGGCGGGTCTTGATTTTGGAAAGGTAAGTAATATTTGAGGAAGTTGTAGGAGTCTTGGAGTTTTGTTTTTTATTTTCTTAAAAAAGCTGGGGTCACATTCAGACACATACTTGGTTTTAGTTAAATGAACTCTGTATTGGCTGGAGAAGTTAGATATGGGATAAATATGGGATAAGGACCTTTCTATTTGCCTGGATTTTGTTCTTTTTCCCTCTCCCCATTTCTTTCTGGTGAATATTTATAATTTTTCTCTCTGTGTGATCACTTCTGCTCTCCGCTGTGTGATGAATTGCATATGTAAACCGGGGAAAGTTGTAGTCCTTAGAGCAGACTTCCCATATCCGTCAGTATAGAAATACCTTGCAGAATTTCTGATCTGTAAAATGTTTCTTTTTAACAGTTCTCGGAAGCACACATTCTTTTAAAAGATAACCTTCTTGTTCCCAGTCTAGGGAGCAAATCAAAGAGAGTCTGTGGGATGACCATTTTGTAGAATATGGCAGAACCGTGTGCATGTTTCGCACAGAGAAGATCAGAAAACTTGTTGCGATGGGAATCCCTGAATCCTTGAGAGGCAAACTCTGGCTGCTCTTCTCAGGTGGGCACTCTGAGAAATGTTGGCTGTTGGTGTCATCTGATTCTGAACATGGTGAACATTTAGGCCAGGAATTCCCAAGGGTAATTAAATATCATTTACATGGAGTTTATGGTAGAGCTTACAGAAGAGAGATGATCAACTGCTGAACTAGAAAGTGCAAATAAGTACCTAGGTAGGTCCGTAAAAAATTTATCTCTGGATGATATGATGTGATGCACAGAAGAACTGAAATAACATCTGCATCATCTATGTAATTAAAACTAATGTCTTGTTCTCATAAAATAATTACATTGTAGCATAAATATTGATTTAACCCCAGACAAATCAAATTGTTGCAAAATAATGACATCTTAAAGTCAGCAGTTGTGCTCCTGCTTGGTGTTGAATGTTGGCAGAGGTAATAGAAACTGGAGATGGAAAAAACCAACGGGTTTCATCTGCAGATCTGGCAGAGCCAGAATGTGCCTACAATATGAGCTCAAGTTTAGACCTTAATCCAATATGTGACATGTTCAAACATTTGTAAAATGTGAGGTTGTTCCTCCTTGGAGGGTGTGAACAGTACTGAGTACATTTCTTGCAACAGTACTTTCTCCTGGGGAATTTTTCTGCTCAGTGTCAATATTAAGGTATTTTGAATGATGTTACATCACATAAGCTTTGCTAATATTTATTTTGTTTTCAGGATGCTTACTCTGCTAGGACTTTTATTTCTTTTCATTCTGGAGATTTCACTAAATTTACAGACCTTGGGGGAAACCACCTTACTTATATCCTTTTGAGCAGCAATACCCACAACACTAAGTTTACCCACAATAATAATGCCCATGTTCTAAGTTTAGCGTTGTCCTAATTCACCTGTGTCTTCCTGTTTCTCTCTTCCTGCTGCCTTCAGACGCTGTGACGGATCTCGCCTCACATCCCGGTTACTACGTACATTTGGTGGAGGCGTCGATGGGCAAGTGCTGCATGGCGACAGAGGAGATAGAGCGTGACCTCCACCGCTCACTGCCTGAACACCCCGCTTTCCAGAGTGAGACAGGGATAGCTGCCCTGAGAAGGGTGCTCACAGCATATGCTCACAGGAACCCCAAAATAGGATACTGCCAGGTGAAAAACCCCCAGCGGGGTAACGCTTGCTGCTTTTTTCCCCTTTTTCTTCTCTCTTAGTTTCTTTCTTCTCCTGAGAGGTTTTTTTAATGGTGGCTTTGATAAATAATGTCTTTTTAGTTACAAAAAATACATAATTTTGGATATTAAATATCATTTACTCTGAAAACAAGTGCATAGGCTGCTGCTCTGGCTTAACAGGTTTTCCCTCAGCATTTGACAAACTGCATTTAGAGTTAAAGGAAGGAAGGAAAAAAAATGTTTCTGATGCTTCTGTTTGTTCAAAAGTGTGCTTCTTGCCCAATACTTGGGACACAGTGCAAATTAAACTGGCCTACACAGAGGAGATAAATGTAGAGTACTGAGGCAGAGGTTTAATGAACTAATATCCTGTTACTTTTCTCCAAAATTGATGACAAATTATGAAGTACTTTGCCCAGCTGGCCAGCTAAAATGTCTTTACCTTTTGTGCAGCTCCCTGAATTCTGATTAACATCAGACCAGCCTAGATAGTAAGCCCCCGCCAGGAAGGCCGGGGAAGCAGCCCCCCAAACAAGTTGCACTATCAGATATCTTCTTTGCATCTGAGCAAATCCAGTGCTGTGCTTTTCTCCATTGTTTCCTGTTGCTTTTATGGAAAACAGTGTACATAAGCTTGAAAATTTTGTTATGCCTTTGGGTTGCAATTCTAGATTCACTGTATATAACTTTTCTCTTGGTGGGTTTTTTTTTTTTTTCAGTTGTTTACATCATTTTAGGCTACTTTCCTGTCTTTAAAAATAGCCACAGTTTAGGCTTTGTCAGTAGGATTTTCTGTCACTAATAAGTCCCATTTTCTTCTTTGCTTTTTTAAGTCTATGAATATTTTGACCTCTGTGTTGCTGTTGTATGCCAAAGAGGAAGAAGCATTCTGGCTGCTGGTTGCTGTGTGTGAGCGGATGCTGCCGGATTACTTCAACCACCGAGTGATAGGTGAGCTTGTGCCTCTCTTCTTGCTAACTGGGAAGGGGCAGCCGAAAGGCACTGGGGCGATTATGGTGCTCAAAGGTCTTCTGAGGTCCAGACCCCACAAGTGAGGGGTTCCGTGAACTTGTGCGGTGTGCAGGGACAGCAGCAATGGCTGCTCAGGTTCCAACTAGGGTTGGTTTTGGTTCAAAGGGTTTGAACTGCAAGAATTATAAATATGTGCTCAACTTTACAGTTTGCCTTTTTGTTCCTGTTGGTCAGAAGGTGGTGGCGCTTTTGCCTGTTAGGTGAAAAGAGAGGAGCTTGTGTGGTTTTGTTAGGAGTGTTTGGTATGAGGGACTCAAGCTATTTAAGAAGGATCTAGGAAAGATCTGTTAGGGTAGCTGTTTCTGATCTGACCTGTCTGCATTGCCTGGCTGCTGGAGTAACGCAGGCTTGTATCTAAATTGGTCCTTGGTAATGAGGGCTGATACAAAACCTTCAGAATGTGAGATGCAGCATTAAGAAATAAACCCAGTCCCTCTGCAGTGCATGCCTTGTACTGCATGTGCTATGTCTCCAGTTCTTTGCAGTGCAACTATTTAAGACCGTTGTGCATCTGCCTAACACACAGAAAGAGCAGCTTGATGTAGTAATTGCAGGTATGTGTACAAAAAAAAAAAGATTTGTTCTTTGCAGTCACTTTCCTTGCTCCTCTTATGGAAATGTTTGATAGCTATAGCTTTCCCCTCTGTAATGCTAATCTTACTCTTTAGTTGCAGTGTCTGCACTGCGTTGTAACTGCAGTATCACTGGAGCAAAGGGAAGGATCAGAGTCACTTGTGAGGAGGGTGGGGACAGGAGGAAATCCCTGGTGGTGGTGATTCTGGGAGCTAGAAATGGTACGGGCTGAGGAGCAGGCAGAGACATCTGAGAAGAATTCTGATCTTTTACTGGGGGAATGGGATTGTAATACCTCCTGACACCGTGCCACTCCAGTTATTGTCTTGTTACTGGACTGGCAGGTAAGTTAAAGCGGAGCTACTCCAAATTTAGCTGGATGCTTACGGTGTTTTGGGGTGCTTTGAATGCCGTTGGTATTTTCATTTAGTGGATTAGTGTAACTGTCCCACTTCTCAGAATTTCGGTTCATGTCTCCAAACATGACTTTAAACTGCTATCTTGATGAGTTACTTCCTTGTTTGTTTGTCTCCTTGTGTGATTAAAAAAAGAAACTCAGCTTTATCTGTCGTTGTGCATTTCTAGATATCATCAGCCTGCCTTGATTTACTGATAACTTTGGTGCTTGCTGGGTTATTGCCCTTAAGTAGCATTCTCTGCACTCAAACAAACTTGAGTTGTGCCACATCACTGCCCTGAGTTGTACTTAACTTTGTGTTTGTGTCCTGCTTTTTACTCACCATGTCTACAGCCTACATTGTTTGAGTGCTGATGGTCTTAGTTGTCCTGTCTCTCTATTTTTCTGTCCTCTTGTACCCAAAGGAAAGAGTACTGAGACAGAGGTACTGCCATGGTTCATCACAGTGCAAAGAGCCAGGGGCTTCCATTCAGAAGTTCCTGTGCTCCTCCTAGTTGAATGGCAGCAATGTAGTTTTGTAGCCTGGTTGCTCCACTGAGCAGTTACTTCTGCAGCTTTGATTTACCCTAGACCTTAGCGTGCCCAAATCAGTGCTACTGCTTTTCTCCACCCTGCCCCTCCTCTGGTTCCTGTCGCTTGAGTTAGTATTCTTGGCTTTGCATTCCAGTTGACCTTTTTTTGGTTTGCAACCAGCTCTTGTCTAAACTTTGTATTGTTTCTTCCTGCATAACACTTCCAAGACCCAACTTTTCCTCTTTGTCCGCACTGCCAACACTCTTGTCCAAATTTTGATCTCTATAACTTTGGTGATCTCTGACCTCACTACCCATCACTGCTTTTCCTCTTCATTGTCAGCCAGTAATATCTACAGTCAAAACAGCTACTGAATTAATGACCTTGATTGTAACAGGCCTTCTTAGCTCCGTGCTCTCTTGGGCTTCTTCTTTATGACATTAGAAATATTTTACTTAATTATTTATAATTTTTGCTTTCAAAACTTAGGCAGTTTAGTCCTATTCAAACTTTTTAGTTTTATCGCTTGACCATGGCCCTCCTTTAGCCTTGCCAGCTCTTGGCCTGGACAGGCGCACCCTCTGCTGGGTAAAAAACTGTCTGGGTGACGGGGCTCAAAAAGTGGTGGTAAATGGGGTTAAATCCAGTTGGAGGCCGGTCACAAGCGGTGTCCCCCACAGCTCAGTGTTGGGTTCAGTTCTGTTCAATATCTTTATTGGTGATCTGGATGAGGGGATTAAGTGTACCCATAGTAAGTTTGCGGATGACACAAAGCTGGGTAGAAGTGTTGATCTGCTTGAGTCCTGCACTTTGGACACAACTTCATGCAGCGCTACAGACTTGAGGAAGAGTGGCTGGAAAGCTGCCTGGCAGAGAAGGACCCGGGGCTGCTGGCTGACAGCCGACTGAATATGAGCGTGTCCAGAGAAGAGCAACAAAACTGGTGAAGGGGCTGGAGCACAAGTCTTAGGAGAGGCAGCTGAGGGAACTGGGGTTGTTGAGCCTGGAGAAAAGGAGGCAGAGGGGTGACCTTATCACTCTCTACAACTACCTGAAAAGAGGTTGTAGTGAGGTGGATGTTGGTCTCTTTGTCCAAGTGACAGGTAATAGGATGAGAGAAAATGGATCAGGTTGTACCAGGGAACATTCAGATTATACATCAGGAAAAATTTCTTCACCTAAAGGTTATCAGCACTGTCAGAGACTGCCCAGGGAAGTGGTTGAGTCACCACACTTGGAGGTATTTAAAAGACCGGTAGATGAGGTGCTTAGGGACATGGTTTAGTAGGGGACAGGTACGGTTGGACTCGGTCTCAAATGTCTTTTCCAACCAAGCAATTCTATGATTCTATGACTGCTCTGTCTTTTCACAAAAGGTAATTTTACAGCTTGCAAATGGGAAAAGCCTGCAGGCAGGACTGGCACCTGTTATTTCCTCCTTCAGGAATTCCTTCTGTCCTTCTCACTTCTGCAATGCATAGGAGAAATTGTAAACAGATAGCTTCAAGATAGAAACAAGTTATACTTGGGTCAAGAGTGGTAACAAGGGTCATGGATATAATATTCTCATGTTGCCATGACTTTTCCATCCTCTCTATAAACCAGCAGGCCATCTTACCGTGCTGTTATCTGCTAAGACTGTCTTCATCTTGCTATTGTAATTTTTGAAATGTTGAAAACCTCACTTCATTTCTCTGATTGGCCTTTTCAGTCTTGGAGATGTCATTTAGTTTGTGTCTTGAGTCAGCAATTTTTAAATAGATACCCTGGTATTTCCCTACCTTGTTATGGTTTCATGCTGTAATACATTAACGATTCAGTTGTTCAGATATCATGGTTTCTTGAAGCCTAATGAAAAGGTGGGCATAAAAGTTAAATATGTTAAAAATGGTTATTATTAATTTTTTTGTATTCAGCTTGTTAAAAAACTCAAACAACAAAAGAGTACCCTCTTGTTGAGTAGGCACAGTTTGTTTTTTCCTCCCTTTTTTTTATTCTTTTTATTTATGACCATCTGACACGAGAAGGCTGTCTCTTCAAAGCAAAGCACCATGCTTGATGTTTTCCTCAAAAGCTCTTTGCATGTCCCTGGGCACTTACTTTTGATTTGTGGTGCTGTAATGTTTGTTCAGTGACCAGCAGAAGCTTTTTGTGGCTTGATGTGAAAGGTTCTAAAGACAGTGAAATGTCATATCTGTTTTTTTTATGATTTAGACGCAAAGCCAAAAGATGCTGGCTCTCTGCCACAAATTGTCTATGTTATATTCTGCTTTTGGACAACAGAAGTTTGTAGTGCTGAGGGGGATATGTGTCTCAGGAATTTCTAGCAATTAAAGTAGTCTCCTAATATTAGTAGAATATGGACTATGAGAAAGAAATAAAATAACTTGAAAGGAAAGACAAAATAATTGAAAATTGTATTTTATATTGAGAAACACTTTTAACTTCTAGAGACATTGGTTAAAGCTCCTGATGTGGCATATCTGGTTTGTAGGCGCAGGCCACTTCAACAATATGGAATTATTTTGATTCTATAATAGCTGCTGACAAAGTAGGACTGAGCTAGCAGCTAAAACGGAACAGAACCCAAATCTGCAACTTTTTAAGACTGGTTGGGACAGTTAGGACATCTTATATCTCGGCATTGCAGAAATATTTTGTTCTTTATATAAATATGTATGCATGTAAGTATATATTTATATGCGCACATGTATTTTTGTGTAAATATTTTTTCTCCCTGCTTAGTGTGTGTAGCCATATCTGGAATTCCTTACCTAGAATGAAAGCTCTACAGCTCGCTTGCTCGAGTGCGTATGCTGGAGAGGAATGTGTACTGTCTTTATTTTCATTGCATAGATCCCAGGGCAAACAGTAAAATGCTTTAGGATTGCTTTTGCTAGCGCTTAATTATTATGTGCTCTTTTAGCTGAAAATGACAGCTGCTGCTATTGCTATTTCATTGCACCCTAAACGCTTGTAGGAGAATCAGCAATCTTTTTTGCAAAAAGTTGTACAGTAAGGATTACAGACACGAGGATCGAGGCTGAGATCACAGCAGGAGGATAGTGGGATTTTTCACTGTAGATGTGTGCATGTCATGTCATTTTAAGTTTTAAGAAAGTATTGCAGTTGATAGCTGAGAGCGGTCATTAGCTTTGAAGACTATTTTTCTCTGTGTTGGTCCTGGCTGATAACTGTTTCTTTATGACTTGCAGGTGCTCAGGTAGACCAGTCGGTGTTTGAGGAGCTTATAAAAGAGCAGCTTCCAGAGCTGGCTGAACATATGAAGGATCTGACAGCCTTGGCTTCCATCTCTCTCTCCTGGTTCCTTACCCTTTTCCTTAGTATCATGCCCCTGGAAAGTGCTGTGAACGTTGTGGACTGCTTCTTCTATGATGGGATCAAAGCCATTTTCCAGCTGGGCCTGGCTATACTGGAAGCCAACGCCGTGGATCTGTGCAACAGCAAGGATGATGGGCAGGCCCTGATGATCCTGAGCAGGTATGGTCATGCAGGAGCACTCCTTCGATCGCAGACCATTCTGCTGTTAAACAAAGGCATTTGGGTGCTTTTGTGATATTCACGGGGCTCTGTAGGCTCTCATGGGACCCTCTGTGTTACCCTGCTGCTGCTGCTGCTTTCACAGTGTCTGCCTTAAACAATGGGCTTTGTACATCAGACGAGTAGATGTCCTGTGAAATTTCCTGGTAGTGCCAAGACATGCATCAACTGCGTCAATGTCCAGTATTTACTGCTGCTCTTCGTGACTTTGCTAGAGTGACGGGCTTCCTGCTCCAGACTTCAAGGAGACGGAGGTTTTCTTCCTTGGGCAGTATTTAAGTCATTTGGCTGGCTTGGCATTCCTCATATGAGTAATTATGAAGGCATTTTTGAAAAGCCTGGCAGCCTAAAACCTAATTTATTTCTCAGGCTAAGCCATAACACTTGTTTGCTTATTTATATTGAGAAAAGCACAGTGCAGAGTAATCTGTGTTGCTTATATTTCTTCACTTCAGGTTTTTGGAGCATGTGAAAAATGAGGAAAGCCCTCTGCCACCTATTGGTAATCACCATGCATTCTTCAGCGATGACCAAGAAGCCTCTCCAGTGACTGAAATAGCTAACCTGATCCATGACTCCTATGAGGTAAAATACAGTTTCGTGTCTACGGGTCAGTTAAATTAAAATTTTAAAAAAGAAAAAGGTTAAATTCAATGTGAGTGTTCTGAAAGTTAGAACACAGATTCCTTGACTGAGTGCTCAAACGCACAACGCTGGGTGTAGAATAAATAGCTACACTCATAGATCAGTTAGAGACAGAGTATGCTTTTTCTTTAAGGACTCACAACTCCTTCAAAAGTTATATTTTCAGAAAATGAGAAATACAAATATCATAAAAATAATAAACTTCTGTGTCCCCCTTGTAGAAATTTGGAGACCACTCTGTGGCGCAGATAGAGCACATGCGCTACAGACACCGAATTCGTGTCCTGCAGAGCCATGAAGACACAACCAAGCAAAACGTGGTGAGTAGGGTGTTGTTTTGATGTCAGTATTGTTTGTATATTTTAACATCTCTCCTTCCCCCACAACTTCCAGACAGCTGGCTTTTGTCTTTTAAAATGCACCACCAGATTTTGAAAGAAGGCATTATCGTTCCTGACTCCAGAAAAAGCTCATTCCTGGGACACTAATGGGTTTGTTTTTAATTTTGTGACCACATGCACAATTTTCTTAGTGTGGCTTTAATGTTAAGGACAGCTGCAGGACTGTCCAGCCCAGCACCTTGTCTGTGACCACGGCCCTAGGCAGATGCCGGGAGAAGAGCATAAGAAGAGAGCAAGTGCAATGAGATGCTTCCCCTGCCTCCTGTGACTTGTAGCTTAGGGACTTCCTGCCTTTGTTTCTAGTAGCTCTTGAGGGATTTGTCTTTTTACAGATCTATAAACCATGAACCTAAAGAAGGGGGAAAAGCTGCAAAGCTTTTCCAGTACTGCAGTTTTCAGCTGTACCAGATAAATACAGTCCCTGTAGGGCTTATGGGAGAAAAGATTGTCACTAACATGATTTTCTTTCTTTTAAGCTCCGAGTTGTCATCCCGGATGTTTCAATTCTTCCTGAAGATTTAGAGGAATTGTATGACTTGTTCAAGGTTGGTCCCTCTGAAAAGTAGGGGATGCACCTATTTGAGGCTTCTGGGCATAACTTCCAGTTGTCACTTAGCAGAGCTGCCTCAGACCTCATATCCTCTGCCTGGGTGGTACTCTTCAGATGAGATCTTGTCATTTTGTCCTTTCTGTGGTTGTCTGGTTGTTAGAGAGGAATAGTAATGTGCTGATCTTCCAAAGGAGAATTGCTTCAGAGTTTCCTTTCTAACTTGGTGCCTGGTAATGGTCCATGTTCTGGGAACTTTCACATACAGAATAAATTAACTAATACTGAGCTCTGCTCACTGGGAGCTCTGCAGTACTTTTAAGTCTTGCTCTCTTGATGGTCCTTAAAGGCAGGATCTGTTTTCCATGAGGGGAAAAAATCCCAGAAACGTGTGTCGTTGCTATTTCATAGAATCATAGAATGGTTTGGGTCGGAAGGGGCCTAAAGATCATCCAGTTCCAGCCCTTCCAGTGGAAGGGACACCTTCCACTACATCACGTTGCTCAAAGCCTCATCCAGTCTGCCTTGAACACCTCCAGGGATGGGGCATTCACAACTTCTCTGAACAACCTGTTCCAATGCCTCACCACCCTTACAGTAAAAAATGTCTTCCATAATATCTGATCTAAATCTACCCTCTTCCATCTTATTTGTTCCTCATTTTCTAATAGTTGTAATTTATTTTATTTTTCAAAACTAAAAGCAGTTTCTGCTTCAGTTCCTTTCTGTCAAGTTGATGTTTGAAAAAAACAATTATAAACGTTATTTGGAGACAGGAACATCTAAGCTTATACAACTATACTTGATTTAGAGGTCCAAGCGTGTAATTATCACCCTTAATGGACCATTTCTTATGTGTATTGTTCATAGCCATAAATAATAGGTACTGAGAATATGACTATGGTATGTTCTTAGTGTTACATAGCTTTGTGGCTAAGAACAGCTGTATCCTCCCTCCATTAATGGTAGTAAGATGCAGCAGCCGGGGTGGGGGGTTTGCTCTGCAGTGCTTCCCTCCTGCTCATTGCTGGTTTGTTTTTGAGTCTTGACTGTCTTGCAGTCCTCCCCTTTCCTCATTTAATTTCTTGATGGCTTTGTTAGCTCCCTTGCTCCTCCAGGACAGCTTGTCTTGTTAGGACTCGTTGTTTTCTATCAGCCTGTCCCTAAGGGAATACTAATAGGTACAGTATCCAAATGGAGAGGCCTGTCTGAGAGAGAATAAATGAGCAGGTCAAGCCTGTATAATGCTTACCCTGGATTTTCTCTGACTTTTGTACCTTTGGCCAGTCAAAGACATCCTGGGCCGTATATGGCTAATAAGTTTCAGTAGCCTGCAGTGAATTTCTTCCAAGCATCTGCTCAGTCTCCCTTCAAATTTATTAATTATCCATTGGAAATCATGATAGCGTTTGACTGCTCTAATTAAAGATTCATACCTTGCTTTTTCTCGCAGGGGTAGTCTTGGTATCATTGTAACACCTCATGTAAAGAAAATTTTGAGCATTTTCAGCATACTTTGATGTGAACGCTTCTTTTCCTGCTGGTTGTTCTCTCTCTCTGATACTGCACACTGCAATCCCCCCTCTCCTGCCTCTGTTCTCTCCTAGAGGGAACACTTAATAAGGTGTTACTGGGAAGTGACGAGTCCAGTCATTGAGCGACACGACCCTAGCAGACCGTACGCTGAGCAGTACCGCATCGATGTCCACCAGTTCGCTAACCTGTACAGGCTGGTCTCGCCCTGGACCTGTGGGGAGCACACCGATGTCCTCGCCCAAAGGACGTTCCGGCTCCTGGATGAGAACATGGATCAGCTGATTGAATTCAAGGGGCTTGCCAGCTGCTTAGGTATCGGCTCTCCTGCAGGGTGGAAGATGGGCAGGGCCCATCTTTCCATATGGGTGGTCCGTGGGTGAGACAAGGATGTTAAAACACTGTACAACTGGCAGGGAAGGATGCGGGCAGATGGTTTTCTTGTGCTTGTAATTAACCTAATGAGTGACCCTTACTAATATTTTTGTGTTCTAGTCACCTGAGGTCGATTAGATTTAAAAGACAGGTTAGGGACATGATTGCATATGTATTAAAATATTTGATTTCTTGGTAATTTTGTTGAAACATTTTATGAATTCAGATTATATTTGGGTCTGCATGGAATGCTAGGAAATCCTCTCTACTGGATTGTTGCTCTCAGTATACCTTTGAAATCTCAGTATACCTCTTTGTAACTGCTTCTTGAAGATGATCTTACACAACCAACTGCTGCTTGCCTTATATATCAACAATAAGCAGAACCAAAAAAAATCTGGCCAGCAGCGACTGAAAGCTGTGCTAGGGTTGTTCTTGAGGGCGCCAGCTGTTCTAATGAAATGACGCTGCCCACCCACAAATCTGTCTAAAGAAGAAAGTGCCACATCTCAACTGTTGCCTCATCCCAAGGAAAAAAAAAATGAATCAACATTCAAAGCTTCAGTATAAATCTGTATTCTTGCCACTTAAACTTTTTAGATTTTTTTTATGTGAACCGAGGCACCCTGTATTACATTGATTTTGATTCTTAGAGGGGTACAGTTTTAAAATAAAAAACAAACACGTTCTTCACTGTATTTCAGTGCATTTGAAAATTCTAGAATCTCATTTCTACTGGTCATTGAAAATATGAATTATATTATGTGTGAAGGAGTTCTCTCCTTTGGGCTTATTCTATAGAACAGCAGTAAGGGCTGAAGGGGAGAAATGTTAAGAATATGACGGCCCCAAAGGGAGTTTTCTCTCACTCCCCTCTCACATTCCTGTTAATCTGTGGCAAGAAACCTGCCATCCTTCTTGATATTTTTCAATGCTGCTGAAGCTGCATAGGGTTAGGGACTCCCAGTCTATTTGACAAGAACAAAGACCAAACCAGATGGCTCTCACCTCCTGTTCCTCATCGACAGGCACAACTTAAAATATTTCAATGTAATACACTGGCCATATGTTTTCATGTATTGTCCACGCAAACAATTATCTTTTGTGCACAGAGAGATGCCTGATTTATTTTAAACTGTGGAAGTAAATGCTCTGGTCCATTTCCTTCTTGTTCTTTTTTTTTCTTTTTTCCTTGCAGATGTTATGTATAATGGAGAAATGAATGAAAAGATAAAGTTACTATATAAGCTGCATATCCCACCGGGTAAGAAAGTTGAAATGGAATGAATACTAAAGTTTCCCCCCAAATCTCTGGCTTAAGGCTTTTGGGAAAAGGCTGCTTAATGAAGAACCCTATCTTGCTTCCTTCAGCTGGGAGCATATGGGATTTGCATTGTAATTATGCTCACCACATTTTAAAAATTACTCCAGTCCAAACCTTTTTGCATGAAATTTATAGATGTATTGTGTAAAGACCTACATCTGCTGCATTCAAAGATCTTTTGCAGCCAATTACGTGGTTACTTCTATACAAAATATGAGCTGAAATAACATTTTTGGTTGGCTCATAAACTCTGTGTACAGTAGAAATCTCTGTATCACATCTTGATCCAGTTTTGATTGGGTGACAAAATTTTGTGGTAGTTTCTCTGTGCAAAATTTTTAATTAAATGTGCTGTTCTTGGCAAACCTCCAACTGTCTTGCTGCAGCACCAGCCTTACTTAGATTAACATAATTTTACAGTATGATTTAATGAAGTACAGTTAAAAAACATCTTTGTGCAGTTATTTGCTTTCTTGAAATATGTAAATTTTGAAAGTATAAATAACCATTACGCAGCATTCAAAAAGATTAATCATTTCATTTGTCACTCTGTTTTTTTGGGTAGCTCTGGCAGAAGATGAACGAGACAGCCAGTCACCATTAAAGAATCCTTTGCTGTCTACTTCAAGACCACTAGTCATTGGAAAATCAAATGGTATATCCAAAATGGTTCTCTAATGCGTTTGCATGTGAGATGATAACCAACTTTCCATTTGTTAATCCTACTCTATATATACTCTCTGCTCTCTGGGGTTCATTTTGAAACATTAGTCTACTCCAGTGACTTGAAAACTAATTCTCCATTTTGTGTCTGCTCCAAAAAAAGGTGATGCTGTAGATTACCAAAAGCAGTTGAAGCAGATGCTGAAGGATCTAGCCAAAGAAAAGGATACTAAAACTGAAAAAGAATTGCCAAAAATGAGCCAGGTATGTATGTGGAGACCTTATCACTCTCTACAACGACCTGAAAGGAGGAGGTAGTGAGGTGGGTGTTGGTCTCTTCTCCCAAGTGAGAACTGATAAGACGAGAGGAAGTGGGCTCAGGTTGCGCTATGGGAGGTTCAGATGAGACATAAGGAAAAATTTCCTCACGGAAAGGGTTATCAGCACCAGAGCAGGCTGCCCAGGGAGGTGGTTGAGTCTGCATCCCTGGAGATATTTAAAAGACTGGTAGAGGAGGTGCTCAGGGATACGGCTTAGTAGTGGGCAGGTATGGCTGGACTCCATGACCTCAAAGGTCTTTTCCAACCAGGCGATTCTATGATTAGAGGCTGTAGTGTGTTTTTAAAGAAGTGGAGAGTACTGAAAAAAGAAAATTACTCAACAAAACAGTTTAGCTCTTTCTCAGTAAGGATAACTTCATCCTGAACTTAGATTAGATATCGAGGATTGGGGTCCTCTGTTCCAGGGCGCAGGTGTTTAAAAACTCTCTGCTACCTTTGTAGCAGCTCCCTCTCCTCAGACTGGCTGATGAACAGAAAGAATTTCAGACTCAGCCTCACCTGCAACCTAACAGGCTGGAAAACAGGCTCATGCAGACTGGAAAAAGCCCTCTTTCTAAGCCCAAATAATTCCTGAGAATGCATATTGCTGTTCTTTTTTCCCCTATCTCCTCTCCACCAAACCAGTAACTTCTTAGTCCATCAGCAACTGGAACTTGCCCTGTCTCAAACATTGACTAGAATTGTGTGAAGTAAGACGCTTGAAGGCTCTCATCATCTTACCATCTCTCTAATGCCAGGTGAACCTTGTATATGTTGTGGGTGTGAGGAAACCTACTGGAGGGAAAAGGGTGCAGTACTAGTAAATCAGTACAGATGTGCAAAGAAAGATGGGACTACACCCAGAATCCTTTCTTTGTGGTCTCGCTAAATAAAAGTTTTAAATGAGTGGACAGTCCTAACCTGTCAGCTCAGTGAGGCCGTATCTCTCGTAAAAGCCTAACTTGGCTGAACAGTCCCTGCTACCCTGAATTAGTCATCCTATAAATGTGAGAAACTTGAGGGGGTCACAGATTTCATAATAGGCTATAGAAACATCTTCTCTAGCCTGATAATCCCCCGTGATGGGTCAGCAAGGGAAGGAAGGAGAGAAAGAGGCTAGGCAGGGACAATGTCTGAATTTTGTTGGTAAGAGAGCTGGGGGAAGATGGACAGAGCAGTAGAAGGGAATTTGCTTGCAGGCCTGTAGATGGCTACTCTGGTTGTAACTCATTCAGGGTCAACAGCTACCAGTTTCCCACCAGCAACAGTCTGTATCCCTTGCCTTGTTTCTCAGTTGTCCTTTGGTCATCTGAGAGGTCCTGATCTCCAGCAAGGTAGCAAAATACTTCTCTGCTGTTCCCTTTTCAATTTTTAGCATCAAGGTTTCCTAGCATCAGTGGAAGGTTGAAATCCCTTTGCTAGCATTTTTTTAAAAGCACGTAGAAGTTACAAATGAGCATACAAATGTATGCGGCATTCTGCCTTCCTTTGCAGTAGTGCTCTCAGCTGACTTCTACAGTAGTTACCCATAGTGAGGCTGTTCAGTAGCTTGATTTTGTTTTTTCATCCTTTACAGAGGGAGTTCATTCAGTTCTGCAAAACCTTGTATAGCATGTTTCATGAAGATCCAGAGGAGAATGATTTGTATCAAGCCATTGCCACTGTGACCACACTGTTACTTCAGATTGGAGAAGTAGGACAAAGAAGCATCAGCCTGGGGAGCGGATCGGATGAGTTCACTGAGGACTTGCAGCCTGAGGCCTCTGCTTCAGAACAGGATACTGTTTTTACTGACACTGTGAAGACCCCTCACAAAGACTGTCAGACTTCACCTGTGACTGAAGGGGACTGGACTGTCTCTTTTGAACATATTTTAGCCTCCCTCTTGACTGAACAGTCATTAGTTAACTTCTTTGAAAAACCCTTAGAACTGAAGCCAAAACTTGAGAATGCAAAACTAAATCAATATAGCCTCAGAACAAACGGAATGAGCTGCCCATCCCGAGGTGAACATACGAAATTAAACACACAGTAGTGACAAACCTGTCAAAAATGAAATGCACTGAAATTATGCCAAAGCACATACTGTGAAAGGCTTTCAGTTAGCAGTGGACTTTTGATAAAAAAATAATTATCTGTGGTTTTAAGAGCTTTAAAAGCTAAAGGGTGTGTAGGTTTGTTTTGTGCCATTGATTTATTAATTACGTTCTTGTTTTGAATGTAAAAAGAAACGCCTGTCTACGGTGTGAAGACACTGAAGCCCTCTTCCACATAGGGAGAGCAGAGGCTGGCTCCAGTTGTCCAATTTTTTTGTTTTGAATAGGGGCAAACACTTCTCAGCTACTGTCCGCAGTTTGTTTGGGTTGCCTTTTTTGCACTAATACTGAAAACTGTTTCAATGCTGGTAATTGAAACTATTTTAATATATTTCATTGTATTCCAATTTGTATGTCTTGCTGAAATGTTAAGTGTACATGGACTGTGCTTCCAATGTTGGTCTGTGAAAACATGCACTTTTCAATAAACCCCTTTTGTACTAGACTTGTATTGACAGTATTCATTGATTTATGTAAGGGAAGTACCTTTAGTCCCTACTTCATTAACAAATTCCCTGAGCTAGCACACCAACAATTAATTCACACGTTCCACTGTAGTGGACAGACCTGATTGGGAGATACCTACTGATTCTGCCTAGAAGACCAGCAGGGGATCAAATATATTACATATGTGAAGTATTGATCTAACACTCAAGAGGTCTGGGGTTGAATTGTTGGGTTTTGTTTGTTTGTTTAAACAAACTTGTCTTTAACTCAAAATACCTCTGTAATGGCTTTTTATTGCCACAGGAACAAAACAGCAGGACTTTGCCATCCCCATAGGAACATTCACATCTCCTCCTTTTTCCATTCACATCTAAAAGAAGTCTACAGTATCTTTAATTAAGAAAAGTACACCTTTATGTTCAAGCCCAAAGAAAGCAAGATACTTTTAAGAGCTTGTCACCTGTTGAGCTCGATGCTTCATAGATGAGAGCTTAAAGAGACCGGCCAAGTGAAAAAAAAACCAACTTGGGGAGTAAACTTTCTTTTTACCCGTTTATTGTAATGAAAATCAGTTTAATTTTCATCCACATTGACTGTCTGTAGACCTGAAAAACAAGAAACTGTATCACTATCTATTACTAGGACAATTAATTCCCTTTATACATATGCAAGTCTTCACAAGAAAGCACACCTACAATTTCAAAACTAGTTTGCTGATCTACTTCTGGAAGAGCAAACTACATAGGCAAGTATTTCACCAAATTTTAAAACCTTCATATTAAATCAATTCTGCAAATAAGATAATTCTCAGATGACAAGTGGAAAAGGCTCAACCTGCTTAAGCTCTTCACGTCATAGGATGTTCTGTATATAAGAAAACACAAACCTTGAACTACCAAGAACTATGGGCAGTGAGGTTTTTATTATCTCAGAATTTACACAATTATTTCACTTAAATTCTGAATTTACTCTTAATGCTGAACAGGCAAGCTAGCAGTCCTCCTCTCTACAGTGGAGCTAGTCTAAGTCTTTTCACCTGAATTCTGCATTGCAAGAGAGCGAGCCGTCCCATTCTGCTACTTGTTCAGGAAAACATGGCACTGAGGAAATGACATGGCATGAAACCTTACCTTTAAATGTTGTGACTGGTACATAGGTAACCAGTGTGTAGAGCTTGTTTGGTGAATCTTCATCCTCATTGCGTTTTCTGGACAAACGCACACGGATACGATAAGGAACATTCCTAAAATGAAGAAGACAGATTAATTTTCAGTAAAATATGTATTGAAAACTGTTGGTTCATACACAAGTTCTTTGCTCTGTGGTTACTACTCCCTCTCAAAAATTCTTAAGCTTTGCCTATTTGCACAAAAACATGATAAGCCAATTCTGTTCCTATCTCAGCATCATAACAACAGCAAAATCCTGTATCATTCAGATTTTAATGTTTCCCCTAGAAGAGTGGCATTTTTTTGTTGTTGTTGTTAAAGCGAGCAGGTAAGAGTTAACTGAGCCTTGAATAGGATTAATCCGTAATTCAGTGGGAGCATAAAGTCAGAAGTGCACCATCAATCCACTACCGATGCAGGAAATGCACTACGAAGACAATCACAAAGCACAGCATGAATATGATCAGTAAGCAGCTGTTACTAACAAGGATTTCTTATACTGAAACAGAAAATGGTGAGGGGAAAAAAACCCAATCCGTTCCGAAAGTCTAAGGCCCCTGTCAAGAGTCAGAATACTGCTCCATCTATATGCAGAAGTCATATGGAAACTCTAGTAAGCCTGAACCAAGATCTTATTCATGAGCATACAACTAATGACGTTTCTTCCTCACAAAGCCTATGGAACCACAACTAAATCACTTAGATGATTTTGTTTGTGCCTTGCCATCCTCCCATAATACTGCCCAAAACTTGCTGCTGAGGGAAGTCACAAAACTATTCTTCCGCACCATTTTTCAGGTAACGTTTCCCCTCAAATGAACTCAAGATTTTGGGAAACTCCTGCTAAGAGTACTCTGCTCCATCGACTATGAGAAGGAACTTCCTCCTTGCTGTTTGTTCTGAGAGCATACTTACTAAATCAGGTGGATACATTAATTAAGACACAGGAACTTGCTGCAGTTTACTCCCTTCTTGAAACAAGCCAAAAGCATTTTTCACCAGTTTACTTCATCACTGACTATCACATTAGCTGACATTGCAATCTTAGCCTCTCCTCATCCTTCCGAAGGAAGACATTTTACTTTGCATACATTATCTATTCTAACCAGTGAAAACTGCAGTTAAACAGATACTGGAAAGATAGATGTATTGACTCCCTGCTCCACAGAATACACTTCTACAAGTTAATATCATGAAGTCCTGGTTAGAAACTTCACTGCTAAGCTCTGAAGTTATACCGTCATCTGGCTCAATTGCCATTTCTTCACTGCATATGAACTGGAACAGCCCAAAAATGAGGACAGAGAACCCCTACCCAGATACTCCCAGTAAAATTAAGTCTGATCTTCCTACTCCGATTTTGAAGGAAGGCTTGACCTGAACACAACTGCTGGTAAAGGACTGTAAGCATGTCATAGGCTAGACTCAGGAATCTAATTCCTAAACGACATGGTTTAAAAAAGGGCTCATATGTATCCAGTGTATCACTCACAGCATTAATTCCTACCAGTCAACCTTTTATTATGGTTTAAGAGGTCGCACTCCTCACACGAGTCTCTTTGAAGCATCTTTACACATATCAAACACCAAATCAGCTGCCTCAGTAGCAAAGAATTAACAGAAGTCTTAATTTTCTTGCCCCCAAACTACCTGTACTTTGAAGACAAGATTAATGGCCCTATTTAAATCACGTTTCATTATTTCTTTGTGTAGCATGTTTCAAAATCTAATCCTGTTCAGACATGTTAAACGAAGCCCAGGTACTTGGTCTGGGACTGTAGATAGCACTAAAAATCCATGTTTCTGAGAACTGTCAGCTGCAGTAGGGATTAGAGTACTGCAGTATTACAATCCACCAATCCTCCCCCACTCCAAGCTGTGTTCCTTCTTTCCTTTGCTGTATTCTTCATTATTGCACCAAGAGATCTGACCAGAACATGGAGGTGACAGGAAGCCTGTCACCTGACATGCTAAACCATTTTATGAAAGGAAGCATTTCAAAAGAAAATGCAAATACTCCAGGGATACAAACTTTTCTGCTACTCCAACATACCTCCACATACACAGTTCTTTATCACCCAATAAGGAAAATTACAGAAACCTACCTTATTCCTTTAGCCCAGACTGCTTTGTTCAATCTGGTGTCAATGCGAACATCAGGAGTACCCATCTCCTTCATTGCAAATTTACGGATTTCCTTGAGAGCACGTGGTGCTCGTTTCTTGAAGCCCCTAGGGCAAAAAACAAGAGCCATTTCTTTAACTTCAGGAAGCTGTCAGCATTGGACATTTGTTGCAGCACTCAACCACTGACATTCTCTAAACAAACAATCCAAAGAATTGTGTTCAACGACAGTTCAATTACTGCTTTGTCTATGACCTTTACTCTGGTAGATAGTTGGTAATCCTAATGTCCATGCCCAATGGAAACTACATATACATATGTTGCAATTGCAAGATCTCCCAGATGTTGTCTTATTTCTAGCATGTTGACATGAAAACTTCTTGCAAAAAAAACCCCAAACTTCTCCTCAAGGAGATCTGTGCTTTCACAGATAGTCTAAGTGAAAGCCTATGAAAAAAGCAGTGCAGCAATGTTAATACAAACTGGACAAAACTGTTCAGTACTGAAATAAACAGAAGAACAAAACTGATGCTATTCTGAGTAGCAGCTTCTGCTAAACGGTAGTTGGTTACTTTCTTCATGTCATCATGACTGGACTACCATCAGAACTGTTTTTTTGCAAGTATAGCTTGTATCGTGCTTAAAGATAGACAGATCCTGCATGACTGGGCATTTACACTGAAAGTTATAAAGCTGCATTGCAAGTGTTTCGCTGTAGATATTATACCCACACTGTAACACACGACTACACTGTCAGTAGGGTCTAAGGTCCCACAGTGGGTTATATTTAATATTACTTGCACACTACTGCTGATATTTAGTGCTAGAAATCAGGAGTGGTGATTACAAACAAGACAAGCATTAAATATTTCATTTCTAGTACTTCATGCCTAAAGGGAAAAGCAGATAACCCCAAAACACAAGAGGAAAGCAGGATTGTCATCATTAAGAGCAGACTGAACTGCATCAATAATAGGCAAGGCCAGAACACCTTCTCACCATTTAAAGGTACTACTGCCTCCTATCCTCACCTACAGTTTTCTAATAATCCACCATCTCATTACTCTCCTATTCTAAGTAAACTTTGGCAATTTCACCAACTGTTTTGATTCGTATATAGTTTTCTTCCAGGTGACTGCTGCCACACATACAGAGTAAACCAAAGCAAGATGCAGTTTCTGAGTAAGTCCTCTCAAGCACTTTACTATTACATGGTTGTATGAGGTTCAACATTTTGTCAGGTAAGAAGTCACTCTCATCTACACACAACTAATATTAACTCAAAATCATACCCTAATTTACACCTCACACAATTCAGTGATAACTGCAGAGCCAATAATTTGATTACAACAGTAATCAATTTCTGAAACTTACTCTACTGGGCTACATTTTCACCTTTGCTAGGGAAAGAATGAGGACCTGTGCACAGTGGTAAATGGCTCTAACTTCAAATTACGTCCAGGAACACTCAGAGAAAGAAATAAACAAGCTTGTTTCTGAAAGCCATCTGCAAGCAGAAGACTGCATGGTTACAGAGCTGCTTCCTCGGGATACAACTGTCACACAAGTGACTACAACATCACGCATTAGCATCACTGCCAGGAAGGACTGTCATTCTCTGTAATTTAAAACCTACGGAACCCACTTCCAAACTGATAAAACCTTCCAATTTCACTGATAAAACCCAAGAACTTACACGCCATGGATCCGCTTGTGAATGTTGATGGTATATTCCCTTGTTACCACCTCATTGATGGCAGAACGTCCCTTCTTCTTCTCGCCACCTTTCTTTGCAGGAGCCATCTGAGCAACGCTGAAAAGCATCCATGCATGCATCAAACGCGGACCTGACCTCCCTCAGCCTTTTCTCATGTCATCTTTCCTCCGACCCTCCCCAGCTCCTTACAAGCCGTGCAACTCCCATATTAATAAAATTAATTAAGTCGTTCCCGGGGGTCGCCCTGGCTACATATTTTAAGCAGCAGCTTTTCAGCATCACGAACGTTTTACTTTCATCTCCCCCGAGACGAACGCAAATCACGCCGTGAGAACGAATCACCGAACGAGCCGAGCAGGAAAGGACCCACAAGCGTCATCGAGTCCAACTCCTACCCCCGTATAACTCTTCATCCACCTCCCAGGAAAACAGAAAACTGAGCTCCTGGCCAGCCCCAAACGCCCCTAAAACCACCCTGTCCTGCTCCTGTATATCCAAACCCCTTCGCTTCTCCAAGGCGCCCCAGGGAAGCTGATCATCCCGCCCCGCCAAGAAACGCTCCTTCCAGGGACTGACGGCGGCCTACACCATCCTCCTCCCTCGCCAAGACCCAACGTGGCTTGTTAACTTCCTTCTCCCGCTTAGTGCCCCGCAGGCCTCCCCGGGCCTGGGCCTCAGCGCGGGCCGGGGATGGGGGGGGGGGCAGGGAGAAGGGGCCCCCGACCCGCGGAACGCGGCCCCGCCTAGAGAAGCCCGCGGTGCCCCCCGCTCCCGGCCGCCCCCCGCGCCCGGCCGTGCCACGGAGCGGCGCCTCGGCGAGGGCCCGCTAGGAGGATGGAAACGGATTCACCGAGCGAGCTTTGCAATGGCCCAACTCACCCCTGCCCGGCCACAGACCGGAAAGGAGGGCGCAAGGCACTGTGGGAGCTACGAGCCCTTCCGGGATGCGCGAGGGACGCGACTGCGCCGGCGCCAAAGCGGAAGCGCGCGCAGTGTGTGCGAGTGCGGGTGTGCGCGCAGCGGGCCTGTTGCGGCGCGTGTCCCGTCCGTCCGTCCGTCTGTCTGTCTCTGTGTGTCTGCATGGCGGGCTCGGCGGGACCCCGCAGCCGTTTGCCCTCGGGGAGCCGCCAACCCCAGCTCTCTCTTATCTTTTTTTTTTATAAAGATAAAGCTTATCTTGGAAGATCCAAACCCGTCTGTGATGCTATGATTCTGCTTGGGTTGCCCGGGGAAGCTGGGGATGCCCTGTCCCTGGAGGTGTTCAAGGCCAGGCTGGATGGGGCTTTGAGGAACCTGGTGAAGTGGGAGGCCAAGTGTAAGGCCCTACACCTGGGTCGGGGCAGTCTGCAGTTTCAGTACAGAATGGGGGACAATGTGATTGAGAAGGGCCGCAGAGAAGGGCTTGGGGTTGTTGGTAGATGAGAAGCTCAACATGAGCCAGCAGTGTGCACTCACAGCCCAGAAAGCCAAAGGTATCCTGCACTGCATCAAAAGAAGGGTGGCCAGCAGGACCAGGGAAGTGATTCTGCCCCTCCTCTGCTCCTCTCTTGTGAAACTTCATCTGGAGTATTGTGTCCAGTTCTGGAATCCCCAACATAAGAAGGATATGGAACTGTTGGAACATATTCAGAGGAGGGTACAAGGATGATCAGAGGGCCGGAGCACCTCCTGCACAAGGACAGGCTGAGAGAGTTTGGGTTGTTCAGCCTGGAGGAAACTCTGAGGAGATCTTATAGTGACCTTCCAGTACCTGAACGGGCTACAAGAAAGCTGGGGAGGGACTGTTTACAAAGGCTTGTGGTGATAGGACTAAGGGGAGTGGCTATAAATTGGAGGGGGGAAGATTTAGACTAGACATTAGGAGGAAATTCTTCACAATGAGGATGGTGAGGCACTGGCACAGGTTGCCCAGGGAAGCTGTGGCTGCCCCATCCCTGGAAATGTTTAGGGCCAGGTTGGATGGGGCCTTGGGCAGCCTGGTCTAGTGGGAGGTGTCCCTGCCCATAGCAGGGGGGTTGGAGCTGAGTGATGTTTAAGGTCCCTTCCAATTAAAAATCATTCTATGATTCCACTTTTCCCTTGTTTAGGAAACTTTAGACAGTGAGTTGTGTTTCCAGGAAGCAGAGTGCCTTGTTCAGAGCTGCAGCTCCTATTCCTGAGGCACAAACGAGGCGTTGCAGCACGGGGCAGCAGCCTGCAGCAATCACCCTGTCCTGGCCCAGGAAAAACACCCACACTAAGTGGCAGTGTTGGAACAAGCTGGATTGCAGCTGTAATTCTCAGCTCAGGAAGGACATGGATCTGTTAGAGCAAGTCCAGAGGACAACTACGAAGATGATCAGAAGGCTGGAGAACCTCCTATATGAGACCAGGCTGAGAAAGTTTGGCTTAATCAGCCTGGACAAGAGAAGGCTCCACGGAGACCTTCTAGCAGCCTTCCAGTACTGAAAAAGGAGCCTACAGGAAAGCTGGGGATGAGCTCTTTGTCAGGGAGTGCAGAGATAGGACAAGGGGGTAACAATTTTAAGCTGAAAGAGGGGAGATTTAGATTGGATATTGGGAAGAAATTTTTTCCTGTTGAAGGTGAAATTCAACACCTGTTGAAGGTGGTGAGGCACTGGAACAGGATGTCCAGAGAAGCTGTGGATGTCCCATCCCTGGAGGTGTTCAAAGCCAGGTTGGGTGATGTTTTGAGCAGCCTGATCTGGTGGAAGATGTCCCTGACCACAGCAGGAACAGATGATGGAACTAGATGATCTTTAAGGTCTCTCCCAACTGAAACTATTCTATGATTCTATAATGAACTAGAACAACAGCCCAGCTCTACAAAGGGAACTGGCGTTTCGTTGACACACCACAGGCAACAAGTGCAATAACCCAAAACCAGAATGAGAGTACAGGAGAGAAATGAGACAGAGCATGAAAAAAACAGGCATCAAGGTAAATCTGGTCCTGCAAATGCTCCCTATCTTTCTAAACAATAAAATAAGCCAATTTATTGGAAGTCAACCCCATCCTATTACAGCTTCTCCCTGTTAACAACTTAGAGAACTGCTGGTTTTAGAAAGATAAGTATTAAATCCGAGGCTAAGCTTGGTTTGGACATACCCACTGGCGGTCAGGAGAGATGTGGATGTATATAACTAACCCTGAGAGTGGAACATTTTAAAGACATTTTCTCTTCCTGTGAATTCCATCATAGTAGTTGAGATCCATCAAGTGCTGCTGCTACAAGTATTTTCTCTGAGGTGCTTGTATTCCTTCATTATCTCTTTTCCTGAATGAGCTTTTTGGCCTACAAACAGAAAATTTCCCCTCCCCTTTTCCAGAATAAGCCCTTACAGGAATGCATGGCATTTATGAAGTTGGCGTCTAACTTAGTTGGCCTTTGCTAAGGTTTGTCCATAATTAACACAGAGAGAGGGGTTCCTTCACGTGTCAATGGAAAGTGCTCTAAGTTTTAGCTCATTAATCTTCATCTAGTGGGGTCGCCCTTGCTTCACTGAATGCAAGAATTTAAAGCAATGATGAGCAACAGTTTGCCTGATGAGCAGGCAAACACAGACTGATACCTAATGTAAGCAATAAAAAAAACTTTCTTAGAGACTAAATCCAATCTGTAAACATTTTTTAGAGACTAGATACGTGATTCTCTCATCTTCCTTCACTGAAGCAAAACAACGGGATTGTATGGACCAAAATACACACACACCAATCAGTCCTATTGGTCAGTCTTACTATGGAATAAGCAGGGTCATTTTGCCAGTGTGGTTTCTCCAGGAGATTTTTACCTTTTTTAGAAAGTTGTTCAGAACTCTGGGCAAATTAACCTGTTTTATTTTTCTGCAATTTTACTATTAGCCTTCCCAACTCCCAGCCCAATTATTTCCCTGCCATAGAAACCAGAGGTGAACGCATGAGTCCCTGTGATGTGATCCTTGATACTGGAGAGTGGTAAGGGCAGCATGGTCTGTTCTCCCTTGAAGTTAATGTAGGCTCAAGTTATCCAGCTTGTTTTGTGTTGGAGGTTTTCTGCTCCCACAGCAGAGTTAGCAGAGGGAACAAAAACCCATACCTTGGGTGCTCCATCCTGTAGTAAGTTTGAATGTAATATTTGCACAAGGATGGCAAAGTTGAAACTAGACTGTCTAGAGTGTGGGCGTGGTAGCAGTTCCAGCAGAAGTGTATCACGAAGCTCCAGACAGTGAAGTCTTAAAACACTGAAGTTGGACATGGGTCAAAGCCCTAGTATGTGCTGGGTCAAACCATTCTTTAAACCATCTGTTTTGTCCTAATCTGCAACTGGTAGGTAGGAGAGAGCTGCCAAAGGTCTTCATGATGTTTTAAGGGAGCTTAAAATGAGCAGTGTTGGCTAGCAGCCAATATAACTTTCTGAGTTGTCATTCTCCTTGTCTATTCCATTACAAAGTTCCCATAGGATAATACTTATTTTTGCTAACTGGCTGCCAAATACTTTGCCAGGCTACAGCTAATATTAACAATCTCAAGTGAATCACACAGTTGAACAGCCACAGGAAACTGTGTGCAAGTCCTGCAATAAAGCCATTTGGCTATTTTATTTTATTCTACAAATAAAGACAACTGTCCATCATTAAATGGAAAAAATAATAGTTTGAGTTGTATATAGCATGAAACAGTAGTTGCCTTCACAAAAACATTTCTAGTTCATTAGTTTATTACAAAATATCCACTCACAAAAAAAGCACAAGCACAATCTTCATACTTGTGAAATGAGTTGATATTTCATATACAAAATAATTTCCACATAATTCCATATAATTTTATTTTATATAGAAATAGGTCATTATTACAACAGCTGTACAATACACTACTTTTTATTTAATAATTACATAAAATCTTTCTTAGAAACATATCAACAGAAAACATACAAAAAAAGCGAAAAGTGCATTTTTTTCCCCCCAAAGGAAAATTCAATCCTAAATGTTATAATGAAAGAGATATGTAATAGTCTGCAGCATCCCAAGTCAGTGGGCCAAAACACAGTGCATATTTCACAGAGACTTAACAGTGGGTGAGTTTAGTTTGAAGAAGAATCCACGTTGTACTATTGGAGAGTTGCATGATTGTGCTTACAATTTGAGTTCTTTGCAATCACAATTCACATAGAAAACAGTCCAGTGTGGGTTGTGAGCTTGTTTTTTTTTTGTTTCTAGTTATGAAGAACAGTTAGGGTAAGCTGCATAATACTTTTCAGATTCTAAATCAAAGTTTATGAGCTGTAGACCATCTTCACGAATGACTGGGCTTTCTCCTCCATTGGATGTGCTAATTTGGCCACAAGAATAAGGAAACAAACTTCTCTTTACAGAAAGTGCCTAGGTTTTGTCCTCTGTGCAGTTGTGCAAAATAATAACAATAATCATAATAAAAATAATCTCTTGTTCTCTCCGCAATAGACCTTTGACGCAGTGCTTTTCATACACAAAAGAAAAACTGAAACAGTGAAGGCCAAGTACCTCATAAGTCTGTCAACAGTCTTTTGGAATTGCCAGATAGCTTTCAGAGTGACACGCCAAGACTGAATGCTTCCTCCCGTACACCCACTGATGATGGAGGCTGCACAGGATAGTGTTCCTTTTTATTTTGCTCTGTCAGTACGTGCTGTGCTAACAAGACAGTGCAAACTGAATCCAGCATGCCGTAAATGCACTGTCTGTGGCAGTCTGCACTCTGTGGTGTACTTCTGTCATAGAGCTTTGAAAGAAATGCTTGTGCAAAAGCCAAAACAGTAAGTACGAAGTCATTCTCTTCTGCCCCATGTGCCCATTGGTTAAAGCTAATTGTGCATTGATTGTGCTGGTGGGACTCTATCGCAGTGTCTGTGGTAAATTTGATGATTCTGATAAGCTATTGCTTCTTCTTGATGTTAGTTGCTGCTGCTGCTGCTGCTGCGGCGGCTGATGATACCCCATATTTCCTTGCTGTGGCGAGTAAGATGGCAGGAGCAAAGAATCGGGTTGCTCATTGCGCAAAGAACTTGATGTTTGCACCTACAGATAAAATAAAATTCATTGTGGTGTTCGATTCTTTCACATGTTAAAGCTCTTTGTCCTCAATGTAGAGGTGCTTAAAAATACTACTAGTTTGCTGGCTTTTATTTCTGGGGTTGTTCGGCATGGGGTTAGCTTACCTAACTTTAGAAGAAATGGACATAATTTGCAATGAACAACATTGCAATTAGCTATTGAGAAAGGTTTTGTAATAGGAATGCACTGTCTAGGATTTGTGGATTGAAAAGGGTGGGCGAACATGTCAAAAATGACACAGATGGATGATAGAAATTAAGAAGAAATGAAGCAGAAATAAAACAGGAGATCCTAGTGTAGCTCATGCTGTCCCTTCCTGCCCGCTCTTTTTGTGAATTTACAGTAGGCTGTGAGCTTGCAGTGGTGAAGTCGATGTGAATTTTGCAGATATTTTTATTTGGAACAGCATCTGCGATAGTTTTTTTCATTGTCTCAGCTAAGATAAGGATTTCATTGCAATAACAAGAATTTAATAATTTGAGGTCGATGATATGTGATCAGGTTTTATAAACTGAGTTCAGCTCCTTTTAATTAATACCAAAATGCCTCATTTCTCCCCTTCCCCATTACTTTACTAGGTGTTGAATTAGGTAAAAAAGTAAGTATTTTTACATCTTCAAATCACCTGGTTCTTCCAGGAAATGTGCTCCAGTTTATCTTCTTTGCCTTGTGGAGGTGAGGAAATATGTTAATTTACTAAGGGGTAAAATAATTCAGGGTCTAGAGCACAAGTCTTATGAGGAGCAGCCAAGGGAACTAGGGTTGTTTAGCCTGGAGAAAAGGAGGGGAGACCTAATGGACCTCTACAACTACCTGTAAGGAGGTTGTAGCATGGTGGGTATTGGTCTCTTCTCCCAAGTAACAACCAATAGGATGAGAAGGAATGGCCTCAAGTTACACCAGAGGAGGTTTAGATTGGATATTAGGAAAAAGTACTTTACGGAAAAGGTAGTCAAACACTGGAAGGGGCTGCAGGAAAGTGGTTGAGTCACCATCCCAGAAGGTATTTAAAAGATGTGTAGATGTGGTGCTTACGGACATAGTTTTGTGGTGAACTTGGCAGTATTAGGTTTACAGTTGGACTCCATGATCTTATAGTTTTTTTCCAACCTAAATAATTCTGTGATTCTATGATTCTAAGGGATCTAGATAGCTCATCCAGATCTCATTTTATGCCGATGCTGGTAATTAAAAATCATTTTTTGACTTGTAAATTAAGCAAATTGTATACTGAATAAAGAGTATAGAATAAATCCTAAGGCAGCAATTTTCTTCATCTAGAAATACACTTTAAATATATCCAGGATAATCTGATTATGTTTCCAATATACAGAATTAGTAATTTCCTTTGAAGTATTCCGACTGTTCTCACTGCTCCCTTGGTATACTGGAAGGGTACAGGACACTGTATCAGTGTCTTGCACACTGCACTATCTCTAAAATGTCTCCCACTGAAACCTGACGCCCAGTTTGCACAGCCTGTTCGCTTTATTACTCTGTGTGTACATTTTATACATTGTCCTCTTTGTCCTACCTTACCTGCAGGTAGCGTTGTTGCTGGAGTTGCATAGGTGGCAGAGAGGATGGCTGGGAAGGAGGTGTAGTGGTGAACCCTTGGTTTAACACTGCTTGTCCCATCAGTACGATTGGAGAGCTGCTGCTGGAAGTCTGGACTTCCAAACTTTGAAACATTTGTTGAGAGTATCTGTGGAAGAAAGAAGTAAAACAATCAAGAACAAACTGTTGGAAACAAAGGTTTTCCTCTAGGATAGGGGTAGGAGGCCCTAGTCTTCATAAGTAATTCCTAGGAAAAGATCCCAGTGCACAGTACCAGCTAATAGGAATGACAGCACTGTCGGCAGCAGGAAAAAAAACCTTACTCTGTGCATGAGCTGGACTTGGAGGACAGCATACATTTCACCTCAAAATCCAGACCACATTCTAGATTAATAAAGATTCTGGTCTATGCATGTCTTCTCTTCAGCTACAGCATTCACATCTCTGTCTCCTTAAACAAAATGGCCTCCAATTCTGTGTCAATATATTGAGCTCTGAATTGCAGCGGCAGCCAAGTAAATACTCCTCCTGTTCTGCTGCCTGTGCTCCCCTGTGACTGCTCATGGGGGTGGTAATCTCTTGCAGAAAAATGGCTAGGGTTGATTGCTTTTCAAGCTGCTCATCTACATATTGCCAAGTACGGTCAGCAGTTCCCATCACTGCATCCCCACTGTAGGAACAAAAGAAGACTCTAGAAGTTCTCTGGAGTGAGGGATGGGCCAGAAACAAAATACTCTGCTCCTCTTTCCAGTCTGCTTTTGCATAGCGGAACTTAAAATATGGGTTGTTTTTTGGAAGGCTGTGGGCAAAACCACAATGGAGCGATTGCCAACCCAGCCTAATTCTGTTTATCCTGTAATGGGTGATGAGATCATGGTGTGGTGTGTGTTCGCTCAACAGCTGTTCAACATTACGGGTTAGTCAGAAATGCTACGGTTTGTGTACTTATGCTAGGATGTGAGCTCCTAAAAAAGGCTCCCATGAGTCAGGAAGTCTACACATACTGGGAAACGCATCTTTGCAAATCAGGCCTCTTTTATTTACATGCTTAAAAGCAGGTCTAAAATGCTGTATCGTTAAAGTTGAAACATTTAACTCAAGATAATCTTAAAGAGCAATAGTTATGTTTAAAAAAGAAGTACTGAATGCCTACATACCTGAGGTAACATACAGAATTATTTTAAAGCAATGATGTGCAAACAGCTGCTTTATTATTTTAGCAGTTTGCAAGTGAGTCCAGTGACGAAAAACAGCTAAGGAAAAAAACAGGCATTCTCCAATCAATATTTTCTGCTTCCTTCATCTGAGTTTTGAGGAGAAAAAACAACTGAGGTAGTTTGTTTAGCAGCTTCTCTGAGCATGCTCGGGTGCAAGGACCTGTGGGTTCTTCCAGTTCTTCTGGTGTAGATCAGGCATTGCTCCACTGGTGTGTCACCAGTGCCTCACTGCCCATCAAGAAGGAGCTTCCTTGGCACCAGTCATTTCAACTGGGCCAGTGCTGACATTCTCTCCCATTTACCTCAGTGGGTCAGAAGTTCCAGCAGTAAAGAAAGTATCATGTGAGGGAGAAAACTTCCCCTAGCTTTGGCTTGTTAAATGCCACTGGCATGTTGTGTTTCTCTCCATCATCCTTCCAGATGTGACCAGGCAGGGCAAGGCTGACCCTAACGCAGGAAGGCAGGCTCAGTAAAGTAACATGCTCCTGATATTTATAGAATCATAGAATCAAAGAATTGTTAAGGTTGGAAAAGACCTCTAAGATCATGAAATCCAACCATCAACACAACACCACTATGCCCACTAAACTGTGTCCCGAAGCGCCACATCTACATGCATTTGAACACCTCTGGGGGTGGTGACTCCACCGCTTTCCTGAGCAGCATGTTCCAGTGCTTCACCACTCTTTCAGTAAAGAAATTTGTCCTGATATCCACTCTCCTCCATCTCTTACTGAAGAAGGCCGTTTGCCCTGAAAAGCAACTTTGATGTTTCATCTTTGAGAAGGCACATACTTAGCCTGGGATCCCACCATGCTGAGGTCCGAAGGGTGTCTTGCGTTACAGGACCCAGGCATCATGGGCTGAATGGGCTGGCTGAGCAACAGTCTGGCACAAGGGGAAAGAAGGAAAGAAAAGGTCATATTTCTGCAATGGAAGTACCACATGAATACCACATTTGGAAATCTGAAACAGGATGCTTTCCTAGGCACGGCACACAGCTGAACATTAGGAGCTCAAACCTCAAGTCCCGGCTGCATCAGGCGCATCCTGTGTGCTGCGAGGTGATACTTTGGGGCAGCACGTTCCCTCTCTGGTGATGTGGGTGCCTTGCTGGGAGGTTGGGTGCTAAGGTTTTGGGGGATTCAAATTCCTTTTGCCCCTGCTGGTGAGCATGGCATTGCAATTGAGCTCTCCAGGTATGGGACTGTCATTTTTTTTTGGTTCACACGTCTAGTCGGATCATAGACTCATAGAATTACTAGGTTGGAAAAGACCTCTTGGATTATCAAGTCCAACCATTCCTATCTGCCACTAAACCATGTCCCTGAGCACCTCGTCCACCCGTCTTCTAAATACCACCAAGGATGGTGACTCAGCCACCTCCCTGGGCAGCCTCTGCCAGTGTTCAATGACCCTTTCTGTGAAAATTTTTTTCCTGATATCCAGTCTGAACCTCCCCTGGTGCAACTTGAGGCCATCCCCCCTTGTCCTGTCCCCTGTCACCTGGGAGAAGAGCTCCAGCTCCCTCCTCTCTACAACCTCCTTTCAGGTAGTTGTAGAGAGAAATAAGGTCTCCACTCAGCCTCCTCTTCTCCAGGCTAAACAACCCCAGCTCTCTCAGCCGCTCCTCATAAGACTTGTTCTCCAGCCCCCTCACCAGCTTTGTTGCTCTTCTCTAGACACACTCCAGAGCCTCAACATCCTTCTTGTAGCGAGAGGCCCAGAACTGAACACAGTATTCAAGGTGCGGTCTCACCAGTGCCGAGTACAGAGGCAGAATAACCTCCCTGGACCTGCTGGTCACGCTGTTTCTGATACAAGCCAAGATGCCATTGGCCTTCTTGGCCACCTGGGCACACTGCTGGCTCATGTTCAGTCGGCTGTCAACCAACACCCCAGGTCCTTCTCCTCCAGGCAGCTCTCCAGCCACTCTTCCCCCAGTCTGTAGCGCTGCATAGGGTTGTTGTGCCCCAAGTGCAGGACCCGGCATTTGGCCTTGTTAAACCTCATGCCATTGGTCTCGGCCCAGCAGTACAGCCTGTTCAGATCCCTTTGCAGAGCCTCCCTACCCTCCAGCAGATCCACGCTTCCTCCCAGCTTAGTGTCATCCGCAAACTTGCTAAGGGTGCACTCAATGCCTTCATCCAGGTCATTGACAAAGACATTGAACAGGACTGGACCCAGTACCGAGCCCTGGGGTACCCCACTTGTAACTGGCCTCCAGCTGGAGTTAACTCCATTGACCACCACTCTCTGGGCCAGGCCATCCAGCCAGTTTTCCACTCAGGAGAGCGTGCGCCTGTCCAGGCCAGAGGCAGTTTCCTAAGCAGAATAGTGTGAGAAACTGTGTCAAAGGATGCCAAGGTCCTCGCCGCTCCTCCACCCCCCGCCTAGGCGAGGCTGATCCAGGGAAGGCAGAGCAGCACATCCCCCCCCCCGGGCCCCTACCTGAGCTGCTGGTCGTGGCTGCAGCCGGCGGCGGGGCCGGCAGGGGGCGCCGCGGAGCCGCCCGCGGGGGCTGCGGCGAATGGCGGGGATCTGCGAGAGGGGCGGCTGCTGCCCGCGGGGAGCTGCGGAGTCTTCGGACCCTGCAGGGGAGAGGAGAGCGAGAGGACAGTCCAGCGCGGCCGGGAAGGCTGCGGGGGGAAAGACGAGAGACGCAGAGCGGGGCAGAGCTCCGTCAGTACAGAGTAACAGCATCGCAGAATCACAGAATCCCTTAGAATCATAGAATCATAGGATAGTTTGGGCTGGAAGGGAACTTAAAGATCATCCAGTTCCAACCCCCCTGCCATGGGCAGGGACACCTCCCACTAGATCAGGCTGCCCAAGGCCCCATCCAACCTGGCCCTAAACATTTCCAGGGATGGGGCAACCACAGCTTCCCTGGGCAACCTGTGCCAGTGCCTCACCACTCTCATAGTGAATAAATTCTTCCTTATGTCTAGTCTAAATCTGTCCCTCTACAGTTTATGCCTATTCCCCCTTGTCCTATTACTAGAAGCCTTTGTAAAAAGCCCCTCTCCAGCTTTCTTGTAGCCCCTTCAGGCACTGGAAGGTCGCTATAAGATCTCCCCAGGCCTTTCTCTTCTCCAAGCTGAACAAGCCCAACTTTCTCAGCCTGTCCTCATATGGAAGGTGCCCTCTGATCATCCTTATAGCCCTCCTCTGGACCTGTTCCAACAGTTCTATATCCTTCTTATGTTGAGGATTTCAGAACTGGACACAATACTCCAGATGAGGTCTCACAAGAGCAGAACAGAGGGGCAGGATCCCCTCCCTCGCCCTGCTGGCCATACTTCTTTTGATGCAGCTTAGGATACAGTTTGCTTTCTGGGCTGCGAGTGCACATTTCCAGCTCATGTCAAGGTTCTGATCAATCAGCTCCCCCAAGTCCTTCTCTGCAGGGCTGCTCTCAATCCCATCATCCCCCATCCTATATTGAAACTGTGTATTGCTTTGACTCAGGTGTAGGACCTTGCACTTAGTCTGGGAAAGGCCTTCAAAACCGTTAATATAATTGGCTCCAACTGTAAATGTCACTCTGCCAAGCCCACCCACCCATGTCCCTAAGCACCATCTTTTTTAAGCACCCTCAGGGATGCTGACTCAACCACTGCCCTGGGCAGGCTGCTCCAATGCTTCACCACTCTTTCAGTGAAGAAATCTTTCCGGATATCTAGTCTACGCCTCCCCTGGCACAACTTGAAGACATTTCCTCTGATCCTATCACTTGTTACTTGGGAGAAGAGACCAACACCTGCCCCACCAAGAACCTCCACCCTCCACTACCTGGCAGTGTGGTCACCCAGTTGCTGTCAGGATACAAGAAGTAACAGCATTCCCCTAGCCTGTACCGGCTCTTATACCCACTGCTGCCCCACGCTGTGTTCTGCAGACCCACAAAACCCTCAAGACCAGAGTTCTGTGAAAGCGAAGCAGCCCCAACCCCGCTATCAAGCAGTTGCAGAGACAAACACAACCCCGTGAAGACATAAGCAAAGTTAGGTGTGGTTAGAACTGCTGTGAAAGCCCAGTGATGGGAATAAATCTTATAAGAAGAAAAGTTTTTTTTTCTATTTATAATACGGATAGACTTTTTATTTTAATAGAGTCATTATAATACAGGTATGTAGGAGGTTAAAAGCTACAGCTGAGAGGTCTGAAGATAATGGTACAGCTACATTTGACACGCACTTGAAGGAACAGAAGTAGGAGCTAAGTTTTCTGTGAAGGAGGTACAACAGGTGGGTGGAAGAGCAAACACTGAAAATGCCGAGAAACCAGCAATAAGAAAAAAAAACTACTAGCTTTCACAGGTCTCAGTTACTACTGAGTGAGGCTGAACTTTATTTCCCTGTGCAGGAATCTGTTAGGCTCAGAACCTGGAGGTGTCATACAAATCTCCATGTATTCCAGCTGTGTGCCACCACAGCAGACAGGCTTCGCTGTGTTAGTGGCATCCAGCTGGATTCAAGGAGTGAGCAGGGTTAAGGCTTATTTTGAGAGGTCACTCTGCTGACACCCCTATTGTTGGTTTTCAGTGTGGGCGATCAGGTTTCTTTCAGGATCAGCTGAAGAACAATAAATCATCCACAGCTTTTGCACACCCCCATGCTCAGTTTTAAATCTGAAACAGCTGCTCAAGCAACCCTCATGGCTGAGGACATAAAAAAAGGATTTAAGGTAAAGTAAATACTGTAGGGAGACACTTTATATAGGTTGCTCTTATATAGAAGGAATATATAAGGAAAAGCAAAGGCACACTTATCAGACTGACATGATTTTACTTGCTTGTTTAATAACAGCTCAGAGTCTCCTTTCCATATAAATGGTTCTCTATTCAAAGAAATGATTACCTGGCTTGATATCACGCTTGCTTCTCTCAGTGCTTGCTGGTTTGCTGTCTGCGAAGATACAATTTGCCCTTGAAGTTGAGGACTGGGGGCAAGCTGCTGCTGAGAAATGGCCCCGGATCTCTGCTGTAGCTGTTGTGGCTCTGGCTGCTGAGTATTGCTAAAGCTCAGGGATACCGTTGGCTGCTGTAGGAACATCTGGAAAAGAAGAGGGGAAGGTTTATTTACACAGCACAGCTGTCTTGGATAATGAAGGTGACAGAATTAAATCCAAAGATATATTCTAAAATAAAGTTATCACGTTTCTGGATTCACTGTGCATTTACTGTTAGAGATCACCTGTCTTTCCTACATTAACAGTCCTGCTGTCTCTACTTTCTTGATTTCTTGTTCTGCAAGTGCACTCATTACTTGTGAAATGTGTCCTGAAGGCACAAGTCTTCTCTCTGTGGCAGGCACATAAGAGCAGTTCCCTGTACATTCACCATGTTCTGAGACATTCTGACCAGAGAGAAGAGAGTTACTCCATGTCTTTTCAGTCTTCTCATTTCTCCTTTCAACAATATCAGCCTGCCTTTCAGACAGGGCTGCTTTTGAATTTGTCTCTGGAAATTCAACACCTTCCATACAGTTGGGTTGTCAAATGTTTTTAATGAGGCCACAGTCAGGCCAGAGCTGTCTGTGTTGAATGGCTGTGTCCTTATCATTAAGAAGATGTGTAAACAGACAGTCACTGTCATTTATCTGATTTCCCATCAGGTAGCTGTCACCCAGTGTTCCTCCTAACTGTGCCATGCGTTTGACTCGTGCAAAAGAGCTAGCAGCTCTGTTAGTGTTTCTGTAAACTATATACTCTCCATGCCTGCATTGCTTTCTTCTTTAAAAGTTATAGGGCTTGGGAATTTTTGCTTTTCTAGAGAGGCTATTTCTTTTATTACAGCTGTATAAAGGAAAAAGACATCTTTTAAAACTATGAATTATTAATGCTATGAACTATCTTTGCAATATTTTGAACCTAGCCCCTTGCCACTGAGGACTGTATGGAGGTATGAATCTCGGGCAGTCAAAGCAGTTTTTTAGTCTGATTCTGACTCCACACAACTGCTACACATGTGGAACTCCATTAATTTAAGTGGAGCTACTTAGGTTTTAAATGAAATCAGAATCACAATTATTCTCTTCATTATTCATCCATCAGTTTCATGCCTAGCAGTATGTCTGAGGTACCACCAGTAATTAGTACACCTTTCTGCAGCTTATTGCTATATTAACAACTCCCTAAACTATCATGTCCCCTCTAATTTTTCTTGGAAAAAAACCCATACTTTTCTCCAAAGGACTGGCACAATGCATTGCTTTTCTTTGCATAAGATCTATTGTGTTTGTACTTCCTTATCAAGCTTTTAAACCACAGTTTTTATTTAAATATGATTAATTTTTAATGAATTTCTGTATGCCAATATTTTACTCAGAAAAAAAGGTGCAGACAAAGCTTGTATTAATCAGCTGAGAGAGAGGGGTGCAATTAAGGAAAACGTTAACAGACCTAAAGCAATGGTTTGTTTAAGGTGCTTTAGACTAACCATATCTCAAAGATGTCTGATAGAAATAAATGGGTCAAGAAACAGAGTTGGGGCTGCTTTCAGCAGGTCTGAAACTAGCTCCAAGTGTTTTCTTCCAAAAACACTGCTGAGTTTGGAGTCATTAGATATCAGAAAGACAGATGGTCTTGCAACTTCTGCCAAGTAAATAGGACTTATTATGAATAAATCAAAGACAGGAATTATGAAAATTTGTTTTCTTGTTTGTTTCCTGCATATAGAAGCTAAGCTTTGGACATGTTTGATAAATTAACTCACTTGATTAGCTTTAGCAATGAAAATGATTACCATTGATATAAAATGTGATATAAAACATATGATATAAAATCCAGAACAGGTAAAGCAAGTAGTGTGCTTCAGAAATGTGATGGGTATTGTGAGCCCACTGGTACTGGCCAGATCACCACAAATTAAGACCTATAGGGGGATTATCTTAAGTGTCCTCCTCGTACAAGGTGCACAGTGCTGGAGAAATACTAAATTCATCCAATGCAAAGTCAACATCTATCGATGCGAATGTCAGGCAGGGTGCAAACTTGTGGCAAATGACTTATTCTGCAGGGACCTGCCTTTGTGCATGCCTTACTTCCAGATGAAGGCAGAGGAGCTTATCCTTGAAAGAAAGCAGAGTAACCTATTTTGCAATTACCAGAGTGTGCCACTGGGCAGGAATGTGCACGGTTAATGGTTGGCAGCTAACATACTATAAATTTACAACTGAGTTTATCCCAGTAAACCAATTTTGCTTGTTCATGTGTTTGTACCCTGAGAGAGCTCCAAGTGTTTCACACCTAGAGATCCTCTCTTGCATTATAATGGTCAAAGCCTGAAAAACAAGCTCAGGGCAGGAAGCAATGGTGCTATTTAGCCCATGATCCCATAGAACTAGAAGACTCAAGATGCTTCACCAAAACAAGAGTTAACCCAAGAGAGGATCAATGTGTATAGTCTCTTCTTGTTAGTTAAGCCTAAAAGCAAGGACATGCTTCATATGTACAAAATTTACCACTGTTTTTTTTATACTGTATCTCTTTCGTGATAGCCCTGCCTGATTACTGCTGAAGCACTGAAATATGGCAGCTTTAAATAACAGAAACCCCTTAATAAAGAATGAAATCTTTCCCAGTCTGAGCAAATCTAAGTAGATAAATTAGCAGCCCCCTAACTGCACTGCTGCTAATGACGTCTTGTGGCTGATTTTGCAGACTGGAAGGTCAGTGAAGCATCTTACAAATATTTTTTAATTGGCTAGCTTGTTAACATACACTGCAGAGCAGTGAGGGAAGGGAGGGACCCTCTGACACTGCTGCCCCTCATTCCAAGATAGATGGACCCTACAACTAATGAATGAACTACATTGTCAAGACATCATGAGGAAAATGGCTCTTTGACTTTACCTTTCCTTTGGATAATCAGGGGATTATAGCCTTCTGGCTCATCACTGCAGACACCAAGACTCTGTCTTTACATAAAATACAGAAAGATGAGAAGCACAGCACACTGAGAAGCCAAGATTCACTGACTTCGAAGGCAGCCTGGTTTGCAAATGATGGGTGGCTTTGGATGGTCTCATTTGTAGTTCTTGCAGGCTGCTCAGGCTCAGCCCTTCTGCTTCCTCCCCATCTGCAATTCATTAGCTAGATTGTTCAAATCTGGAGCAGGCACGGCATCCTTCAGACTTCTGAGGTTACTCTTGCTGTTCCTGTCCTTCATACTTTCATTTGTCAGGAAAAGCAGTAACAGGGATTTAACGGGGTTTTGAACACTTTTGTTCATGGCCCACAGCCTCCTGCTAGTTTTGTCTTTCATTGCACAAGGCAGTTGGAAATAGTTTCTAACACAGACTACCATTCTCAACACCTGTCCAGTTGGGAAAGTGTTTCTTGGTGGACTGCTGTACTGCGGTTTTGAAGATCTCTGAAGAAAATGGAAATGGGGCTTAATTCTCCACAGAGCTACCTGTACACTTCTGTGGGGAAGGGGAACCAGTGGGGAAGATATGCTAATAAATCAGTTAATGAGGGAAAAACGGAGAACACTTCCTCCTTTTCAGACAGCCTACGACACTCCCCCATGCTTACAGCTTTTCTATGCGGAATATAAAGAGATCGGGAGTGTGCTTGATAGTAAGGCTTGCCTGTTTGCTACTATGCTTTGTAGCTTTGATAACAGGCACAGATCAATGTCTGCAGACATCCAGCTCCTTGAATGATGAAATCCATAGAGCAAAGCACGTGGCTGAATTTCTGATTTAACAGTTTACTCCTCACTGTTTATAAATCACAAAAGCGCTGCATGCAAAGCATGAGGCTTTCTTTTAAATTGCCCCGGGCCAAATAAGACAAAGCTAATTCCTGGTCTCACTCTACCCCTGCAGTAATTTCTTTGTGGCCTTTTTTTCTTAACCTACAAAAAGTGGGAGAACAAAAAGGCCCTGTCCACAAGTCAGTATGACCACTTGCATCTCATCACCTTCTTTGATTGCTCTGAGGATACTGAAAAGCATTTAAACTACAGATGGTGATCTTCCCCATCCCATGTTTCCCCTTCGGGCAGGTATGAGCTGCCCTTCATTCCCCCTGCCTCTCAGTTCTGCATCTGCAGTAAGCTGGGAAATGGTCAGTACTGACACTAGAGGACTTGTAGCGGTCTGAAAATACTTAGTACAACAGAACTACCCACAGTTTACCCACTGGGTCCCCTCTTCTCTCTGCTTGAGTTCTCCATGGGCATATCTGAGGATCTGCCCCATGTTTCTCAGTTATTAAACCCATCCTAGCACATGTGCGGGACAGCTATATAAAAATAAAATCAGTTTCCTGCATGTCAGGATGTGCTCTGATCTATTTTTGCCTGAATTATGCAAAAAAAAAAAAAAGATGACTGTATGTGACTATTGAAGACTTCACCAGGAGAGAGTAATGGTTTTCACCCAATTAAAAAGAGAGGAAGTGAGAATGTCACGTCTCTTGATATTCATAAGAACAATAATAGCTTTCAGCCCTATGACATGATTCTGAACTGAAGGCTAGTTAATTGCGGGGAGACTTTCCCTTCCCAGTAATCAAAGGCAGTGCAGAACCAATAGAAGAAATGCACTGAAGTTAAACTGGGTCTACCATGTTCTTATATGGTAGCAGGAACAGACAGTCCTGGTTTTGGGACCTGCCACTGCTGTGTTGCCTTGCAGCAGTGCACATGCAGCAACGTACGTGGCAAAGTTTCTAATTTGGCTTCACTGATCCCTTAATTGCCTAAACATACAATCTCAATTTTTTTTTAATACGTGAAACTGCATTTCACAGATGCTGATGATGGGCGAGGGTCTATTTCTGTGGAAGTCGGGAGCAAAATTCTGATGACTTCAGCAGGTGCCAGGTTTTCATCCTGTGCTTAAAAAGTTCTTCGATACATTAGTTTTTGTGACAGAGCCTGTCTTCTAAAAAAATCTTGTTAATACAATAGTCACAGTGGGTGCTCAATGCAACAGTTCTAGCAAGGGTCATTTAACCTGGCATTTATAGTTAAATTATGAGGAATATAGCAGTAATCAACCTGTGTTCAGAAAGCTTCCATAGAAGGGGATGATTTGTCACTTTGTCATTAAGTAAAACCTGCAATGTACGGAACTGCACCTGCTATTATTTCTGAGCTTTGGTAGACATAAGGGTTAGTACAAAGCAGATACTGTACTTGGTGAATTAAAAGAAGGTACTGTACTTAGTGAATTCTATCTCTGTGCAGGAGGTATCAAAGGCAGAAGAAGAGCTGGCTCAGACAGCTTCACCCTAAAGGCTTAAGCTGGTCCAGTGAAGAACAAATTCAGATACCTCCCCCAAGTGTGAACAAATGAACATCAGCAAAGGCTTGGGTTTTTTTTAATGTGATGAGGAAATTGATCTTTTGTGGTCTGTATCCAGACTGGGTAATGTCAGAAAAACAGGGACTGAATGGAAGAGATGCTTGCTGCCTGAAGGAGTGCTGTTGGCTAAGGAAGAGCTGCATGGATGAGATACTGAGCAGAAGTGATGCCAACATGAAGCAAGCAATGACTGAATGAAAGCTAATGAACTGGAGAGACATAATGATTGCCAAGTCTGAACTTGAACACTTTTCTGTTATAGCCAGAAGATTCAGTAGGTGAAATGTTACTGTAAATGATGCAAATTCTCCTCCTCCTCCTAAGGTTGAGATATTTCTTCCTTCTCCCAGAGAGCGCTTGAATCTTTCTCAATGTAGGTTACTCAAGAGGTTTTCAGAGGGCAACATCCTCATTCACGTGACCTGTTTTCCCATATGTCCAGATTTCTTGGACTCTGGAGCTAATTTTAAGTTGCCAACCCTATCAATGGCCACACAAGAGAGGATGCTTCGCTCTGCCCCTCCCAGCAATAACACACCTGTATGCTCGAGTCCTGGACCAGGCAGAGCTGCTCTTGTATCTTCTGGAGCTCCTCCTGCTGCCACCGGATATTGGCCTGCAGGATTCGGGTCCGCTGCTCTAGCTGGTCCTTGATGGTCTGGAACATGCTAAACTGTGCCGAGAACTGAAAAACAAAGTGGGGGAAATCAGTCATTATAATATAAATAGGCCTCAGTACGGCATTGTTCTGTAAGAAGTTATTGGTTTCTTGATTGTAAAGCACAGCCAAAGGAATAAAAGATGTGTTTGTAATATACTAACATCTAGGCAGAGATAAATCTTGCCTATTTTCAATTTTATGCACATATATTAAATTGCTCAGTTGGAGTGATCTGCTTACAACTGACCCTGTTCTGTTAGGGAATTATCACAAGGACTGTTTTTGAGGGTACGCTACTTTAAAATATCATGAGCATCTTAATTGGATGGCAAATGAGAGCATTATTTTTATTAGCCTTTGGTTTGGAGCCCTTAATGTAGCATAACTATATATTCTGGACATGTTTTACTAACACTTTCCTGGTTTTGACACAGAAATAGCAGTGCTGCAATGGTTTATTCTGCTGACGACTTACTATAGCATCATACAACAGCTGACCACAACAAATGTTTTCTAGATTTCTAGAGACCTTACAGTGACCTACTACCTAAAGGGGTGTACACGAAAGCTGGGGAGGGACTTTTTACAAAGGCATGTAGTGATAGGACTATGGGGAATGGCTGTATATTGGAGAAGGGCAGATTTAGACTAGACGTAAGGAGGACATTCTTTACAATCCCTTATTGTATTGAGGCACTGGCACAGGCTGCCCAGGGAAGTTATGGATGCCCCATCCCTGGAGGTGTTCAAGGCCAGGCTGGGTGGGCCTTGGGCAGCCTCATCTAGTGGGAAGTGTCCCTGCCCATGGCAGGGTGGGGTGGAACTGGGTGATCTTTAAGGTCCCTTCGAACTCAAAGCATTCTATGATTCTGTGATGCTACAGCTGAGTAGTTGTCAAGCTACAAGAAATACTCATTAAGTTATTCTTTTACATGACATAGAATGAATAGCTCAGCTCAGTGGGAGAAAGGCTATTCTAGATAATAATAATGTAAAATGGAGATCACTACTGGGGGTCAAGAAGAAAGTGTAACCTCCAGTAGCAGCCATACTTGCACAAAATAGAACCATTCAGTAAGCATGGAGGGGACTAACACAACAGTAAATTCCTAGTTTTATTTGGTGTTTTCAGGTATGAGTCAAAGTCCATCAAAGTTAATTATTACTTTAATAGAGTTTGGAATAGGTGCTTTGCATGAGCTCATATTCCAAAAGTAAAAAACACTCTTTGGGAAAAAAACCCCCAACTTTGAAAAATCTGTAAGCATTTCTGTAAACAAGTTATCCAAGATCTCTCCGAAAACATGCGGTGCTGTGCCTGTCCAGGCAAAAGGAAAATAATAATAATATTGCTGTGACTTGAAAACAATGCCTCGTTCCTGTGGTTGTTCCAGTGGCTCTGTGCTAGTGGGTGAACTGATGCATGCTGCTGGAGCCTTCCTGCTCTGTGGAGGTACGCTTGCTCACACATTTTGTGCCTTTTTAATAGGAAAACATATGGTAACAAAAAGAGAATGAAGGAGAGCTAGCAGCATTGTACAGTTAAATGAAATTTCCATCTACTTAGAGAAATCTAAATGTGACAGGTCAGATTTGTATCAACTAACTGCTTTGCCTTAAACCGGCTAAGTATGAGAACTACCTTCATGTTCCCTCCAGCAAAGTTGAAAGCTTCCATGTAAATGGCCTTTAGGTGAGAAAAGACAAGAACTTCAGAAAGTTTATTTCTGTTTAGCAGGTGGAAGGCAGTTTTCCCACACAGTCTGGGAAGTCACCTCTCCAAGAGTTTGCTCATGTGGCAAGGTGGAGGGCAGTTCTGTGGCCAGCCCTGCTTAGGAGGAAAGAGGGCTGCTGAGGTGGCCTGTGCAGAGGCCACTTTGATGGCAGAGGCACTGCAGATCACAGCTTGCACCATCTGCCCAAGGAGAGAATGAGAGAACATGGCCTCTGGCACTGTGATCCACAGTGCTTTTGCCTTCAAACAGCAGCACTGTCATCTGCAACCTGGTCCTTCTCCAGAGCAGAAAAGTGATGTCAAACCTCCCCATGGGAGAGAAGTCAGAGCTAGGTCTCTTTCTTTTTCTAGTCCACACATAAGGTATTAACCCAAGAAATGGACCAGTAGAAATCTCTGATGTTTGGGAACAAGGACAAATGACTCAAAAGAGTGTAGCCTGACTTCTCTGAAGAGTCCTGGGTACTGTTCCATTTAGGAGCACAACGACACTATAGCTTGATAAGATGAGATGGAGCTAATTCTTGCTTTAATCTGAGTCTGTATAGAAGGATTTTTAAAAACCTAAGTCTCACAACCTAATTCTGTCTATATGAACTCTGTTAGTAAGAACTACTCCTAAGTCTTTAAAAGGATCCTTATCAGAAAGGAATTAAAAACAATTTTAGCCAAAATGTTCATTTTAACTGCCTGGCTCACTGATGGCAGACTTCATTAACATGCAAACTCCTTGAAGACTCTTTGGGAAAGGAACCTAATTTTCTTCAATTAATAAATGTAAGGAATTTTATAACAGATACTTTTATAGTAATTTTATACTTCAATTAGAAACAAAATCCATTTCCAGGACTGAGTTTCAAATTTGAATTTGCTTTGCAAAGTTGCACACAAAAATACATTGCTATTGATATTAAATTATTATTCCTTACTTATTTTTAGCACCTACTTATATTTAGCATATTCATCTAGTATTGTCTTTTTGTTCTCTTTTCCACGTGCTTTTGTATTAGTACATTCAACAACAATTAGCTAGTCTACTAGAGTGAGAGTCATTACAGAAGAAGACAAGGAACTTTCTCTTTTGCTTTTTCCCTTTCCCACTCTAACCCCCAAATTTGTTGATAATTCTAGCCATGACCCTAGTGACTACAGAGCTTCTATTGTTTTTGTACAATGACACACTAACAGCAATTGACCTGCACTAGACAGTATTTATCTCAAGATCATTAACTGCTCTACTAATTAGGGGAGAAATCTGTAATTGTATAATAAATTAAAAGAGCTTAACTCAAAATGTTTCACATTAAACACTGCACAGCTTTAACTCTGCCATTTGCATCAGATGCAGTTGCTACCTGTCTCACTTTGGTGTTTACGAACTTCTGTAAAATCCTTAGAAAAGTGCAGATTATGCATAGAAAAGTGCCAGCTTTCCACATGCAGGCAAACATGGAAGACTATACCTGTGAGATGTCTATGCAGAGGATCACTGGTTTAATCAAGATTTGTTAACAGAGACAAAATACCCACAGCCATATTTCAGTCTGGTTTCTTAAAAAAAAAAAAAAAAAGTGATGCTTTTGGGATTGTGTTGGCAGACGTTCAGGTAGGGAGGGGGACAATCCACCAGGCTCAATGCACAGGTACTGATGGTCCAGACATGCTGTACAGCCCAGGGAGAAGGATGGGCACTTCTGTGCTGTGACGCCTGCCTCCCACACGAAAGAAGCCACCTGGACCATGCCCAGGGAGGCATGTATCCCTCCACCAGATGCAACCACAGGCTGCAAGGGTTAATCCCCCCATCTCTCTGGATGCTGGGAGGTTGGAGCCCTAGGAGAGGACCTACAGCCCTGGCATTTGTCAGGATGGTCCCCATTTCAGATGCAATGAACAAAAAGGTGGTCACCTCAAAGACATTCTTCTCCTACAAGTTTTGTGAAGTTGATAGCTGGGTAAACAGAAAAAAACCCCTATTTATTTTTTAGCTCGGTTTCCTTTGAGCTGTTCATTTCTGCCTTCCAAATTTTCATCCTTCTGGCCAATGTTAGAGATATACCACAGAGTTGTGAGAGTCACAAAAATACCAGATTGGTCTAACTTCATGAAAGCTATAGCTTAGCAAAGGACAGAGGGACCTGCTCATTGCCTTCCTGTGGGAAAGGCTGGGTCGTGTGCCAGCTTTGCAAAGCACAGCCCTTGGGGAACCAGGTTTTATTAGTTTTGCAGCTCACCGAACAACTTGTTCATTCTTTCTGTCTTCTGAATAACACCTGCTCAACCCCAAACAGATTATTAATACTTATTATTATTCAGTCATCAACATCCGCTGTGTTGTAGGGGATTTTAATTTATTACAATGAGGTAGGCAAACAAACAAATATTCTAATAGGGAGCACTTGGTTTAAAGTAAACCATTTGCATTCAGGTGACATCTAGTACTGTGCTGTCTGTTCATTCAGGCAAGCAAAGCAGAAGCTAAACCCATATTTCGGTGGAGACAAAACCATTGCAGCCGTTGCTCAAAATAAAACTAATCAAAGTTCAAGCAGATGGTGCCTGAGGCGGGAGCTAGCTGCTCACTGCAGATGCAGTCGTGGCCACTTAAAATGTCCTTTCCCCCTGGGTGCCACCCTGTAGTCAACTGTTAGCCTCAAGGACATCCATCAAAGTGCCGGGGCCCTGTGTGGCCATGCTCAGCAAACAGCCTTTCAGCTTCTGCCATTGGTCACCTTCAGCTGAGGGCAAGTGGCAGAAAGACAGTGGTGAGCAACTTGTGCAGGTCCTCCTCATCATCTGGCCATGGGACACCTGGCCGTGCTGTTCCTAAAAATGATGAGCTTATGTTCTGCCACCAAACTGCTGCAAAACATTCAACTAGGAAACTGAGGGAATGTTCATGACTGGAAGCAAGTGTACTTGGGTTTTGTCCCTTGCACACTTAGTGCTGCAGGTACTTTGTCTCTTAAATAACAGATTATCTTGCTGTAGGCTGACAAGTTTAACATTTTAAGGTGGGAAGTAAGGAATGGTTTCATAATTTTCTCAATAGTTTATGAAAATCACCAAAGTCTTCCTACTTTTCCAAGGAGTATCACTGCAGAGTATGAGTCTCAGCAACCTGAGCCGCAACATCCTGGTGCTATTTCCCTGCTCCACATCAAGGGAAGCTCCATCTCAAATTTTGCCAGAATCATTGTTGTGACTTTGCTGCCAGTCAAGAGGAGGGCTGCCTGTGTAGACAGACTTGTGTCAGCCCTCCTCCTTTCACCAAGATTTAGTCAGCCCAAAGAGACTTAATCAGTGGCTACGTGACTGGACGATGCTCTGATTTGGCAGAGAAGAAATGAAGCTGGTGTGCCAGTAAGACCATTATACGGGGAAGGGGTGAGGCAGCGAGGCTCTCAGTAAATGCCTGGAAAACATCTCTTCACAAAGAGCTTTGATGAAGAAGAAAGGGAGGTAGAAAAAAGTCAACCAAACATGTATGGGTTTATAATAAATAAACCAATTGATGTTTGGAAGTGCATTAGTGAATAACGGAGAGGAATATCTGTAAAAGAAAATGAAATGCTCAGAGCAGATAATTGATATGCTGTTTCTTCACTGCATGCTGGTGTGGAGTCGTGAAAAGAATATTAAACATAGAAGATAAATGAGAATTGGTTATTTTAAAGCAGGGATCCTCAGGATTTTCTGTGTTTTATGCTACAGAAAGAAACTCTGGGATCTTGTCGAGGGAGGACTGGGTACCAATAGTAGAAGCAGCCTAAGTCCAGGACTACTCTATCATTTCTCAAATCAGCAGATCTTGGTGTGTATCATCAGAACACGACTACATGAGAGAAACAATGTGACGGAACGTGATACTCAAATTTGCTCCTGCAAAATCCACTGCAAGTGAAACACAGATATGTTTTTGGGTAAATATATTTCAGTGGAGGAATTTGTCTCTAGTAGCATCCTCACATTACTGGGTTTTGTTGCACTTGTGTGTCCCTTACTGCTGTTTAGTTCTGCATCACCACAGACAAACAGGTGTTTTTAGGAGGACTGGGTCTTCGTTAGTTCTTTGGGTTTTTTTTTAATTCTCATTATGATCTTGATTTTGATGGGAGCTGATTCCACAGAAGCAAAGTTGAAAACTCTTTTGCCATCTGTTCTTCTGTGAAATAGAAGCATGCATACACCTTAACCTACAAGCACTCAGGCTTCTGCTCTGAATGCCTGTATGCAGTTACATATTTAAACACACAAGTGTACAATTCAGATTCTTTCCCACAATACTTTAAGTATTTGAGAGCTGGTAGATTTGGAGATATTAGCTACTAAGGATATAACCTAAAGCCCCCAAAGACCTGAATCCTATTAATGAATTTGTTTACTATATGAAAGGAGAAAATACCATGAGATAGGCAAGTCACCTATTCCCCTTTCAAATCCCCAACTAACCTGTGCCAGAGGTGCAGGCTGATTTTGCAGAGTTGCTGGAGGAAGAAGCTCACATGGAGTCTGAGAAGGCAAAGAAACCTAGGATAAAAACAAAACAAAACTTAACTTAGAAGTTTGGCCCCTTTACATTTTAGGTTTCTTCTAATGTTAGGGCTTTTGTGTAAGTCATCTTTATTTGTTAAACTCTGTATGTGGCACATGCTTTATACCATCTGCCTATTTTGATGACTCTTTGTAGAGTTACCTGAAGAGTAGTAGGTTGACTGAGTCTATGCACGGACAAATCCTGCTGTGTGCTTGGTGTTTTTGGCAAGGGAGTGTTAGTCTCAGCAATCAGCTTTGTTGGAGTAGCTGCAAGAAAAGTACCAGTGAGTTCTCACATGCTGGAAATCATCTCAATTTGAAGTGGGAATTACAACAAGACCTAGCTGGAAATGATTACGGCCTGGCTAAATCCTAGCAGGAGTCAAGGCTGTTCTTGTTGACTTCAATGGCAGCAACATTAAACTGATAAGGAGGGCCTCGGCAAAGATAAAAGTAAATGACAGAGATTATGATTCTGTGCTCTAATGAATGGAGAAAAAGGACCCAAGAGCTGCTCTAAAACAGCTGGAACTCCCTTCATATGGGTTGAATAACTGTAAATTTAGGTTAGCTTGTTGGCTTTTTTCCCAGCAGGGAGCAGAAGGAGTGTGTAAGGTGTGTCCATGTCTTGGCTTGAGCATCCTGAATGTCGGCCAGAAGAGAATCATTCACAGGCTGTTATTTACTCATGTAAATCTAGAGGGGCTCCATATTGCTTGTACTGATGCCCTCAAATCTGATGAGAGAAGTCCTCATTTTCATAACACATCAAACCAGCAGGTCTCATGGCTAGTCCTGCTACCCATTTTCCAGTGTATGGGTGGTTGCACTAGAACGTTCTCTCTTGCATGTTACTGTTTCAGGTTATGCACTTCCATTATCAAATATCACACACATATCACAAATGCCTCATAAATAAGTGTTAAATTAGCAGCTGTGGTATATAGACAAAGATTCTGTAATTTGGCTAAATTAAAAATAATGCAATAGCCCAGAAATGTCACTCACATGCTGGATCTGACTTGGGTGTGTGGGAAGATTTTGGTGAGCTCTTGGATGATGCTGAGGGTGTCCGACTAGCGCCGAGGATTGAGGCACCAATATCAAGTGCATTAAAGTGCTGTTCAGGATCCAAGCTGGCACCACTGTCCTAAACCAGCCAAACAAAAAGGGAATAGCTATTGCATCTGTCAGGCTGAAAATATTTTTAAATGCATCTAGTAATGGTTGCACACACAGTTCTTTGGCTGGCCTGAAATTACTTGAGCACAACTAATCTCACAACTAATCCCAAGTAGGCCACAAGAAGACTTGGGCACAGGTGTCAATGTCTCTTCCAAATAACATTAGTAAAATAGCTTTTGTTAAAGCATTTCACAAAGAGCTATCACTGAGTTGGAAATAAATAGCATGAGACTGCCATGGTCATTTTGTGCTTTCAGATGTTCTTCTGAGTCTTTCTTTTGCATTCAGTTGGATGTGACAGCAACTGTAACCTCTGTGAGACACTCAGCCATGTGCCGACGAGAAGCTTTTTTTCCTTCCCTCTGCAGATCACAGAGACACAGCCAAGAAGGCTGATTGCCAGAACACATCCAAATGAATCTTTACGCTGTAGTACCTTACCAAGGAAACGTGGGGTTATCTCACATTGTCCCCTGCCCATGTTCCACTTAACTTGTGGCTGTTACTGATCTCTAGATTTATCCTTTCATGAGCTTATCCAATTTACTTTAAAATTATTCAATTGTGCAAGCCATGAATTCTGAAGTTGAGGGAATCCACTCAGAAAGAAAATACTGGAGTCTTCTTCAGTGATGTTAAAACAGAAAAAAATTATGATTACCACATGTATTAATGAAAAAAAAAGTTTATCTTTGTACCTTTAGTGCTGAGGACACAACCTCTGAGGACACTTCTTCCAAGCCCATCTCCTGTCTCCTCTCCACCCGAACATCTGCATAACTGAATGCAAACAAAAATTGTATGTATCAACATAGTATTGTTGTTTTTCATAAAATGTGCTTTAAGCAAATAGAGGAGCAAGTTATTGTAACATTTTACAGGTTAAATGAACAGCTGAAAAATTACTTAAGTCAGATACTACTGAATAACGTTTGAGAGACTTTTAATTTTGATCTGTTCTTGTCTTCTTGAAGTCAAGAGATATATTAAAGAAGTATAAGTAAGGTCAAGTTCACAGCTTCCAACCACTTTATAACTTCACCGAAAGCTTCCACACATCTCTTTGAAAAACAATGTAAGGATTAGAGTTTAACTAATTATTAGAATAGCTAAGCTATCTGTTTATTCCGTACTTTTGCAAAAAATGGAGAAATGCAACAGTTATTCTGCCCCTAAATTCCTGATTGACAAATCAAGCTTAGGATAAAGTTTAGTCTGACCATTTTTCTATGATGAATATATGTCCTTCAGAGAGTTCGGTCTTCTTTTTTGGTTCATAAAAAAACATTTTTCTAAGACAAACTTTTAGCAGTCATGAGAATGCCCTTATCTCACTGTCCTTGATGTCCCCACCGTCTGATAGGATTTTTCATACCTTACCACCATGTGAGTGCACACAATGAACTCTGGCTTGGAGTTCCACTGGTGATAGGTGATATAGTAATGGGTCTGGAGCCAGATCCACTGCTGTCCTTTGGTCAGAAACCGATAGCAGCACGACTTCCCCTTGCCAAACTGCATCACTGTCAGCAGAAAATACACACAGCTTGTGGCACAATTTCTGATGTGAAAATGGCATGAAATGTGAAAAGAGTGACAAAAATATCTACGGCCCCATCAATTCCCAAGGGAGATAGGAGTCTAAGCACCTTTCGAGTGAGTGGTCCTGTCAGTTGTGTCAGTAAATATCATAAAGATAAGTAGGTATCTTCTTCCAACACTTCAAACAGTACATTGCTACACAATACAATTAACCTTAACTTCGGACACTAATACATTAATGTCTGCTACAACTTAAACAGAGATCTTACCCTGGTTTATGTGATACTACTTAATTAGGCATCTGGGATTAATTTCTAAGAGTGAACATTTTAAGTTCTGTAGCAGAAAAGTACAGGCTAAAAATGCTTGAGAAGATGAGTATTCTCTGCAGAATGAAGTGAGCATGGGAGATAACACTGTGCAAAGACAAAAATAATTCGAAACTGAAAGAAAACTCCCAGATTGACAAGAATTCAAAGTGCAGTAAACTGAGCTATATTAAAAGTTTTAAAGATTCATCAACAAAATTAATCTCTGCTTTTTCCCCCTAGATACTTCAAGGGGTTCCCAAATATGCACATATTTAGCCTTTCTAGGTTTTAATGTCAACATTTAAAAACTAATGTTAAAGGGTATTTGCAGGACACCTAGAGGTGGTAAACAGATTTTTTTTCAGCCAGCTCTGTAAGCAAATATTTGAAAATCATTGTCTTATTTTCTTTACTTAGTGGAAGAGTTTTTCAATTAAATTTTAACAGCGTATATTTAAATAATCACAGGTAATGTACAAATATACAATGAACAACATTAGGGTAAATAATATGCCAGAATTTTACAAAATAGAATTTCTTCTGATATTGTTAGAACTATTCCTGTGTATTCTTTACTAGTAGAGCAGCTATCTAGTCTGGTGCATTTTACCCATTCAGGGAGTCTCATTGACTGCTTCTGGGGATACAGAAAGTAAAATTGTATTTTTCAGAGCTTGATAAATCTGGCCCAGATGCTGATCAGCTGCAGTGCCCCCAATCTGCTGTAACTCCACTGAGACATACAGGTGTGAGGCAAGGGTCAAACCTCACCTTCCAAGCTTAAATCAATTTTAACTAAAACTACATTTCACTGAAAAGAGGCATCCCAGTGATTCCACAGGAACTTGGGCTATGCAATACTTACAGTGTTCATGGCACCTTGCTAGCAGCTCTAGGTCATCTATATGGTAATAGTCGTAGCCTGAAGTACCCAGCACTTCAAAAGGCAAGTATCCTATAATCGGCGGTGCTCTGCAGTTAGGCACAATATGAGGGAATTCATAAACCACAAAAGAAACAGCAGTCTGTGTGTTAATGTGGATATGTAAAAAGTCCAGATCTGATCTCACCCACTGGTGTATGGTTGTCCACCCCAGGGGACCAGAACCTGATTTTCTCCTCCCTCGTGCCTGGGATGCCTAGCTGGGCATGGCATCTTTCCCTCAGGACGAGGCCATAACAACCCCATCTTTCCAAGGTAGGTGTGGTTGCAGAAAGCAACTCAACTTCTTAGGGACCTTCACACAGGAACCTGCTGGGAGGAAGCCATTCCCTGGCTATTCCTTGGCCAGGGGCTCTAGCGTGGCTCCCACAGTCCCTGCACAGGCAAACGTGGTGAGGTGATCTAGTCCGCTGGGATTAGACAGATAGAAGGGTAGATCATCTGCGCATGAGTGCCTGCAGAGCTCAGCTGTGGCGTGCTGAGGCAGTTGCTTTGTACCTTTGCCAGCACAGGCCAGAGCAGACTCTCCCTCTGTACCTTGATGGGAATTGTACACACACAATCAATGTCTGGATTTGGAAAGAATGATTTCCACAGCTGTATAATAATTAGATGATTTTGCTATGTGATAGACTTTGGTCCATTGATATTTTTCATGCAAACAAGAACAAGCTAATCACAAATTCAGTCTGAGAAACAGAGTAGTTTTGTTTTAAGAGACTGATAAAAATAAATGCAGGGTAAAATACTAAATATCATCTTTTATAAGAATTTTACTGGTTGCCCTCCTGCTTAGATGTGAAACGTAACACTACTTGAGAGAACTGCACTTACAAAAATAGCAGTAGACAACCACCAAACACACGTAGGAAAGCTTTTCTTGTCACCAACCTGTGATCCAGGAATAAAAATTTCCACTCTAGACTGTGTCTTGAAGTGAATTCCTCTAGAGGTTCTTCCACGATGCACATCTCCTGCATGAAGAAGAAAACTGACTTACTGAGGGTTGTGGTTTCATGCTTCTGCTTCATCTAGCTTTTGTTAGCTATAAATACACTGTGTGTAAGTGGAGAAAACAAAGGATTCACACATTTTCTAGCAATTCCAGTCAGCGATCCGACATTTTTGCAGCAGCTGGGGAGAACTTGTGATGCAGCCAGACTTAAAAGCCATGACTGTCCCTTGGCATGACAAAGTTTCTGTGGTTTTGAAACAGTGCCAGGGGTGTGAGAGCTGTTCTCCCCACAGCCCTGAGAAGCAATGCCCCCTTCCCAGCATCCAGCCCGTCCTTGGTCCCACCTGGGTTCGCCATATCTTTCCTTGCTCTCTTTGTGTTACCGAAGATACCCACTGCCCTTGCCTGGCCCTTTTACTTGCCTGGCACCTGGGCCTTCTTTGAGAAAGGGAGACACTCTTTCCTGCTCAGCTCCTGGGGGCACTATGTGCTAGGGAGATGTAAATGCCTTTTCAGGTAGGCAGCCTGCATGGGATTTGTCAGGCAGGTGAAAGGCAGCAGTTTTGCCTTGTGTTTCCTTCCTGCAGTGAAGAAAAAGCTAGCCCTTAAGACTCAGAGCAGCCCTCAGCACTCACAACAATGATAATAAGTGAATTACATGAGGCAGGGCACAGAGTTGTCTATAAGGCAGAACATCCTTGGCCCAACGGGATGAGGATCAGGATGTAGTTGGCAGGGATTAGTTGTTTGGTAGAGGTGGGAAAGGGAGGAAAGATGGCACCGAAGTGCACACCTATGTGTGGGATAGGGCTGGCTGCATGCCCCTGGGCTGGCTCCCAGCTCACTTGCAGCTTCTCTCTGCTGACCTCTCCTCCCCTACTGATGGTTTGCAGGGGCAACTCTAACTCCACAACCTGTCAGCCTAGAAAAAAAACCTGGATGGGACTTGTCAGCACCAGTGTTCAGGATTTGGTAGCATGCAGTGTTACTAGGTCTCCCATGTCTCTACTGCAGGAGGGTCACTGGAGAGGACAACCTAACTGCTAGACCCCGATGGTGCTGTTCTCCTGCTCCCTGGTGCCATGTCCCCTTGTGCACACAACACCCTCTTATTATCTCCTCTGCCACTTCTCTCTCTTTTGTCAGTCTCAGGGAGAGAAGTCTTTCAGGCCACTGAAGTTTTAAACCCTCTTGCGACCAGAGGAAAATCTAAGATGCGCTGCCATCAAGCATTTCTTTGATACATATCAATACTCACAAAGTTGATTAAAGTTGCTGATTGCCCAGTGGCAAAAAGGATTCATGCCTTAAATTCCCCTTTCCCACCCTCTCCAGTTTACACCAAAATCCATGCTGATGCCAAGAACATACCCTAAATGTCAAGGTGCAACATTCAAACATTCCTATTTGCAACCAAAATACTGATTCTGCCTTGCTTAGCTAGTCAGATAAATATTTTTGCCTTCATTTTAGAGGAAAAAGTCAATACTCGGGGTTAAATGAGTCAGCCAGGTGAACTGAGGAGATCAGTGCCCAGGGTTTCCTGGCAGCTAACACCTTCTCCCCTCTAGCACTGGGCAGCTCATTGCTATATGCAGGCCATTTTGTTTCCCTGTTTATTTTGAGATGTTAGCTACCTGAAGACAAGGAAATTTGCTTTCACAGTTCCTGCAGAACCTTAACTCCAGCCTCTACTGCTAATATGATTACTGTGGTTAAGATTTATGGGAAGTGTCCTCACTTACTTACCCAGAAGGGACTCTACTTGCCTGCTGGGGCAAAAGGTTGAGAGTGCCCTGCAGGTCCCTGCAGCAGTAATGGAGCCAGGCTAAGGGAGCAGTGATTTCATACCAGCTAGATCTTAATTAGAATTTTTAATCTCTTAACCTCTGAGCATGGGACGCCTGATGCAGTAGTTCACATTTGTTAATTATGGAACTGCAGTGCCAGGCACAAGGCTGGGTGGTCTATCCATACTTCCAGAAGCAAATATCTTACTACCAGGACTTGGGAAGAGGAAAACTAGCAGGAGTTACTCTAAGTCACCAAGGAGCACAAACGAAAGTGTTGTGGCCATCTGTACACTGTCCCATCACAGGAACAGAAAGTAGCAACAAAGAACCCAATTTCAAAGTGACTTTGCAATTCCTAATTGCAAGGTGTTTCTACTGCCCGTGCAAGGGGTGGGGAAGAAGTGACATGCCTTCTGCAGATCCTAGTCACACAGATAATCCTCTTCACTGGATTTTTATGCATTAAATGTGATATCTGTAATCCATTCAATTAGCAAAATTAAGAACTTTATGTGCCAGTCCCTCTGAAAGTGTTTTGAGAAGTTATGAAATGAATGAGATCCAGGGTACACACTTACCTTTAAAAACTGAGGTGTTGCCAAACGAACAGTTGCTACGAAGCAGACTTGCTTTCCCGGGGATGTTCTGTAAGCCCTTGGGACAGCCTCATCAAAGCCATTGCAAGTGGAGTTAGGCACTAGATAGGGAAAAATATGGGACCCGGAGTCATGCCTCGTATGAGATTTGCTCTCCCTGCATATTTTGCACACTTGAAGCATACTAATAATAATTTTATTCAGAGAAGTGCTCTAAAAGCTTTTCAAGCTGATATGCATATATTTAAATCCAAGTCAGTCATGTTAGGCAGAAAGACACCAGAGCTTAACTTCAAGTATAAATCATATAGGTTAATCCTGATAAAAATAAGGCCAAACCTTATTACAGAGCAAAAACCAGCTTTCTGGAAAGAAACCCCACACATCCAATTGCTCTTTTTCACCAGTCACAAAATAAAAAAAAGAATATACACTATAGGCATGTCTAGCAAAATAACTTCTATGAGGCAGTGAAAAAAGTGTTGGCAAGGGAGGTAGCTGAAGAGAGTTCATCAAGTCATCAGTGGCAAAACACTGGGGCCCAGAGCCAACAAAGCTTCATTAAGCTAGCAAGAGGCTGCTTGTGATTCTCAGCTGCTGAAGTGTGCCTTCCCCTTCTGCATCTAAGAGCCATCCCCACTGTGCTGCAGTTCTCCTTGTTTTAAAGAAGAGCAAAGAGGACCCCCATGTATGGTACTGGCTTACAGAGCTGGGCATTTCTAGTGAGTCTGCAGATGGCCAACTGTCTCCTGGGCAGAAGGAAAAACTGGATGCAATGTGGCTACTGATTTTGTGTATGTTTTTTCATCCGTGTCTTTTGTGATTGAATGGCTCTCGTGTTGCTTTGAGGACCCACTAGCACCTCCTGCCTTAAAGATGCATTGCCAAAATAATGTGTTGCCTTAAGCTAGCCCACAGTCCCATGTTAGAATAACATAATGCAAATTCTTTTTCCAAATCCAATCTGTTTAGAGATGGTAATCCTGCTCCCACAGCAGTGAAAGAAAACTGTATGCCAACCTGTGGGGAAAACTGGGCTGGCACCATGGGCTCTTGTCCTGTCCAGCCAACTCTCTCCCATGGGGACAGAGAAGGTCCCATCTACAGCCAAAGTTCACTAATATGAGTTAATCGAATGCTAATAGGGAACAATGCTCATATGAAACCATTTTTCCTTTCTATTAGGCCCCTATATCCAATTTTATGAAGTTTCCTACAGTTTGTCTGTTCTGCATAGGACAAAGCAAGGACAACCATGTCCATTCCTGTGAAAAAGAAGAGTTTTGTATTTATCTAGGGAGAAGATAACTAGCAATTTTTATTCCAGTGTGCTTCTGCACTGGGCTTTAGTTCACTAGCATAAGTCATAGAAATGGAAGAAATTTCAACTTACCACATGTGCTTTTGGAACCGTGTTCAACCTATTAAAAGCCTTAGAATAATGATACATAGCTGATAACAAGGATAATGGGACATAAGACAGAAAAATAAGTGCTCTGAGAAGAATTCATATCTGTATTAAGTGTTTTAGGCCATTGCGTGCACAATATATATTGTATGAAAAAGAGAAAGAAGGATTCCTCATCTGAGAAGGCAACACAAATGTGAACATCCACAGAGATTACAGCCCTCTACTGCAGTTAAGTCTGGAGGGCATGGCTGACTGGATATTAAGATAAAAAATATGGGCAAAATTCTCCTTTCACCAGCAAAGCACACTTGCTCTGGGGACTTTCTAGGAATATGTATTCCTGTTCTGCTCCTGGGGTTATGTGCATATACAAGGGCTTCTATGGGATTATTAATACAAGACATGGAAAAAAAAAAAAAAGAAAGAATTAGGAGCTATAGGAAACATGAGAAGGCTGAGTAAAGAGTTATTGGTTCTTCTCTGATATGATTATTTTATGCAAGTCTGTCAATTTCTGTAGTCAGTCCTGTTTAAAAATTAATGGTATCGCTATAAACCTACATTAAGGGCATTGTAAAAAGTTACTTCCAAGCTTACTAGGTAATATGTTGTCACATTTTAAGTCAATGGGGCCATTACTCATTGTAATAGCCAAGTACAGTAGCAAAAGTTTGCAGGTTTCTTAGATACTCAACCTCTGAAGTACAGATACAATAAATTAGTCTCGTTAGTGAGCCCGTGGGCTTGCAAAGGACACCAGATGCAAAAGAAATGCCGAGTAGAGACCAAATCATACCAAAGAGAGTGAGTGGCCTTTTTTACCTCAGCTTTTTGATGTAAACTGCCATAAGCCTAAATGAATATGTCACAGAAAAGAGCAGAATACATCGCTGAATGTGGCATTTACAAAATAGGATTGCATTTCCAAGAGGTAAATGCAATGCTAAAAGGGTAATAATTATTACGTAGTACAGATATGTATCAACTTTGGGATTTCATCACAACTTTTGGGAAAACTGAACTTAGCAGCAGTGAATGAGTAAGCCCAAGGATGTGAGACAGAGCTGGTTTGGCTGAATGTCATCCAATCTTTGAACAGCTACCCTGCAATCTCCATACTCAGCTGCCCTTCACAAAGTCCAAAGCACTAAAATCCTCAGTGATGCAGGCAGGTAGCCACCACCTCGAAATCTACATCTTGATCTGGAAGTAATTACTACAATAACTGAAAGAAAAAAAATGTCACATTTATTTCTGAATTACTTTGCTGCCTGACTTATTCTGTTGGTGTCTGTTCTTCCCACAGCTCTGTCTGCATGGCCTGTTTTGCTCTGCTCTTGCAGCTGATCAGCAAGTTTCAGCTTTTTTTGCTTATAGTTTTTAAAGCGTAGTTTTAAAACAGATCATTAGACCAATAAAAAAATTAATCCTGGCATAATCTTTTAAGCATGCCTTCTGAAAAATGATACTTGATAATTCATCAAGACTCCTTAAAGCAAACACGCAACATCTTGAAGTTGCCATGTTCAGTAGCAAACTTTCTGAGAACATCACAGAAAGACAGTGGAATGAAAAACATAGGTTGAAGACTGAGGCTATGATGATATTAACATTTCTAAGTCAAATACACATGTTGGAGGGCTTTTGTCAGAAGGCGCCTGATATTAAGCGGGCTATAAACAAGTGGGCTCGGGTAAATGAAGGCGTGTGCATTTCACAATTAAATTATTTAGAGAAAATATCTTGAGTAGAGAATTAGAAGGTCATGTTGCAGAGCTAAATACATAATCAGAAAGAAGAAACTATTTCATCGTACATGTCTGTTAGCTGATGCTGCTAAGCATGACTTTTAATAGTTTTTGCAGTTACCTATCAGACCTGCTGCTCCTAGAGCTACCACAAAATTATTTTGTAGAAGTAGTATTACATTACCTGTAAATATATACAAGAAGATAGAAAGAAATTGATTTGCCTATACATACATTTTGTTGCTGTTGTTGTTCGGTTTTGTTATTTTTAATAAATGACCAGGACACTAAGGACAAGATGCTAAAAATAAGTAATATACATAGGGAAGCAAGCCCTTAACTACTATAGAAAAAAAGAGTTTTATCCTCAGGGGTACAAATCATGCCACATGAAATGAATGAAAATATGTTTTAAAAACCCCAGATGCTGCATTATTCATTTAATAATAGTACAGCAGTAAGTTGCTCAGCCATTAACTTCGGATGTTTAAAATGTATTCTTCCTATAATAGCAAACCTCTCATTTATGTCATTTGAAAGCAGAAATCCCTTCTTATTTTGTCAGTAGATGTTAATGTTTAAAGAACCAGTCCTAGTGACTGTCAAACAACCTGAACACTGATTTCAAAAACATACAAACCAAACAGACCAGAATAAAATCAAGATTGTTCCATCCAAATATATTCAGACCACAGATAAACAGGATATTTAGTAATTAATATATATAATAAAGAAATCTAAAGAGCTAGTGGCAAGCCAGACTGCACTAGTAGCTCCAGATGAGTAGTAGTGATGGTGTCCATACATCACTTGTCTGAAATCAACTCTTTCCACCTGCTGTTTCTCCCCTTGCCATCCTGTCTTGATAGGAACCCCAAGTAAATTCTTTAGAACAGGAATGGTGCCTTTTTTATTAAGGGCCCATAGAGACATTGGCATAAGTGCTGCAGATTGCTAGCTGCAGCTTCTATGATATTGTTAATAGTGAATAATAATATGCGGCTGTCGGTTTTGATCAAAACATGCATTTCAGTTTGAGTTATTCTTGTCATCAGATTTTTCTGCATATGTTTATGGAGGTTCTAGATCAATATATGTTCTTTATAAATCTGTTTATTTCCTTTAAAAGGGAATTCAGATTGAATTAATTGTTCTAGGAGTGGAAAGATTTTTTTTTCTCCCCAGTGTAATAATTTCCTTGATGGTTATTCTTATCTCTAAGAGATATGTGAGCTAACAGGAGAGTATTTCCTATGCTTAGCAACCAGTAACTAGATACTTCCTGAGTTTCCATGTAATTGGGATAAAAAATTAACAGTTTTAAATTCCACTATAATATTTAATTATATTATTTGATTAGGAACTCTTTTCACATGACGCTTATCTCCTCTTTAAGAGGAACACTTCAGTCATTTTTGTATGAAAGGACAGATCTGCCACTTTAAAGATGCCTGTGGTCTTTTTTCTTTTGGTGAACACTTTGAAAGGCAGGACTCCGGCTTTGTGCCTTTCACAAATTTTTCATCAAGTGTGCCACCTCAGAAATAGGGTACCACAGCCAGTATTTGGTTATATAATTGTGAGAGATCTTTCTCTGTTTATAAATGTACACACAGTTTTCACACGAGGAATAAATCCAGCCCTCCTTATCTTTTCTTATCAGAGTGAGCTATTAAGCAGCCTTGTAAAATAAGTTATTTTCATTTAATTTGACATTTCATAATGGAAGCTAAACATTTCCTTGGATTTCTTTTTGAGGGTTGTCATTATTACTTGCCTCCCCCCTCAGGCAAAACTGAATGGAAGCCACCGTGCTATTCATTGGTGATGTTGACATGACTGCCCCTTATTGGGTACTGCTGGTCAACAGGTACAGTGACTGCACTTGTTTCCCTCCGATCTTTGAATACATTCAGCTCTCTTGTTAAAATCTGGACTACAGGACCAGAACCTGAAATGTATAAAAATATTGGAAAGAGCTCCTATTTACAAAATTAAAAAAAAAAAAATCACTTTGCTTTGAGAGCAAGTAGGTATTTCTCACAGAAGTAAAGAGGGAACCCCACCTTCCTCTTCTGAGTGGCCTATGGGTGACCTCCCTTCCTTCTCAAGGGACTACTGAGTCTTCACATCAGGTTACAGTCCTGATTTTCTCATTGAAGCTTAATTAATGATGATTATATAATCCTTCCAAATGGAAAATCAAATCTCTTGTATTTGATTTAGCACAGCCAGTGACTCATGCAGTCACTCCGCACAGCTTGCATTGCTGTTTCGCTGGTCAGCCACTTTTAGTTGGGCGCAGCTAATTGGAGGGTGGTTCTCTCGTGTGCAGACAGTTCATGTCACATCCCTGGTATAGAGACAGCTGCAGAAATGTTCTTGCAGCAGGGGTTACAGACTACGGCTTCCTGCACGCCATCCCCAGGAAAAGCCCAAGTATGGACCTTCCTGCTAATCCTAGCACTGGGCTGTGCAGCTCCTCTAGCCTCCAGCTATAGCCGAGTCCAGGAGCTCTGGGGAAGGCAATCTTCTGAAAGACTGAACACATGCTGTAAGCTATGTGAATTTTCCTGGGCAATTACTGCGGATTGCACATGCATCTCCCTACCCCTGCTGGGATGTGGGAAAGGTACCAGTGACTGCTCTTCTGGGATAGTAGCATGGGTTCAATGTAGGTTGTGTGTGATCTGCCTCCCTGATTGCAATCAAAAAAAGTCACCTTGGTAGAGATCAGGTATTTGTTCTGCTTTAGTGGAAAAATGATTGTCTATGGTATCTCAGTACAATGGCCTTTAAAGCCCCAGAATTCCCACTAAAGTTAGGGAGAGCAGCTAAGCCCCTAAGTGGCTTTCTAAGCCTCAGTCCTTCAAATTAATCCATTCAAACCCATCCCTCTATGATGTTCTCAGACATAAGTCACAATACGATTAATGGAGAAGGTACAAAGGAGGAGGGAGGGCGGGTAAGGGCACTGGGACCCTAGCACTCATGACCTCTTTTTGCCAAGCGCCACCATTATATAAGCAATGAACAATAATAAAATGAAGATGACAATTTCAGGGAGGTTACATAAAAAGTTATGTGGAAGTAGAATAAAAGTAGTGATATTTCTGTTCAAGAGGGCAAAGAAGGATCTACCAGTTATTCAACACATTGACCAAGGTTAAGTGAGAAGGAGAGGTGCATTAGAACTGTCACTGCCACAACCGTACATTAATGAAAATGGAATCCTGATGGGATACAGCCTGCCTAAGGACAAAAAGACCTCCTGGACCACAGAAGCTTTGGCATTTGTGCAGCCAAAACGTGCAGGTAGGGCAGACTCAGAGTCAGCTCAGCAAACTGTTAGAAACAAAGGTAGGATTTGGTGTTGGGTGGCTCAAAAGGAATGGCAAAGATTTGTATTTAGAGAAGAACATTCTGTATCAGTCTCTCATGTGTAAAAACATTCTCACACTTCCATTGCTGTGAAAAGCTACAGAGAAAAGCATTCTTGAATACATTCATAAAGAATATGTCCTGCTAATTAAGCTTAATTTGCAATTTCAGTCTTTCTTCCCCCACAGTATGCTCTGCTAACTCTTTTCTTATCTTTAGCTTAGCCTCCTTCCTCCACAAACACCTCCGAAAAGCAGGATTTGGGGGCAGCTGTTCATACACACATGGGATGAACACTACCCAGTGAGCAATATCTCCCCACCACCCATCTTCTAACTACTGTCTTTCTCATCCACTTGGCCTCACACCTGGAAAGTGGCTGACTGCAGAACGGGTATTTATTTAACAGGAGGAAGAAGAGAGCAATGGCTGGCAGGCCTGGCAGGTGACAGCCCTGGGGTACATGGTCTGGGGAGATGGTGCCTGTTAAGAGAGGAAGGAACTGAGACCACTGCTGTGCCCACCAGATGCTCAAGTGTCCATGCTGCAAGTCTTGGTGCCGAAGTGCAGCTGCTTGTCCCTCGCCCTGGGTCTGGAAAGCCCAAAAGGGCACCCATGTTCACATGGTGCTTGCTTGAGCTGATGTCCCCCATGCCTTGCTCAGGGTGCAGCCAGTGGATGCAAGAAGCCTGGTGGAGTTAACGACAGCCGCTTTGGAGGTCCGCACCTTCCTCCAGCTGCTTGCTCTGTCCTTGGCCCAACTCCCATGCAAACAGAGTTTGCTGTTGCTACAGCACAAGCCCTGTGGATACGTTTCTACCTTTGCTGGAAAGTGGTTTGGGGGTTGGATTAGGAGCCAGACTGGGCAGAGGGGCGCAGGCAGAAGGGTGACCTCTGGCCAAGGGGGGGGGCAGTGCTGAGGTTGCTTGTGTCTTCCACTAGGAAGCAAGTATTTCCACTAGGCTCTGCAATGAACTGGGGAACTAGTCAGGATGGGCAAGCTGCCATTCTGCAACTGGGAGAGGGGAAGGAGGCCAGGAGGCACCATCACACAGAACAGGGCAAGGGCCATTCCCTCCCTATAGACCAGAGGGTCAGGCTGCAGCAGAGATGGGCACAAAGCAGAAGAGACAAAATAAAGTGAAAGATTTAGGAAAAAAGTGGCACAAGGGAAAGTGAAAATAGAACAAAAAAAAAACCCCAAAAACTGAAGCAGAAAGCACGTGTCTTATTTGAAAGCTATAAGCTGAGGTCTTTGGAAAATGATTTGGTGTCTTCTGAAATCAATATGTTCCCATTTAGTCTATATGCATTAAGCTAGGGAAAATATCTGTAATGCAAGTTTTATTTTTCCTCTGAGAAATAGCCACTGATACAAATGCTGGGATAGGAAATCCCAATGGTTAAGAGGGCACTATTTAAGTCATGCCAAAATAAAAGGCTGAAAATCCTCGAAGAAAATGGATCAGAAATTCCCCTTGTAGAAATGTATCCTTATGAGTCAGCACCCGAAATCTGGTTTCTGCTCTAGAAAACAGAACAGCTTGGTGTGCGCGTCTGTCAGGCAGCCACACTTTGCTTCATTCAAACTAGAAAGCATACAGGCAGTTACATTTTTTACACAAATAAAGCTTCAAATCAGATGGCACCAAACAAAAAATACATATCTCCATCCTGCACATAGGTTTCTATTCTAGTCATGTGGAGCAAAAGCAGAAAGTTAAATGGGGACAGGGACTTTTTTTTTTTTCTCACAGTGTGGTGTGCGGTTTTTGGAAAGCACGGTGGGGAATTTTTTTGCTGAGGATGACCTATTTGGAACAATACCAGCAACTTTGGAAATGCCACTCTGGAGTTCAATCAGGCAAGTAACTAAAGCAAACTTGGGCAGGCAGAAGGGAAAGTAATAAAAAGAGTATTTCTTTTCTGACATTAATGGCTGTGCAGCAATCTGTTTGTTAGAGAATGGGTGAGGTGGAAAACTGCTCTTCATCCCTTGAAAGAACGTTTCCCTAGACTGACTATGGTGTGCTAGTGACTAGGCTGACTGTATCTCTCTCCTTGTTGTTTTTTGGTTTGTTTGGGTTTTTTTTTTTTCGAGAGCATTGCATTCTGCAGTGCAGGACAGGAATGTAAAATGGCAACTGGAGAGAGGGAGGCGGGTGGAAGTGTCCTTAGCCACTCCAGTGCCAGTGCAGGGGACCCCTCACTGCAGCTCGGGGCAGTGGGTAAAGGCACTCAAGTATGTGGTGCTGCCACCTTACTCCCCAAAAAAATCCAGGAGAAGAGTGAGAGGGCAGATTTGACAGATTAGCAGTTCTGGCACAGAATTCATGTTTAATGTAAGACAGCAGATAAGGTAGTAAGCTTATTATTTAGCTAATAGATAGAGCCTTAGCACACAGTGAGGGGGTCAGTGAGCATAAACAAACCCTCCTCTGAACCTGACATTATTTGCAAACTTACCCAGAGTCCAGGATCACTGCTAACAAGTGAAGGACAGTAACAAAAGCAACTAACACAATTTCACTCTTCATAAGTACTCATCCAGCTTTCGCAAATCAGCTGTGAGATCCATGTGAAGCAAAATTTACCCCATAATGTTAAAAATAGGCCTCTCATTTAAAAGCCTGTCTTGTTCAACCGAGCAATACTTATATTTTATTTTACACAGCTAAAGTAACATTTATACAACAATTAAAGCTTACCATTGCTGTAAGACCGAAAATTTCCTACAAATTTTATGTATTCATATGTTGGGAATTCCTTTGGGTTCAAACTTCCTCTCAGAAGATGACAATAAAACTCTAGTTCATTGTCAGCTGGATTGTTAAAAGAAGAAGAAGAAGAAATAAATATACTATTTAAGCTAAACACAATGAATGGTGTCTTCCAACCCCAATCTTGCAACTGGCAGCTCAAGAGCATCTTGTAAGCACTCAGAGTCCTGTACACCGATGTGCTTTACCTTTCAGGATCAGAGCCTCTACAAAGAAGTGCCTTGCAGGGATGTTCAGTGTTGTGCACAGGTCTGCCTGCAGCATAGGGACAGCCTTTGAGATTAATTTGCCCTTTTCTTACACCACATTCATCACACAGTTACACTGCTATAGCATCGTTGTAGTGAAGGAGAGTATTGGATCCTTTTTTTTTTTTTATATTTAGGCTTTTCATGACTCACAGCTGTTCTACATCTTGTGTTGGAAAACTATTCCTAATTATCTCAAAATATCTATTAAATTAGCTTTGGCATATTAGTTATCAGCTGCAGGTTTTATACATACAGTAGATTAAGCAGCTGTACTCTTTACATTATCTAGTATTTTCTAGTTTTGTATGTCTTATCTCTTACAGAGAATAAGGGTGAGGCAAGTAAGAGTTTTTAAGAAAAAAAATTAAATTTGAAAAAGAATTACAATGATTTTACTTTTCAACTATGATGCAAACAAAAGGTATGTGACATTATCACATCTCTGAACAGCATCTCGAACAGGCTGAAACATCAATTAAGATGTGATCTGTCTCAGGCGAACTCTCAATTTCCACCAACTAACCTATTTTCCTTAGCTGTCTCAAAAGATACGATATTTAATAATTAACATAACTGCAAGTAGTCTTGGCCTAGGAAAATAAAGGCAATGAGTTTCATTTAAAAATAGTACCAAAGGGTTATTCCAGGTAGCAAGGCTATGAACCTAAGTTTTATATCACATGTAACATAAAAAAAAATCTTTCTGAGAGAAAATTTTTATCCTGCCTGTGCTTTTTCATTTACTAGAAAAGATAAAATAAAACTTACTTTTTAGGTAATCTGATGAGGCAGAATCCGTCATAAGCATACAAGAAGATAACATCTTATAAATCTCTGAATGTTCTTGTTCGGGGAGGAAATTTAACAAATTCTGATCCAAGACATCACACTGCAAAGAAAAAGAACCTTTGAGAGAAATAGAAATATCACAATGAGCAATGCTAGGAAAGATGTGCAGCAATGCAGATATGAAGCCTGTACCTGTTGACAGGAGATTTACCCACTGATTTCCAGGGATTCCTGACGAAGCCTAGACTAGCGGGTACTACTGGGCAAACCGAGCAGCTGCTTCTCCTTGGGCTGGTGCTCAGTTTGAATTTCAGCACTCAGTGATGCTTCTCTAACGTTTCTCAGATTCTTCAGGTATGCACATAGAACTAAACGACAGGACCTGGGAGTGAGATGGAAAACGGGCACCTGGCTCCCTGTACTCCTCACCAGCTCCATGCATGGGGCTGTGTTGGATCATGACAGCTTTCTCTCTCCTCGACAAACCCTAACTAGTGGGAGCAATGGGGCTGGGTGTCACCCTGAGCCACTGGTCCCAAGAGCTGGGACAGTCTTAGATCCAGTCCCTCCCTGGGAGGACCCCCACACCTCCTGGGATATGCCCTTGGGGTGGCAGCTTTTGGTCCCTGCTCTCTGTGTCCTGGAAGGTGGGAGCAGGGAGAAGGGGACTCAGTCTGGACACAGCCTTGCAGCAGCAGTGGTTAGTCCCCAGGGAGGACTACTTCATGGTACCACCAGCACAAGCCCTCTGGCCAGCTGTGGGCTGAACACCCAGGTGTCTCCAGCCCCACAGTCAGCTGGCACGAACCTGAAATCCACCTGAAATCTAGGTACTGAGATTTGGGAATGGAAAGAAGAGATGGATTTCTGCAAAAAGCCATGACTGAGCCAGGGTGGAGAAGAAAAGAGTCTGTCACAGGGCTGCCAAGAAAAGGGTCTCATGGAGTTTAGTGTGGTAACTAACCTAAGGCTAGAAGAGTGTATCTGAGAGGAAGTCCTGGGATAAAGTGACTCACTAACGGCACTAACTTATAACCATGCCACTCGAGACTACCTTGGGCTGAGCTGGCACACTGACACAGCTTTGTGGGTCATCAGAGCAGCTGCTGTTAGACTGTATAGTCATGTTGGAAATGTGTTATCCCTGTATGAGACTGGCAAGTTATTAATCATCATAATTTATTTCTATATTTACTTAAGATTATGCTTTGATTTCCCCCTTCTTTCCACCCCTGCTTGCTGTTCTGTGTGGAATTCCTGTTTAGAGTAGTGAAATGCATCGATTATGCCTTGAAAATCAGAGTGCTATGCTTTATACACTTATCTTGATGCAATATATTACTTAAAATTATTCAAAGTATTACATGTGCTCATTACTTGCACATTCCTTTTGTAATGAATACTTGAAAATTATTTTTGTGACTTTAGTATATACCTTACTTATATATATCCTACTGATACTGTGTGTAATCCAGTTTATATATGTATGTACATGTATATAGATGTTATATTTACACAAAAGATAGTATATTGTTAATTTAATTTTGTGCATATGAAGAAAGAGTTCCTGACGGGAAACAGCAGTGGTGCAGTTTCTATTCAAGGCCCAGAAAAGTAATTTTTCCTTTTCATTCCTTTTCTACCTGTAAATGTTAGATAATGGTACTAATCCACCAGTTTCATATAAGTCTCATGGGGGTTAATTAATCTCTCATCCACTCAGCAATAGCTGCAGGAGGACTAGATGTGAGCTGTCACCGCTTCTCAAACACATTATTGCTTCTTCAGTGACCTAAGGATGTATTACCTTTTATCTCCATATTATGACCTAACTCTGATTTAAAACCTATTATCAATTTTGCAGTGTCTTTTCCATTTAAGAAGATAGATGCAGAGGCCTGTGAATATGGGTATGGTAGGAGTTGGGAGACTTTTGTCCCACATACCTCTCAGAGCAAGCTCCTGCCTTGTGTACCACCTACTACTTGATTATCTAGTCCTCACATTAATTTTTTTTTGCCACCATCATGTACCATACGCAGAATTTAATGTTTGGTTTGCATCTTTGCTGTGTGCAAGTGTCAATTTTTTTTTAAAATGATTATGAAAAAAATGACAAGGTGCCTACTTCTTACTGTGTTTCACACCTCTTGCCTCTTGCAGAGGTCAGACACACCTGTAAATCAGCACATGGAACAGAATTTCTGGATCTTGCATGTATCAAGACTCCAACAATATTCTTGAATCATTATGTCATAGAATCATAGAATCACTAGGTTGGAAGAGACCTTTGAGATCATCAAGTCCAACCGTACCTGTCCACTACTAAATCATATCCCTACGCACTTCATCTACCCATCTTTTAAACCTGTCCAGAGATGGTGACTCAACCACCTCCCTGGGCAGCCTCTGCCAGTGCTTGATAACCCTTTCGGTGAAGAAATTTTTCCTAATGTCCAATCTGAACCTCCCCTGATGCATCTTAAGGACATGTCAGTCAATAATATATTGACAAGCCAAACAGAGAGAAGGAAGCAAACACTCCATGGTCTCACAGGAACTGTAGGAAATACCAGGGAAGCTACTCAGAGCTAACTCTGCACCGGACCTGAAGAGCAGACATGTGATGTCATGGCAGAAAGGTGACCAGAGAGATGAACAAGATTTGATCACTGCAGACAAAAATGTATTGATTGGAGAAAAACGTTTTGCAGCTTTGTCTAATTATTCTAATTATTCTGCAGCGGCCAGTTCTGCCTTTCTGGCAGACACAGCCACAAAGTATTGCTGAATGAGACAGGCAAAGAGGATAAAAGATAAATTACAGTCACAGTCATGGGTAGAGTGATTAGATGAACTACATTAATGCATATTTATGCTGCTAAGCTTGGAATCTACTCTGCACCTTGGAATCTGTGGATCCCACTGGCAGAAACTTCTATTTACCTTGGTAGCTAATGGCAGGCAAAGAAACAACACCTTTGCATACACAGATGCTGGTGTATTCTAAATCTGATACACAGTAAAGTTGCCACAAGTTCTGCAGTCATTTGATGTATAGCATTTAAACGTCTGTGCAGCGTCAAAATGGCTCTTCTCCAAAATGGAGCTCCTACCTGACCTTTTCATTGCTTTTTGGGAGAGCGAAGAGGAAGTATGGCAAGTTATTCTCTGTGCAAGGGAAAAAAGCAGGATGGTCACCACAGGAACGGGAAGGTGTAGGGCTGAAAATGAGACAGGCTTCTTTACCAGCAATCAAAAAGAATCAAGGAAGCTCTTCTCTCCTGTGCTGGGAGTTGGCCCCTCTATCAAGCTGTATATTCCTGCACTGATGCCCATTGCTACTCTGTTAACAGCAACACAGCATGCAAAACTTTTGTACACTGTGGTGCTATGTGCTGGATTTTTCGACCGTGACATTTAAAATAAAGCACCCAACACAGAAGAGCAGCTGCCCGAGCTTCACCTGAGAGTCCCTGGAGAGAAAAAGCCCTCCCAGGAGAAGCTCAGCTCTGCCAGGGACCTCTTGCCTTTGCACAGCTACATCCTCACTGATCCCTGAGGAGCCTCGCATGGGCAGGCACGGAGCCTGGACCCCTCAGCTACAAGGCCAACTCTGGGTGAGATGGACACCACTCTCCCAGCCCGTGAGCAGGTGCAGCATCTTCTGCCTGAGGTTGTGGACAAGCAACACACCTAAGGAAAGCTGCGGGTTGGAAATAGTCACTCTGCTGCCTGTGATTAACCGTTTCACTGAGCGTTCAAGAAGAGACAGGGAGGATCCTCTTCCAGAGAGGTCTTGGGGTTGTAGAGTACCACCCAGCTGGCAAATGCTATGAGTTGTGACCAGATTTCCAGGAGTCAACTTCACTTTAGCTCTAGTCATTCTTTGCATCAACTGACCCTAGAAGTAGCTTCCAGACTATTTATAATTACAACAGAGGAAGTTTGTGTTTGAAAATGCTCCACGGAATTTAGGGAAGTTGTATTAGAGAGAATTGGATATATTTGTTCTCAGCACCAAGGTCTTCCATTATTTTAATGAAAGAAAATTCATCTGATTTCACGACCAGGACCTTCAGAGCACCCTGCTCCACGTTCGGCCCCGTTTTGTTTCCCTTTTAATGCTCAAAGCAGAAGATTTGCAGAGTATTTTTTTGCCTCTGTAGTCACAGACAAGAAAGAATTATTTTGTCCCTCAAACAGTGGCTGAATTGAGCTTAGAACTACATCCTGGAGGTAAACAAAATAAGCAGCATAGATTTTCCAGATAGCTCTCTGATCAGCTTTAAAACTTGAAAAGACGTTCAGACAGGGCTGAATGGGACCAAAATGCACAGTGTGCACCTAACTGCACACTCAGCGAGGCCCCTGCCCACGCCTGTAGCAATTTGCCCACCTCTGGATGCACCCAGTCACTCCACAGGTTGTGGGCTGGTGGGGCCATTGTTAACTGTTACTACTCCATCTGCTCTGAGAAGGTCTGTGGAAACTCCTGCTCCACCTCTAACTCCAGCAGGTTGGTCGCTGGCTTGGGCTGCTACTTGCTGCTTCTGTGCAAATAAAAAATAATACCCATCTTTGTCCTCATTTTGGGCTGGATACCTTGCAAGATTACCACACAAGGCATGACTTCGGAAGGGAAAACCAATTTAGTCTCTGATGGTCCAATTCAGGAATAATGAACTAGAATCCATCTATGTTCAGCCAGAGCTTAAGGTTTTAGGCACAGGGTCTGAAATGTGACTTCTAGACGTGCAATAATTTCCTGCAGCACATCTACTGTTTCCACTAAGTATCAGTATTTTAAACGGATAGCAGTGAAACCCCCAAATCATGAAAGACAGAAATTCCATGAAAATCACTGTGTATGAAGTCCTGAAGGACTGTAAGCAGGACAGGGCGTTCTCTGCCTTTGAATTAAAGGCAAGCATCAGAAAACAGTCAACTACTGGTTTTCTCAACTGCAGAGGATTAAATAAAACTGAAATAGATAGATTCAGTTCAATCTGTAGTTGCATAGCAATATTCTTGCATTTATCCAGAGCTGCTGCCTTTCATCAAGTTCCTTTCGTCTCAGAAGAAAATAATTTTTGTTTATATTACAGCAAGGTAGTGTGTGTGAAATACATTTGTCTGGGTGGAAAACATAACGTGTATTTGGTGAAAAAAGTGAAGGAGAGAAAAAGATTGTAATTGTAATTCTCTTAATAACATGGAGGTGTGCAGTACAATAATGATTTGGCAGCTACTTTTTTTCTCCTGGGCATGTATTTATTTGACACCAGGCTACAAAACATGAATATGAGGATTAATCCTTAATTACTGTTCTATTACCCCTGGAGCAGCCTTAGCAACAGGAACAGGGTTTGAAAACGTCCCTCTCCCATGCTCCTCCAGCCCAAGCCAGTGCATGCAGGAGCGTCTCCCAAAGCAAAATCCAGCAGCTGGCAGATAAAACAAGCTGTATGTGCTGGACACAAGCGCTGAGCATCAGCTCCACCAGTGCCTAGTGGGAGCAGGGTGCACTCATCTTGGGAAAGCACAGCTGAGCTGCCACTGGCTAACTCCCACTCCTCTGTATTAAATGGGAGTTTTGTTCTTTACTTCCTTCCTTGGGAGCAGAATAAGACCCTTAACAACCTCCTGGTCAGGCTGCCAGTGGCAGTGGTGCTATTCTCCTTAGAAATCAGAGATGGAAAAGATCAGGCAGGTCACCCTGTCCCTCCCCTGGCCACAGATTTCCTGCAGAGCTTTTTCCATTCAAGCTGAAGTGCCTCATAGCAACAAAAACCTGAAGGGTATGAATCAGATGGAGAGAGAGCAGAGCTGATCAACAGCAGCAGCCAGCATAACGCAGGGACAAAACCCCTCACTGCGTTTTCAGTAAAACACACACACATCTTTTATGTCTGTTTCTAAAAACGCAGGCCCCAATCCTATGATGTCTAGTAGAAAAGTCAATGCCAGAATTACTCACCGGTAAATGCCCTAGAAGAGGTGTAATGCTGTCAGACACATAGATGATGCTTCCACCTGTGGTCACTGCTATAATGAAGCCATCTAATGCCTAAGGAAAAGAGACAAGTGGAGAGTGCTTTAGTAGGAACGAGGGTGTAAACGGGGTGTCTCATTGCATGTTGATCAAAACAGTCTGACTTCACCACCATATTGTTATCAAGTCATAGGAGCGTTATCTCAAATTGCAGAACAGTAATTCTCTGATTTTACAGTTTGATTTAACTTTTACAACACTCTTTGTAGTCTAGTAAAACCGACTATTGAAGCAACAAAGGGCTCACAGGAACATTTCATGTCTCAGTTTTTAAATTAATCACACATTTTAATAATGCAAAATGACTAAGACCGGATCCCTTGGAAGTTATTAAAATGAACATTTGAGCTCAGTGTAAATATCAAAGGACGATGAAAGGATGCGGTCCTATCTCAAAATGGTACTTCTCTGCAACCCCCATAAATCTCAGTTTGTATTCATGTGATGTTGTATATTACTGGGCTTTCATGTAAGTAAAAGCAATGCAAATGATCAAATAATCCTTAGCCTGAGTTTTAATTGAGTGATTTATTTTAAAGGTCGTGGTATTGGATTACTCATTCCAAGAGAAATTCACCCTTCTGCAAAGGTTCCTCTTCACTTCGGTCCCACCTTGCAGTAGGTAAGAACCTTCACTCCTAGGGCTGAAAGGGAGTGTTAGCCTTATCTCCCCTGCACAGGAGCAATTTCACCTTCAAAATTAGTTTCTTCTTCAGTCTGAGCTGCAAAGTTTTAAGGTAAATCTTGTTCAGAGTTAAATCTAGGTAGAATTCCATATTTAAAGCAACATTTCACCTACTCTTAGCAGAACCCCTCAAAAAAATTAAGAATCAAAAGTATGTGTAACACTAATAAAACCTTCCCATTCTAATAGAGGAGTCAGTTGTGAAGCTCCCAATGCCTTCAAGTGGAGCAGGTCTGGGTCCTTCCTGTCAGCTCCCTGGTGATCTGGAGTGGGAGTTGCCTGCAGTGTTTGAGCTGTACGGGCACTGCAAGCATGACTGAATCAGAGCTGAGTTTGACTATACTCAAGAGGCAATACCTGGTCAGGAGACTGGTACTGCAAACAGCCTGATCATGGTGACACGGTGTTACAAAACCTTACTGCAAACCCAGGCATGTCTCCAAGCCAGACTAGCAGTTGATCCTTTGAGCCACAGCACATCCTTCCCCCCTGCTGATTTCAATAAGGAAAAGAACTCTGAGAACAGTGGAAAATGCTAATTCTTTTTCAAAAATAAAGTAAAAAAAGAAAACAGAAAAAACAAAGCATTGAATAAAGACACAAACATATGTTCCTTTTTCCAGAGAATGCTGAGCACCCACAACTATTTAAGTCAATGGGAATTTGCTGGTGCTATAATCCTTTGAAAAGCAGGTCAATAACTTATACCCCAGTAGAAAAGCATGTGTTTAGCATCCCTGAAAACCCTCCAGCTGCTATAGTTAGTTTAATTTTGTTAATCTAAGTGCAGAGAATATATTTTTCTTTAGTGTGGTACATTCAAGCTGTTTTCTAAAAAGTGTGATAGCTGTTAACCCATAGAAGAGAGCGGTGGTTTTACAAGGCATCTGGATTGTGCATGTTACTATGGTGAAGGTTTTTGTTTTTTCTTTTTTTTTTTCAAATCAAGTCTTTATTTCACATCCAATGCAAATTATACAAAGTGACTCACATCAGAATTTTGTGGTAAAATCACGTTAATGTATGCACTCGTAACTATTTTTATTTACTCACAATTGGTACTTCCATCACTAAGAGAACATAACCCTCTTCAAAGATTTCACTACTGCAACAGTTCTAGATGGACAAACAAAGCTTAATACCCACTCCTACGGAATTTGATGATAGCCTTTTCAAAGGGGTAAGAAAAGGCCATTTTCAGGAAAGCTGATGTATTACAGCAATCAATTATGTTCTGATTCTTTTGCATCAGTGCTTGAAAAAAACCTTCCCATCTTTAAATAACAGGATGGGAAAAACTTCAAGCAATCTTGTCCAAATGTTAATAAAATAAGATTAGTAGAAAGGCAAACAAGAATGATGAACAGCTGGCTCAACAGGGCATCTTAATAACCAATGTTATCTTGAAGGGCATGGAAAATCACAGTAGCAACAAGGTGATTTATAAGCTGGGAAACTAAAAGCAATTGTTTTAATCTAAAATTGTGTGGCACACAAGTAGAATCAACAAAGGCCGAGCCAGTCAAGACAACTGCCAATTTATTGCTATCCGGGGGAAATATTTCAGTGCAGATTGAAGGAGTTATGTACTTTAAGTTACCGCGTACTGAGATGGGAATCGGGGGTTGTTGGTGCAACGTGAGTAAAGCATCTCTTCACATTGAACCAGGAGAATCTCATCACAACAAAATGCAATAGCAGAGGGGCCAGCAACACGCCACTGCTTTGTGCCATCCCTTGGTGAATCAGGCTGCTCCCCAACATCCCTTCCTGCCCATGGCCAGAGCCTGGATCACACCCCATGTTAATGTAATTTGTGCGAGGAAGAAAACCTTGTTCTCAGAGGACACTGTGGGGCCTTGCAACCTCCACATGTTTTATATAGGAGAAGTTCCTTGCTGAAGAGGGTTCTAGCTGCTACTAAGAAAGAAAACTACATTTTAGAAGCTTATTTGCATTTCATCTCGAACATACATAAATGCCATTGAGTCACCTTCCTTCAAATTCCAGCTAGCATTAATAGCATCTATGGTATAATTTAAAGGTAATTTAAAAAATACCATTGCAAAATAACCCTGCTTTTATTGGAATAAAAAGAGTTTGATAAGGGCCTTGAAGATCATTAGAGTGTAAGTATTAACTGTATCAAAACAAGAGGAGCTGTCAGGTTTTATCTGCTTGTACAGCACCTAGAACCAGAGGGACTTCTAGGTCCTAGTTCCTTTTAGCTGCTCGTCTCGGATAAATATCAAGTAACAATAATGCCTTCCAAGAACAGGATAAAAACTGCCATGTGCCCCTTTTCTCATCTCTGTTTGTGAAAATAAAATACAGTCTATGATTTGAATCTTTCCCCTGGATTTCTTGGGAGTCCCTGCACAGCTTTGCCGGCTGAAGCAGTTCAGTGCAACACACCATCATGAGTGAAAAGCAATATGTGGGTACTCTAATCCCTTGTCCCAGTGACAGCTCTGCTTGATGGTCAAATACAGCAGTATCCAAAACCTCCTCTTCTGGAACTGCAGGTGATATTTTATTCTAAATACGTGGACATTTCCATGCCTTATAGACAAAATTAGGAATACATGCATGTTCACCTCCAACATCAGCTGGGTAAATTCTTCGTTGCTGAGAAATGAAGGCTTCCAGTCCTGCTGAATTTCAGAAATCTCCGTCTGTGCTGAGACTTCTAGATAAATAAAACATTTCAATTTTTTAAATTCAAAGAAACTTCTATCTCGCAAGCCTATAGATTAGTTGCTATGAAAATACAGAAATCACCTTTATATTAAAAAATGGCATTTTTCAAGCACAGGTTTTGCATACAGAGACAACAACAACTATTTAAACTGGGCCTGATCCTGAAATGATTTTTACTCAGCTCAGCTTGAACTGACCTCAGCGGGAGCCTGTGTTCACATAGTGATTGGCCTCAATCAGCCTTACTCAGGTATTGATCGAAAGATAAAACCGCTTTGCATGAAATGAAAATCAAGGCAAGGATTACCACATGTCAAATTGATATTTACAATTTACAGCTTCAAAGTTATAATGCCAGAGAGCTAGGGTTCAGCCTACAACTTCTGTGCCAAATAGAGAGCAGCAAGAAAACTCCTTCAGAGGAGCCCCAGAAGGGCTGTGACCCCAAGCAGCAAAGCTATTGCTCTATTCTGCAAAAGTGAGTGAAACATGAGTGTTTGCAGCATCCTTCCACTGGTGCTACTGTCCCTTCTCTCTCTCCTGCACCTACTGCCAGTATAGGGCAGACCCAGAGAGGTAACAGAGCACCAGCGTCTTATTCCAAATCCTATCTGGAGTGGGCTGTCAGTCGATGAGATATCAGGGGCATTTTGCCCCACTGTTGGCCAGTCCTGGCCCCACAGTAGCTTGAGGATGCTCAAGTCTCGGCTTCGCACTGAAACTGGGGATCATACCGGGGGTATCTGGATGCACTGCAGTGAGCTGTTTCATTCAAAAAACAGCCACTCACATTAGCTATACCTGAATCAGAGTTCTGGGGGAGAGATAATTCAGAGAGACTTGCACTTGGAAGAAATCAAAGCTTCTACTTGAGCTTTATTAGGGGAGATGCAGCCATCTGCTTCTACTAGTTTATTTGACTCAGTTTCTGCACTGTTGGGGGTTGTCAGTGATAGTGTGACGGCTCTTCACAGCCCCCATGGTCTTATACTGAGTTTTCAAAATCAGACCGAGGAAAAATAGAGATCAGTCCCAATCAGATTTGTATTATATAGCCTCAGAATATAGGATACTTTCAGCAGATCTGTAGCTTGGAAAAGCTGATATATACAAAAGAGTGATTGTTCAAAGAATTACTTGAGATTTGGGAGATTCTCTGGATTATGAAGGAGAATGTTTATGAAGTAAAAAATCTGAAAATTGACCTCTTCCTCTATTATAACTAAGATCTTGGTTTAACCTACTAAATGAAAGGAAAATATAACTGAATAAACCAGATCCAAAGTACACTGATGGTAATAAACATTTTTTAATGCTGATGCTTTATATTATATTGTGTGACTACTAATCTAGGTTAAAAATAGATACCATTTGCTTTTTTTAGCAAGTGCACAAAACCCAGTCACAGTCTGACCCAATATCTGTGGAAAGATTTGTGACTGTTAGCTTTCTTTTACTTAGTTGTTCTTCTAGAAATGACATCTCCTTTGGAGTAAATTATTTGGGCTATCAGCTACACTTCTCTACATTTACTCAAATCTCGTGTGATTTTTCTCTGCTTGGCTTTATAATTGAGCATGTTCACATCCTCCTTTACTCTGCCTTGGGCAGCTAAAAAAAAAAGATATGCTATTACTGTCATTTTTTAATAGGTACATGCAATTATTAAACTTTGAGATGTAGTAGTCATGCCCTCCTGTATAAAATCACCTTGTCTGTGGCAAAAATTAATTTAAGGAGAAACTGCACTCTAACAACAGAACCACTACAATTATTTCCTCAATAAATTTGACATTTGTGACTCTATGATGTTGGGAGTCATGATGTAAGAGCTTTTATGATCTTTTGTGTTTCACCCATAGCTCTCCAGGGAGCAAGGACCAGAGGTGTTAGATGACTGAAGGTGAGCCTGGTGATACGATGTATGAGCTCACAAGAGCCCTTTCAGATTTGTGGGGCCAGGGACATTCCCCATGGTCACCTGCTGAAGATACTTTCTCACTGGACAATAGCAAGAAGGTCTCATTTTAATCCAGTGCCCTGATTTACAAAGGAGAAGAGTTTCGATTGTCTGCTGCTGGCAGATGTCCATGTGTCAGGGAGCCTATAATGCCTGTTCCTCTCACTAACTAGAAACCAGACCAACCAGGTCAGAAATCTTCACTGCCGTCTGTGTGCATTTCTAAGGGACTTACCTGTCACTGCTGTGTGCATTTAAAACCACGAACTCCTGTCTTTCTGAGGCTGAACTTGACTATTGCAACTGTACGCTGCGCAAATGTGACGTAGCTTGTGCTTGTGCAAACTGGGTGAAGAACTTAACCTATCTGTGGATGCAATTTGATGAAGCTGACTGCAAAAATTGGGGCCTTTTCTGGTTTGAGTTTTCTGCTTACTGTGGAAAATTGAGTCCTACACAGTTCACTGAGGAATAGGGCCCTGAACAGATTGCTTCCTCGCAGTTTTCTGCAGAGAAGCTGGGGTGAATGCTTTCTTCTTCTGATCAGAATGTGCAGATTTCAAGGAATGGAAGCTTCCCTCTGGCCTCAAGTCTCTCTTGTTCAAAGCACCTCTCTTATTCATGTGTGCTGCAGAGCAATGCTGCCCTTCTTCCCTCAGCTCCTGCCATTCACCCCCTTCTCTCACCTCAGCTAAAGCGCAGCTGAGGAGATGGATTTGGGCAGCACAGTGCCTGCAAATGATCTTTCTTGATGAGATAGAAAAAAAAAATAACTTATGTTCGCACTTTTAGGCCCTTTGAGCCATTCTGATAATAACTGGAGGAAACAGGATATTGTAGTGACTGTCTGGCAAGTGTATGAGAAGCTGCAGTAAATCTTACCATTGTGTTTCTGCAGAAAGCCAATGACTTTTTCCAGCACAGTAGTTTTGTCCATTTTGCGAGTGTTGCCTGGAAGCATAGAGCTGAGCTCTTTGATGAGAACATTGAACTGATCACGCCTTTTCTTCTCAGACTTGTTACGCGAAGCCCTGTAGACAGGGGAAAAAAAAAAAAAAAAGATGAGCAGACTAAGAGGAAAAATTATCATATACCTGCTCTTTGCAGCATACACACATGAAAATTAGCTTGCTGGTGCCTCAGTGTGTGAAGATTGATTCTGGCTCGAGCAAAGCTGCAGAGACAAGTAGGAAGTAACTGTTCCTACCTCCTGCTCTTGTGTTTGGGCCCCCTTTAGAGTCCAGCGGGGAGATGGAGGTTCTGCTTGCCCATTTGTGCTCCCTCTGGATAATCTAGTTGAGATTATCAGGCTGACATTAAGCCTGCAGGTGAAGGAGTTCTGTCCATCTCCCCGGCATGAGCAGGATCTCGAAAGCTCACACAGGCTCTGAGGAGGCACTCAGAGCAAGAAGAAATAGGAATACTGTGACAAAAGTAAAATAATCCATAAAGGAGAAGAGTGGGGACTGGTAAAACTATGGCTCATACCCATCTGTGCAGTTTTAAAAGAAGAAAAGAACCCTGGTCTTATGAGGATCTTCTGATGGAACTGAGGTTGTTTAGTCTGGAGAAATTACTTCACCAAAAAGGTTGTCAAGCATGGACACAGTCTGCCCAGGGAAGTGGTTGAGTTACCATCCCTGGAGGTACCTAAAAGACTGCAGATGTGGTGCTTAGGGACATGGTTTAGTGGTGATCTTAGCAGTGCTAGATTTACAGTTGGTCTTGAGGATCTTAAAGGTCTTTTCCTACTGAAACGACTCTGTGATTCTGTGGTCCTGCAGCTTAGCCATTCCTAGAGGAACCTGCCTGCTTTTGGTCATGGCTACCTCCAAGCTGGTTTACAGAGAGGAATCAAGCTGTTGTCTTCCAGTCATTAAGACCACAGACCTGAGCAGAGGTTGCTGCAGTTCCCATCTAGTTCATATGACACCTAGTCCAGTCTCCTTTCCAAGGTGACAAGGGCAAGGAAGGAGGTCATCGGAATGTCTCATCCCAGCACAGACTGGGTCTGAGGCCAGTATGTGTTCCCAGGCCTGGGGGCTCAGCAGTGCTAGCTGGGGTTTCTGCTTGCCCCTAATCTCTGTGTGCCGCTGGGAAATTTGCTTAAGTGTCCTCACTCTTCAGGTGTAAAAGAGAGACTCTGCAGTTTTCTTTGCCAGTCTTGTCTGTTTAGCTTGCAGACTCCTCAAAGAGAATCTGCCTCTGCTGCTGTGTTTGAAGAGCTCATAGGAAAAAAGGACTTGATTTCATTTGGGGTGCTTTGGCATTATCATAATACTGTCATTAAAGCTGTTGATAACCTTTTCAGCGTATGCACTTCTTTTTTTTTTTTTTTTTAAATTATCTGTCAACCTATACAAAAGCAAGTGTTTTCCAAATTGTTCCCATGAATATGACAATCATTCTACTTGGTATCACCAGACTTCTGCAGCGGTATGAAAACAGAAATAAATATAACCTAGAAGGTTTATTTGTTCTTCTGAAAGGTTCTCAAGCAGACAAGATTTGCCTTGTTACTTATGTAAACATCTAAAAATCCTGTTACATGCAGATAGGAAAGGAAAGCCAAGATCTTGGCCAATTCTCGTCCTGAGTTTTCTGCTCTACCTCATAAGCAGATCTGGATGCACACTGCTGAAAATTAAAGCAGAATTCAGCCCAGCAAATACAAGACCAGCAAGGACCAGGATGGCAATAAACATTTTCAGCAGAGAAATCACAGCCGAGGCTTCTGGATGTTACTACAGAGGGGTAGTTTTTTGTTTGTCTGACTCTCAACCCCGAACACGCTTGGAAATACACTGGATAGAAGCCAACACTTGATTGTTTTACAGATTTGAACACAAGAGATTGGGTGGATACTGCCTGACTGATTTCAGTCTCTTCTTATTACATTGCAAAAGGCTGTCAGAATAAGATGAGAAAAGCTCCAGCCTTATCTTATTTCTGTGCAGTTCAAGGGGACGTTACACACATCAACATTTTGCTTCCTCATAATTCAATCCTCAGTTCATTTTAAGATTAAAGGGTCTTGATCTTCCTGAAAATAAAATAAAACACCAACCACCTACAGGGAAGGTGTAGCTTTTTTTTTTTTTTTTAAAAAAAAATAAAGATGCCTTGACAGAAATATAAAGTATCTATTTTTAACACTTGACATTTTATTCACAAAGGAAATATAAAAACTCTTCCAGTAGAAATAACTCTACCAAGATCTGAATTGATGATCACAGTAAAATCTTAAAAAGGAAGAAAGTGAGACACTCCCTCCCCCCATTACGAGATCTAAACTGTCCCTACATAGTTGTAAATGCTTTGCTCAGTCCAGTTGTAAAGGTCTTAAATAATGCAGTTTTCATCACTTTCCTTGGAAGATTATTTCCTGGCCTTGCTTACTTCACTGCTAGGGCATATCATATACAGTAAGCCAAAACAGTCTTTGTCTTAATTCCATGCTATTTGTCCTGGTTCTCCTCCTTCCTTGCTACTCCAAAAAAATTACAGCATGTACAAGCTGAAGAAGGAGACACGATTTGAATAAAATCTAAATTTTTAGTGAATACAGCTAAAGGCAAGAGAGGACAGCCTGAATTCAGTATTATCAAAATCACCAATTTATAAACAGCCTTTTTTATTCTTTTATATATTTTTTGCTTGTTGTCTTAAAGAGAGACTGATACTTGCTGACTAGCAAGTCACTGTTACGTGGGATATTTTATATTTTATATATGAATCAAAACAAGTAATACCATGTACATTCATTCAGATTCTTAAATTTACTTTACGTTGGAGTGGAAAATAGGAAGTGGTAGTCTTCATTTACTAAGCCCTTTCTCACGGTTCACTTCCATCTGGTTTTGGTTGGAATTTGGAAATCAGTTGAACTGTAGAAAAATTAACTTGAAATAATTCACTATTATAGCAAAGTAAAAGAAAAGCAGACAAACAAAAAAGGGCAGAAAGCACACTTTTTGTTTGTAATTAATACATCTATAAAACAAAATAAACCTAATCTAGCATCAAAGGCTTGACAATGAAATGATGTTTTCTCATCTCCACAAGATCAGAAGACCTTAAAGTGGTCTTTGATGCTCCCAAGTGTAGTGTCATCGTATCCACATTTTTGTCCTCTTGTCTTTGGAGGGAAGTAGCGCCTTAGGCAGACAGCATTGCAGAATGGGGCTCCTGTGCGCTGGGGGAAGAGCCATACATCTTGCCTGAACACTAAATGCTTGGCACAAGGGTCGAAGCGCAGGTGTCCCTCCTCGAGGAGAGGATGGGTCCTCTTCTCATGTCTGTAAGATACATCCTGCATGTGCATGTGCCTGATAAATTGCAGGAGATCGTAAAGGGTGCATGTGTCCATCCCTAACCTTAGAAACTCAGCTCCTGCCTTGGGTCCATCCTCAAAGAGTTAGATGCAGTAATTTCCAGTCTTGCCTACTTTTAACACAGAAAATAAAAGAGAGCAAATTTCTTGGCTTTTATTTTTTTTCACCTTCTCATGTTTCTCAGTATTGAGGGACTCAGTCTTTATACCAAATAGAAAAAATCAAAGAAAGTGTTTCCCTTGTGGCATGGGACAGATGAAAGTCCTCAGTTTCTGAGACACAACAGTAAAGTGTTCAGCCAATGGCTTGTCCCAAGTTTGACTCTCTTCAAGGCTTTGGAAGAAAACCTGTAGCTTTTAAATTAATCTGAATGCTTTCAGTACAGTGTAGTAACTTCTGACCTTCATGAAGCCTCTCATGATTTCAAACTTAATTTCAAATTTAGATTTATTTATAAAAAGTAAAATGTACTTAAATTATAGTTAAAAGAAGAAATTTCCCTTTTTCTTTTTCAGAGTTATCATTTTCTTATCCACCTTGATAGAGGCCTGCCCCAGGGCATGACAAAAATTCCCACCAGGAGCAAATGGCATGAAAACTATACCAGACGCTGATGACAATGACGACAATTGCTGATAGCAAAGATGCACATTATCTTATTTTTGTCCTATATACGTTCATTTAATGAGTTTGAGTTTTTTTTAAAAACAATTGGCACAGAAATATCTTGAAGATATTCAGACCTTAAGTATGTAAGGTGGCGATGTGAGGTGGGGTCTCTTCCCCTGCTTTTCCCTTCTCTAATCTCAGGGCTCTGGGGAAGCATGACACCTCCCACTGTGCTATGCCTTCTCTCATGAGCCATCTCTTTGCAATGCAGTGTGGCAGTGGGAGGCATCCTTTCCCTGAATCCACCTCCTTCCCTGGCCCCAGATGCCTGCCTGGCTGATGGATGGTTGGAAAGAGCTGCACCCCATGTCGGCCCTCTCCTGGGGTGAAGCCCCTCATGAAAAGCAGCAGTGGCATGGCTCTGGGGGCTGGCAGGTCCCTGGCCTCAGCAGATCACACTTCACATGCGGTTAGGTCAATGCTTTGCTCCCAGTATTGAAAGGGACTTTCTGCAGCCTAAGCACGCACATTTTAAGAGGATGGAGCAAAGGGGAAGGGCTGAGCTTGGTTGCAGCCTGTGCTGACCTATATTGGTGAGAAAAAGCTGCAGGGAGGAAAGAAGCGAAGAAGGAATCAAAAGAGATGAAACTGGATCAACTAGTTGTGCCTGGACTGGAAATACTCTCATTAGAGGGAACCAAGGGGAAAAATGTGGGCAACCCATGGCTCCCTCTAAAGCAATTAAACTGCTGGCTGCTGTACTGATAACGCGTCCACAAAAAAAAAAACCTCAAATGCTTCCAAACAGCTTTTCTGCAGACGCCAGTCGGAACTGACAGTTATTAAGAGTTTTATTGCCATGGGTATTCTGCCTTAAAACACATCCTTTCCTTCCCCACAATGTGTGTTCACAACAATATCCTGACAACTGGGACTTAATGGTGGTGCAGAATGTATGGGAATAAGGGTCTGTGCCAGTTTAGGGCTGACACCACACTTATGGTCTTTCTCTGACCCAAACGTAACTTCTAGGTGTTTTCATTAGTGTAAGATAGGCATTGCTGAATAAATGATCATTATAATAGAGAACCTCCCTCCCCCATTTTTAATTCTTTTGCAAAATACTCTTTTTGTAAAAAGCCCACATTTTTATACACTTGGGAAGCTCAGATGATGGATTATAGTGGCAGGAGTACATTGTTTGTTCTTCAGTTCTTGTGTTCTGCAGTAATGTGAAGAAAACAATCAATGCCTTGGCTTTTTTGACATTTTCCACAGGAAACATTGCTATGTTATTCTCTTCTTACAGAGTAGCCAAGAATAGGAATCTCTGAGATGGCAGGTTTTCAAGATGTGCTTGGCTGTATTTTACTCTCTCTTTTTGATTAATTGATTATGGATAAAACAGCAACTGTAGCAACAAACAGTACCAAGCTCATCACAAGTTAAACAGAGACTTATGAAAGAAAAAGTGCTCACCTCTTTGCCCTGTCTTTCTCATCTTCATCCATTAGATTGTCTAAGCAGTTTTTTCTGTTGAAGAAATGCAAGAAACATTATGAATTGTCATTTTGTTAGCTCTGCTTGCAGGTTAATCTCAGTCACTCTATTTCATTTTAATAACAGAGTGATGATATCCAGGTCAGATAAATGTGTCAGCAGCGCTTTATGCCACAGTCTTTGATTTTACAAAACATCTATTGTGGATAATATTATTCCTGAGCATCACGCTAGTCTTAGAGGCTCTAGCTAGGGGTCAAGGCTCTCAGTCACAACATGGTGTGCCAGCACAGTACGAAATGAGCCACTTCTTGGGGGATTTTATTTAGATGGAGGTTACTCTCTCCAAACTTGAAGGCTAGATGAACCATGGGGTCTGTCCAAGGTGAAAAGGCATTTTCAGTGCCCCCACATTCTCCCCCAAACCATCTCCTGAGCCAGCATCACCAATGCCTCTGACTTCTCAGCTGGAACTTCCTACTGGGACGCTCTTTATTCTCCTCTGTGGGCCCTGACCCAAAGCCAAAAGAGAAGGTAGTAACTCTACTGAATTACACCCCAGATTCAAACGGGTATAATAAATCCCACTGCCTAAATTGCACTGTGAAAAAAAACTCCCATAGCCCTGACAGATGGCCTGCCTGGCAGTGCTGGCACCGAGCATGGAGACTGTGCCATCTCCACCACTCTTTTTGCTAATCTTTACCAAAATGCTGCCCTCAGGTTAATGGTCCAATTGCTCTGGTAGTTTGAGCTGTAAGAACCTCAGAAGCACTTGTCACCAGTTTTCTCTGTGGCCTTAGGAGAAAGCAATGCTTGAGCTGTAACTGCTTCAGCCCGAGAAGGAAGCCCTGTGCTACTGCAGCTTCTCATGGCACCTCATGCCCACGTCCGGCACAAAAGCCATGAGCTACTGCATCCCACACAAATATTTTCCAAAACAGCGGCATAACACCACTATAAACCCTGGACATCGTCAAAGCAGCAGCATAATAACAGGCAATGATAACACTCATTTTCAAAAATCAGTGTTTCTCATTTAACGAGTTCTCAATGTGTAAGACATGGAAAGATCGGAGAGGGGGGAAGAAGGAAGTTAATTGCTAGGCATTGTTTAATTCCATGGCATTTTCCACATAAGTCACATGGAAATTTGCCTGTTTAAATAACATTTTATGAAAAAACAGGAGCGAAACCTTATTGATACTAAGAACAGTCAATAAATTCCCTCCTTTTGCTACTAGTTCTCTTACAGCAATATTCCACCTGTCCATTACCCAACAGTTAAATACAAACATGAAACTACCCTGTAATTTTTTATCAAAGATAAGAGTAATGAGGAATTAAAGCCATGGATCACTGCTTGGAGAGTAAAGCTACTTCTTCATGGCATTCAGCTGTTTGATGGAGAAGTATAAATAGAAAATATGAAGTCCAAGGGAATAGCTGTTTTAGTCATAATAGGCAAATTTAAGCTGCTGAATTCTATTATATGGGATAAAATAACAAATAATACCATGTAGTTTCTAGATGTTTTTTCAGACATTTATTTGGCCTTGCAAAACAGCCAAGTCAGCCATATCACAATCCATATCCTAGACTAGGAAAATTTGTAGACCCAGTTAAATTTTATTTACTGATGTTTTACAAATATTTTAGGTGCTTTTTTGCCGAGTCTCAGAATCAGACTGCTAGCTCAACAAGTGTGCTTTCAAATAATTCAAGCCAAAATATAGTGACAAATTTCAGTAGGTTTTGTCATTATTTGTTTACTTATTGCAACCAAGATATTTGTCTCTGTTACTCAAGAATAAAGAAGGCATCAGCAATATGGCAAGGGTTAGCATTTAGGTTTTTGCTGTCTTTCTTTGTAGACCTTTGCCCAAAATGCACTGTTGCGTGCACCCTTGTTGAATCTAGGGTATGACAAGCAAAATGGGACAGTGTCAGCAGAAGAAGTTGCCTTCTCTGAATCACTGAAGATCTTCCTCTGCTGCAACAAGGCCTCCTCTGGTTGTAAAAGATTCCCGGTAGAAAGCAGGAAGAGAGGGACAAGAGCCCTGGGTAGCTCTGAGGAAGGATGGGGGTGGATGTGGCGGTCAGCATCATTGCTGCTCAGCCCTGGCTGGTTTGGAAAGGCACAACATATCTAATAGAAAGGGGCTTCCTACAGCTGTACCCTATAAACTGTCACAGAACTACACTGCTGGGAAGCCTCTACCATTATGAGAGAGCAACAGGTCTAACCGGTCTGTTCTGCCAAGGATTTGGCTAGAACTGTAAAGCAATTCATGGCCAGCTTCCAGTAAACAAGGTTTCTTAGTGACTGACATGAAATTCTGGACCTGCTGAGCTGTTGCTAGTGTTAGACAATATCTAATTGTCATTTTGCTTGTTTGCTCACCCAGCAAAATCTCCAGAGCATCATAAGCATTGCTAACAGCATTTGCCAGTACATATGTACCATATGAAATTAAAACTGTTGTCTATAAGATAGATACGGCAGAGTATACAACTGCTGTGAACCACTACTTCCATCCTTCTCCTGAGCCACACAAGATGCTGGCTTACACCTGGAGGAGAAACCTATGACACAGAGCTTAGGTATGTGTTTAATGCAACCTTCTTGCTTTACGTTATCTATCCAGTCCTTGAGCTATGAGGCTCCTAAATAGAAAACGGGAAATCTACTATTTCATCTCTGTCAGTGCCTGATTTAAGAGGCAATTCTGGCTCATTGCAATGACAGTAAATGCCATGGGTCTGTGCCAGTTCCCCTGCGAAGAGGTGATGTAAAAAAGAACAAGTGGCACAAGGATTTCTCAAAATTTGAGCAATCCTTTCATGCTAGCAAAGAGAACATTGAAACCTAGAGATAACAACACCACACGATGTAACTCCTTCTTATGCAGTATTTAATAGTGACAGTTACATTTGGAACTTCACTAATATCATCATTATCAACATGGAGTGAAGATGATATCACTCAAAAAGATGGGAAGCACCTGGAATAAGGAGGAGAAAGCTCATGTACTCTCACCATGATGGTACTCAGACACGAACACAGAAAGATGCATCCCCACAAGTGGTGAAAAGTGGCATTTTGGAAACCAAAGACTGGCTAAAGCTGTTAACCATGTACCCCCATCTTAGTTATCAGATGGAGAATTGTAGCACAAACATCCTCCTGACATTCATTCATACAATGAATGGTTGCTTGGGAAAGAAGTAATTCAGGCAGAGTGCCAGCTCACTCCAGGGACTCTCCAGAAGAAAGGCTGCACATGTTTATTTTGATACAGTCTATTCCCAGTGGACACAGAGCTTGCACTATAATCATCTGGCACTGATCACCTTATCTTGCAGTGGAAACATGGGTTTTAGAGAGTTAAACTACTACCCTTCTGTGTGGGCAAGGTTGGTTTCTTTCCTTCCTGCCTTGCTGCTTATAAGGTTGTGCTATAAAATGACTGGTACTCAAATAAATGTAAGTACTCAGCTGTTGATTTCCCACTAAGTTGCCACATGGCCAGCTAATCTCAGTTCCTACACATCAGCCTGATATTTAACATGAAATTTTAGTCATATTTGTTTAACAGGGAACTGGTGGGGGAGCTTGCCAAGCCACTCTTCATCGCTTACCAGAGCTCCTGGTTAACAGGGGAGGTCCCAGATGACTGGAGGCTTACCAATGTGATGCCCGCCTACAGAAGGGCCAGAAGGAGGATCCAGGGAACTACAGGCCTATCAGCTTGATCTTAGTACCAGGGAAAATTATGGAGCAGTTCATCTAGAATTATAGGATCACAGAATCACAGAATCATTAGGTTGGAAAAGAACTTAGAAATCATCAACTCCAACCGTACCCGTCCACTACTAAGTCATGTCCCCACGCATCTCATCTACCTGCCTTTTAAACACCTCTAGGGATGGTGACTCAACCACCTCCCTGGGCAGCCTCTGCCAGCGTTGATAACCCTTTGGATGAAGAAATATTTCCTAATGTCCAATCTAAACTTCCCTTGATGCAGCTCAATGCCATTCCCTCTTGTCCTCTCACCTATCACTTGGGAGAAGAGACCAACACCCACCTCTCTACAACCTCCTTTCAGGCAGTTGTAGACAGAGATAAGGTCTTCCCTCAGCCTTCTCTTCTCCAGGCTGAACAACCCCAGTTCCCACAGCTGCTCTTCATAAGACTAGAGCACACTCACCAGCCATGTGCAGGACATCCAGGGGATCAGGCACAGGCAGCATGGGTTCATAAAGGGCAGGTCCTGCTTGACCAACCTGGTCGCCTCTTATGATCAGGTGACCTGCCTAGTGGATGAGGGAAAGGCTGTGGATGTTATTTAGCTTGACTTCAGCAAAGCCTTTGACACTGTCTCCCACAGCATTCTCCTAGAGAAGCTGGCAGCTCATGGTTTAGACAGGAGAGCTCTTCGCTGGGTAAAAAAATGGCTGGATGGACAGCCCAGAGAGTTGTGGTGAACAGAGCTAAATCCAGTTGGTAGCTGGTCACAAGTGGTGTTCCCCAGGGCTCAGTTTTGAGGTTAGTCTTGTTTAGGATATTTTTATCAATGATCTGGATGAGGGGATTGAGTGCACCTTCAGTAAGTTTGCAGATGACACTAAACTGGGTAGGAGCGTCCATCTGCTCACGGGTAGGAAGGCTCTGCAGGGGAATCAGGACAGGCTGGACTGATGGGCTGAGGCCAATTGTATCAGGTTAACAAGACCAAGTACTGGGTCTTGCACTTTTGCCACAACAGCCCCAGGCAACACTACAGGTTTGGGGACGAATGGCTGGAAAGCTGCCTGGCAGAAAAGTACCTAGGGGTGTTTTTTTTCCACAGCCCCATGAATATGAGACAGCAGTGTTCCCATGAGGCCAAGAAGGCCAGCGGCATCCTGGCCTGTATCAGAAATGGTGTGGTCAGCAGGAACAGGGAAGCGATTGTGCCCTTGTAGTCAGTGTCGGTGAGGCCTCACCTTAAATATTGTGTTCAGTTTTGGGCTCCTCAGTACAAGAAGGACATTTTGGTGCTGGAGTGTATCCAAAGCAGGACAACGAAGCTGATGAGGGGTTTGGAGCACAAGTCTTACAAGGAGTGGCTGAGGCAATTGGGATTGTTTAGTCTGAAGAAGAGGAGGCTGAAGGGAGACCTTATCACTCTTTACTATTACCTGAAAGGAGGTTGTAGAGAGGTGGATGTCGATCTCCTCTCCCAAGTGACTAGCGAGAGCACAAGCGGAAATGGGCAACAGTTGCACTAGGGGAGGTCTAGACTGGATAACAGGAAAAATTTCTTTAATGAAAGAGTGGCAAACCATTGGAACAGGCTGCTCAGGGAAGTGGTGGAGGCATCATCCCTGGAAGTGTGCAAAAAGCATGTAGATGTGGCACTTTGAGACATGGTTTAGTAGGCATAGTGGTGTTGGGCTGATGGTTGGACTTCATTATCTGAGATGACTTTTCCAACCCAATGATTCTATGAAGTCAGCTGAATTAAATTAGAGATGTTTAATTTTAAATTAAAATTAAATCTCCTTCATAGGTCTTCAGATGTACCCGAGGAAGCCTGGTGGGAAATCAGTGTTTGTGCTCCTCTGGCCCTATGCCAGGCAGCTGGGGGAGCAGACTGGGCTTTTCCCCCTCTTCCCACTCTGGCATGGTGGGGTGTCTGCTTCCACCATCCCTGAGGCCTGCTTGGGGTATTCAGCTACTTGTCTCATATAAGGCATGCTCAGCCCTGGGGAGAGTGGTGCTGCCTGCCATGCCTCAGTGTTCCTTCCCACCCACTACAGATATACCTGAGCCCTCCCTCAAACCTCACCCTCAGACCACTTAGTGGTGGTATAGTACCAGCATCCTAAGTAAAGATGATGATATTGCACTTGGAGAAAAATCATCTCACAGACAGGGGATGGGCAAGGGTTGTACGAAAAATCAGGACACTGGGAAGAAACATATTGAACTACCTTCTGGTCTCTGGGCAGACCCTCCCCAACAACTGTTAACTTTGTGAGGAAGGAAGAAAAAGAGCAATAGGGTGGAGGGTAGACATGCCCATGCCTTCCAGACATATTGCTCAGCCTCCAGTGCCCATCTCTGCTGAGCTTTACTTCTGCAAGATGCTGAGTGCTGCCTCAACAGGGAGTTCCTCTCTGGTTCCCTCTTTGAAGGAGAGGAAACAGACTATTAGTAAAGAGCTTGGTGTTATAAAGGAGGCATGCAGGTACTTTCAGTGGTTCAAGGTTTAAAGGAAAGATCCACCCATACACACTATCCTATGCATAGCGAGTAGGGTCCAAGACATAGGAAGAAGGCACTGAAGGGGAATACAGGCTCTGGACATGAGCCAGGGGGAATAGTTTCTGGCCACCCTCTAGAGCAGGTGATGGTGTGGCTGGGTCACTGCACTGCCACTGCTGCCAGATCCCCTGCCTGGGGACAACTGACAAGGTCTGACGAGTGTTGTGGTTGGATGATGGCATCATCGCATGGGTACTCCACAGTATGTGTTAGATGGGCACCTGCCCACAGTGGGGAGCACCACTGTGGCTCAGCTCTAACAACTCTACCCCCTTCTTCTCAGACAAACCAGAGATCTGAAACAAAGTTAACTACACTAACAAGTATTTCCCTTCCACGCCTTGCTGTGGTTTCTCTGATGTGGATGAAGCACTCAGCTATCCCACCATGAGGACTATGGTGTGAACACACACAGAAAGGATTTGTATAAACACAAATTGGAATAAATCAACGGATTCATAGACACATCAAACAGAATTGCACCCTTCCATCCTTATTTTTCAGATGTAAACATATGAGCTGTTACAAGAACATGCTGGAGTCCATAACCAAATACAGTGCAATCCCACGCGTAGCAATCAAAATTGATTTATCAAAATGTAAACAGAGTAGCCTTAAGAAAACTTAAGAAAAGATAGTAAAAAAGAAATCACTTTCCTGATTCTATAATTATATGATATACATTGTTATTTGAGAAGAGACTGTGACTTCTCAATGGGAGAATGGCAGTCTGCAGTTACCAGTGGTTATGTAATGCCGTGATTGTTATGGGAATCACTGTTTTTATGAGTAAAGGAAATATCCAGTAGCATGGTAAGCGTCCAGCTTTAGAGCTACGACTGGTTTTGCCTGACAGTGTGTTTAACCTGCATTCAGCAGATTACTACATTTTGTTTACTTTAGAAAAGAAGTTATTTAGAGGTTTCAAAAAAAGAAAAGAAAATCTTTTGAGAAAATATTGGACTTCATAAACCTCATGGGCTTCTCCACATTTCATGCATATGTGTACAATGATTCTTTAGATGGAAACAGGCTTCAAGCAAAACAGACATTAAAAAGTAAGCTGAATGCAGACAATGAAAATAATGGAATTTGACATAAATTAATGCTCCACTATTCTGAACTGGGGATGGCAGGGAGTTGTTCACAGGTAATGCAGATGAGTAGTATGAGATTATGATGAAAAGAAGTTAAGGTGCAGAGAATATTCTGATTTTATTCTTGACAGTATTTCCATTTAATGACAAGAGGTGTTCTTTTCTCCATGTCAGAAACCTTTCACCTAATGCCATATGCTATCAAACAGCATCCCCCCCCCAGCTTGTTGCTGGCTGAATTTTAGGGTGTGTAGCCTGTGAATCCTCTATGGATGTGGTATAAATCACACCAGTTTAAGTCAGGAGTCAGATGGGTGACATCAGCAGCGCTGTGCCAGAATTCAGACAGGGTATGTGAGAGGCGTCCTTTATCACTAGCTTGTGAGCAACGTGTGAAGTTTGTGCAGTGTTTGGGATCTCTGATGATCAGTACATACATGCATGTTATCGTATTATTATTTTATTATTATGATGATTATTATTATTATTACTACTACTACTACTACTACTGAATGACTAAAGCCATTCAGACCTCAGTAAACAGGCTAAGTGAATCCCTGCATTCAACTGCTCCTCTGCTTTCCCCTCCCACGGCTGGAAAAAGAAAGGCAAACAAATTAAACTAACATTAATCAGCAAAGACTGCCATCTGTATAACTCAGAGCACTTCTCCGCGTGCTCGTCCCCTTCCAGCAATGCTAAACAGGATTAGCCTTCCGTGGGCGGATGGGGAAAGTAGGTCAGTTTGGTAACATCGCTGCATGCAATGAACGGAGGAGGATGTGACTGCAATGGTCTGCTGGCAGCCCTCTCGCCTTTTGTATGACCCCTGGAGATGAAGCACCTGGGCTCGTCATGGGGCGCACAAGGTGGCTCAGACCCCTGTGTCCCTGTATGACACCTGCCATTTGTAGAAGCAGTTTTGCAAAGCCCGGCCAGTGCATTGGAGTTAATGGGTGCATATCAACAAGGAAACCGAAGCATGGGGCAGCTAAAGGCTTAGTTAGCACTAGCAAAGGTTATGCATGAGCAAAGTGACAAGGGTGATGTCTTTCTGTTGGAGACCTTATTACTCTCTACAACTACCTGAAAGGAGGTTGTGGAGAGGAGGGAGCTGGCCTCTTCTCCCAAGTGACAGGGGACAGGGCAAGAGGGAATGGCCTGAAGCTCCGTCAGGGGAGGTTCAGGCTGGATATCAGAAAAAAATTCTTCATGGAAAGAGTCATTGGGTACTGGAACAGGCTGCCCAGGGAGGTGGTCGAGTCGCCTTCCCTGGAGGTGTTTAAGGAACGGGTGGATGAAGTGCTTAGGGACATGGTTTAGGGAGTGTTAGGAATGGTTGGACTCCATGATCCAGTGGGTCCTTTCCAACCTGGTGATTCTGTGATTCTGTGATTCTGTCTTGGCTGTATTGGGTGTGTAGGGATGGTGGCAGGAAAGCCCAAACTTGCCTAGAATTGATATTTGCAGAGCACGTCACGGGCAGCAAGAAGAGTTTCTGCCGCTACATCAGTAATAAAAGGTTGAACAAGGGAAGTGTGGGACTGCTGCAGTATTGGGGGTGGCTGGGGAGGTAAATTAATAACAGTAAACACAGGTAAGGCGGAGATACTTATGTCTTCTTTGCTGCAGCCTTCACCAGCAAGGTCTCCCAGGCCTCTTATGTTGGATTCAGGGTCAAGGAGAAGCAGAAGGACCAGCAGCAGGTAAGGGTTGACTCAGGGAATTTGAGGGAGCTTGAGGAAAGTTGACCCATACAAGTCAATGGGCCTTACCACCTGTCTCCATGGATGAAGGCAGAGTTGATGGTGGCCTTGCTAAGCTAAGCTTTCTCATGACTGAGAAGTTGTGGAGATGCAGGGAGGACTGGAGAAAGGCAAAAGCTGCCTTCAAAAAAAAGCTAAACGGGTGATCCAGGGAGTAAGACCTCACTTCGGTCCCTTGGAAATCATAGAGCAAGTCCTCTTGGAGCATATCTCTGGGCAAATGAAGGAGAAGGTGATCAGAAACAGTCAGCATGGATTTGCCAAAAGTAACCCGACTGCCTGCTATGATGAAATTATAGCATCTGTGGATGGGAAGAGAGCAGTGAATGTTATTTATGTAAAGCTTCATGCTCAAAGGCAACGCTGCCGTCATGGGGGGGGACCCAGAAAGGCTGGACGAAAGGGCTGACAGGAACATCATGAAATTCAGTGGGGACAACTGCCAAGTCCTGCAGTTGGGAATGAAGAGCCTTGGGCTCTGACACAGGCTGGGGATGGACTGACCAGGGAGCAGTTTTGCAGGAGAGGCCCTAGGAGTCCTGGAAGACAGCAGGCAGTGAGCTCTGCATGAGCTGGTGGTATGCCTTGGTGATAAGGATGGTCAACAGCATCCTGGGCTGCATGGAATGCACAGCCTGATCAAGGGAAGGAATTACCCCACTTGACTCAGCACTTGTTAGACCACATCTTAGGGTAGTGAGTCTGGGTTTGGGCTCCCTCGCACAGAAAAGACATACGTTAACTGGAGGGAGCTCAGCAGAGCCCCGTCCCCCTCAAATCAGTGGGGATAGAGCACTTGCCTTATGAGGAGGTACTGGGGGACCTGGGCTGGTTTGATCTGGAGAAAAGATGACTTTGGGGCACCTTACATCCCCCCAAGGGATAAATGAGGAACTAGAGCTAGGCTCTTCATGGTGGTGCAAGATGAGAGAGTGAGAAATAATCGGCATAGGTAAAAGAGAAGAAAGGAGAAACTTTTCTCCATGAGGATAGCCGGTTGGTGGAGCAAGCTGCCCATAGAGGCTGTGCCATCCCCGTCTTAGGAGGTTTTCAAGACCTGACTGCACAAAGGCCAGAGCAGCCTGGTGTGACCTCAAATCTGGCCCTGCTTTGAGCTGCAGGTTGTACTGGAGACCTCCTGAGGTCTCTTCCAATGTGATTTGTCTTGTGATTCAGGTTCTACTGAGCTGGCTACCACTGGGAACATCCTAACCATATCAGTCCCCCTGAATTAGTTCCTATTTCATGTGTTCCCAAAATCTATCTTATTATGCTTTTGCTCTTCCATGCTACAAATAGCTAGTGCACTGTCTCCTCTATACTGACATCCTTCCTGCTTTATAAACTTGTCATCTAGGAGAAAAGAATGCATGATACAGATCTTAACATTGTATGTCTGTATGCCATGTGTCTGTCATGTCAGTTTTAGACAATGATTTTAAAAAAATATTCACTTTATGATAGAACTTACAAAGAAAAAAGAAAAATGCCTCCCATGAGAATGGCCTTTGACTATTATTCTTCTCTACTTCTCATGTTCTTAAAATTGTTTTAGGTATTCATAAAACTTTAATCCTCATAGTATCAGAAGTCCTGAATGTATAAATACTTTAACATGTGCTTAACTCTGAATTGCTATAAGAAGTCCCTCATGTATGTGTATCTTTGCAAAGTCCAGGCCTAAATGTGGAGGTAGAGCTGCACAGATTATTTTGTTAATTATTAGCTCTGAAATCTTCTGTTGAAAATGGTCTCATTTATAAGGTATTTTCAGCTGTAAAAATCTGCTAAAGTTTATTTTCTTCTGAAAATATTTAAATAAGATGAGTAATATAACATCTGACCTATGATCTTTTGATGGTCAAATGCTCAGCCAGTACAGGCAAACTGACAGTATGTGAGCATAACACTACAAAGATGTATTTGTCAAAAACTCAAGGACTGTTGTTTTAGTTGGCGCAGACTACCTGGGAAACACCAACACAAGCAGGAAAAATTAGTCTTTTTTTGATGGGCCTGTTGTCAACTTTTTTTGGGGTTTTGTTTTGTTTTTCTTTTCTGGCAGCAATAGCCTTGACAAGGTCCTTTTAATCCTTTCTGTCCAATTAAAAAGTTTGCAGTGACACTACAGCATAAAGCAAAATGTCCCGGAGCTGACACAGGCTGGTCTCATTGCCCCCACTCTTTTGTTTGTTTTTTAACCATTTATGGATGGCTCTCGAAGTACCCAATTACTCTATTTTTAAAAGCGCTGGGCCTGGGATTAATTTCACTAACAGCAGAGAAATCTACTCCAGAAGGGAATTCTGAATTTTTGACAGTGCCGTCAAATTAATTGTCATGATTTGCACCAGCTGCAATAGTGTCCACTCCATACATAAGATGCTGAAGTAAGAGGCTACATGCTCCTGTAGAGATTTCAGCAGGAAAGTAGAAACTAAAAAGGAAGTGAAATTTCCTTGTAGTTTTAGGCGCCTAACCTGATGGCAGCTCCCTCTCCATTAAGCAGGATGTGAGGTGAAGGATTGTCCTCTCTCAATGTTCTTGTCTTCTCCCTGCCTCAGTGGGACCTTGCTTGCTTCTTCAACCAGCTAGAACTGCTGTGTCCAGCTCCAAGGAGTAGACCAGGACTTGAGCCAGGCAGTGAGTGCTCTCCTTAGCCTTCCTCATCGTCATGGTCATCCCAGGATGGTGATACCCACAGGTACTCAGCTGCTCTGCCATTGATGGGGGCCAGAGGTGGCAGGTGTGGGGGTGAAGCTGGCTGCCTGTGTGGAGAGCCTGCAAGAAGCAACAGCATCCCTGCCCTGTGCGAGAGCCAAAGCTGTGGCCTAAATCTGCTGCTGTACAGGGGAAAAAAATCCCTATACAATATAAAGAAATAAATACAGATATCAACACCAATAATCCCATCACTTTTGTGTTAACGGCTTGATAACATATCTGCTTATAACTCACTCACTGCACTAAATTTTCTGCTTTATAGTAACTATCATATTCCTGTCAGCAGAACGAAATATTTAATCATCTGGGGAGATGAATCATGAAAAGCTGTTTTGGGGAGATATTTTTAAATGGACAATCTGTTGTGATTTAATTTTGAGCACTCGCTGTTTCCCTCTTCTCTCAGGAGGGGCCCTGCAAGCCTAGGACCATACAGATTCTTGCTCTGTGTGGCTTGCTGTCTCCCTTGCAGGTGAACAATGTAACCTACAGGGTTTTAAGGTCATTTCTGACAAGACCAAGGCAGGATGATGCAGTCTGCTCAGGGTTTGGCTGGAAACTACTAATCCTCCAGTTACACTTCTCCAGTTTGGTATCCGAGTCCATAAACCTGCCCAGAGTTCAGACACAGTGTCAGACAAAGGTTGCACCTGTATTTCGCTCTGTCTTGATCATTAATGCTCTTGAGTCCCTCCTATCTCAGGCTGAGCCACAGTCCAGCTGTGGTGCTGCTGCATTCCCACCAATGTGCAAAGTGCTGCTGTTCTCAGCCTCTTCATACTACCAGCAGTTCCCATTTTTACAATGATAAATTTTCTCCAGCATGATGTAAAATTCAAATCAGGTTTTATGAAATGAACCTCTAAGGAAAAAGGATCATTATTAAAGAGCTTCATTAGTGCTTTGCAGTCTTAATTATGATAATTATATTTTTGTAGCTAATATAACTCAACTTCTGCTTTTAAATCCCATTAAAGAGCATTTTTATTCCTTCTCCTACTGGCCCAACAAAACCATAATGTTGAACTTTATATTTACACTGGGCACTATTTTTAATAAAAATGATGCATTGTTTACTTAGGATTTCCATTCCTTTTAATCTGCACTTCGAAGGTGCACCTTCTCCGAAGATATAGGAAATAAAGAAGAGTAAAGATGAATTCAGCAGCTTGGGCTTGATTTCCTTTCTTGGCAATGAGAGGGGACAGTCCCTGCATCAGGTTGATAGCTGCCTGTCAATACTGATTGCTGCCAGAGAAGCCTACTGTTGTGGTTTGAACTAAATTAGAGCCAGTTTTCTGACTCTTAACTCAGTCACTCGAAGTGACTTCATTTTCTGAAAGTTAACTGCATGATTTTGAGACAGCGTTCCTTTCTAGAATAATGCAGGGCATTGGTATGCAAAAAGGCCAATACTTATCCCTATAGTGACCAAGGCCATCCCCCAGCTGGCAGAAAAGGACCACACTTCCAAGGAGGGGCAGACAGGACAGGTGAGTGACCTCAAACTGACCAACAGGGTATTCCATCCCATATACATCATACTCTGCATAAAATGAGAGACCATGAGGGTCTTATACTTCTTCTACAATGGCCAACATCCAGTGAGGACATCGTCTATCTGGTTACTCCTGATCCCAGATCTGTGTGTTCCTGAATCCAGTTCCTGAGTCCAGCTCCTTTGTAGCTGCGGACCCATTCCGCTCTACAGTGTTTGCGGTGATATATAGTCATTGATAGGTAGGGGTGGGGCATGATCTCCTATATCTGCATATATTTTATTACTTTACAATTGTTTGCATCAGTAATAATAATAATAATAATAATAATAATAATTCATTAAAGCTGTAGTTTTAAAGTCCAACCCACAAATCTTTTTCTTCTCATTTCCCTTTCCCTGGGGGTGGATGGGGAGGGATTTGGGAGTCCCATTGCATAGTTTTAGCTGCCAAAATTAGCTAGGTCAGTGCTAAATTGTGACACCTATGCGACCACTGCTTCCTTGGAGGCACAGATTTAAAACCTTTTTCCTGAACAGCCCAAGGGCTGAGCTGCACGTGCTCTAGGTTCTCATGTGGACTTCAACAGGATGGTGCACATCATGGGAACAGGCAGAGGATGCGATCCATTGCATGAGAAAGAGACTTATCAAAGGGAGGAGTGCGGGTAGTTGCTATAGGACTGCATTGCCATATCAGAGTAGTCCCGTGGGTGAGTGGAAAATCAAGGGGTCACAAGAGCCATGCTGCTGTGGCCAGATGCGTGGCAGCAAGGAGTGGAAGCCTACCAGCATCCTACCACAGCCAACCCACCACATCAACACTTCGAATGGCCCTGCTGCAAGCAGGCAGCAGACACCACCCTGTCCGCGCCTGCCCTGCATTATGTACTTCAACTGCATGCTCTAAAAATGGGTCACTTCTTCCAACGAAGCAGCTGGCACTGGCCAACATCAGCCAGGTAGATGTACTGCAGGGGTATGATTTCAAATAGGTCTGATGCAACTGTTTCCTTATCTTTAGGTTGTAATCGATGGTCAGGACCAGGGCAAAAGGTGGAAGTTGTGGTAAAAGGTCAAAAGAAATCTCAGTAAAAAAAGAAATGCCTGCGTTCACAGACTATTCACCCGGTATGTGAGCAGAAAACACTACCAGCTACCGGAAATCTTGAAAAGTGCCAGCAAGTGATGCCAGTAGAAACGGTCTTTTCTGAGTACAGTTTAGAATCCTTGATAGAGTAGAATTTGCTGCTTTGTCCTACATTGTAAACCACTCGCCACCACCCAGATGCAACGGACTAGTGGAAGTTTTTCATGACTCTGCTTGGGGCCAAATATTTTACAGTTACTAAGACAGAGAGTAAAAGATCAAAGAGAGAAGAGCACACAAATTTAGATATCTCAATAAAGAAATTAAAACAATAAAGCATACATTGAATATTATCTGCCCATTAATCTCTGGAGTAAATTCAGAAAACTAATTAAAAGCTTCTACATAGATAAATGATAAGCTTCTTTATTCAATGAGCTCAACGTATGAACAAACAGAGGTTTGTGTTGATATCATCGTTATTAGCAATTGCATTAAAGCAAATTATTTTTGCTATGCTATTGGGAATACACTGATTTGAAAAACAAAATGTTAAGAGATGAAAAATTCAAATATTTACAGTACTGAGCATATCACGTTTCCTGTTTTTTTAAAATTTATTTCAGGTAAAGATAACTCATATAGGTCATCACAACATTAAAAAATAAGACATGAAGAAGAGAAAACAAACCCAAAGCCTCTACAGAAGCAGGAAAAATCTCTGCAGAATTATTCTCCAGTGGAAGTCCAGCGTTAGTGGGCAATATCACCTTCTCACATGTGAAACTCTTTGATTCATCAGTTCTTACTGCACTTCATGTCCCTTTTTCTGCTACTGGCTTCCACACTTGCAGGGGATTTTATCTGAATTTTATAGTAAGGTTTTGTCTCCTCAACCGTAATTGACAGATGTCCTATTTTTGTGGTGCAACACCACTGTCTTGTGTGACATGGTACGGCGGTGCTGCATGCGGAGCTTGTGAAGCAGTCAGCCGTCCTCTCCCTTGGTGATCATGGAACAGCCCCTGTTCCAGGCATCCCTTTAGATGGGTACACCTTGAAAAGGTAGATCCCAAAGAACACCTAAGATAACAAATTTTACAGCTTAAGCTGTGCATTCAAATGCAGAGCCTGAAATAATTAATTTCAATATGCAGTTGCTCCTGAGTATGATCATTTAGGATCAATTAAAACCGATCTGGCTCCAGAATTCCTAGGATATCCTCCTAGGGATCCTACATAAGGAAATAATTAGAAAAACTCCATTTTTAAATTCCATAGAGCATTCCAGTGACCCGGGCCTGATTAGCATAAAACCAACTTTAAATGGACAAAATGGAGGAATGAAAGAGAACTGTAATTGGTTTTGTTTGTATTTTTTATTCATATACCAGCATCTTCCTACTTAATATTGTACATTAAATTCTCCCTATTGACCAAAATGAAAAAGAGATTTCAAAAAGTCTCAGGCTAATGTTCTCTTGAATATGGACTAAATGCAGGATATAGTCCACAGAGTGTAAAGTGGACTTAAATTTTAGCATACTCACTCAGCTGTGGCATTTCAGAAATAGAGAAGTCATTAAAAGCCCCATAGTGAAATATCAAATTATGCCTCTGCCAGATATTAACTTCGAAATGAAAGAATAGAGATACTCTGAAAACCACAGTGAAATACTGATGTGCTGATCCACCTTGTGCTTATGTACTGTGCGAGTAAAAACTGCGAAATAATATATCTCTTCTGTGTCAAATGATATTGGTAGGAAAGCATCTTTTGGCTATGATGGGTGCTGCTTTCCATTCTGAATGCGCATTTTTCTTCTCCACTTGCAAGAAAATTTGCTGTCAGAATGTCAAACTGACTTGCTATTTTATTTGCCATCTGTGTCAAATATTCACACAGACACACTAAGTATGTGTCTACGACCCAAACGACCAGAGTTGTTGCACACTGTTACCTATCTTTCATAATTACCAGGGTAAATCTAGGAAGGAGGGGAAAAACCATAATTTTAGATCTCTTCTCATGCTTAATCACATTTCAGTTCAAATGCATTGTCATGGACATTACTGAAGCACCGCATATGGAAATATAGGACTTCATCCTCAATGCACCATGAATTTTGCAGATAATCTGTAAAATCAGGATTAACTATCCTGCAGAAAAGTCCTTTACACCCTATCTATTCTATAGCCACTGCTGTGACCGCAGCTTTTGTAGGCATATCTGATCTGGCTTTGAACTAGTGAAGCATCAATGCAGCTCAGTGCAGGTTTGCTAGTTGACATATTTTACCCAGTGTCACCAAAAAGAGGTTGTTTAGGGCAGCTTGATTTAGTGGTGGGGAGGAAAAAAGAGAAAGAGGAGGAAAGAAAGACAAGCAGTTGGCATGGAGCTGAAGCTGGTGTCAAGTCAGGTTGCCTTGGCTCCTGTAGCTCACAGTCTCGTGTGGAGCATTCGGCAGAGGTAAATTACAGGACTATGGGTTGAGATGGAGAAAAAAGGGAAAGTCCCATGTCTTGTTTCTAAAATCCAAACAAACAAACAAAAAGACATCTTGAAGGCAATTTTGGGGAACCCAGGAAAAAAAGCTGTTGTTACAGGGTGGATTGGGATCACAGAGCTGCTATTGCTGCTCCTTGGCTGGTGGGTTCAAAGCAGTCTCAAGGATGGCTGTAGAAACTTTGGTGTCTGCAGAAAAGCTGCTAATTTACAGAAACTGTGCCAAACGTAGTATAAAATCTGATATCACAGCACTTCATTTTAAATGACTTATACTTCAGCCTACTGGCGTACTATTTTGGGAGTATTTGGGCCTAGAGATTTTTGCTTTTAAACAGAAAAATATTTGGTTCCCTGTGGATGTTTTCTTCCCCCTCATCCTTCTTCCTTTAGATACTTCAAAAGGCAAGCTCCTGAGAAAACTTTTCTGCTGGTTCCTATTGTTTCCTGCTTCAAGTGAAAAAAGTACATGATGTTAAATCTGAACACCAAGACTTTGTGAATGTGTAAACTTCAGAACTCTAAACCTTTCAGTCTGTGCCAATGTAAACCATCTAAAGTGCAGAGAATTAAGTATGCTTTATCCTCTCTGACCATGACTGAACATGTTCCAGTTCTCCTAAAATCTGCAGCAGGGCGTCTCTCCAGTCCTGCAAAGCAGAATGGAGCTTTTTCAAACGGGCATGAGAAAAACAGAGTACTCTTCATCCAAATCTCATTCCTCTCTGAAAATTCTCACCTTGCTGTTCCTAATCACCTCACTCTCAAGGACACAGGGCAGGAAATAGTAAAATGCACCTGGTCTAAGTGAAATGCTCCATATTCCCTAAATTCCTGAGCAAATTGCATAGAAATTTTAAGAAGCACTTTTGCAGCACGCATTGGGATCTATGTCACCCACCCGTTTTGATGTTGTTCCATTAATGTCTAGCTGACCTGCTTTCTAGAAAAATAGGTACCTCAGTCCAACCGCTGGAAGCCAAAAGAGTTAAGATGTGCATTTTGGGAAGCCACCTATGGGTTTTCTGTCCCTCAGGCAGCCACACCCTCTCCTGATCTGCTTACCCTCTGCCCATGGCATCCTGGGCCAGGACCTTCCACCCTCCAGAGAAACCAACAACGCACCCTACTGCCTTCTTCGAGTACAAGCACATACCATACCTGCTACCCTTCCTTGTACAGGATCCAGCGTCCAGACCAGGGCTACACTGCCTTAAATGACAACTTATGCATTGCAGTGATAGGACGAGGGGCAATGGGTATAAACTGGAGAGGGGCAGATAGGCTAGACATAACGAGGAATTTCTTCACCATGAGGGAGGTGAGGCTCTGGCACAGGTTGCCCAGGGAGATTGTGGCTGCCCCATCCGTGGAGGTGTTCAAGGCCAGTTTGGATGGGGCCTTGGTCAGCCTGATCTAGTGGGAGGTGTCCCTGCCCATGGCAGGGGAGTTGGAACTGGATGATCTTTAAGTTCCCTTCCAACCCAAACTATTCTATGATTCTGTGATTCTACGATTCTATGATTCTATGATTCCATGAAGTGTGTATCTGAGTGCTCTGTTACCAGTCAAAGCCTGATGTATATGTTCACCGTGAGGAACTAGAGTTTGGCTGTCCTTGCCTGGGTGGCCAAAAGGCTTTAAGCTGACTTTGGTCAAGGGAAGCTGGAACAGAAAGCCATCAAAAGGCCAGTATTCCTTAGATTTGCCCTTATTTCTTTATCACTAGGAAATACTTTAGTGGAATGAAAGACAATGCAGTTGCAGCAGTGCTTTAGTTGGTCCACTGTCTAATTCCAGGCTATTTTAAAGCTAACATTATCCTGTGAAATAATGAGGAGTCTTAAACTATACTGTGAAGCATGCAGTAAATTTATAGTTGGCTAAAGAGCGAGGAGTGAAATGTGAGAGAATGTTTTTCCTGATATATTTTCTTTCTCCCTCTTCATAGAAATATTGATGTGAAGGATAGTAATACTGCTATCCTTCTTTTGACCCACATGGATATAAAGATACATTACTTGCATCAGTCCAGGAGACAGTTCTCTCAATCTTGCTTCCTCTGCAAATGCAGTTATCTTGCTCTGGCACTTTACAAAATCCTCTAAATTACTATTAAATTAAATACTTTTAATTTATGGAGGATTTTAGCAGAACTCAAATTTCTGTGCCATTAATTATCAAGTATTTTACTGACTCTGGGAAAAAACATTAATAAATCAATCTAAATGAACTCCTACCTTCTTCTATGAACTGGGTGTCATCAGTCACACTCTAACCTGAGAAGGTTATATTTCCCTTGGATTCATCATTAATCTCATTTTGAATTGAGTATTTCTGGGTAAGCTCAGGGCAACATTTTCAAATATGTTTTTGTTAAGTGAGTGACAGTAGTATATTTAGCTGCCTGAATATGTCGATGGATTTTCAGAGGTCTTCCGTGATTTGAAACAATTCCTCTTTTGCAGTGTTAAGGTTGGTTTGTTTCTTTCTTTGCTTTTTTTTTTTTTCTTTTTTTTTTCCCAGAAACAGTAATTACACTGGTTATCTTTCAGATAAAATATGATTTCCAGCATATCTTTAGACACAGTGGAACTCTGGGAAAACATTGGTGGAAACACAGGTAATAATAAATCACTGGAACTGAAGGACATCTGGGTGCTTGGAAGAGTATTTAGGCAAATGAGTAAATATGGACTTAAGTGCTAACTTCTCACCATTCAAAATTGAAAATGTCGACCTTGATATGTAGTGTTGGTCTTTAGTGTGCCTTCACATGGCAAAAAGATCTGCAGGGATCCAATACAGATAAGTTGTGTACCAAAGCACGGTCTAATGAGGACTGTAGTAGAAGAGCAGGCAGATGAGATATTTCAGGTGCTGACAACGCTACCAAGAGCATTCTTATTACTACCTCAAAACAGTGTTACCCCAGAGTGAAAAACCAAGGATGTTATTTCACAGACCAGTCAATAAAAGTAAATGTTCCCATTTGAACAGTGTTTCATTCTCCATTTGCCAAACCCAACACAAATCTTGGCAAAGGAAGGTATTTCATGAAGTTATGTGGACTGACTTAATGTATTAATCTACACAGTGACACAGATTATTAGAAACTCAATGATATGTGGAATGTTTTATGATGTGCTTTCACGCTGATAAATAGCTAATCACCATATATTTGCAACAACGGAGCATTACCGGGAGCAGTGATATGTGTTCTGAAAAACACTATCAGTCCTTTTACGCCCTCTGCATAATGCCCTATCATGTGCAGTGTTTAACTTTGCATCTTGCTTTCAAAAACACACATAAAAAAAAATTATTATGAGAACACTAACATTTGTCAAAGCCTCCTTTCTGGTCTTTCATGTTGTTGTTTTTAAGTGCATTATGTGCCATTCGACAGCTGGTAATTGCATGTGTATTGAATTAAAGCATTTTTTTTAATTATCAAAGTCAAACTCTCTTTTAGCAGAACGAATTACTTTTTTTCATAAGAAAAAAACATCGGTACTGGACTTCAGATACAGAATTAGACCTTATGCAGTCTGTCCTCAGGGTTATTTTCTGCTGCTCTTTTATAGAAATATTGAAAGGTTCTAACTTGCCTATCACCCAGAAAAAAAAAAAAAAGATAATAAATCTCCCAATGGCTAGCACATCTCCTAAATTCATAGCTAGCTTTCAGCTATCTTCTGTTGCATTCCAATTCCCTGGCTGCAAGGATGATTTTCAATTGTACAGATAAGCAATAACAGGCTGGGCAAAGCTTGGATGAGAAAGCTTGAAAGAAAATCCAGGTGCTGCTAGGAATTACACTGTGTGCGCCATGCATTGCAATCTATCTTTGAGTCAATGGTGAGGTATATTAAGAAGACTCCCTGGGAAACAGAGGCTCTCTGACCCTTTCCCCTGTATTATCCTTTTCACAGATGCAGACGTTTTTCCTTCTCTAGTCTACTCATGAGGAACTAAACTGCAGACTGAAGCAGTCACTGTCATGTGGAAACCATAGGAAAAAAAAAAAAAAAGAGAAGGATCATAGGTTGCCATCCCAAAGAGATGTTCAAAAAAAGACTGAAGCTTTGTGCCAAGTTTCAGGAGAGAGAGGGTTCTCCTTCTGTCTTGAACCCTTATCACCACAAGCCAAATCTCTGACCTGTTGCTCTCATCATGTATTCAAAGACATCTGCCATTTCCTTACTCTTAAACTATCAAACCAATTATCTTGGGCTTAGTCTGGATCTTGTCTCTCTCCAGATTGCATGAAGCTATTTAACCTTCCCTCCTAACTGCTCACATCTTCCCTAAGAACTGTCTCCTCCTACGGCACTGCCCATTGAGCTGTGGTGCTGGGGAAATTCCGTTCACCTACTGGCATCCTCCAGCATTTCAGCTGGGATAGAAAAATGAGGGCAGTCTCTGTTCTCACTCACATCAGTGAGGAATGACAGTAAGCCCTTTGAAATGAGTGGGGCTGAAGCTCTGTAAAACTGACCTGGAATTGTGACCTAGCACTATACGCTGAGCTGCTAAAGTGGAGCTGGGACGAGTGAGTGCAGCAGCTTCTTCTCTTTTATAAAGAGGTTTCCTGCTAACGTGGAGCCACGGTTTGGACGAGCCACTGCTCTGCACAGCTCCAGCCGCACTGCATGCTGTAGATGGGACAGTCAGAATTTAGTTAAAGATGATTTTTTTGGTTAAATTTGTTGTGCAGTAGCCTGAACAAAGAAACTCTCTGCAGAGCTGAAGAATGTAATATTGTGTTTTGATTCCTCTGTGCCTCAATATTCTGTAGACATGCCATAGCTTTCCCTCATATCGAGCAATTTAGTCCTTCCAGACAGGCACTATCACAAAATCCAACATTAAGACTTAATTCAACTCAAATTTAACACTGTAAAAAAAAAAAATGCATTTAGAAAAATATCACTGATGTGTCATCTCATGCATTTTCACTATTCTGCCAGTTTACATGAAAGAAAATGCTAGTCCACGCCAGTTGCTTCATGTCGTTTTTACTCTAAGACCTGCCGTTCTTTTTGCAGCTGTGCACTAAAATGGGTTTTCTCTGAGGCATAATAAAAATATCACAGTAGAGACATGCATCATCTTTTGGAAGCCATGTTATGTGATGAAATTTTTCATGGTACACTTAGTTTGCATTTGTCCAAAGTAACTGAAAGTGAGAATGCACACTGACCTGCTCCAGAGCAATCGTATTAGCCACCAAAAATGCAGAAGATCACATGCGTCAATTTGACTCTGTGCAGCACAGTGTTTATTATTTCTGCAATAAACTGTAGAAGAAAATAAAGTGTGAGAGCATTTCATTCATGTCTGGCCCTTCTATTGCCACGGTATTACTTAACAGGAGAATTAAATATAGGGATATACACAGAGGGGTTTTTCCTGTTTGGCCATGTCTGTATTACCAACCACTTTCTGGTTATTTTAGTCAAAACCTCTACAACCTTTTTGAGTAGAGCATGTTTACCTCTTGCTCCTGCTTCCAGGCTTAGCCTAGCTACTGTTAAACTGCTTTGATTTCAATGTGACAACATGAGATACTGGCTCAGGACCTTGACGCATACTTGAGGGGTATCTGCTTTTCTACAAATGGAGGGAACAATTGATGCAATTTCTCTGCAGTACAGCTTTTGTTCATTAATAAATTAATTTCTACAAAAACTGAGGGTGATGGGAGGAAACAGGATCATGCACACATTTATACATTCCTTGATGCCAAAATTTGGGGATCTGATGCTAATTAAAGCCCTGGCTGTAATCAGGATTTTCCGAGAAGCAGACACTCCTTGCTATGTAAAGAGAAGCTTAGGATTGTTATAGTACTAGAAATAATAGCATGATGGCAGATCTTCGTGTGGTGTTGAAAGATTCATGATAATTACTGGCCTCTACCCAAGGACAATCATGAAGAATTTGGGGAATTAGTGCCCTCTTCAAGGAAAAAGTCGCTGTCTGCCCTGGGATGATGTGGATTTTATATACGGTTCTTTTGTTACTAAGATTACACAAGCTTTCCAGCCTTGTCTTTGAAAAAATATTAAAAGATTTTAAATGGGCTTTACCCTAGAGAGACAGAATCCAAAATTCTGTTACACAAATAAAATGATGAATGGAATGCCTATATATCATTTATTTCCTCTTGGAATTGGTGACCTTCCATCAATCATTAGTTTCCTTCACACTCCCTCACTTGTGAATTATAAGTTAATCAAGAGTACAATGGAAACAATGCATCCATAGCCTGCTCACTACATTCATCTATCTCCTCAGGGTGGATTATGGATGTTAAAATTGTAATGAGCTTTCTTTTAGTCCAGTTTTGACCTCAATTCTGACTTTACCAGCAAAAAATTTCTCATGTGAGTTCCACTAAGGTGTATTTGGAAAATATGCTGGGATCTGGGAAAGAGGATTGTGAACCAGTAGTAGTCAAAAAAAGTAAGAGCATCTCCTTGCTTTTTACTGCTCCATTTTAGGGGAGTAGGGTGCATGGAAAATAATTGCGTCTGAGAAAGTTTACATTCTTTTTTTTTTTCACTTGGCCTCAAAGGGATTAATGCCTAACTATTTCTGAAACGCTGGTTATTTCTAAAGATTCTCAGTCCCAGAATTTACAAACCTGATATTATTGCCACATGTGATGAGAGGAGAGGTTATAGGAGAGATTGCCTGCACTGTGCTGACATGCCACCTCCTGAAGTCTGGTCCTGGTTTTGCTGCACTGAATGAGTTTGAATGACTATTTCACACTTATCAGTGCAGAGGAATGAGTATTTTAGCATATTGCTTTGTTTTACAGAGCCTGAGCTTAGTCTGTGGGACTTCTCCTCAAAGGGAATGTAATGTATCCATTCGAAATATTTATTTTCAAAACATACAGATGCACAACAGCAGTGAATGGAACACCAGGAAAAATTATTCCCTCACAGCTGATAATACTAGTGGTAACAACAAAGGAATTATTCTCATTATAAAGAAGAGTTGATCTGAAAGGTAAAGAGAGGTGGTAATTAATTTCCTTTAATAGTCACACTGGGATCTCCTGTAGTGTGCGCTCTGATGTTAATAATATATTTTCCCCCCTATAATTAATGTTCATGTTCAGTTCCTGGGGGACTCTTCTCCACTATCCTCAGCATTGTCATTACTTAAGCATGCACAAGCAACTTTAGCACCTCAGTCGCTGCAGTAACTAATCCAAGCACTGCTTCCATTGCCTGTATCTTCTCTCCTGCCAGATGGGTGGCAAATGCCATCACTGGAATACGTAGCTTCAGGAGAGCTGGGAAATAAGGTATTTTGTCCCATTCTGGAGGAATGCAAAGTTTTAAAAACAGCAAGATAGTACAAGGAGTTTGTGAGCCCCTTCCACCTTGTCCTGCTCTCTGAAGTTCGTGATTCAGGGACGGGGAGGTGGAGGCTGACTCCTCAGGGACCTTATTGAAGGTGTCAGACCTACTTGGCAGCACAAGGCTGTGCCACAGTAGAGCAGATAGGGAAGCCCTCGGATTTCAGAGCAACCTGTGGCCCTCATGCCAGCCACTGAGGGCATGAGCAGAGAATGAAGGCAGGACACATGCAGCGTGGCCTGGGCTCCTTCTGGCTGGCAGTCCCTGGTGTAAATCAAAGCCTGTTTGAAATAGCTGTCTTATGCACCAGAGACCAATCAAAACCTGAATTACTCTAAGATGCTCTGACTAAACTAAGCTGAGTGCTCCTTAGCTACAAACACAGACGTGACTCTTCTTGGAAAGGAACAAATCTGAGAGATGACTTGTTCCTTAACAGAAAGAGCAGAAAAGCAAAAAGCTCAAGAAGGAATAGGAAATGAACTGCTGTGATGTTGCACCACTTCCCCTGGAGTTTTGTACTTTTTTTTTTTTTAAATTTAGGATTCCGGCAGGACAAAGGTGCTGCAGAAGCAATTGTTTCCACTTTACTGCTAAATTTACTTTAGCCTGCATTGCAATACTGACATGCATTCAGAAGATTAGGGACGATGACTCTTAACAGACAAGTCAGAGGAGGGAACACAGCAAAAAGCTCAAATGCATTCTGTTTCATATTTCTGCAAGCAGAAATACACGCTTAGGGTTACACAATATTGCATTAAGACTTAAGTCACACAAATGCAAATGTATTTTTTTTCTTTTAAAGTATGTTATCTTGAACAATTGGGAAAAAAGTTCCCAGAAGTGCTTTATTTCCCTCTGCTCCACCCCTCATGGCTGCCACCACTGCCCAGTCCAAATGAGCACCCCCACTCCAGCACGTTCAGCCTTCCAGCTTTTCCCATGTATACCAGCAGGTCGTCCTTTGCTCCAATTTGGAAACTTTTGCTTTGGCATTACTAAAATGGGATGGCTACATCACAGCAGCAACAATACGCACCTATGACAGAAACTTTCAGGGCTGAGAAATCAGTTTGGGGAACTGGTGGCCCGGCTCTTTGCTTTAGTATGTGCACTTTGGATTGCAAAGGCTTTTTTCTGGAGCAGCAGGGAAAACTAAAGAAACCTTGAGACACACTTTACAGAATCGTAGAATGACCTGAGGTTGAACGGACCAACAAGGATCATCAAGTCCAACTCCTATCCCTGCATTAGACAATCCCAAAATTTATACCATGTGTCTGAGGGTGTTGTCCAAATGCTTCTTGAATACTGTTAGGCTTGGTGCAGTGACTACTTCCCTGTGGAGCCTATTCCAGTGCTCTGAGTGAAGAATCTTTTCCTAATATCCAATCTAAACCTCCCCTGGCACATCTTCCTGCCATTCTCTTGGGTCCTATCATTGGTCACTGAGGAGAAGAGATCAGCTTCTCCTCCTTTCCCTGTGAGGAAGCCATAAACTGCTATGAGATGTGCCTCCAGTCAAGTCTCCTCCAGGCTGAACAGGCTGAGTGACTTTAGCTGCTCCTCATATAATTTCCCCTCTAGATCCTTCATTAACTTTGTGTCCCTCCTTGGGACACTCTCCAGTAGCTTGATACCCTTTATATACTGCAGTGCCCAAAACTGCCCACAATAGTCAAGGTGGGGCTGTAGCTATGCAGAGTAAAGCAGGACAATCAACTCCCTCCAACGGCTAGAAATGCCCAGGACACGGTTTGCCCTCTTGGCTGCTGAGGCACACTGTTGACTCGTGATCAACTTGCCACCAACCAGAACCCCCAAATCTCTTTCTGCAGGGCTGCTCTCCAGCCTCTCACTCCCCAGTCTTTATGTATATCCAGGGTTGCTGTGTCCCAGGTGCAAAATCTGACACTTGCTTGTTAAAATTTCAAGAGGTTGGTGATTGCGTAGGTCTCAAACTTGCCTAGATCCCTCTGCAGGGACTCTTTGCCCTCAAAAGTGTCAACAAATCCTCCCAATTTTGTGTCATCTGTGAACTTGGTTAGTAAAACTTTAAGTCCTGTATCCAGGTCATTTATGAAGATATTAAAGAGTACTGGTCCTAAGATGGATCCCTGTCGAACCCACTGGTGACTGATTGCCAGACCAATGTAACCCCATTCACTATGACCCTTTGAGCCTGATGCATGAGCCAACTGTTCACCAACTGCATTATGTGTTTCTCAATGCTGCACGCTGGACATTTTGTTTAGGAGGATACTGTGAGAGACAGTATCAAAGGCTCTGCTGAAATCCAGAAAGATTATATCAGCTGGTTTTCCTTGGTCAGCTAGGTGGGTAACCTTGTGATAGGAGGAAATTAAGTTTTTCAGGCAGGATATTGCCTTTAGAAACCTGTACTGGCTGGGACCAATGACTGTGTTGTTGTTCGAGTGTTTTTCGGTAGCTCCCATAATAATCTTCTCCATAATCTTACCTGTAGTCCCTGGGGTCATCCCTGCTGCCCTTCCTGAAAACTGGGACAACATTTTCCAGTTTTCAGTCAACTGGTACCTCTCCAGATTCCCAAGAGCATTGAAAAATCATTGAGAGAGGTCTTCCTATGACATCAGCCAGCTCTTTAAGTACCCTTGGATGAATCCCATCAGGCCTTATCAACTTATAGGGATCCAGCTGGAGCAGCAAATCCCACACAAGTTTGGGGTTGATTGGGCGTTTACCATTTGCACAGTCTTGGTTCTCTAGCCCAGGGCTCAGAGATGGGGTAGGAGGGGGACCGAACCCATCATCAGTATTGAAGGCAGAGGCAAAAAAAACATTAAATATCTCCACTTTGTCTATATCCCTGTTTATGAGGTGTCCACGATCATCAGGTAATGAGCCAACATTATTTCTGGCCTGCCTTTTGTTGTTAACACATTTTTAAAAGGCTTTTTTATTATCCTTCCAAGTGCTGGCCAGCTTCAACTCTAATTGAGCTTTGGCTGCACTAATTTCTGCCCTCCAGTGGTGAACAGCATCCCTGTAGTCACCTGTCCTTGTTTCCACTGGCCATACACCATCCTTTTATGCCTCAGTTTGAGTAGAAGATCCCTGCTCAGCCAGGCTGACCTTCTGTCTTGCCTGCTTGACTTCTGGCATTTGGGAATTGCCTGGTCCTGTGCTCTTAGGAGGTGGTATTTAGAAAGTGACCAGCACCGAAGGACTCCAACACCTTGAAAAGCTTTTTCCCAAGGGACCTTATTAAGCGGTTCTCTGAGCAACCCGAAGTCTGCTTTCCTCGTATCCAGAGTTGAGATCTTGCCGTCAGTTTTCCTTCTGTCACCATATATGTTGAACTTGACTGCTTTGTGGTCGCTGTGACCAACGCAGCCTCTAGTTGCCTCTTCACCCACAAGACCCTCTCTGTTAACTAGCAATAAATCAGGGAAGTCACCTTTCCTGATCAGTTCCCTCAGCACCTGTGCCATGAAATTATCATCCAGAGAGTTCAGGAATCTTCTGGACCTATTTGTACCAGGTGTGTGTGACTTCTAGTTGACATCCAGCAAACTGTCATCCCCTATGAGGACAAGGGCAGATGACTTGGAGGCATCACTTTGCTCCTTAAAGAATAACTCATCAGTGTCAGCATTCTGGTTGGGTGACCTATAGCCGACTCCCATGATGACATCTGCTTTAATTGTCTGTCTCTTAATCCTTACTCAGAGGCTCTCAACTATGCCATCACCAACTGCAAGTTTCACACATTGCAGCCCCTCTGCTTCATACAATGCTAACCCCCCCTTGCCTGCCTTGCCCATCCCTCCTGAAGAGCCTGTAATGACCTATCATGGCAAACCAGTCACAGGTCTTATCCCACCAAGTTTCACTAATGTCAATGTCATATCTTCAGGACTGGGCCAAGGCTCCCAGCTCCTCCTGCTTATTCCTCATGCTGTGTGCGTTCATATAAAAACACTTTGAGGGTGGTTCGTTGTGGCCATCTCCTCATGGAGCAGTCTGAACCTCGCTAGGATGCGGCTCCTCAGACTTTGTCATGCCTTCCCACTGCTCATCCCTGACTAGCCTGCTATTGCCCCTTCCCCCCCATCAAACCTAGTGCAAAGTCCTATCAATCAGCCCCGCCAGCTCTTGGGCAAAAAACCTTTTCCCCTTCTGTAAGAGGTGGATGCCAAGAGACGCCAGTAGACCTAATGATGAATAGACCATCCCATCCCATGGTCAAACCCCCCAAAAGTTCCCAGGGCTTGGAAATCCCTTTTGATTGCTTTAGGATTTCTCTGCTATCTCTTCAGTGCCTACATGAAAAAACACTATTGCGTAATACACCGAGGGCATTATCAGACTAGGGAGTTTTTTGGTTCTATCTCTTACCCTGGCTCCAGGGAGGCATCAGACTTCTCTGCAGGTTGTATCAGAAATTCTGTGTCCAGCGGATAAGAGTGATTGTACCCCTGTACTCAGCACCAGTGAGGCCACACCTTGAATATTGTGTTCAGTTCTGGGCCCCTCGCTACAAGAAGGACATTGAGGTCCATGAGCGTGTCCAGAGAAGAGCAGCAAAGCTGGTGAAGGGGCTGGAGAACAAGTCTTATGAGGAGTGGCTGAGGGAACTGGGGTTGCTTAGACTGGAGAAAAGGAGGCTGAGGGGAGACCTTATTGCTCTCTACAACTGCCTGAAAGGAGCTTGTAGCGAGGTGGGTGTTCATCTCTCCTCCCAAGTGACAAGTGATAGGACAAGAGGGAATGGCCTCAAGCTGCACTAGGGGAGGATCAGATTGCACATTAGGAAAAAATTCTTTCCTGAAAGGGTTATCAAGCACTGGCACAGGCTGATCGAGTCACCATCCCTGGACATATTGAAAAGCAGATCAGGTGCTTAGGAATATGGTTTAGTAGTGGACAGGTAAGATTGGACTCGATGATTTCAAAGGTCTTTTCCAACCTAGTGATTCTATGATTCTATGATTCTATGAATAGTGAACAAGCAAAAGACAGAAGCAACACCACATCCACAAACTTTCCTCCCTAATTCCACACTTAGTTTACACCTGTGGTCCTGAGTCAAGGATATTTCACTATCTGACTTCTGTTAAAAAAGTATAGCCTAACCAGAGATTTAAATTTTCTGGGAATGTCTTTACATATAAAATGTAACAGATCTTTTTTCACTTTTCTCCCCTTTAAGGGGAAACTGAAACATCTGCAGCTTTCAGTTTAGAACTAGGTTTTATTTACTTCTTTATGAATAAGAACTCTATTATGTCTAATTTTGCTAATGCGTATAGACTTCTGCCAGATATATCTCTGAGAAAAGAGGAAAAAAATCCTGGCTTTTGAACATCATCAAAAATGCCCAATATTAAAGAGAGAGCTGTAACACCCACGAAATACTTGTTGACATTTCTTTCTAGTTGGCATATCTCTCAAGTAGTAAAATGACTAAGTAAATAGCTAAAAAGCTGGAAATAGAGACTACCACCATTACTGGCCCAGTAACAAGAAGATTCCCTAAGATTCAAAGATACAGTATAAGCTGACTTAAGGCATAATGCATAAAGTCATAAAGCACAAACTCCTGTTCCTAGAAGAAATGTTGGAAAATATCATCCATATGCATGATACACCTAACATGGAATAGTGACTTCATAATAACCTAACTGGAAATACATTACTGTATGAAAAACACTTTGAAAGGTGATGTTTCAGCATTTATTTTAAACACTGCACATATTTCTGCTCATTCGGACAAGAGGTGTTCCTCAAATATGTTCAAATCAAGCTTTTCCCAAGTTTTCCAATTTTGCATTTCCTACAGGAAAACAAACAAAAAAAAAGAAGACAGAATGGGGAGTGGAGATGAAGTTTTTATTGAAGTTTTCAGTACCTGTTTTCAGCTCTTCACACCGCTAGGCTTTGCACATTTAAACAAAGGTTAGTGTTCAACACTATTTGTGAACTATGAATTAAGAAGAGGACTGCCAAAGAGATGATTGTGTTTTCTACATGAAAAAAAATCTATATTTTGATTTAAAAAATCCCAAACCCATAGACATTTTATGTCTCTTTCAAACAAATCTAATTCTATGAAATCTCTGGGACACAGGTTTTATGAAAAAACGGAATACATCTTCTCTTTACTGGAACAATTCAGATTTCAGCAAGGGAATGTGGTCCTCTAAGAGGTGGCTCACACCTTTTAATCAGGAAGTTTTTGTGGGCCTTCTCCCTCAAAGTGATAGGACATGCCAAGTTGCCAATCAGACCCATAATTTCCAGTAAGAGAGCCACTAGAGACCAGCTGGTACCATGTCTGTGGGTGCCCTGGTCCAAGGTTTCAAGCAGGGGAATGGTACTGCTAAGTGCAAGCACCAAGGCAGCTCTGTATGCTACACTTAAGCAAACTGAGAAAAATAATACCTTTACATTTCCACTTACACTGAGAATGCATTTCTTTCTCTAAAACAGAAATGATGCCATGGTGCTATTTAAAATACATAGTGGCAGCACAGTGTGCAGCTGCATAGTGATGCAGTTCTCTCATCCACAGGGGAGCCCATGTCCTGAGATATATACACTCTGCTCTTATCGAAGGTTTGCTTCTAATTAGGAAGTAACTGAAGCCCTTTTTTTAACACTTGTATTGCATGGATTTAATGTGCTAATGTGTAAACCTGCCTCAAATATCTAATCCTAAAAATGTTTTACTTTCTTTTTTGGTGCTCTTAAAGTAGCTAGTCCTGATAATTTAACTCCATCAGGCTGAAAGGCACTCAATGAAAAGTCTGGAAGGAATTAATTTAAGTGCTTATCAAAGACTGGTAATATCACTTTCTATTGGTAAGTAAAATGAATGTGTGTGAACTGGAATCAGATACATTGATTAAACTCTATCGTGAAAACACAGCTTGGAGATAAATAGTACTACAATTATTTGCCCAGGAAAATGTGCATCATCCTAATGGAAATGTTCTAATGACCTAGACTATACTAACTGTGTTCCCACTTTCTCTGGGCCCAATTACCAACAGTAGCATTACATATATGCCTGTTTTTTGAGGTGTCCATTTTACAGCGAGGCATCAAGAAACTCAGTCTTTATCCACAGACATTTCTTGAGTCATATGTACAGTTACTGTTGTACTTCTGCATAAAGTACACTAGAAAATAACACATGATGATATTCAGTGCCTGTTCTTGGGCAATAGTTAAAAGGCAAACTAAAATGTGCATACTCTACTGGCATTTTCAAAGGACAGGCTTGATAACTATAAACAATGCTCATGTCTGCTGCTGAGCTGCCTCCCAGAGCATCAGCCTCTGTTAGGGGTTCAAGGCTCAAACACAGCACAGGCTGTCCAGCATGACCACTAACACAAGTCTAGGAATGGTATCGGCTGGTGTCTGACTTCAGAAAAGCTGGAGCTGAAGAGTTCTGGCTGACTCCTCCAAACCGCTGGGCTGTGATTCGGTCTAAGTTTATATTTATTAATTCTGGAGACTTCAGTTGCTCAAGTCTGTTAATGGTATGGCTGGAGCTGAGGTTGGGGCTAAAGACTGATGGGGATGAAAAGCAAGTGTTATTGCTGGGAAGAATAAAGCTTACAAAGCTCAGAAGAGCATAAGCACAGTAAAGCATAACCAGCTGTAGAGCTGGATGGAAATTATGTGCTTTAGGTTATATTAGCCTGGGGTTTAATGGCTTGAGGTAGAACTAGATTTTGGACCCAAAAAGCTGAGTTAATTATTAGATCACACAGGACTTCACTGATGTGCCAACTACAGACAATGGCAAAACCATGACACAGGACTCCCTATGCAAACACAAGGCTATGCCTTAGCCTGGGCCAACATGTAGGCTTCCTCATCACTCACCCTTGTGCAGCATAAACTCTTACCTTCAATTTTCAGATATGGGGAGTCTTTTAGTTGGTACACAGGATTTTTAAAGGGCTATTATTAACTTACTTAAACAAAACTACTCTTGATATACTACTGCCTGGTCTAGTGGGAGGTGTCCCTGTGCATGGCAGGGGGATTGGAACTAGATGATCTTTAAGGTCCCTTCCAACACAAACCGTTCTATGATTCTATGATTTGGAAAGCTTTGATACAAAACCAGGACAAAGTAACCTGAAAACAAGTACGGCTTCATGATCTTGCCAAATATACATGTTCTGTGGAGGCTTATTACACACTGGCTGTGTGCATGTAGAAGCTAATGAGGATTCACATGCAGATAGCTTATGAAGGCAGTAGGCCCACATAAAGAAAGCAGAAAGACAAACCATTTCTTGAGACCCTGTCTCTGCTGCTGAATAGAACATTGTCTGGTTGTGACTTCATCCCTCCAAGGGAATGAGCAAGCAGGATTATTAGTCACTGCTGTGAGGGGTCAAGCAGCTTACAGCCTTCTATGTTTTGTTATATTTATATGTGACATGCTCATTAGCAAAGATTTTTAGGGTTCTCGCCTGTCTTCTGCTGTTGTCTCAATCCCAGAAAACAATAGCTCTCTTGCCGGAACATTACATGTGCTGGGACAAACCCTTTCGTGTCTTGGGTCTTGTACAAGTGTCCACGTTGTGGTGCAAATGACTATGGGCAATGTTAGAAAGCCTTGTGGGCCCACTGAGCTGGACTGAGCACAACTGGCAGCAGAGCAAATGGTTTGTGAATAACCCTGGAGAAGGTTTGGGCTGCGAGAGTATACCAAGGAAGAGGGTTAGTGTTAGAGGTAGGGTTAAAGGACAGGGCAGTTGGGCAGCAGTGGCTTCAGGAATGTTAACGGGTAGATCCTGCAAATTCAGCAGTGCTGGATGATGCCAGCTGGTGTTGGGGATGAAGAGCAAGTAGTTATTTGTACTGTGAGGAATATCATGTGAACTTCTTTTGACAAGAAACTTGGGTTTAGAGATACAACTGAGATAGGAGTCTCACATCTCACTGGATCTCTATGTCTGGGACAAGCTGTGGAAGAATGAGCCAATGACTGAGGATTAATTGTGGCTGTAGATCTGGGGTGCTTCAGTTTCTGCAACATCCTGCCTGAACACCAAAAGGAAAGTAATCTCTAAGTGCCTTGGGGGAACCTGCTACCATCCTAGCACTCTGGTCCTTACAAAATCAAAAACTTAATTAACATCTTCAGATCTCCTTTCCTCTAACCCCAGCCACAATGAATCCCTATCGCTCACTGCAGCCCAACAAGCCCTGCTAGCTGTACCAGCAGGCTGAGCACTTCAGTCACAACTTTTTTCAACCGTAACCACCATACTAAACCTAATCCTATATCTAATTACCTCCTGAAGACTCCTAACAGCTGAAAAAGCAAATGTAAAATATTTGACTCTTGCCTTGTCTCCGTCTCCCCTTACAGATCTTGTGGGATCTAGCAGCAAACTGAATTGCCCATTGCTGTAATTCTTACAACTCACTCCCCACTCCACGTGTACCTTCAGAACTCCTTTACCCATCCTGCAGTAACGCTTAGAGCTTTCGGTACTGTCAACTCTCCCTTCATACTAGCCTTCTGGCCTCATGCAATACAAGAATATTTCTCCTCATTCAGTATTTCCACAACTAGAATTTAACCATAATTCTTATCACAAATACTGTGCAGAAGTTGCCCAGTATCTCCTCCTTTCCTCCATAGCTGGCTGTCCATCTCTGCACCTACATCTTCAAGAGCTGGACTTCAATCAGCAATACATGTAGGTTTTCCTCTCACCATCTAGTATTAAAGTATATCCCAGTGATCCCTTATAGAAATAAAAGTAATTCTCCTGCCTTGTAATTGCTAGGAACAACCCAAATGTTAATCCTAGTTTTATTTTTCTCTACTCCAAGGCCAAGCAGAACGTGGTCTATGTAAAGGACAGGGCTGAGAGGAGCTCAGAGCACAGTATGCTTTATTGTCTTGGGTCTATCTTAACACCAGCATTTGGGTCCAGAGGTTTATGTTCACTAATGGGTGCTATAAGACACATGTGGTGAGGATATTACAGTCTTAGCTGAGTGGGGGCCACATAGCTCTGGGTAGGCCTGTGTTCAGGGTTAGGAAGAGTAGAGACTGAAGAGCTAAATTTACTGCTATGTCCTGCAAGTCCTTCTGATCCAGGATGATGCACTGTTGCCAGGTTATGACTATACTTAGAATATAGAAAAGATTTTTCAACATTTTTACACAGGCCCTTTCTCTTCCTTCTCTACAAAAATATCAAATAACTCAGTTTTTGACTCACTAGAGAATTCCTTTGAAAAAGCCTCGACTCATATCCTTCATGGTGAGGTGGCTGCCTGGTGCTGTCTGACTGCACTGCTATAAAGCAGTACTGCTCTGCTTCAGAAAGCTCCTAAGGAGGTTCACTCTCAGTCCAACACTGACATTCCCTGTTCCTCCCTGGCCTCCCTAGAGATAATGTAGGTTTTATAACTTAAGTCCAAGGGCCTGAATATCTTTATATCTTGCTCAAGTCCTGTCTGCACATGAACTAGCTTCCTGGCAGTGGTCTGGGTCCTTTTAGAAGTGTAGCGATGAGAAAGCATAAAAGCAATCTTTCTGCTTTGAGACTCTGCAGAAATTCCCCATCTGGAATGTCCCAAGCAGAGAACAGCCTGCCCATGGGTCAGTGAAACAATTGCTGTTTTAACTGCTGTATTGCATACTTGACTGAAATTTTTGGTTCTAAAAAAGCCATATTTTTCTGGCATGTTTCTAGGAAAGTTTCTCAGTTTCTCAGTTTGCTGCCAGGTAGAAATGAAGAGTTGAGTTTTTAAGAGCACTGAGTGGCATATTAGCAAGTGTAAATGCTTCCAAAAAATGAAAGAGGACTATATTTCTGCTTCTGATTCACTGCTCTGTGCCAAATAACACTTTCTCAGTCACCTTTTCTTCCTCAAAAAGAACAGGTTGCAACAGATTGAAGTCTTCTTCCCTGCTATGTCAGGAGCCTTTATGTGACAATTACAACATCTTTTTTGTTTTACGATCAGCTGAAGTCAGTTCAAAACAGCACGTCACCTCACACATGAAATAGCATGGCTTTATCTGACAGGCACTGGAATTTGGCAGGAGCATTTCTTCGTTTGCAGTCTGCTTTTTTCTGCCTCAATGTTTTACACTCGATGTAGAGTAACTTGAGTTTTTAAGTCACTAAGGCTTATCTGGAGGAGTGACTCATCTAGGGCAAGCGGAGTAGCCAGCTCCTGCTTGCTCTGAGGGGAACTGAAATGTTAAGCAGCAGAGGAGGAGAAATATTACAAATCTGAGAAGGGGAAGACCTCAGACCTTCCAGATGAAACCTGTGATATTTATTGGTGGCTCTATGAGCAGCAAGCTTGACACTCAGTAGGCAGGTTCTTTATCTCCTCATTGTCCATGGTGATTGCTTTTCTCTCCTGATCACCCAGCTCTGTGCCACTGAGAAGGCTGGCCTCAAAAAGTTCAAAGAGAAGCCATCTGGCTGCATGTGAGAACACAGATCAGTGGATCCTACTGATGTAATCAATGGCACCACATTTCTAGCTTTTTTTTTCTAGTACATCTTTAGAGCAACAATTAATCAAGAGCAGGTCTAACTGCTGCAGTGTTCACAGTGATTCTGGCCTTCCCTGAGAATTCACTTGTTCATATCATCTATTAGACCTATGAAAATAATACAGCATTTCCCATTAGTAATTCTTTCCACTTGTGATTCCTTTTTTTGTGTCCAGAGATGAAGTGTTCAGTCACCGCACAGAAACCTCTTGAGAGAAATCATTACTATAATACTTCACCTGTCAAAACTGCTACCATCATGAGTTCAAGAAACCTGGCCTTAAGCCCATCTACCTTTTCCAGTTTGAGCGGTTCCTATTTTTTTCATTCCTACTTGCCGTCTTTTCCTTTTTAAAATACTTATCTTTTAAAACCAAATGCACAAACCCATGCTGTTCCTAGGCATGACAGGGCCCTTTTCAAGGATGGCTGTAGGTAGACGCTGGTAGGTACAGCTAGCTGTAAGCAAGCACCAGTAGCAAGCAGCTCCATGTCACCCTAATCCTAAATCTTGCACTAAGAGCAATGTTAAAGGCATGGAACAATTCACTGCAGGTGTGAGCCACCTAATCCTCTGCCAAATTCAGATCCAAAAGGAAGCATTTGGAGATAATAAATAAAGTTTTGTAAACAGTGAAACTGATACCGGCTGATGGCTTGCTCGTTTCCACCAGAAAGCTTTTGTGTAGGTTCTTTGGTGTCTGCAGGGACAGATACCTATTGTCACAAAACTTGAAGAAGGTCAGTATTTTTGAGATCTTTGCCTTTTTCTCAAACTTAACAAACTTGCCAGCATGTTCAAAAGATAGCCAGACAGGCATATGCGAAATGCACACACCCAACCGCACACAGTAAATATGACCAAATAATCCTTATTTTCCCAAGAGAAAAATCATTGTTATCTCAACATCCAAACCAGACAGGTTTCCAGGACTAGGACTAACAAACCCGTAAGTTAGGGTTAACAATGTCTAATTTTTATACACCTGGGTTATAGCTCATCTCACCTAACTTCAGGGCTTTACAGTATGGATGCTGGCAGTAGAGGTAACTGCCAAAACTGATGTTTTAGTCAAAGGAGAGAAACTGGAGTTCTTAGGGCATGAGTAACCCAAAGAAAGTTGTCAAACCCAATTAAATACTTCATGCTTGAGACATGCCAGCTGATAATAAAGGACCAGGCACAGGCTAATTACCTTTTTCTCTCTCTCTAGCTCCCCAGGATCTCTGGAAAGTCCATTTTCATGTGCACACATCTTTGCCTTCCTAAACAAGCCAAACTCCTCTTTCCCCTTTTACGCCTCAGCCTTTTCACCTAGGCTAGCAAGTCTTCTCTTCCCCTCCAAAAATCTACAAGGACAATCATCTGAAGGAAAGAAATCTTTGTCTTTTTTAAAAAAACTTTTACTTTCTTCACATGATGACCCCTTATTTTACTATTCCTTCATACATGTAGCCTTGCATTTAGCTTGCCTTCAGCTTGCCTTCTACTTGGATGGCCCGATCAGATGCAGAGAGAAAAATAATGTATTAAATGCTCAAGAAAAGAACCTAACCAAAGAGCATTAACATTCAGCTGCTGTATTTTTACAGGATAAATTACAAATGAGAACAGTGCATGCATCTCGGAAGTGATGATCTTTCCTTTGTATACCTGATATTCTATACAGCTAAGTGCTGCTTTAAGATTGACGGAAAATGTCTTTTGTATGGGTGATTTACAGTCCATTTAGAGGTAAAAAGTGCATTTAATGCTTTAATTTCCTTGTTCCATTTTAATTATTTTTTTGCATACCCAGACTGCAGTCCAGGAAAAATCCAAGTTTTGCGGATACATTTATCGACCCTTGCATTGTGATTTAGCAAAATACATCATCTGGTACTTGTACATCCTAAAAACCCAGTAAGGGAAGAAGCTGAGCACATGTTCTAAAATAAGTATATGTTTTAAACATGCTTTTAAGTTGTAGTGCTTGGTGGTTTTTTGTTTTTTTTTTTTTAAATTTTCTAGATATTTCCATTTCCTGAAGTTTTAATTCCTCTGGGGCATATCACAAAGTCCTTACTCAGACAAAACTACTCTTCTATATACTTTGTTTAGGTCAAAAAACGCATGCCACACGAGGCAGTAATATCCTCAAGATGAGTACTTTCTTATTATTTAGGTCTTCAAAGTTAAATTGTTTTTTTGACACAGTAACTGTTGAATAAAATAATATTTAGGTCACCAGTCCTTTCCTGACATTTGGTTTTGGTTTTTTTTTTTTTTAAATTCAGGGAGTGCTCCACATTAGTAGTCATGGTGCTTATACAGATCTTATGCACGATAGCTCAATTTTTGTGCTGCTTATATTTAAAAAATACAATTAAAACAGCTTAATCCTACAACAAAGACAACCCTTGTGGTTTCAACACTTTCATCAATTCTGTACAGACAATCAAGCACCTTGGAAGTTAAATTCTCCATCATGGCTTTCCTTTTCGGTTTCGCACTTTTTCTTTTCAGTTCTCTCTTGTGTTTGCCTTTCCATCCATGTTTATGACTTTATCTCTGGTTGTTGGGCAATGGGCCGTTGGCCTACTCCAGTGTCCAAAAAATAAGTTAGGAGAGTGCTCAGCATTTGATCATAACCACATTGTGTGACATTTCACATCGTTTTTGTAATTGTAATTTCAACGGTCTCTTCAATACTGTTGAAATTTATAACATGCCAGGAGCAGTCTCTCAGATTAGGCTGTTTTCTTGTGTATTAAAGGGCTGTCATGGAACATTAACCATGAGACATCAACTGAATGGATTGAGACTTTAACACAATGTTGATGACCTATAGCTGGAATTTGGTACCCTTTCTCTCAGGAGGGCTACTCCATTACTCTGCAAATAGTTTCAGTTCATTCATTGGCACTACTTTTAAGACACAGTCACTGTGATTAAGGAGGCCAGAATCCGTCCCTCTTGACAAAAGATTATTTTAACACTTAAGATTTCCTCTGAGCAGCTTTTGCTTTGACTAGTGAGCACTTCATCAGGTGAGTCATCCACTTTCACTAGGACTAAAGCTCACACAGCTTGAACTACCAAGATTTGTGGGCGAGCATGCATATACCCCATTAAGCTACACCACTGAAGTGAAGGACACAGCTTTGAAATAACAAGATATTCTCTGTGAGCAAGTAACATTACACTAGGGCTACAAACATAACATATTGTAAGCATGTCGGCAAAGGAGACGCTTACTCTTAAAGGAATCTGAGCTGGGTAATATTCCGTACAGCAGTTTGAGCAGCTCCTTCTCGAGTGGAAATCAAAAGCCTGAATCAGGTGCCCCACAAAATATAACAGGGGAAGCAGACCATCTTGGGTAGGATTCACAACCCAAAGGGAAAGATTTGTTGCCTAAATGCAGAAAGAACTGGGGCTTTGTATTCCTGCTTTACACAGCCCTTAGCAGCAGAGTAAGGTAGGCTTTCAAGCCACCCTTCTATCCTGCACCTCCTCAGGGACACACATTTCACCTGCTGGGTAAGCAAGCAGTTCAGGCTCTGCGTCTTGAACACTTAAGGGTCACAATGGACCAAAAATATGAATCACGGCCACCAAGCAGAGGAAGTCTTTCTTTTCTCCTGCCCTGCTCGTACTTATTGCCAGTCCCTGCTCCTTCTGTTAAATTGTTCAATTCCATAATTTGGCAAAAGGATAGCCATCTTTTCCTTTTTTTTTTCTTTTATTTCCTGATGTAAAGAGGTGAAGGGACTTCTGCAGAAGACTCGCTAGGTCAGATAGCGGAAGGCAACTGGCAGAAGCGCATGGCTAGAAGTGGCGGACAGGGGCTGGCAAGCTGATGTTTGACAGACTAGACCTGCAAATGGGACTGGCCTTTCACCACTGAAGTGCACTCAGTGGTAGAGTGGCTTTAAATAAGCTGTAATCTGTTGTGAAACCTCACCTTTCAACCCCTGGTAGATTTGCCTGTGAATCCTCCCAGTTGTTCACAGCGACTTCCCTACATGGCCTCACAAGGGGCCAAACTGGGTCAATTTTGCCCTGAAAAATCGTAAATTTATTTGGGGAAGAAAATCACCATGTTTCCCAGGCAACAGCGACAGTATTATTCCAAGTGGTAACAGAATAACTATACAAAATCACATTATTAAATTGAAAGTTTAGTTTTAAATTAAAATTCATAAAATCTTTCTGGAAAGTTGCAAAAATCAACTTAAACTAAATGTTTATCAATTTTATTTCTTGTCAAGCCTTCCTTTCACCTCACACTATGAACCATAGAAATGCGAGATTTTTTTCCCTCGGACTTTGATCATTGCATTACCATGACAACAATGTATTTACTGTAGCTGTAATAGATGGACTTCAGATTTCAGATGTTAACTGGATCCTTTGGAAACCCACAGGGGAGCTTTTGGTCTCCATATACCAGGATAAATGAAAGAATTACTCTCTCCTGAAGAGCTATCTAACAGGTAACTGATATTTGCTTTCGTTTTCTACCTGCTCTTCTAGTGAAGTCCACTGCCTTCCACCAGCTTTAAATTTACTGACTATTTTAATTATATAGAAAAACAGGTCAAACTTTTATCTACCAGCTTGCTTTGCTTTTTGCTGACTGAAGCCCATAATGCAGCAAGTTAATGCATCAATCTGACAGGATGTGACGTACGGATACCATGAAGGCTTTTATTCTTACTGTTTACACTATTTTTCTTTTCAGAGCTTTCCAGCCTTGCACGACAGAAAAGAAATGTGTAAAGCTTTGTTCTTAAACAGCTCACAACCAAAGGCTGATATTTTGCATACACATAGGCTTGGAGCGTAAAAATACGTAATAGAAACAAGACCTGTTCCTCTCCTGAAGACACTGATGCATGAGAGTAATCAAGTCATTTCAACAACTAAATAACTTCAAATTTAGGCACGAGTTTTAATATCTTGTTGAATTACAGAAATAATACAAACCAGCACATGCAACTCCAGCTCAGCTAGCAAGATGCAACATCGTTATAACAAGATTCTTAAAGTTCATCTTTTTCGTAGCTTAAGGAGCACATTAATAGGCAATAAAATTCCTTTACACAAGGTTTTGTAGAGAATAAATTATAAATACACATAAAAATATTCACAAATGTCTGTCAATCGGCTTCTAAAAGATGAAATTAGAGGATCAGAAAACTAATTAGAAAGTCTCTTTGATCTCAAAGAGTTTAGTTACATACTGATAATCTTGAAATAATTCATATCAGAAAGAAGAAATGTTGAAGCTTTATACAGTTCTCAAGAAGAGCAACCAATATTTTCTAAGATATAAAAACAGTGCGTAGCTCTTTAACATGAAATTAATAACACTACGGTAGTAATAAAAATAACTTTAGCTATTAGTAAGAAAAATTCTTTATTAGTCTATGTAAAAAAGTTAGAATTTTTAATTTGAAATCTTGAAAGGCTGATCCAACCGTACCAAAACAGATTAATAGCATGAGAAACACTTGATAATCATCAAGAAAGCAACACTGTGGGCTCAGTATTTATTATTTCTCAATTACCTACATTTCAAAATACAAATTAAAAATTCTATGTAAAATTTAATCTCTTAAACTAGCTTTTTAACTGTATAATTTATGAGAAACAAGAAGTATTTCCAGGGAAATACTTGGTGAATAAGTTTGATTCTGGGAATTATTTCCAGGGAAATAATTTTCCAGGAAAATACTTTGCAATTAAAAAAAATGCATTCTTTTTCCCTTTTGACCTACCTCAATCTTGCTGAACCAAACTCACACTTTTTATAAAAGATAAAGAGGCCAAAAAATGATGCTTGTTTAGTCAAAGTAGCATAAAGTCATGAATACAACAAAACGTGTCAGTAAACAGCATCTAGTGGCCTCAGTGTAGCTCCAAAATTCTGGGTCATGAAGGCAAAATTTTGGTCAAGGTGCAGATTAAAGGAGTTGAATTAGTTAGAATTTAATCCTAAATGTTCATGTCACTGTTGTCGGTGCAAAGTAGATTTCATTGGAAATGCTCTGTCTTGGAAAGCTCAGCCAGCTACCATGCACCATCCCCGCAACATCCTGTGGCACAGAGGGTACGCGGTAACTGGCCATGACCCAGAAGTATCTTTGTGTTGTGCTCATCCTGTACTTCCAAACTCTTTTTGGCCTCTAAGCAGCTAAAATAATTGAAGTAGGCAGTGCTGTTAGTGGTGGCAGCAGTGACTGGTTTCCACTCCCTAACTGCAGGTACTCCGACACGGTCCTTCACAATCTGGATGTGTTGTGCCTAAAATATCACTCTTCACCCTGTTTTTTTCACATGACCACTTGTAGCCTGCAGAGCTACAAATGAGCTCCATTTTTCCATTTTTCCTCTGACTCAAAATTAAAGGAAGAATAATTTTTTTCAGAGAAAATGGAGGAACTCCTCTAAGGAAAGCTTTGCTCAGTGAATGTCACCTACAGCTTTGCAGAAGAGTTAAGGAGAAAGTCTGAGGTCTTCATGGTTTTATTAAGACTCGTATTTAGAATCATAGAATCACCAGGTTGGAAAGGACCCACTGGATCATCAAGTCCAACCATTCCTAACACTCCCTTAAACCATGTCCCTAAGCACTTCATCCACCCGTTCCTTAAACACTTCCAGGGAAGGCGACTTGACCACCTCCCTGGGCAGCCTGTTCCAGTACCCAATGACTCTTTCCATGAAGAATTTTTTTCTGATATCCAGCCTGAACCTCCCCTGGTGGAGCTTCAGGCCATTCCCCCTTGTCCTGTCCCCTATCACTTGGGAGAAGAGGCCAGCTCCCTCCTCTCCACAACCTCCTTTCAGGTAGTTGTAGAGAGTAATAAGGTCTCCTCTCAGCCTCCTCTTCTCCAGGCATTTGGCTGCAGGAAATACGGATTTCATCCAGGGCTAACATCATCGTATCTCTCTCAGCTGCTGCCTTTTCTAGGTAGCGGTCTGGGGACAATGCCTGCCAGGAAGCCTTGCCTGGTTCTTCCAGTTACAAGAACCTTTCTTGGTTACACAGAACATTTCCAACATCAAAACACTTGGGTTGAAAGTTTGCAGTCTGCTATCTGCCTTGAAATGATAATCATCCCTTATTTCAGCCAAAAGAGTTAAGTAGTAGAGATTATATGTCCTTGAAAAAGGTAGTCCTTGCTTTGCAGGTGCAGGGGCTCTTTGCAACAAGGTCAACCCCATTTACAAATCTGCCTGAATTTGCCAATGTATAATAAAACTGAAGTCTTTACCCTATTACCAGGAGATTAATGTTGTCATTTCAGAATTTGTTTAGGCCAGGCTAAGCTAGGATTTCTGGCACAAAAATGGTCACACACACTCCATGCACTCCTAGCTTACGCCAGGAGCTGTGCAGTGACTCAGTGAACTGACTGGAAGCTGCCAGCGAACTAACATGACTTAAAATGGCCGGCAACAACAAAACAAAAAAAATATTTGATCATAGTGTGATCATTAAATCATTAACTACTGAATCAAAACGAATATGCAGGATGTGAATAAAATAAAATTACACAGGCAGACTTAATTATACTATTTCCTAATTTTTGAGTGCTCAACTTTGCATCCATAGTGGTTGGCATCTAGTGCATTTTCTGTGAGTGTGTAACTTTGCTAGATCTTTCAAAAAGTGCAAGAAATCCTCATTACTTGGCATTGTTGTGACATTTTCAAAATATCAGCAGCCTCCCTGCCACTTTGTCTAACAAGCTGTGGCAGCTGGAGCAGTCATAGGATCCTGCTGTAGGTAGGTACCAGTGAGGAGGAGCATGTGAGATGCTCTCTCCCTCAGGCTTTGAGGCAGCAGAGGAGCGCCAAGTTTGCCAGCACTGGGGTCCCCTCTCAGCCTCCCTCGTGAGCAAGCAGCCCCTGCCTGTCCCCGTAGTCTCCGGCCTGACAGCTCCTTCTGTACCTCAGGCTCCTCATTCCAGCCTCGCACCTTGGGATGACTATGTATTCATCTTTACTTCTAGCTTTCCAAGTCCCAGGTACTTTCCCAATCAACTCTGAGCATCCTCTGCTTTCCAACCCTTATTTCAGTTTTTGCTCAGCCTAAAGACCTCCTTGGCTTCTCCTCTGACCTCTTTCTCCCTACTGTGCGGCATCAATGTTGCCACCCTGATCACTCTCTCCCAGGCTCAGCTCCCTTGCCCCTTGCCCCCTTCCCAATACTTTCTTTTTCCAGTCATCCACAGCACCCTGCCCTTACCCCAGCTGGGGAGGGAGGAGGGGGGAGGTTCTCCATCCCTCCTTTCTCCCTCCTGCCATGCTTTGCAGTTCAAATTTCCTTGTCTCCCTTGCTCCTCATCCACTCTCTTTGTATGTTCTCCTCCTCTTCATCTTTTTCTACTCCATTTTTCTTCTCAGCTCACTCTCTCTTTCCCCAAAGCATATAACTTCCTTCAGCCAGTCTCAGTCTTTGCTCCATTTCTTCCCTTGCCAGCTCCCCTCAGGACAATGCCTAGCCCCATTACTCTTTTTCTGCAGGACACTCACATGCAAAATGTTCAGTGGACACTGTAAAGTGGTTTGACCCCACACCAGCTCCAAAGGAAGTCTTGCTTTACTCCTTTGACCCCTCCACCACCATTTGTGTGGCTTTATAGTGAACCAGCTCAGGAAAACACAACAGCTGAAAATTAACCCATCCACACACAGAAAAGGTTAAATTTCAGCAAGATCAACTTTCTGCTTTGGCCTACTGCTCAGGGACAAGGGAAATAACAGGCATTGTCCATAACTGTAAGCAAGGCAGGATCATCCTTTTCAGTAGCAGCAGAGACTTACACGCATTAAAGTAGTCTTGCAACTAGGACTTTAGTACTAACAGGTAACCTTCGATAAAGCAATGGAAAGTCAGAATGGAAGTGTGCTATGGGAGCAGTGCTGCCTGAGTTCATGCCGGAAATGTCTCACGAATCCCCAGTTATTACTTTATTCTTTAAGAAAATTATCTTGCAAAAGGCATTGTGTTCTGGCAGGGTGAGAGGAGTTTCACATCAAACAAATTTCTCCAAAAGAAACCTGTAGATTAGCTGGGAAAAAAGACTAGGGACAAACATCCAAAAAGTTATTAATTCCAGATTAAAATGCAGAAAAAATGGTTGGCCTGAAGTGACTCACTTCCTACCTTATAGCCCCTGAAAAACATGCAACCTCCATGGTAGGCATGCTCCTGGTTAAAGTGCAAATGGAAATGCAACAATTGAGGCATCAGATGAGGTTTTAGGACCCATTATCCATATTCTATTTATTGTAGTATGTATTTCAAATTTTGTGTGGCATTATCAGCAAGGAACTTGGAAAAAACTTCAATGAATGCTATGTTTGAAACATCTCTGTGTTCACTCTACCATACTTTTCCCAAACATCTTTCTGCTAGGATAGCTCATTCCGTTCAGGAAAACAGTTTTGCCAGTAAAGTAACTGTATACAATATCTATCTGCTAGAGAAAGTTACCACTGTGCCCTTACATGTATTATTGTCAGCAAGACCTTTAACAGCAGACAAGACCCGGATCACCAAAATGACCTTCCTGCAGAAGTATTTCTGAGCTCACTCTGTAGCGCCTTTCTCTTTCCTTCTCTGTGTTGCAAAACATCAATCTGGATTCATAATTCAGATCCTCAAAAGAAGAAAAAAGGTTACATCAATGCCTAAGTCAATTTAAGTTTTGCAGGCAGAAGTGTGAACCAACATATTTCATGAATAAAATAACTAGAAAGAGCCAAAAGGTCTGGGTATGTATTCACTGCTGACAAATACTCAGTAATTTTCAGAAACCTTCCGTGGCTGATGTAGTCTGAGTAATCCTCAGAGGACTTAGCATACAGCACTGCCTATACATGCAGATCGCCCAAAGTATTCTGCAAAAGAATGCCATCCTCTTTTTGGGTTGCCGGATAGGTGAATCATAAAAACTGCCAAACGTGAGGTTGCAGAACAGCCAAACTAATTTTATTTATAAACCTCCTTCAGATCATCCAAGCCCTACACTGAGAAATTAAAAAATAAGAGAGACACAGGAGAACAAATGGGAGGATGAAAGCAGAAAGTCCAGGTCTGCTCCTCTTCTTGGGGTCACATCCAGATAAAAAGCTGTCTCCCAGAAGAACGAGGTCCCTTAGTAGCATTATTGTTTTTCAGACATCCCATTTCTCAGCTGCTGTACTACCACGATGACTGCTCCCTTTCCACCCAAGCCATCCTTGCTGTGCTATACGTGAGTCAGACTGGGGACCTACTCAGCCCTTAAATATGTGCTTAACTCTTTCCATATTTAGGAGAGAATCTCAGATGCGATTCTGAGCAAATGTGTAATAAAAAGCATGTGCCTAAGTGTTTACCTGAGTAAAGCTGCTTTGCTGAATCTGTGGTAAAATGTCAAGCGCTCGTCAGGCAAGCTCAGGATCTTCCAAAGCGTTATCACAAGAGCCTCTGCTGTGAAAAATGCTGCATTCCTAAGGGGGAAAAGTTTTTCCTGGAAAGCATCCCAGAACGAAAAGGAGCCATCAGATCAAGGATAAGTCTTACCTCCCCCACTACACCCCTCACTTCCCCAAAGAGCAGAGGAGGTCTAGAAAAAAAGGAGGAAAAGGAAGAGATTTTTTTCCTAACAGAGAAATGAGAGGTCCTTCCATCTCCCACCTGCTTCCTCCAAGCAATGTAGCTAGGAGCAGTCTGGGGCTTGCTTGCAAGCTCCTAGACCATGAGATGGGAAGTCAGAGAGTGCAGGAGTTAAGTTATGTATTGGTATCTCGTGCCTCCAAGCTTGGCAGCCACAGGAGAGTTTTCAGACTGACCACGGCAGGCTTTACCTTTCCTCCTCCACAGACAAAATGGTCTCTAGACCCCGCCACTCAAGAAGACACGGATACTTTTGTTGGTTGGCATTATTCACTAGATTTGGGAGACCGAGCTGTTTAAGCTGAAACTTCAAGGGTGAATAAAAAAACGTTACACATTTTACATTATCTCTTGCAAATACGAAAGCTTGCTGCGATCTTAGATACAATATTTATGAATTGGTCTTTCAGCCAAACCCACTTTCGCATAAGGATACACAGCTGCCACTACCCAAAAGTATGATACTTCCCAAACAAATCTTTGCCATCTTTAAAATCATTCTAGAGTCCTGAAAATAATATTTCTTTCATTGCAAGTGAAATCTCTAGTTCCGATGTTTCAAAGACAGTCTGAAATTAGCTGGGTTTTGTTTATGTTTGTTTGTTTGTTCACAAGAATAATTGATTAAATCAGCACAAGCGTAACTGATTATACACTCCAAGAAAAGTACTGAGAAATTCAGCTGCAAAACTAGCAGCATTATGAAAAGCCATACCCAGTTTTTATGCTTACATCTCCTACATGGAATTCCCTCTTAATTATACAGTAGAAAATTTGAAATGTGTCATCACCTCCCACCACTGGATATCTAGATTTTCAATGAATGTAACCTGCATTTTCAGCACTTCTAAGGAATTTTTTTAAGAGGTGTCTTTAAACTTTTTTGTCATGAAAAGACAAAATTTGCATAGAAGAATATTTAAATACTCACTAGTTACAAAGAATGTCAGCCTTCTTTCATTCACCAGCACAATGACCCCCAGAAGTTACATACTGAGAAAAATCTGCACAGAAATATCCCAAATCTAATGCAAATTAGGACATTGAAAATATGTATATTATAGACTGGGCAAATGAAATGTGAAATACCAAGTTTAAAATATAACTTTTTTCCTTAGGTCCTCTGAAAAATAATCTTTTTTTCATGGAAAACAAAAAGCTTTCTTTATCAAATTTCACATTCAGTCGACAACAATAAATCTATTGTTCAGATGTGGTTTAAATTGTCCTTTGGAAGAAGAAGGTATTGAGAAAATCGAATAGAAATTGCATTAAAGAAGAAGAAATGCCTTTTCAACTGGAATTATGCTATATATATAGCCTGCAGTTTTTGACAGATTTTAGGTTTTCCAGAGTAAACAGGCAATTGGACACCGTGAAAAATTATTTGTAACCATTACAATAAGAGAAAATGTACTTGCTTATTTAAGGGAGAATAAGCAAGTTTAGCACTATGCGTTTTACTTTAAGAAGTATGTCTGCAGTGATGCACATGCTAAGAAGCAATAAGCTGATGACATTAGTTTGAAATGCTACGCTGTACATTAAGAAGCCATACACCTACTATTTATTTCACAAGCACAAATTAGGTCTTCTGGAAAACAACTTAAATTTTAGTCAAACCTGAAAGAAAATAATAATACTTGGCAGTTTCAAAATGCTTTCCATCTGAAAAATGCAAATCATTAAGATGTAGGGGGGAGGACACCAAGACATGGTGTCACCAACAGAGTTAGGACATCCAAGGAGAGTTCCGATGCTCTCAGGTGTTGCACTGCTGGAAGCAAAGTGCCTGTGGCCCACAGGGTATTGCCTACCGTATCCTAACTGGCCAGATGGATCGACGCTCCAAAAAGCTTTTGCTGTGGCCCCCCTTTCTGCCAGTGATATATTTGGCACCCCAGAGCCCCCCTCAAATACCTGACTATGAATGGCACCCAGAACTGATCATAGCCTACAATGCTCTGTAAAGCTGCCCTAGTTTACGGATTAGAGAAGTGATGCACAAAGGCATTATATATGTGGTCTAAGCTCATAACATTGCACAGGAGAAGAATTATGAATAAAATCCATTTCTTTGGAGATTTCCAGTTTTGTCACCCTCAACAAAACCCCTTTTACACAGGCTTCAAAATCTTTAAGTATTTTTTTCTGACTGCAATACTATGCCAAATATTTATTTTATCAGTCCAAAACTCAATTTACTGCTGAAACCCTGCGTGAATGCTTCAGAACTTCTAAGATCCTGCCCAGAAGAGGAGGAATATTGTGCAAATAAATCTCTGTCCATACCACCATTCTTACAAACTACTGCTTCAGCCTAAGGCAAGTACCTGAATATAGGCCCCAGTACATAGAAGGGGTCTAAACAAGCTAATTGAAGTTCCTGGATGCTCACATGATGTACATCAACTTTTTATAGTGCTGTAGTCAATGAAAGTGAGGATAACAGAAGGATAACTGAAAGAGAGCAAGAGAGAGGTAGTAAGAGGAGAGAAAAAAGGAGAAGGGAGCAAAGTGGTAAGAAGGTTCTAAGGCATGACTGAAGTAAAAATCAAAAAAGATCCTAGTGAAGGCAGCTAAAGATTCAAAAATATAAATATAAAAGAAGGAGAAGGAACGGTTAAAATACCAGGTGAGATTAAAAAAAAATTAGAAACAACCTCAAACCAAAAAGTGAGAAAGTTTAGACTTTTCAGGAGCTCAAGACAGTAATTCTTTGTCAGCCAAACTCTCCTTGATTTCAGTGGGAGTTATGCCTTAATGAGGACAGCAGGACAGGCACCAAATGGCTTTATATCTTATATTTGAATAACAGCAAGATATAGCAAGATATCCTGTTGTTGAAAAAGACGATGCATTTTTGAAGAAGTCTGGATATTGGGGGCCAGGCAGTATAAATGTAATTGCTACAACCAGCTGAGTTACATCAGTGTGCATCAGCTGACAATAAGGTCCTTTGTGCTGGAGAGAAAGAAAAAAAGATCAAAAAACTGACTCATGCCACCTTGCAAACAATCAAATTAAAGGTCCAGAATTATTCCAGCAAAGTTTCCATTGAATTCGGCAACAGCCCAGAAAACAAGCAAAATTCTTCAGTCCTTCTTATTAAAAAAAATCATACATACCAGAGTGAATATGAGTGACCTATTTATTTTTCATCAGTATTGTTCTTGCTGAAATTGTTGGAAATGTACCCGTCTGGTTCACAGAACTATTGTTTGATTAGACCATTTGTATGAAAGTACCTTTCCCAAATATTGTGTTAAAATATTGAAAAGGAAGCATAAGATAAATAGACTGGAGAATAAAAAATTCTTCTCAGCTTGGTAACCAAAGATAAAGGAAATTAAAAACACTTGATGCTCATCTGATGAACAGGATGAAGACTCTGCCTAAGTAGTGAACTTACTGGTCCATGTAGAAATCATGTAGCTGTTTTGCCTTTTATAAATCATAAATTGAAGGACCTTTCACTGAAATTGTAATTGGAATGTGGGTTTGTCTAATGCAAAGACTCCAATTTAAAACCTTTTACTGTTTTAGATGTCAGAACCAGGAACAGATGAAAATACCACAAGTAAAATCTGTAGAATTACCATCAAAAACACAAAGGCAGATATTTCATATGAGAACTAAGAATAGAAAAACAATATCTTGTCTCCAGCTGATCATGTTGCACGCAGTAAAAATATTTGTTATTGACAAGATTTCGCAGGCACATATTTCTTACCCATAATACGGGAAATATTCTGTCAGTTTTCCATGAGGTATTAATGAAAAGTGTCCCACCCAAACCAATAAGCCTAGGACATGCTCCAAGTTGGGTTCATTCAGCCACTGACCCAATCAGATAAACAGTAATTCTCAGTTTTTGCATGATTACATCCACCTGTTGATTTAGAGATTACAGGTGGGAGCTGCCTTATTAAAATCTCTCTCTGGATTAAAAATTTGACACACCTAACAGAGAGAATAAAGAAAAAAAATAGTCTGATCTGCTCATTAATGACAAAATGATAACAAATAATCAAACACAATTATTATTGCTTGCAGGGCTAAAATTATGCTTAAAGAAATTCATTGCCATCTGTAAGTTTGCTAAAGCTGATTATGTTTTTCTCATGCTGGTTTTCTTCCCAATGACTGAATAGTATTGTTTATTTTTAAAGAAAAAAAGAAATAAAGCTGCTTGAATAATAAATTGTTTTTCCTAAGACAGAACAAATCATAGTGATGAGCTCTAAGAAAGGACACCAAATTGGAACCAAGAGTGAAAACCAAGTGTTTGCCTGTTCAAGGTTTTGTTTTTAATGTCTTTTTATTATTAACTGGATCAAGTGCTGTTCACAGAAAATTCTAGGCTATCCGGACATCACACTGCTCAATTGACTGAAAAGTTTGATGACTTCTCTAAAAAGTGCATGAAATTAAATCAGTATCACAGCTTTGAGATAACATGGCAGTGAAGGAGAGGTTAATATCACTTATTAAATAATGTTAAAAGGGATCAAACAAGATGTGCAGGATTCATGAGTACTCTTGGAGCTCTGGTTGTTTCCCCGGGCTGCTTATGCAACCTTGCTTGTGCAGGCAGTGTAAAGGCCTGCCATTTTATTACATAAAGTAGCCCAAAAATACAGCTAGGCAGTTGTGAGCTCCATTAAGTGATGTATTGGAGTTTCTGTCCCAGCCAGCATCTAGAAATTTTAAGAAACAATCAGAACGCCTTACACATCGCTGAGTTTAGGATTGTTGCTGTTGCTTTTTAAAGCAATAGATTTCACCTAAAAGCTAGCAAATACCATCAGTATGAGCTACCTTTGAATACACTGTGCTTTGACTGTTGCTTAAGAGAACAGGAATACACAGTCTTTGGTTTAGCACAGCCAAAGTAAGCACGATCCAGGGCTTTAATATCTGCCTTTCAGGTGATTAAGCAAATCGTCTGGTTTAGTAAACAGCAGTCAATGCAACATTATTCTTTTAACCAGTGCTTAAGTACAGTGGATAGATGAAGAAAATTAATTTCCAATGCATCCTCACATTCTCAGTTCAGAATTTCAAAGCCTGCTCACATACAGACAGATAAAACTGTAACTACAGCAACACCAGGGCAGGGAAGATGACCACCTTGCCCCAAATCCTCTTGCTGACACCAGGCAACAGCAAAGGCTCAGTAAGTCTCCGTGAGCAAGGCAGGCATGTAGGAATATTACTGTCTCCTAGCAGAGACTTCTTTAGCCAGATATTGTATCTTGGTATTCAATGTCTCTTGGTGGGATTGCTTCCATGAATATAATTGTTTTCTGAACATACTTGAACCCAAGAAGATAAGGCTGCCTATCCTTGCCATGCCTGCACAGCTCAATAACAGGAGACCAGGGAGCGAGCTTGAGTACCGTACCCTGATTTCCGTAGCATTGCTGAAGTTTCAGCTCATGCACCGGCTCTGCTTTGGAGCTCTTCAACTGATTTCTTCCACCTGGCTTTTTCCACAACAATCGTGCTATAACAGGGCCAGCCCTGAGCAGCGAAGGTGTGAGCCACCAGGAGCCCCTTGGCTTTGGGAGCCTGGGGGTACTGGATACCGACCCACCCCATTTTGCCAAGCAGACCCAGCCAAGGGGACCACCTGGCTCGGCACCCCTTCTCAGCCATCACTAGACACAGGTGCCGAAGGGTGAGTAGAGGAACAAGGCAAACCAAAGGTGACATATCCTCGGGATATGCACCAAGTTTCCCAGAATCTGCAGCTCAAAACTTCTCGAGCCAGAGGCAGTGGTTTTATACTTAATAGCCCTTGATGGATTTCTCTTCCATGAACTCATCCAGTCACCTCATTAGCTGATGTAACCTCTCAGCATCCACATCCTGTGGTGAGATCGGCAGCCTGACCACACCACATGAGGAGTCACCTCCTTTTGTTTCCATCTCCACAAATGCCTGCTCCACCAGATGCCCTCCACTGCTGTCGCTGTGAACAGTTGTTCCCAGTTTTTCTTTTCCATGCTTTGCATAATTCTACATGTTTCTGTTGCAGCATTTCATCAGTGTTGTCACTCCTCAGGCAGGAGCCACTCTTTGCCTCTGATACCCTTTGCTGCCTCTCTCTGAATCCCTTCCCTTGCCTTAGAGACATTTGAGTTCCGGAGATCAACAACATGTGATATTGACGATGTGAGCACACAACAGCTTATGCAGTGAAATAATGGGATTCTTTTTCATTATTTTCTGTCCCTTTTTAAATAATCTGTAATGTCCTATTTGCCTTTCTTTTTTAAACTCACGTCTGAGCATTGAATTGATTTTTTTTCTGAGTAGCCTATGGAAGATTTTATCTGAGCTTCCGCATCTTCAGTGACCTGTAGCAATAAATTTCTATGATTTTGTTTCAGCTAACATATACTTTCTTCTATAAACTTCCAACCTGGCATGCATATTACATTCATCTGACAAGAAAATGCTCAATGAGAAAGGATGGTTGAAATGTCCCAGTAGATGATGTTCTGCCATGCTGGCACTTCTTGTATGTTTTGAAATGACAAAGATATTTTATACCTGAACTTCAAAATGTCCATTATGATCTCAAACGCACATACACATCCTTTAGACTGTTTTTCCCATATCATCATTTCACTTGGCTAGAAATACTCTATTTTACACCCAGATCCCTAAGAACAGTGGTAAAACAGCTGAAAAACACCTTCTGTCATAATCAGGCCAGCAAAAGATCATCCATGTTACATAGACCCGTGCCTAAGCAAGAGAAGGTGAGATAATCTTCCTGTTCCTATCCTTTACATGGTCATTTCTTGAGTATCTCGGAGCTCTGGGCGTGCACAGAAAACAGAGATGGCATTGCCTCAAGGAGCTTGCAGACAAAGGAGAGGACAAGGAACAGCAAGCAGGTACTGAAAGAGTATGGGTAAAAGTGTGTGACAATGCTGTTTGCTAGTGACAAGGTCCAAGCTCACCAGTGACCTAGTGAGAACTTTATTTTTGTGAAGCCACAGGTGAATTTTCAGACTGAAGTAGGATTAAAACTAGTGTTGGGGGTGCATAAGGCTATTCCTTCCAAATGTGGGAGGCAGTGTGCAAGGAACACTGATCTCTGCCATGGTCCTTGGATAAAAGAACAGGAATGTCTTTACCAAAGTATAATTAAACACACCATTTTTGTTGGAGTGAATTGTGCTTCATGATTTGCCTTCATGGGGAAGAGACACAGGATGAGAAACATAAAAAAATAGGACTTATCCCTCTCTCCTCTTCAAATTTATGTGCACAAGGCCAAGAAAGCTATATCCCCAAAGTCCCTCAACCTAATCTGCTAACAACTCTGAGCCACCACAAGGGAAATTCAAGGACTGGAAAGTGAACCATGTCTGCAGTTTGTCAGCGGGTTACTCAGAGAATGAGCCTACAGCACCACATCCCTTCTGACCCTCTTACCTTTCCTGCCCTGCAACTCTTGTATACCTGAATTCAGCCGAGGATGTACTGGTGCATATACATACTGTGTGGCCGCAGCAGGTCACAACGAAGAGTAATGCCTTTAGTCCCTTCCAAAATACTGTGAAATACAAAAAGCACCACTACCTAAACAAATCCACCACTATCTATGCATCCTGCTTAAACACTGTCACACGTCATTTCCTTTTCAAACTTCAGTCTTAGAAAGAAAAACTCAGTCCATCGGCCATTGCCAATTTCTGACTGAATTAAATAATGATAACAATTGAAAGACAAATATTTGCATGGTCTCAGCCTAGTTTTTCATGAATGAGTTTTAATAAGAACAAGGATCAACAGAAAGCTAAGTCAAATCTAGGAAAATGAATTTTTGATACAGATAATGAAACCTCTACAAAATCTGCAACTGAAGTGCATTTGCTCTACGAGCCTGAAAGCAAAACTATAAGCGCAAATAGAAGTTACTTAAAATCAACTTAGAAAGAAAGCAAAGCAACTAAACAGACAAAAAGCACATATTTGACTGTCATTTTCGATGGTATGATATTTGTCAGGCACGGATTGTACAGTGATGTAAGTAACCTGATTGCTCAAAACTTACGGTTGAACACAGGCAATGATTATTTAAGTCATTACATTTGCTGTGCAAAATATCCTATTCTTAAAGAGTGATAGAGCTACAAATGAAAAGCATCAGTTGTTGATCTTAATTTTCCTACCTCAAACGAATGTATTACAATGCAACATCAGTTATATAATTACATATTATTTTTTCCATGCTGTTTCACCCTTTCATTGTATTGTGAATATACTGAGCTACAGATCCTTCTTCCAGTTTAAAAAGTGGAAAACTCACCCTTGCCTACATCAGCAGTCACAGACTGGGTTGAGTCCTTTCAGTCCATAGCATAAAAATCAAGCCTGAGACTTAACTGGGACATACAAAGTTACTACCCTGTCCATGGCAATCCTAGTGCTAGAAGAAGATGAGCAGATAGGTGGAGGCCAGAGACTGGCTTTGGCGCCAAGTCCTGCTCCTTGAGGTACTGCCAGATGGTGGAGTACAGTATAAGGAGGAGAACAAACACATGAGCTCAGCACAAATTCAGAGCCTGGCTCCACAATGGAGATAGCTCTCCTCCAGGTCCAAAGTTCATGACTAGAGGAACAACAGTTGCTCCTCATGGCAAGGAGACAGCAACAATTTCTGTGAAGGGACCAGAGGGGGGATGAAGAAGTGGAGGCAGGAGCTGGAGAACACAGTAGGCGGTGTGAAGAGGAAAATGGGAAGCGTGGAAAAGCAACAGTACCATGACCCAATTATTGAAAGACTGGAAACAGCTGCTTTTGCTGGCTCAGATCTCCCGTTCCTGTCCACTGCAAGTCTCTCATCACTTTTTTTCTGCCTGCAGTCTCTCACCCACCTTTTTCTCTTTTCCTCTCCTTCTCCTTTCCTTGTCTGGTCTGGGTTTTCCACCTCTATCTACAGTTCCAGCATTTTCCCTGCACGCTGTTGCCAAGGTTTGTCATATTAAGTCCTCTGACTTAATTTGAGGTCCCAGCTTTTCACCTTCCCCAAGCCTCCCTCAACACTGCTTGCTCTTCAACATTCTAGTCCCACCATTTCTTTTCACCATGAACGTGAATTAAGCAGTTTCCTCACCATTGGCAGCAGCGGGCACACCCTGCCAGTGAACACACTGAGACACTCAGGTGAGACATTCTTCGTGCTCCTTCCTTATGGTGCTCACTGTAGTAGTAACATGCGGAAAGAGTAACTGTAGGGGAAAGTCCACTCAGACCTTCAGCCACCAGCTAGAGCACTCTCATTCTTCCCATGAAGATGAGCAGTTGCTCAGCATTTAACAATGCTGGGGCGTTCAGCGAGCTCTGTACTAAGAGTGTCTTCAACAAGTGTAATGGTCAAGCCCTCAACATTCCTCCACCCAGAGTGTGTTGTAATGAAATGATAACCGAGAAATTCTGGAAGCTTTTCATAGGCTCAACATAAGGCACGCCCCCATCACAAGACTGATCCAAGCCAAGTATGTTTTTTCCTGCTCCAGAACACATAACTCACAAGAATTCAACAGTCTCTATGTGTTTCTCAACACAGCCAAAAAATGCAGATTCACAGAATAAAGATCAAGGTCTCCTAATGCAGGGTGATGTATAACTAAATCATCTTCATCAGATACATGGCCAAAAAAATACTCTTCCCGCTATACACGTTCTCAGAAATAACTGAATCATTTAATCTGAAACTTCCCAAAGAGAGTCTGTCTTCAGCAAACACTCAACTTGGAAAATGTCAGCCTAGTTTTAAGCTTAGCAAATGCATAAGCACCTGAAAGCAGAGCATTGTACTGGAAAGCACTAGATAATTTGAACTGTAGGCAACACGGCTGCCTATGATAAAATAACTCCTTCAAGTGCTCTTGCATGCTCTAGACTAGAAAATAGGGCAGTAGTGGTAATTCTGCAAAGTCTAGTCTGTTGGTTCAATCCTGCCCTTTATTCAGGAAGGAAAGGAGTATTAGGCAAGCCTACTGTCTCCAGGCTTTGGAGCAGGGCACAGAAGCGCTGCCAGCTCAGGGAATCACCCTGGTGTCGGATACCTGGCTCTAGAAAACCTTTGTTTTCACCTGTTCAAGGGAAACAGCGCAAAGCTTGACAGTTACCTTCTCTGAATACGCCTGTTATAGAGCAACTCAGTCAATATTCACCTACACAAATGTATGCAGGATTTGGCCCTGCGTCAGCCGACGGCTCTGGGTATCGGACATGGATCAGTGGATCAGCAGGCTAGGTCTGGAAACTGTGAACACTAATTACTCAGTATCACCAAACTAAACCCACGGTGGGATACAAATCAGCATTTCACACAGGGTAAGAGATAATTTTCCACTTCAGGAGGCAGCCACTTGTTGAGCTGAACGCTCAGGTTAGCTGTGCCCGTCCAAGGGAACCCCACAGTCCTTCTGGAGATACAGCACCATGGAAAGATTGAAGTTCCTCTGCTGGCTGTGATGTTTATAACCGCTAATTATTTCTGAGTCACTTGAGTGAAAGTAAGCTGCCATCCTGTAGGCAGTTAAGGAGTACGGAGGAAAGTTTCTGGATGAGCGTGCTTGTTAATTAACAAATCAGACCAGTGACCACAGAGGAAAACACCACCGCACACCTCTTCATGGAAGAAGTCTTGGGTGGATTTAACATTTCCCCACGTTACGCACACCGAAGGGAATGAAGCCGGGAGTCCGGTGCGGGGCTGCAGCAGCAGCAGCGGGGTTTCTCCCAGCACACGACCCAACCTCTGCCTTCACCCATTCAAAAATCCCACTGGTCTTACTGGAAGTTTGCCTTGACCGGTGTTCAAGCCCTTCTAGCCTAAACGAGCCCCCAACGTCAGGAAACTGCCAGCCGCGCCAAACCGGGATGGGGAGGGCTGAGGGGTAGAGTGAGGGTCACTGATTTTTTTCCAAAGGGAGGGTCCAGCCCGGCCGGGACAGTCACACCGCGCTCCCCACGGAAACTTTCCCACGGCAGAGGCGATGCCACCCCGCACCGCGGAGCGTGGGAGCCCGGGCGGGCTCCGGGGAGCCGTGATCCCGATCGGGGGGGTTGGGGGGGACACGCGTGCGGGTGTCCCCCGCGGGCGCTGCGGGTGCCGCAGCCCGGGAGCCGCAGGGCCGCGCGTTACCTGGGATGCTGCGGGAGCGCGGCGAGGAAGCGCCAGCCGCCGCCGCCGCTGCTGCTGTCGGCGCTGGCCACCTGGGCGCGGGAGCCGCCGGTGTCGCCGGGCTGGATGCCGCCGCTTCTCCGGTGCCTGCCGCTGCGGTGCCGGCTGCTCCAGCCGCACGGGAGGCCGGGCTCGGGAGCCGGCAAACTCTTCCTCGCCGCCGAAGAGCCGGGGACGCCGCCCGCCTCCCGCCCGGTGCCGTGTCTCATGGTGCGCGGGGCCGCCGCATGCCGCGATGCCGCCGCCCCGGGCGCCGCGGGACCCACGAGCGCCGGGGCCGGGGGCTCCGCGGGCAGCGGGAGGCGAAGGACGCGGGGGCCGGGGGCCGGGGCTGCCGCTGGGGCATTAAGTTGGACGCGCGGCCGGGAGGGGCGGCGCGGGGGCGAGAGTTCTCCGAGAAGTTGCAGCGCGGTGGGCGAGGCGGGGGCATCCTCTCCGCCGGCCCTTCATCGCCGCCTCCCCTCCGCCTGCCCCCGGCTTCTGCTGCCTCCGCTCGCCTCCCCGAGCAGCGAGCGGGGAGCCCGAACGGCTCGGGGAGGGGGAGAGGGGACCCGGCTCTCGCCTTCTCCCCTCCCCGCAGAGGAGCTGGGGAGCGAGAGGGCTGCGGAGGAGCTCTCCCTCCCTGTGCACAAGTGCAGGGAATGTTCCACTGACCTACATATTTTTCCAAACATACGTGACCTTTTTTTTTTTTTTTTTTTTTTTTCCTTTCTCTCTCTCGTTCTGTGGTGGGAGGAGACAGGCGAGGATCCAAGAAAAAGGAGAAGCTGGAAACAGAACGAAAGGGGGAAAGCAAGGGAGAAATAAATAGATAAATAAATAAATAAAAAAAACCCCGAAACGCTAGCCTCGCATCTAGGATGGTTTCACAACGTTTCGAACCAAACCCCAGCGCGCCCGCGTTATCACATGTCTATAGTGCCATTCTTCCCCTTATATAGCCCCGACCCCGGGTCACCCCTACCGCCCCCGACCCACGGTGCCTCCGTCCCCGCCGCGCCCGGCCCCACCGGGGCTCTGCTGGGCACGGCTCACCGGGCTGGGGACCCTCCCGATTCGGAACGGGGGACACACGACCCCTTGCCCTGCCCCTGGAGCTCGGCGGTGGAGCTCGGGGAGCCGGAGCGGGGCACGGCACCGCTCTGCCCCGGGCAGGGCAGGAGCTCCCGCTTTGGTTATGCAACACCGTACCGACAACTAGAGCAAAACCTTGACAGAGAGCTCCTTTTTTATTTTTTTTCTTGTTGCAAAGTAGGTCATTCTTTTTATTCCACACTTTGCCTTTTTTTTTTTTTTTTTTTTTTTTCCCTTTGCCTAATACTCCTCCTGCAAAGTGGCCAGTGAGAGATAAGGCAGCCTGCTGGAGCTTGGGACGAGTAGTTGATTTGCAGCCTTGCTTTTGCCTCGCCGGGCATTCCTGCCGATTTTTGTCGGCTGCAAAGAGCGGGGCACGGGGATTGCTGCCCTTCTCCTCCCACGGAGGGTAGAACTGTCCGGGGAGCTTGGCCGCAGCACGCTTGGCATCTCCGCCGCCTCCCAAGTCCCGCTCCTTCCTGCCGCCCTGTCCGCCCCTCCCGGGGTCCCCCCGGCTGTTGCCCCCTGCCCGCTGTCACCCTCGCACCGCCTCTGCGCCCTGGCACTGCTGGGTCCACCCGACTAAATTCTCCTTCTCCCTATTGCTGTGCCAAAGAAATAACTGTATTAGGCACCTCTTCCACCAGCCAAAGGGGTCTTCCCCCCCCCCCCCCCCCCCCCCCCCCCGCATGGAGTGTTTGCTTTTGGGAGAGTTGATTTTTTAGCACAGAGAAGGGATTTCCTTGGGGCTGGAGGGAAGCCCCTCTGGCTGGTGCAAGCTGTCTCCCCATCAAAGGCCCTGGCTGCACTCCGTGCTTGTGCCGGCAGAGACTGTGTGCGGTGATGGGGCTGCTTTCCCATCTCCCTCCATCCATTCTCCCATTCTCTCCATCAGGGAGGGACTGTTTACAAAGGCTTGCAGTGATAGGACGAGGGGCAATGGACATAAACTGGAGAGGGGCAGATTTAGACTAGACATAAGGAAGAATTTCTTCACCATGAGAGCGGTGAGGCACTGGCACAGGTTGCCCAGGGAAGCTGTGGATGCCCCATCCCTGGAGGTGTTCAAGGCCAGGTTGGATGGGGCCTTGGGCAGCCTGGTCTAGTGGGAGGTGTCTCTGCCCATGGCAGAGGGGCTGGAAGTGGATCATCTTTAAGGTCCCTTCCAACCCAAACTATTCTATGATTCTGCCTCCCTTTTAAAGCCTCGTTAATCCTTGCAAAATATCAGCCAGTAGAGACCTCTCTGCCCACGCGGGGTGTGCGTGCGTGGGCGCAGCGTGTGGGCTGCAGGTTGCTGCAGCTACCTGGCTCCAGCAAGGAGCCGTGCTGCTTCTCCCACTACCCTCACCACTCAGCTCATCCCGTCACCCTGCTGTGATGCCTGGCTCGCCCCGTACACCACATCCAGCCAATTATTCGATCTGATTCAATCCCTAATGCAAATGTGAATAATTATGAGTTACAGAAAAACATTGTGTGCTTTTGCTGAGCACTTTTACCCCGTACTTTATACAAGAGGCATGACTAATGTTGAAAGGCTAAAGCTGTTTACTTTTAACCAAGATTAAATACAAAACTTTGAAAAGCCCCTCCCTTCCTTTGGATGAAACCCAGCATTTTTTCCCATTTGGAAATTGTCAAACAGTGGTTAAACAATCCTTTGGCAAACAAGTAGTGCCTGAGGGAATAAAGCATCAGATACATGGGGAGCGCAATAAAAGACATTTCTGTTCCCGAGGTATTTTTCTTGTGTTGCACAATGAAGTATAACGTAAAATCTTCAAGCCTTGTAAGGTTAGAGAAAAGGAACTTCCCATGATTATATACACCACATGATTTGATAGTCCAGTCCTTTTGAAAACCTACTGAAACCCTGCCTCTAAAACAGCCCTACACTTTCAAAAGCTGGGAAACCAAGTACCTTGAGGAAAACACCACACTGAGAAAGGCAATCAATGAGACAGGGGGGCATAAGTACAAAATTACATCTCTACCATGTTTTAACATTTTCCCTGTGAATTTCTAAGGACCCCATTGCACAAGTGAAGTAGTGAGACTGGTTAAGGTTTGTTTCTTAATTCATTCCCTAGGTTACCAGTGTAAACTTTAATTAGGGCAACAAACAGCAGATTGGCTGCGGGTGAGGCAGGCTTTTCCCAGCGCATACCTGAGTTCCGTTGTGAAACAGCAGCCACTCAAAACACACAGCCTTTCTCTCAGTCCAGTGACACAAGGAAAATAACTCAATACTGTCAACGCTGTGTTTGGATTGGAAATTAATCAAACGGTTACGCTAGATGCCACATTAAGAACTTTAGGGCAGAAGCCTAGTGTTCAATTTAAAAAAAAATATAATGATTTTCTAATCATGAAGTATCAGTAAATAGCTTTTCAGATGTCGGGAGCCTGTGATCCAAAGCTGCAATCCCTTTTGTTTCAACTAGAATAGGCTGGCCAACCTTCGTGGCCCAGAAATGATGCAGCAGGGTTTTCAATGGGCTGAGAACCACAAGCTAGGTGCCTCCCAGGGTGGAGGGCCAAGCAGAAGAGCAGGAGAGGACAGCAGCTCCCCTGGGACCCCACTGCTCCATTGTGGCAAGCCTGTGGGAGGGATGTGGGGTTGGGTGCAGGTTTAGCCCAGACATACTGGGTTTAACTCTGCTGGTTTGCTTTTAATTACTGCCAGGGATTCAGATTATGTGGTGTTGCCACCACCACGTGATGTAAGCCTCAAGGAAGGAGTTACCTTGGACATCAGTTGGCTCCAGAGCCAGAGCCTGGACAACCACAACCTGGAATCATAGGCATTACTTGTGCAATATCAGTGCTTTTTGCCCTTTAACAGGCAATTTAACAGTTCATATTGTGGGGAAATAAGATGCAATTTGCAAACATTAATCTAAATGTGAAGCCTAGATTTGGACTAGTGTTTGTGTAGAAGTAAAAGGTGGTCTTCCGAATAATCAATATAAATGGAAACAGTGGTGAAAAAGTCAGGAATGGCACTGTGGGAGACAGGGGCATGATGGAAAAGAATAAAGGACCCTCAAAGAGCTGACCAAATTGCACTGAATGTGAAATTGTTCTCTTAAGCTTTCAAGTAAGTAAGAAGGAGAAGGGCAGGGATTAATTTGATTACTATTAATTAAGGGGCAGGACAGACCTTGGACGACTTGTCTCCCTATCTTCCTTGATGAAAGAGAAAGCAACAGGAATAAATAAGTGGCAAATAAATCTAGTGGCTCCTGTTAGTCAAACAACTCACACTAGCAGTGGCCGCTGGGCTATCTGTGCTTCTTTCTGGCTGGGCTGGCTGGAGGAGGTGAGCATGGGAGCACAAGGACAGATGTAGGGAGCTACTTCTTTGGGTAATACACTTCCTTAACCAATTTTGGCAGAAATTTCTGCAGCAAGAAATGATCTTCAGAGGATCTGCATTATATTTCATTCTGCGGCTTACGGCTTCCTGAGGGAGGGAGAGGTAGTGCATATTACCAGTCCAGGTTCTGAATCAGGGAAGGCCAGAGAGATGTCACAGTGAAACGGACATTGGATGTATCCTACTGGTGCTGCCCCAGGCACTGGAGTAGGATGCCTGATGGCTCTTCAGGATCTCTGAATTTGAGAAATCAAGCTCTCTGTTTTTCTGCATGGTTATTACAAGAGAACAGCCAATTTGCTGATTTGAACTTACCTTAGCTTAATCTATTTTGAAGCAAAACCTATCCATTGCCAAGGGTTTTCATGGAGGAACTTAGTCATGTATACGACCTACCCGTGGATCTGACTTTCAGACCTTATTCAAAAAAGAGTTTACAGGTTTTGTTTAAGTGGTTGATACACAGAAATATTAGTGACTAAACATTGAATAAACTTAAAGTCTGAAAGGGCTGAAATTTCTGCTGGGTGCCTCGAAAACCTTAACGCTTCCTGTCTGGCAAACTTGTGGCTGAGCATTAACAGCCTTCCTGTGAAACGAAACAGTTCTGCAGTATGATGCAGAGGCGAGGGACTTTTTACAAAGGCTTGTAGTGATAGGACTAGCGGGAATAGCTAGAAATTGGAGAGGGGCAGATTTAGACTAGACATTAGGAGGAATTTCTTCATTATGAGGGTGGTGAGACACTGGAACAAGTTGCCCAGGGAGGTTGTGGATGCCCCATCCCCGAAGGTGTTCAAGGCCAGGTTGGATGGGCCCTTGGGCAGCCTGATCTAGCGGGCTGTGTCCTTGCCCATCTCAGGGGTTTGGATCTGGATGATGTTTAAGGTCCCTTCCAACCCGAACTATTCTATGATTCTATGATATATGTGTATGCACACAATTGCCATGGAGCATACTGTATGTGTGTGCCCGTCTGGTGAGCTAAAGCTCAAGGCTGTGGAAATAATTCTGTGTCATACAGGGAACAGACAATCCACTATCCTCTGGTTGATAGTGGCCTTTGTGCCAATAGAGCTCTTGGCCCAAACAAGACTTTTTGTTCACTTGCAGCAGGACAGGAATACATCTCATGGTAAAGTCCGGTTTCAGTAGGATTGCATTGGTTAATATGAATAAGAAATTATGGTATGGCTGCACCTGGAGAAAGCGTCTGGTCTGAAATCAGGCTGATGGAGCTTGTTCAGCTTTGAGAGCTCTTCAAGAAAACGAAGTTCAAACTAAAACCCAGGACAGAAAGATCCACTATTTCTCTGGAAGTCTGTATGAAACAGAAGATAATAAGATTGTAGTGCCACAACTGAATTGAGAATGGCTGACAGAAATCTGAATGCAAATGCAGCATCTTTGGCTTTACCTTGACTAAGAAAAACAACTCTATTAATGTTGGACTGCAGAATTTTTTTCTTTTTTTGGCAAGACACAATCCCTGTGGATCTGAACAAATACTTTAATTCCTGTCAAGATTCGGAGACCTCCTGCCCCTTCCTTCAAGAAGATCTTGATGAGCAGCCGGAAGGTGTCACAAACCATTGCCGCTCTCCTTACAACAGGCAGCCTGATCCCCCTCTCCACTGCCTTCAGCAGGAGCTGGGTTAGGCCTAGAGTTCATCCTTACTTTCAAGAGTTCAGAGTTTTCTAAATTCTTTGCTAATTGCCCCCTCCTCTCCTTTTTCCTGAATACTGTTCTTGCTCTCGGCATTGGAATTATACTACTTACCATCACACGACTGCTCTTTCAAATTCATCTCAGCTTGCTTTGATTCTGTGCAGCACTCTACTCTTGTACCCACCTTAAGCTCATTATGTTATTATTACTAATGACATATGTTAGCAAATATAGGGAAAATTTAAATGTGACTGTTAAGTAAATAAAAGAGTAAATAAAAAATCTTGAAACTTGGAGGTGTATGAATCTGCCCTCATGTCTACAGCTCTGCCATCTATGATTTTCAAAGCAGGAAGCAACTAACAATATCAAGACAATGTGTAAGTCTGAATTTAGCTGCTTGACTTCAGAAAATCAGCTCAGAAGATTTTGTTCCAGGATGTTTGTAACATACGTGCTCAGATCTTTCTCATTATCTTCTCTTATACAGCCCTACATATGAGAAGGAACTATGAGAACCACAGACTCTGATCTTATGAACAAATCCAGGACACAGAATTTCCTCTTAGTGCAGCTGGCTAGGTGCCTTATTGTCATGTTTTAAAAAGACACTGATCTTGACTTTTTTTTTAAAAAAGAACAGGTTCATTTTGACATTGTCACTTACAGTGTTTTGACTGGTGTTGCAGTCAGTAGGCAGTCAGTAGGCACCAGGTGTTAATGAGGCACTAGGAGTGTTCTACAATGTACTCACCCCAGCCCAAACAGATGCTAAATTCCTGGTAA